>NW_013171815.1:461137-1180910 GCF_000151665.1 Blastocystis hominis
CGGGTTTCGGTAAATTTGTCTCTGCTGTAGAGCTGAGGATCGTATTCCTCAAGGGACCATCGTGATGGAATATGTAGGAGAAGTGTTGCGCCGAGCCGTCGCAGAGGATCGAATTCGTACCCGCTGCGAGTCCCGAAACTACATGCTGGAGGTTCGAGAAAACTATGCAAACATGGTTCTTCACACCTATATCGATGCAACTCATTTCGGAAATGAATCGAGATTCGTAAATCATTCCTGTGATCCCAATTGTGCAGTTCACATCGTAGAGTTCGGTTTGATTGGAATAGTTGCTTTAGATACGTACTTCAACACTGTTCCCTCATGTTGTTCTTGTTGCCCTACGTGATATTCAAGAAGGAGAAGAAATCTGCTTTCATTATGGTGGCAGCAACGCTGTTTCGTCGTGTAAATGCCACTGCAACGCACCAAATTGTCAGGGCTATGTTCCATTTTCCCTATCCATTGTTTGAGGAATAAGAAACAAGAGAAAAGAAATAGCGAGGGTTACGTTGCAATTTCGCTTTTGTTTTTTCAAGCCAAGTCGCGAGTACATTCTTGGGCAGTATAATTCGATCGGAACTATTCTTCAATCACAATTTCATAAACTACTTGCCAGACTCAAAAGAAGATATGAAATTATATAGGTCTTGAACGATTTTCATGACGGGAAGCTCACGCTCATAAGGAGATGGAACGAATCCTCGCAAATTCGCCACAAAACTCTCACTATACGTGAAAATGAAACGAGGGAGACACTTTTCCAAAGAAATGCCAAAATAGACGTAAGGTACGTTTTCTACATTCATTGTACTCCACGTGGTACGGAAAATACCGCTACACATTAAAACGACCAACAATATGCGAGCCTGGGAGCTTCTGTTGTGATTGTCCCTAAAATGTTCCATTCTTGGCTTTCTCCGAATGAATAATATAGAACAACTAAAATTCACGATTTTCCTTAATCCTACTGCCGCACTCGGGAATGCTGAAACCAGGCTGTACAGAAAAGCATACCTCCGATATAGAAGAAGGATTGGGTAATTGTGTAACAAATCTACACATGAATGCGCTTTCCATTTCTCACCTTCGTTCTTCGATCTGCTGGAATGTGGTTATTGGAGGGTACCCCGGAACAACGAGAATGAAGAGAGAACTCATCAAGCAAACACTCTAATAAAAAATGGCATATTAGTTTTTCGATTATTGGAGAATGCGCTTCCATGCCAACATAAAAATCCATCACTTCGAAACATTCATATGTAAGAAGAAACCATTTTCTTGAGTGTTAGCCACAATTGGTTCACAGGCTTCAATTTCGGAAACCGCTTGCTTTCATATTTCTCTCCAGTGGATGTTGATGTGTTCCATTCAGAAAGATCACACCTTTTCTGCATTTACTCAATTTGGGCTTGTATTTCTGTTTAGGAGTGAATATCCATAGGAAATGTTCGATAACTATGTCTCCGAGAGTAATGCGGACAATCACATTTACCTAGAGTTCAATGTCCAGAGTTTTGTGAAGGCATTATCAAGCACAAAGACCACCAAAACAGTATATATGAAATTAAGTAGATACCGGGGCACTCCTAGTCTGGTGTTTGACATGGAGGTTCTTCACTTTTCTTCTCTGCGACATAGACTCTAGAAGGAATAAACATCCGTCAGGATATATCGGTGAAGGTTTTACAGCCTCAGGAATTCAGCATTTACGAAGAACCGAATACGGTTCCTCCCTTTGTATAGGTGCTACATCTCTTTAACAATAGCTCAAATTGCTTGTTCAGAAAGCCAAAGAGTTGCGCAGTGTTCTCTCACGAATGAAGATAATCGATGATGCCATCTGCATCGAGGCAAACAATCAAGGGATATTGAATATATCGCAATGCTTTGCTTATCCGATTCATTTCTAGAAGTAGCAATGTCACCGTATACATGGAAACAACATTCTCCTCTGTTCTCCCTGTCGACACTGATACAACTACCGATGTCTCTGTAAAGATGAAAGTGGAAGTGAAATCGCTCATGAAAGCGTTATCAAGCATCGTGATTGAACCGAGAGCGATTAATTTTTGTTGCCCATATTTTACTCTCTATAACTGGTAGGTTTTAACGATGCAGCGCTTATGATTTACGTAATCATGAAGGGAGGAGTCGGAAACATTACCTACTTCATTCCGGGGAGATTATTCGAGGATTCCATTGTTTGTTAAAAAAGAAATGGCGGTGAAACCACTTGTTTTACAAGGGATGATACCGATTATCACTATTCTGCAAAATAGAAGTACTATAACACTGATATCTACTGTTCTTCCTTCATTTGTAGAGACGACCATCTGTACAAAGTATTCTAGAACGAAAATGGTTGCATAAAAAAGTGCCTTTTTTGCATTTCCATATTATGTCTGAGGATTACGTTCAGCAGTGTTGCGATAAAGCAGCTTCCTTTATATCGAGAGGAGATTACGATGCTGCTGAGAAGTATTTGAAAAAAGCTCTCGAACGCCAACCTGATAATTTGAAGGTCCTTTCTTTGCTTTCTCTTGTATCGGAGGGAAGAAAAAAGAGCCAGAAGGGTAGAGCGTTTCTCCGTGTGTTTTAATTTGAAGATGAAGAGAAATCGGAAGTAAGGCAACGCCATCAGGCTCAGAGTGAAACCAATGTGTCTTTCACTCCCGTTCGACCCGAATAAAAGAATTATGTGTAGGAACAGAAAGAACTTGCTGATTCCATAAACAGCAAGGAGAATCTGTACGAAATTCTTGGCGTGAGCACAAATGCATCCACGGAGGAAATCAAAAAGGCCTATCGCAAAGTACTCATATCCATCTCTTTCTCATTCCAGCTTGCCATTAAACTCCATCCTGATAAGAACTCGTATCCGGGTGCCGCAGATGCATTCAAGCGTGTATCTGCCGCGTTTACCGTCCTCAGCGACGAAACCAAGCGTTCTCAATATGATTCGAATCCCGTACACTTTTCGCTTCTCCTTTTCTCCAGTCCCCCAGCGGTTCGAACGTGTTTAGCTCCCAGCCGTCCAGCGCTCCCCCTGCAGAGTACTATTACACCCAAGACCTCGATCCTGAATTTCTCTTCCGCATGTTTTTCGGCAATGATCCAAGTTTTCATTATTACCAATTCAACTCGTTTCCTCGGCGTTATTCCTATCGTTCCACATCCTCCGATCGTTCCTCATCTCCTCAGTCCTTCATTTCGCTTCGGATTCATCCCTAGTCAGCAGCAGAGAGCGTTTCACCGACAGACCCAGCAATGGAATGGCATAATCACCATTGTGTTTTTGGTCGTTTCCGTGCTGATTTCGGTGTTTCTGCCGATGATGCAGCCGCAGTTCAGGTAGGACAGCGAGAGCCGATGGAGATTAGCACGCGTCCCACAGCGGAGTATCAAGTAGCGAGAAAACAGCCGGAGACGGGACTTTCCTACTATGTACGAAGGCAATTTGATAGGAGCGAAGGGAATGTGATTAAGACGGAAAAGCAGTTTTTGGAAAGCCGGTTCCGCGATTTTGAGCTCTACTGCTCCATGGATTTACAGAGAGAGAGTCGAGTCGGAGTGAGGATGGGAGATGATGTGTAGAAGAAAAACCGAAAACCGATGGAAGAGCTGAAGTAGGGTTGATTCGGGAGAGATCGAATGTAGGAATTGCAAGATGTATAATAAGATTCGGGAGACGCTGCAGTCCGATCGTTTTAGAAATGTTTAACTGGTGTAATTGGTTTCTTTGTGGGTTGAAATTTAATATTATTCTTATTTAATATTAATTTTTATATTTGTTGTTTGTTTACAACGAGAATTAGAAAGTGGAAACTGAGTGTTTCGTGAGCGCGTGAAGATTCCTTTACACCCTTATTTATTGTGTTTGTATCGAATATTCGGAATATGTAAGCTGTGTGAAAACACTGGTTAGGATGTAGGGATTCAAAAGAAGAAATGATATCACTATTGAAGCAGCGGTCTTCGGAATTCACGCAAGGCCTAGCTGACAACCTTATAACCTGTGAAGAGTTATGGAAGCTTATGCACGAGTCAGATGAGTATATTATTTTGGTGGATACTCGAAGCTCTGTAGAAATGAATGTCTCAAGGATTCAGGGGGCAATCAGCTATGTAACATCTGTATCTCCTTGTTTACTTTAGAATGAGTATCTTGTTCGATTAGACAATGAGAACTTTCCATTTGTGAAAACGATTTGTTATTCAACGATTGGACACCGTAGTTGCGAGGTAGTTCGGGAGCTACTTAAAAAAGGCGTTAAGGCATTCTCTCTGGAAGGAGGTCTGATTGCTTGGTGCGGATACGAAAAGTTTGCGTTTTGCGTTTCTGTGCATCTGTAGAGGAGAGATTGTAGACAAAAATAACAACCCTACACGTCTCGTTCATGTTTTTGATCCAGAGTACCGACCACTTTTCAGCTCTAGTTATGTATGTGTATACTAATACAGTCGGGCTTTGTTTCCATTTCCAATGGTACTAATTCATTCATGTTCAATGTGCAAAGTGCTGTTTGTTTGCTACCTCACTCACTGTATTTGCTGTATATGAATGTTTTTCTTTAGCTTATCTTGTACCTATGTTGGTGTCATCCCTTCTGGGGATATACACTCTCTCTCTCTTCATTGTTGTATCTATTAGTTCCTTGTCATCCATCCCATCCACTTCTTCTTTTTATTATTATTATTATTATTATTATTATTATTATTATTATTATTATTATTATTATTATTATTATTTCCTCTCTCAACACTCACATCATACCCATTCACTTTTACAATTCTTCTCTACAAACATCACGACGATTGTACCTTTCATGCAACAAACAACCACAAATACCGCTGAACAAGGTTGGCATTTCGCTTTACTTCTTCTTCTGGTTGATCTTCTTGTGGTAGAACGCCAGCTCCTCATCCTCCAGAATGTATCCGTCAGCACGACCGCACTGACCAGGACGCGACGAGATGCGAGCCAGGATCTTACCCGAAGCCAGCTGATCGATCACTTCCTTCTGCTCCTGAAGGGAATCCTGCAGCTTCTGCAGCTTCGCAAGGTTCGACTTGCTCACGCCCTCCAGCTTGCTCAGATCGTCCTTCGTCACCTCACCCTTGGCTCCGATCTTGCAGGAGTAGTGCTTCTCGAACCAGGCCTTGAAAGGGGTCGCATCGATCGAAACAATGCAGCCCTTCACAATGGTGTTCGTACGCACCAACTCGTTGTTGGAAGCGTTGTACACAATGTTCAGGATCTTGGTCTTGGCAGAGAAAGCTACAAATCACTTCACTAGACAAAAATCACCCTCTCCGGTCCAGGAGAACGAACCAGTATCCAGACGGATAGCACGGTGCTTGATGTTTCCACCACGGCAGCGGACCAGGTAAATTCTCTTGGCTCCGAGCTTGGTCATGGCAGGCTGACGACCCATCTCGAACTTTCTCTTCTTGATGTTAATGACGACCTTTCCTCCAGTTAAGCGACGCTTATGACGAGAATCACGGCAAATACCTAATTCAGCGTTAGCTCCATTTATTCTTCAATCCGATTTTACCAATACTCCCATCATGCAGCCGTCTACGTACCCATGTTTTCAAATCGACTGTTCTAGCGATAGTATTAAAACTTCAAGCCACAATTCTGGCCGTACAGTGATCGCTTGATTATCAACAAAAGTGATTTCGCAATCATTGTCACGTTTTCTCCAACAAACAGGCCGACTCATGAATCCAAAGGACAAAAACTGAGTCCACTACTTCTTGTCAAATAACGATCCCTTGCTTCGCACCATCGACCAGTCAATATCCGAAGGCGAGTTGAACGCTCCCTTCTCCCACGGACTGAGATCCTTTCGGACGCCCGGCTGCGGAATCTCGGTCGGCTGCGACTTCTGCATCTTCATACTGGTCATGTTTCGCAAAGCCTTATCGAGAAGCTTCAGCACACGCTGCAGATCCTCCCGCTTCTTAATCAGCGCCTCGTCCTCCTAGGAATGATCTCTCTCCCAAGCCATCACCGCCATCAGACTAGGGACGAGGTTTCGGTTGTAGATATTGGAGATAAGCGCGTTGTACACGTTCTCCACGGTGCGGTTGAGCAGATACAGCGTGATGCACTACGCTCGCACTCGCTCGGTTGCAGCCTACCTTGGGGAGCGAGTCCATGAGATTCTTCTTCACCGTCTCGAGATACGTGTCGATCAGTCGCGACATGTACTCGATCATAATCTGCTCGTTCTTGTTGTACCCGTCCCACTCGCCGCTCTCGCGCAGCACGCCCACCTTGCTCTTTCGAAACACCGAGGTCTCTTCCTCGGCCGCCTTCGCCGCTTCTTCTTCTTCCTTTTCGTTCTTCTCGGGCACGAACATCTTCGAGAGCGTGTCGCGCCACGCATCCTCGCTGCTCGCCAGATTCACCCACGCGATCCAGTTCGTCTCCTGCGCCTCGCTCTCCACACGCAGCACCAGCGTTTCCTCTCCCACGCTGACCTCGAACTCGAACTCGCCCATCGCCGCGTTGTTGTGCAGCACGCGCGCCGACGCGCCCTCCAAAAACACCTGCTTCAGTCCCGGATCGCTGCGGTCCAGCGCGGTCGTCGCGTTGTACAGCAGCGAGCGCTGCTTGATCATCGCGTACATGCGGTCCAGCCGGCCTCGCGCGCCGCGCACCCACACCCAGCCCTGCACCATGGGCTCCTGGAACTCGGGAGGATCGTTCGGATGGAGCTGCTGCGCGAACCTCTACGTTCTCAGCGAGCGACTCGGAGCGTACCGCGCGTGCCGTCGCGATGGCGTTGCCCTGCAGCTTCTGGATTCGGTCGGACGACAGGGCTTCGTGCGAGGTGTTGATGTACGCCTTCTCCATCTCCAGAAGCACGTGCACCATGTCCTTCGTGATCAGACTCTTCTCCTCCAGCAGATCCAGCGTCTCCCGAATCACCGCGTCGCGCAGCCGCGGGAAATACTGGAACTCGGGGAGCTTGATGTTGCTCACCGCGCTCTGAAACTCCGTCTTGACCTTCTCGACGCACACGAAGCACGGCGACTCGAACTGCGCCAGGCACCGCCCGATCAAAACCTCCAGCGCCTTCTCCGACGCGAACAGTCCCCCGTGAATGCCGCGGTTGTTCACGATGGCGGTGCGGATCTCCTTGACGGTGAGGCACTCGCGCGCGTTGAGCGCCTGGATGCCGCTGGTGAGCTCGTGGGAGAAGATGTCGAGGATGCGCGCGCCGCCAGAGAGCTCGTCGGTCTGCGTGGTGTCGGTTCCGCGGCCGAAGAGCAGCACTTTGAGCTGCTGCGAGTAGCTGAGGAAGAGCTGGACGGCGGTGGCGTTGACGTCGGCGAGCCCGTCGTTGACCGACTTGATCTCGGCGAGCTGCGCGGCGATCTGCTGCCGGTAGGCGGTGACCTTGGTGATGATCTCGGGCAGCGAGCGGCTGATGTGCTCCACCAGCAGCGCGTTGAGCCGGTCGCGGAGGTACTGCGTGCCCATGCGGTTGCACCGGTCGGGGTAGTAGGTCTGGAAGAACCGGCGCTCGTCCTCCCACTGCAGATGCATGTCCTTGCGCGAGTTGATGTCCTTCTGGCTGCGGTTGATCACGCCCACGTAGCCCAGCTTCAGCGGGATCACGTGCCCGTCGAAGATGTCGCTGGCGTCCGTGCCCTTGTCCATGATGTCCACCTTGGTGATCACGCCGATGGTGCGCTCGCCGGAGGGATCGTACTCCTTCGCCAGCTGGATCGCATCGCTCAGGGCGAGGTCGGTGTTCGCGGCCGTGACGGCCATAATGATGCAGGAGGGCTCGCGGATGTACCGAACCACCATGTTGCGCAGGATCTCCTCGATGTTCCGAGGCTGATCGCCGACAGGATTGCGCGTGATGCCGGGGAGGTCGATGAGAGTCAGGTTTACCACGTTTGGAGAATAGATCTTGAGGTTGATGGGCTTGTCGGTCACGCAGACGCCCGTTCCGGTTTCGCGCTCAGTTTGGCTTACGATTTCGTCGCGGACTTCGTCAAAATCATAGAACTGCTTGTTGGGCTTGTGGGCAAACACCGCATACTCTACGAAAAACAAACGGACGAACCACGCACCTGTTGCAAGATCCTTTACGCGAACTAACTGCAAAACCAGGGGACAGCGCGTTACGATACCGCTGCCTCGGGGGAGAAAGTCTCTACCGACAATGTTCTCCAAAACTGAGCTCTTTCCGCTACTCTGGCCACCAACCACGGCAATCTGCGGCAAATCGATCTGATTTCCACCTAGATATGAGCCGAAAGAGGAATCCGAACCAACGATCGAAAAGACATCCTGAATATCGTTGATGATCGAAATGAGTCCTTGCATTCCAAAATCACTTCCACCTTTGCTCATGATCAAGATTGTAATGAGGGGACGAAAGTCGTCTATGGGACTATCTAGTAAGTGGAAGGGTTGCTGAAGTGTCCTTGGAAGCAGGAAACCCAATGTTGAGTTGAAGCCAAAAAGAAGCCTTTTTTGTTGGTGTTTCTTCACAATCTTTTTTGAATTATCCATATCGTTCCGGTTTGGAATCGCTCGTACAGAGTTATTCGTAGTGATAATGAAATTCAACAGAGAGACCATTTTGCTAATGCTGTTCATGTCTCTTGCAATGGCACGTCCGGGACTTCGTTCTGAAGTTCCTCAGCTTGGAGCCGAAATTAATGGCGATAACTTATGGGATTTTTGTAATCTTCGTCGTGGAACGTTACTCCTAGTTGAAAATATCTTCTACAACTATAGAATCATCGTAAGTGCCGTCATTATCTTCATCGGCCTGTTCCTTTGCTTCCTCGGCAAAAAGTCCGTCAAAGTAGCGATTTGTTTGCGCGTTTACGTCAGTTCAACATGTTTATCTGCGGATTCTTCGCTGGAGGCATTCCCACTCTGGTCATCGCCACCGACCTTTTAAAGAACATGGAGGCGTACCCCTATTTTCTTCTGTTCACCACAGTCAAAACCAGGCGTTCTGGATCAGCATCGGCATCAGCTGTTTAATGGGCGTCATTGTCGGTGTGCTTTTGGTCTGCCTCTACCAGATCGGCAACTTCGTGATCGGAGCGACCCTGGGTGTGATCATTGCCGTGTACACCGTGGTCATTCTGGACAGTGTGATTCGTTTCCACTCCGATGTGGTTCTCTACGTTTCCGTCGCCATCTGCGCCCTCGAGTTCGGCTGCTTCGCTCTCGTCTGGGACCAGTATGCATTTTCTCTCTCTGAATCGATCCTAGCGTGGTGGTGATTTTGGGCACATCGGTCATCGGCAGTTACATGATCAGCTTCGGGTGTGTGCTGGAGGGTTGACTGGACTGTAGAGTGAGTCAGTTTATCGGAGAGTGGATGAACCCGTTCTCTCCGCAGTTCCCTCAGAAGCTTCACAACCCTCCCTATCAGGTAGCGTTTTTCGCGTGCATGCGAGGTGTAGTGGTACGTCTATCTGGGTCTGATCGCTGGATTCACGCTCTTCGGACTCATTGTGCAGGCCATTACCAACCGGCAGCCCAAGCAGGAGAAGACGCAGGACATGCCGCTGCTCGAGAATTCCGGACAGCGTGTAGAGCTTCCCAGCAAGCAGTACACGCGTTCGCAGACGCTGAGAGAGAAACAGAACGCGTAGAGGTCTTCAGGATAGCTGGCTTGTTTGTTTCACAAATTTGGCGGCAGAATTTGTTTTTTGAATGGAACAGAAGAAACTGGTGGAAGAGCTGCTCCGAATCTCCAAGGGAGGGGAGAGTGGTGCGGAGACCGAAGAGAAGGTTTGCTTTGAATGGGACTTGGATTGTAGCTCTCTTCGTTGGCGAAAGAGCTGACGATAGAATCGATCGTTGAAGTGATTTCCAAAGCCAAATCGGCGCATCAGCTGTCTACATTGTTTTCGTCCATCTCGCAGTATTCGCATCCGACATCTTGCCAATCGCCTCTATTTGTTGTGATTAAAGCATCAATCGAGGTAATCCTGCGTTTTCATTTTCTAATGCAGCTACTCTGCACGGTATTCCTCGATTCCTCGAATAATGAGATTTCGGAAGTGGTGCAAACGATCTGCATCGATATTGACGATCTCTCCGAGCTGGAAGTGGTCGATGAGATCAATGTGTTTGTGAAATGTTTTGATTTTGAAGGAAAGCAAACGCGTGGACGTATCGAGTACTTTCGATTTCCCTGTTTTGTAATGACTAGAGAGCAAATGAAGCTGGTGCTGGATTTCCTTCCAAAGCTTTTGAATCTCTGCACCTCCACTTCCACCATCATCGATTCCGAAGACAGCGGAAACGGCCAGACCCTCGCAGCCTTCCGCGTGCGAACCCTCCTTGAAGAGAATCATGGGTAGGAGCGAGTGATCGATCGAATCATCGAACGCGACTGGTACGAGGAATACATCTGTCCGATCCTCATCGCTTTCCGCGTTTCCCCTGTTTGACTCGCTACCACGAATAGGAAAGTCACATGAACGACACAGAGATCATCTCCATCGTGAACAAAGTGAGCTACAGTCTCGGCAAAGCGCCCAATCTGATCGTATCGTCGATGGTCTACCAAGTGCTTCTGCTCACCAACGAATCGGTCGCGCGCGTCGTTCTCCTCTCCCTCCTCCAAAACATCAAAAAGAAGTGCCAGCTCGCGCAGCTCCCCGCGATTATCAACCATTTCGGTTATGCCCTCAAGAGCAACAGCGTTTCATTACTCCTTTTCTTCCACTTTCGTAGTCACTCTGCAAACTATTCCTCGAACTCATGAAGAGCAGCGTGCTGCCGCTCAGCCACGTCTCGCTCTTCGTTCTCTTCTCTCTCACCGACTCCGAGCGTTTTCGTCCCTCCGTTTACTCCTTCCTTCTCTCCCAACTCCAACACGAATACAACAGCGTGTGGTACCGCTGGAACTACCCGATAATCGCGGTTCCTGGGACTGAGCCCTCGGAGACGATCGTGGAGAGCTTTCTGCGCTTGGTGGAGGTGGTGGAGAGCGGGTATCAAGAAGGCGCGGAGCTGTTGATTCATTGGAACGATCATTTGTTGCATTGGTCGGGTCACTCGTCGAGTTTTTGGTTTCGATGATCGCATTGAATCGTAGTTTTGGAGAAACAGTGGATGGACCGACTCGCGCGGAACTGTCTTCTGTCGCTCTTCGACCGAGTGGAGTCGTCCCGCGAGCTCCTTCTCGATCGAATCGTGGAAACGTGGAAGACGAGTGAGGCAATAGATGCAGCTGAATCGCTTCGACGTGGTCACCGAATACATCACGTTACTCAACCAGCTCTGCCGTTGCTACCCTGCCTTCATGTTCTCCCACATCCCCGCGGTCAAGGCGCGTTTCCCCGTTTCTCCGTGACGCATAGTCGCTGATCACACGGATCCCTCTGCTGACAAGCGAAGTGGTTCCGTCGTTGGTGCAGAGCATTCATTCGCTGCTGCCCTCGCGACCCGACCTTCTCGACATGCTTCTCATCGTTCTCAAGAAGGTAGTTCTCTCCGCCACGCTCTCGTAACGCGCAGTGTTGCTTCCAATCCGACGATGACACGCGCATGGCGGGCGTTTCCGGTCTCGTCGAGCTGCTCTGCAAGAGCCATTTCGGTTCCGACCCCGCCGACTCGCCGTCCATCGTGCTCACGCAGCTCGGCACCGACGCCGTCGAGGCTTCTCCGTGATTATTCCTTTCTGTTTCTCTGACGCACAGGACGATTCTGAGCCAGACGACGGTGGAGGACGCGCTGAACCGCCTGCGTCATTTCAGCAACACGCTTCTCGGCGCCGACAGCCGGCTCGCCGCGCGCTTCTTCCATCTTCTCTGCAAGCTCTACTACGATTCTCCCGTCGCGCGCATCGCCCTGCTCAAACTCTGCGCCGACAAGCTTTCTCCGGTTCTCCAGATGCTCCCTCCCGCGGGAAACGCCGCGAAAACGCAGGACATCCCGCTGCCGCAGCGCATCGAAGAAATGTGCGCCAACGGGCGGCTCCAGCAGCCGTTTCACCACCTGGTTTCCACGGTTACCCTGATTTTGTACCCTCCCGCGGAGTACCGGTCGGACGGCCGGGAAGAACCGCGGAAATCGGAGCTGGCGTCGCTGCTGAGCCAGCTGGTGGAGTTGCTGATCGCGCTGGAGCCGGAGGAGCTTCATTTGGACAAGAGCGCCGTGTTCGATGCGAGCAGCGAAGGAAAGGCGAACGCTCTGAAGCGCTCGCTGCTTCTGAGCCTCGATTTGTCCGTGATTTACGTCCGAACCGCGGGGATCGAGCGAATTCGGCGGAGTCCTGGATCGGATCCCGCGGTTATCGTGCTGATGGTGGGGCAGATCACGAGCATGCTGCAGAACCTGGTGGTACGTTCTCTCTCGAAACGTGGAAACGTAGAAACTGCACCGGATGGGCGGGGAAAAGTCGCGAGATTCCGACGTGAAATCGATTTTGGAGGTGGGCAACGTGCGTTTCGCGCTGCTTTCGCTGCTGCGATTGCTGCTACGCGGGGTAGTTTCATCCGGTTCGATCGAATTCTAGCGAACGAACGCGAATCCCGAGGTGCTGAAGGCGCTGGACCGCATTCTGGGCGATAGCGGGATCATGTCGTTTGTGTGCTGGCTGCTTCAGAATTCGGTAGGCTTCGAAGAATTCGCTCACGCAGATCACCGAATTCGCGCCGAATCCCCTGCGTTCCCGCGAGAATCGCGAGTTCTGCGAGTATCTGCGGGAAGCGTGTCGTCTCGCCTTCGATCTCTATCTTTTTTACTCCCTACGTAGCCGAATTCCATCGAATTCACGCAGAGGAACCGACGAATTCGCTGGGCGTTTCGCTGCTCGCATTGTTCCCCATCGCGCTGAAATGCGTGGAAACCACTTCTCTCGCCGCGTACTACCCGATCCCCGCGGAAGACGGAGAAAACTGCCGACTGCAGTCGTTGCTGCAGCGAAGCGAACGCATCTGCATCGATCTGCTTCTGGACAACAACCAATTATCCGTTTCGAAACTCCTCGAAACGCTCGACGTAAATTTCGAAACTTCCAAACCCGATCGCGCGTAGACGATGATGGGCGCCAAACCCTCCAAAACCGCGGCCAATCTGCTTCGATTCGTGGAAATAATCGTGGAACACGCCGCGACGAACGCGGCGGAACTCGCGGAGATTCTCACGTGGAGCCGATCGCATTGCGAATCATCGGTGTGTGGAAGGGTGTGTTTTGAACGTAGGACGTGCATTCTGCGTTCTACACGTCGCTCTTCAACGTAATTTGCATGGTGGCCACGCGCTACGCATCGCCATTCGAGATCATGATGCCGATTTGCCAATCGGTCGGTACGAAAGAGGGCGTAATCGCTTGCAGACACAACGAATCATCGATCTAGATCCACTGCGCGCACTTCGCCTCCATCACCGATTCCAATGCCTCCAATGTCGCCATCGCGCTCTCCGACGCGATACAGACGCTGCTCCGTCCGCTGTCCTTCATGATTTCCCTTCATAAGATGTACTCCGTCAAGAACGAGCTCGAGCAAGAGCGCATCCGCCATCTCGTTCCTTCCTTCTATTCCGCATGGAAAAAATCCGCCGCACACCTCTGCGACGCGCTGCTGCAGCTCGCCAAGGCCGCGCGGCTGCTCGTGGAGAGCGAGTTGAACGTTGCCGCGGGGGAAAGCCTGCTTCTGCTGCTGAAGGGATTCTACGGCGTGGTGGATCAAACGGTGAAGCAGTTCGCGTACGCGAGCGATTGCTGCCCGATTCAGGCGCTGACGCAGCTGGCGCAGTGCATCTCCGAGAAATTAACGCCGTCGGTGTACGCGGTGATCCAGACGGTGCAGAAGCAGGGGAACTCGGACGTGCACGTGCGGAAGCAGGCAAAACTGGTGCCGGACGTGATTTTCGCGATCGAGCAATACGAGGCCAAACTGATTCAGGTGAATAAGAAGACGAAGGGAGCCGTGAACTTGACAATGTTCGTGCGAAGAAGCACTGCGCGCGACTTCCGAATCGATTCTGCGAAGCTGAGGAACCGGCTTACGAAGAGAGAGGAGGAGGAGGATGAGAGAGGGGGAGAGGTGCTCGTGAAGGCAAAACGAGAACATGTAGAATGGTTTGTTTGTTGAAAAACACGCTGTTTGCGGTTGATAAGGGAATGCAAACTATTTAACAAAATAGTCCGAAATGGAAATACTACTAGAATAATATAGGGGAGGACTTGCAGTATTATCAAGAAAAGAGTGTTTGGAACATCAAACAGCATAGAGATGGTCGGAACCCAAAGTTCAACCGCACAACTTAGTATTTGCCGTGGAGTGAGATTGGAAATCGATAACAGTATTTAAAAGTGTCCACAGAATAGAATAGAACGTGTTTTTACACTCACTGAGACCGTATCTATTGTGTCAGGTTTGAATTCGTTTTCTAAACTCACTCTAACTACTTTGAAGACGTACGGAAAGGGCAGATCCGTCAGTACCTGACATGAATATTCGCTTCTTCGCAAAACTGAACACCCTTTCATGGAGGGATTCGATAATGTGAACTTCCCTAAATAGATCAGGAAAATATACAATATGCAACCATTTGAAGACTGCCAAGAGATCGAAAATAATGTCCATAAAAAAAGTGAGCCGGTTTTCGATCACTTGTTTTATAAATCATCTACCTGCAAGATATAGTTCGGCAATGTCACAAGATCAAACTACTCAATTATACCCTACTTCAAAAGAAGGTATTCCTTGTGTGTTTTTTTCTATTGTGCAGATGGTGGAGTTTCGATAAAGAAAGAACCAGGCGCAAGTAAGCCTCTTTTGCATGCATTATTGTTTAGTGAAAGTAACAAGTGTTCCTGCAGAAGACACTGCAGAGATGAAGATATCTGAATCAGATTCAGACAAGAAACAAGCAGACACAAATCATGAGCAAGTCAATGTTCCTTGGGTGGGAGATGGTAGTGATATATTGCAATACCGACTCTCTCGTCTAAGTTCCTGTATTCTTTCTAAGACTCTTTCTCCTTTAGCCGGTTTAAAGCCCTTTTCTGAGGATGCGTTGCTTTCCCACGATTTGTCGGGAATTCATTTTGAAAATTTCGATAACTCATCTTCCCTGTTGCACCAGAACTCCCTGCTCCTTGCCGAGATGAAGAAGAAGAATTCGTTTTCGCGCAAATCTTCCTCGAATCTCCAGCTCGCTCCGCCTTTCTACCTTTTTTCTCGCAACCCCTCAATGGACGGATCTTCGTTTCTCATTCCGCAGCGTCTGCCCTCCGAGTCCTCCTACCGTCTGGATTATCCCGAAGGCTACGATTCGTTTCCGATCCTTCCAGCTCGTAACGCTGTAGAGATGCGCCTTGGCGGTTCTTTCCTGGAGCCGAGCAAGTAATTTCCTCGCACTCATCGCTGAGATCTAGCCATCGACGCCCTTTCCTGACTATCTCCGCGTGGATTCGCTCCGCATCGACCCCTCCGAAATGAAGCGGCGGCAGTCGCAGTCGAGCTATCCGGTCCCTGTGCAGACCAAGCTGCTTCGGCAGAACACGCAGACGCGCGTTGTGGAGCTCCCCGCACAGCCCTTGCAGCCTTCTCAGCCCGCGCAGTCCGCGCAGTCGGGACGCTCCGTGCAGTCGGTGCAGCCCCTGCAGCCAGTGTCCATCGTTCCGCAGGAAAACTCGGGGCATCGCACCCTGGTGGCGCAGGTGGACGGGGTTTCCTACCGCAGCGAAATGTGGGTGTGGGCAGTGGGTGCGAGTGTAGAAAGAAAAAGGACAAGAAGAACCCCAAGAAATGGTCCCCCGAAGAGGACGAGCTGCTGCGCCGCGCGGTGGGCGAGCTGGGCGAGCGGCAATGGAAAGACATCGCGGAGCGGATTCCGGGGCGCAACCACGTGCAGTGCCTGCAGCGATGGAAGAAAGTGCTGAAGCCCGGGCTGAAGAAGGGGCACTGGACCGAGGAGGAGGACAATCTGCTCCGACTCTACAAGCCGAAGTGCGCCAACTGGGCGGAAGTGGCGGCGAACATCGAGGGCCGCACGGCGAAGCAGTGTCGCGAGCGGTGGTGCAATCACGTGGACCCTTCGATTCGAAAGAGGTGGGATTGCGAGGACTGTGTGATCGTAGCAACTGGACGCCGAAGGAAGACAATCTCATTCTCTCGCTGCAGCAGCAGTGGGGCAATCGCTGGTCCTCTATCGCCGACGTACGGCTTTCTCTCTCTCTCCCTTCTCTCTAGCAACTCCCCGGTCGCTCCGAGAACGCCGTCAAGATTCGATGGAAGTCGCTTCGACGCCACGGCCTGGCCGAGGCCGCGCGCTCCCAGGATTCCTCCCCCACCGCTCCTTCCCGCATGGACCAGATCCCCGTGGGACCCGCCTCCTCCGTGCGAGCCATGGGAATGGGGAACTCCGTTGGGTCGGCAGCAGCGAAGGTTGGGACCGTGGGGACCGTTGGAACCACGGGAACCACGGGAACCACGGGAACTGTCGGAACCGTGGGAGCGGTGGGGTCGGTCGTGCCCCTGCAGCCGATGTACGTGCCGCCTGGCGGGTATGTGCCGGTGGCTTGCTGTCCGTCGCAGGACGGCGTGATGGTGTACCCCGAGGCCGTGCCGATGGGAGGAATGGGATTCTCGGTGCCCATGCAGGCGATGAAGCGGATGGGAAGCTCGAGCGTAGAGAATGGGGCGAGGACTGAAGGGTAGAGCGATTTTTTAGGATACATGTATCGTTTTGGAAGCTCGTCACCGTCTCAGTACTTGAATCCGAAAGTAGGAGTGAGGAGGGCGTGCGAGGATAGGGCGAGCCTTCGGCATTCATGCACCAGAGCAGTTTTTCGATGCTCCCGATGGGCGGCGAGATGTCTCCAGTGCCTGTGTCTGTGCCCATGCCAGCTCAGTCCGCCGACATACCAAGCTTAGGATAGTTTTTTCTTTGTGTTTGCGCCTGTTTGAAACAAACATCCCATGCCACACGCTGAAGCCGCGTTTGATACGTCGCCAGCATCAGGCGTGTGAAGAAACGGAAGTTGAACATTAAGCGAAGCGGGACGGAAGCAGGGCTGGAGACCGGCTTCTGAGGAATCGGCTGAGTGAACGCGACGCGGCCACGCGCCAGGAAATCGCTGTCCTTCCTCCAGCGACGGCAGTAGCTGTAGAAATCGTCGCTTAGCTCGCCGTACTTCATCGAGAGACGGAGTTGCTGCCACTTCGCGTCCAGGGTTCGCGATCCGTTGCCTTGCTGCTGTTGTTGCTGGAGACGCTGCTGGACACGTTTCACTCGCTGACTACGTCTTCGCTGATTCCAAATGTTCATCATCGAGAGCATTTGCTTGCGGATCCGACTCTTTGGAATGGGGGCTTCGACAGAAACAGGTTGATCTGAAACGATGATAGGTGGGGGAATGTAGTTGCGTTGGATCCGGGGAGACCGAAGCCGCTCCCGTTCGATTTTTCTTGATGCCTCCTTGAGTACCTCGCTTTCGTTATATCGATACACTTCTTTCTACCCAGTGAGCACAGCCTGCTGTTCCTTACAGCACTTTTATTCTTATCAAAAACAAATACTGTAGGTTGTTCTGTGGAAAATGTTACACGCTTGACCCTCTTCTTGCTTTGCTCAAGTCTACATGATGACACTCATCCCAATCGTTAACGGTGCAACTGTCGGAGCATTGACATCTGAAAGTGGAATCACAACATTTTTCTTGTTCACTCCCAATTCTTCCGATTCGGGATTATCCTTGTCCGATTCTATCAAAATTGATTCCTGCGGCATAAAATTAATTCATTGCGGGAGCAGCAACAATCTCCCGCCAAGTGATTTCAACAAACACACTACTTTTTCGTAATATTCAAATAAATCATAACAGCAATCGCAACGAGAAGGAGGATAATAATCGCAATGGCACAAACCTTGTTGCCGATCGCGTGACGATTCATGTCCTACAGTTCAAGCAAGCACTCGTCAAAACTCTCAGCAGTTGTTTCGACATGTTCGCATTTGTCTTTACTTCTTCCACCTTCTCATTTGAGCGAATGAGCACTTCATGTTGGGAACCAAGGGCTTCCAGAGCTCCATGGCCAATGCTCTCGCTCTCGTAGGCAGAGGCCTTCACTTGGTTCAAAATTCCAGTAGTGCTACCTTTAAAAATAGCGCTCATGCAACCTACTCGTTCAGCTGGATCAAACCCTGAGCCATCTTTTTCTTCTTTTCCTCGGCATCCTACTTTCACGAGCAAAACGAAAGATCCTACAGAGCCAACAAGAGCGGACTTGTTCACTTTCGATTCAAGACGAGCAATGTCCTTTTTAATGGTTGCAAGCATCTGCTCGATCTCTCGCACAGACCCCATTGCCTGAATCTTGCTGTTGTAGTTCATCAAACTCGCAGTGTTACGCATTACTTTCAACGCTTCCTGGGCTTGAGCAAAATACTGCTTGACACGCGACAACTGTCTCTGCGCCTCACTTCCGTTGGTATTGTTCTTAATGGTGCCGAGAATACTAGTAATGTTTTTGATCACATTACTCGCATTTTTATAGTTCGACTGAAACGTATCAGACATTAGACTAAAGAATCAATATCCAGTTCTTTATATTTGAGTTTTAGTCAAAACACAGAATTAACCGTTTTGTACTTTATCCTTTATCATCACACGCTTAGAAATCCCTCTTTACAGAGACCAATGCTTTCAGAATCCCAAACTCCTAAGTATGTTTGACGACCACCACCACCTACGATCAACAAGCACTCTTATGAGCAGTGTACCATTCAATAGAAAAGATCGACGTGAATCGAATCCAAATTCCCAATTTACAACGTTCAGAGATTTTCAGCGTGTATCGTATTTCTCATGATATCTTTGTACATGTCACAGGAGAGCGTAAACAGTAGGAATTTTCGGCTTTTCGCTGAATGGCTTTTCGTGGGTATTCTTTTCCTGGCTTGTACCCTACGAAAGTCGATCGTTTCTATTGTCTATTCCGGATTGCTAATCATTCGTATCTGGAACCTTTCTAAGAAGAAAAAGTCGTCTCGCGTCTGCAATATTGTAGCAGCCGCTTTATTTACTCTGATAGCATGTGGACATATCGTTGCTACGTTTATTTCCCAAAAGGTAGGATATGGTAAGCAGTGTCTCTCGTTCAGTGGATGGAGATGATTGGAATCTATTCTATTCGTCAGTGGTATTCTGGAATTCTGATCGATGGTCTTCTGTTGTTGATCGTTGTTTGCATTCTATTGCTAAAAGAGAAAGCGAGTGCAGTAATCCTCTTCAAATGGACTCACTATGTCAGGAGTACTATCCAAACCGACAGATACCAGTCTGGTCGTACAATCTCTTTCTGTTTGCTTCTTTTATCTGGTGTTCGTCCATCACAGACTACGTCGCCCTCGGAATCCTGGCCTATCTCTCCCAGCATCGATTCATCACGAGCAAAGAGCGTGTGGTTCTGTTTTCCCTACAATCCTTTTCGTTTCTACTCCAGTAACCCCGTTTCCCCTTTTTTTAATCATAGAACGGGGATGACTGACTTGTCGTTCATTCTGGCCTCGCCGCCCGCGTGGCTCTCCGTTTGCTTCAATCTCTTCGGCACGCATTCCGCGTTGTGGCTTTCGGTTCTCTCCTCCTTCGCTTCCATTCTCGCGCTCTGCGTGTTATTCCGCGTGCAACTCGACGTTCCGCCCGATTCCGACACTCCCGACCTGCTTCTCCCGCCCTCTTCGAAGCTGTCGAGCTCACGCGAGGGCGTGGCGGCCGAAGGAAACCCTTCGCTTTCGGAGCAACCCAACGCTGAAACGGCCGAATTCTCCGCGGAACCCGGCGAAGAAACGGGGAAACGAGACTGGGGTTTTCTCTTGCTATCGAAGTGCTTTTTGTTTGTTTGGCCTGAAGGACAGACCGTTCTTCTATTGGAGTTATTACGCGGTGCTGCTTCTCTGGATTCTGCTGATCCCGAACGCTTTGTCGTTCGCTCTAATCGCCTTCGCGCTGCTGGATTTGCTGGCGACGCGCACGCTGGATCGCTGCTTCACGCGGAAATCGATCGTGGAAACCTTGGAGAGAGCGGGCGCGTCGACAGGCGCGATCGAATCGCTTCTGGAATCGCTGTATGAGCGCTGCGTGCTGGTTCCTTCGCTGTGTCTGCGGCAGCTCACGCTGTTCTACTGCTTCCTGCTGCAGATCCACAGCTTCTGCCGCTCGGTGCGGTTCAGTTACGGCGTTTCGGATCCGCACTGGCTCTTTGCGTTGTTCGGCGGCCACGCCGAGGCGAGCAGCATACGCGACCGCTACGTGCAGATCGTTCTGTTCGTGATTCTCTACGGATTTCTCCGCGTACTCCAGCGCCAATCGCGTGATTTCTCTAGTTCTACAATCATTTCAACGCGCAGAACGCGCTCACGCGGCTTCATCGCTGCATTCTCGACAACTCGCTCCGCTCCTCCCACTTCACTCGTCTCCAAACCTTCCACAGTTTCGCCGCGGTTATCGTCCGCTTCGCGCTCTTCGTCGCGCTCTCCGCCACCGTCGACTTCGCCACCGCGGTTCTCTTCGCTGTCGTGCTGCTAGACGTTCTGACCCAGCGAACCCTCCTTGAAACGCTTCTCGCCGCCGTTCTGCTGCTCTTCCGGCTCTTCCCCGCGGTTCTCCTAACGTCGCAGCAAGCCTCCGCGCTGGCGGCGTGGGGCGTGAAGTCGCTGTGGAGGGCGGACGATCCGACGTGCGTTTTCTCGCTGCGGGATGGGAGCGTGCTGATCCCGTTCGTGGTGTTCGCTTTGGTTTCGTTTTTGTTCGTGTGCGATCGCTATTTATCGACCACGCAGAAGTTTTCTTCTCTCCGCGCACGCTGAGGCGTAGAAGCGTTTACCAAGCCGTTCTCCCGCGTTCTTCGAAAGGCCAGCTCATTGTACGCATCGAGTTCGATCGAATTCCACACAGATCTACTTCTCTCTGATGATTCTCTTTTTCTTCTTCTGCGTTCTCTTGGATTCTTCGAACGTTCTCAGCGCCGTTTCCTTCGCCATCGTTCTCTTCATGAACGCATTGCAGGTGCTCAACCGGCAGAGCCGTTCCCTCGTTCTCTTCTTCTTCGTCCTGCAGAGCCTCGTTTCCATCGCTTCCTATACCGCGGTTCTTCTCCACGTTCATTTCCCCGCTTTCGAAGCCCATCTTCCCTGGCTTTCTCCGCTCGAGTGGGGCGTCTTCGTCTCCTCCCATCCATTCGGTACGGATCGGCGGGCGTTTCGACGGTAGAGGAGGATCTATCGAGCGGCCGCGTGTTTTCGTACCTGGCTCCCGCGTTGCTGAAATGTTATCTCTTCTATTTGTACACCTTCAGCGTTCTGAACCAGCCCTCCACGCAGATTTCCCCCGTGTTCGTCGCCACCGACTCGTCCCGGATCTCTGTTTCCACGTTTGAGGAAGTTTCACACGCAGAGCGTGCATCAGCCGCTCCTCGCCGAGCTGGATTCGGAGGAGAAAACTCGCGAGCTGCAGGCTCGTCTGGGCATTTCCGTGTTCCATCAAGTGGTTTCCGCGCAGCAAATTTTGGACCTCGCCTGCATGTTTGTGATCCTCTTCTGCATCCTCACGCGCCCCTCCCTCTTCTCCTTCTGCCTCCTCGTCTTCCTCTCTTTCTACACGCTTCACGCCGGCTATCCCTGGCAGGCCGCTGCGCGCTACCTCATCATCCCCGTCTGCCTCATCATTTTCGTCCAGTACATCGGGAGTTTCGCCTCCGTACTCGCCCTCCCCGCGGGAATCCGCACGCTTCTCGACGCCCTGGGCGTTTCGTCCGCCGAGCCGTTCGAGCCGGTGAACGAAACGCTGGTGCTGTTTTCGGCGGATTCCCGCGAGCAGTTCGCATACAACGTGCGGCTGATGATCGGGTTTATGACGGTGGGGGTGGTGTGCATCGTGATGTCCGCGCTGGACACGGAGCGGTTTGCCGCGGTTTATTCGCTGTTGGCTTTCTGCTGGCGGCGCCTGCAATGCGCGTTCGCGAAGTGGAGTTCGCTCAACGAGAAGGAAACGCTCCAGCGAATTCGAATCGAACGCAGCGAGCTCATGGAGCATGTGGTTTCCTCGGTTTCCTCGGTTTCTACAGTTTCTCCAGTGGGGTTGAGTGAAACGCCCGCGTCGCCCGGGTCAATTCGCGACAGTTTGACAAGCGAAGTTGATTGGTCGGAAATGGAGCGGGAAATCGACGAGTCGCTCCCGCGGGGGAACGACATGGAGGTGGCCACGAAGAAACTGGCGGCGCTGAAGAAGGCGGAGCGCCGAGCGAGCCGGCGCGATCGAATTCGCCGGTGTTTCACCGTGGTTATCACGCAGATCGCGCAGTTCGCTCTGGAGGCGTTTCGTTTTGTGGACAAATGGATGGGTCCGATTCTGCAGTGCATCGTGATCACGTGCTTCACTCTCGGCGGTAGGTTCCTCGTTTCTCCTTTTCGAATAGCGGGTCAAAACACGCTGGACGGACTTGTCAATCTTCTTCTCCTCGGCCTTCTGCTCTTTTCCCGCGGGACGGACTGCGTGATGAAACTCCTCGGAGCGTGGAACCTCTTCGCGTTCTTCTGGATCGCGGTTCCTTCGCGTAGCGACGATGGCGGGAGATCGAGGGTAGAGTGGATTCTCAGCGCGAAAACCGCGGGACTGAGCGATGTATGGCGGGAGTTTCTGCTCGTGCGGGACGACGGACTGTGGCTCTACCGGAATATTGTTTCGTTTGTGTTACTGGGACTGAAACGGTCCCACGAAGCGGCCGCCAAAACGCGCAGCGAAGATGAAGCGCGCGCCGCCTCGACGGAGCAGAAAACCGCGGAACACACTTTATGGAGGGACGTGGATTCCAGAAATCGGGGCTATTTTGTAGCTGCGTCATTTTTCGCTCCTGCTGCTGGACGAATTATTCTTGGCGGTTTTATTCTTCGTCTCGCTGCTGCAGCCCTCCTTTTTCACGCTCTTCTACTTTTCCCTCTCCCTCCTCATGCTGTACATCCCCGCGGGGACTGCGATCTAGAATGCGGCCGTCGCTGCTGCACTCGACGTCGATGCGAATGAAAACCTGCCTCCACGTCGTTCTCTTCGTCAACGTTTCCCTGGTTTCCCTCTTCCAGTTCCCGCTCATTCCGGACGGTTCCCGCGGGGGACGGGGGTTCGTGCTGTTCCTGCGGTTATTCGGGATTTCGAAACTGACGACGAATTCGATCGAAGGAATGGCGAAGTGCTTCGGAAACGGAATCGACTCCTCGCTTTCCGAGCTCGTGGAGTGCCCGAAGTACTGGGAATTGCCCGGAATGGGCGTCTACGCCGTGCTCCTCGCCGCGTACTTCGGTTACGTACCCGTTGGCGGGCGTTTCAAGCGAAGGAAACGCTGCTGGCGAGTCCGGGATACAAGCGACTCCACGATCGCGTCGAGCAGGATTCCGCGGGGAGCCAGAGCCGCCACGACACGCTGATCAACGGATTGGTCGCGGGGAACCTGGAGCACTGCAAACGTAGAAACGGGGAAACCGAGTCACGTGGCAGAGATGCGGAAGGTGGAGCAGCAGCTCTATTGGATGCTGCGAAAAACCGTCCGAAAAGTGGAAATCGTGGAATCCGCGGTCTACCACGAAGGTTTCCACGGTTCTGCGCGTGAACGATAGATTTGGCGGCAAAATACGTGGCGCCGACGTCGATAACCGCGGAAGTTTTATCGGGTCATTCCTGCCGAATTCGCTGCGAATTCGATCGAAACGCCCCCCTCAAGGAGCTCACCGGCGTGCTTCTCTCCTGCCGTTCCCGCGGCCATGTCAGTTTCCCCGGTTTCTCCGATGTAGTCTTCCCGCGGTTCTGCGGAGTCCTGCGAATACTATTACACGTGCGACGAATGTTCGGTGAGTCTGGAGCGAGAATCGCGGTTTTTCGAGCTGACGCTGAACGTGCTTCGCCCCGCCTCGCGGTTTTCCCTCTCTTTGTGGTGCATCTACAACGACCTCCGCATCACTTCCGCGGTTACCATCGACTCTATTGAAACTCCCGCAGAGAGTGAGTCTCCCGCGGGAATGGACATGAGAGTCGTGGGAGCCGAGATTCCCGCGGAAATGGGTATGAGAACCGTGGAAAGTGAAACTCCCGCGGAAATAGATGCAAAAACCGCAGAGAGTGAGATTCCCGCGGAAATAGGTACGAGAGCCGCGGTTCCTGGAAGGGATCCGATAACCGCGGTTCCGCTGGCGTTTTGCTGCCTGCTTCGGGAGAGCGAGGATCTGAACCGTCTGGATCTCCGCGGGGATTTCGCGGCGGTGTGCGTGGATTCGGCGCGGCGCGAAGTCGTGGTCAAGACGGCGAAGAAAAATATGGCGGTTCCGTGCGCGCGAATCTGCGACGTGTTCTTCGTGGACCAGCGGGAACACAAAGGATTGGCGATTTGTGTACCTTGTCAAATTGCGCGTCAAACGAAGCATTTGACCGAAATGGGGCGAAGATCCCTCCTTCTCTTCGCGCCCTGCGATCCCTCCTTCTCCCGCGAAACACTATTCCAGACCCTCAACCCCCTCCTCCCCTTCCCCTACGTAGGCTCCCCGCGGGACTGCCAACTAGACGGGAAATCCCGCGGTTCGCCGCGCCGAGAAGGATTCGCGGTCGCTCCCGCGGAAAATCGGGGACTACGTGCGCGGCTTCGTGGACGCGCCGGACAGTTTCCAGAGCACGCTGTAGGGATTCCCGTGGGGATTGAGGCGCAGCGACGCGCTGCGGCAATTCGAAACGGTGATTTCCCTGTTTCTCTTCGTTTTGTTCCTGACCCGCGGGGATCTGTTCTCGTATCTGTACGTGCTGCTTCTGCTGTGTCTGGGCCCGCTGTCGCCGCTGTCGCTCCCGCGGGTCTTCGCGGATTCCCTGATTTCCCTGATTGTGTTCTCCGTTTCCCTCCGGTTCCTCGTGCAAACCCCGATCGTCTGCCAATCCACGTCCCCCGCCAGCGGCGCGTGGCGGCTTTTCTTCGCCGTACCGCCTTTTTAAAATATTCCCTCCCTTTCAGCCCAACTGCGACGCCGCGCGAAACCCCGATCACTTCCAGCCGCTTTTCATTTTCTCCTTTTTCAAGACCCTCCCCGCGTTTAACCCGCCCCGCGGTTCTTCCATGCTCTGGGACCTCGCGCTGATTCTCCTTCTCTTCATTTACCGCGTTTTCCTCGGCGTATCCCCGCGGGAATCGTGTGAAATAGATGTGCAATCTGGACGGCGAGGACCTGCTGAAAACCGCGGAAGCGAAGCGAGAAACCGTGGAACTGGAGGAGAACCTCCGGTCGGTTTCCCTCTTTGAGAGTCCCGCGGGGAAGTTTCGATTTTTTCCCGCCTTGAATGAGTAGTTCCAACCTTCAGAAATGGTGGAAACAGAGGTCCTTCGTGCAGAAGTTCCGCGGTTTTCTGCAGTCTCCGTACCGCACGGGGCGAAGCTACCTGCAGTATGTGGGATTCCCGCGGTTCTGTGTAGGGAAATGGTGGCGATTCAGATCGTTTCGCTTTTGTTTTCGCTTTTTTTCATCGCGCGCGCGTTGAACGTGTCCATATCCGTGCTTTTTCTTATTATTAATTCCCGCGGGGATCTTAACGGCAGTGTTCGGAATACGCGAACAGTCTGTCGACGAATCAGCTGCAGTCGAGCACGGTGTTCTTCGTGATTCTCGCGGTTCTGAGCATCGTTTTGGAGAAATACTTAATGCTGCGCGTTCGACTTCCATTCGAATTCGATTTTCTCTAGGCTAATCTTCCCGCCAAGTTCCTCACGCACTGCCTTTACGCGGTTTTCCTTCTCATATCCTTCTCACCCATTGAATGTCCGATTGGT
The DNA here is from genome assembly GCF_000151665.1 of Blastocystis hominis. NCBI lineage: Eukaryota > Bigyra > Opalinata > Blastocystidae > Blastocystis > Blastocystis hominis. Next base: position 486,956 of record NW_013171815.1, read on the forward strand.
TGCTTCATTCCGCGGTTTTTTCGTGTTTTGCGTGCCGTTTTGGAGCCACCGCAACTGGGAGTCCAACAAAACCGCGGAAATCTACGTCTGTCTGCAGCTGCTTTACCTCGCGTTTTCCGCGAAACAGATCCAGTTCGGGTTTGTGTTTCTGTGTTCCGCTCCCACCCAGCTATCCGGAGCAGGCCACGCACGTGCAGACGAAAACCGCGGAAGACGTTTCCACGCTAGGATTCTACTGGTACAAAGTAGGAACAGTGTTCCGTCTGGAACACAGATCGCGTCGAGCGTTCCGTTCCTCTACGAGATCAACACGCTGCTGGAATGGACCACCGCGCGCTCGGTTTTGCCCATGAACGCCTGGTTTTCGCTCGAGGAAATCCACCGCGTTCTCTACCACGCGCTCTACCAGGTTCCACGTTTCCACCTTCTTCGGCGTAGAAGAAAACCGCGGAGAAGGACGACGTCTACCACGGCGCGCTGCCGCGCCCCCCGCGGGAGAAGCTGCTCAACGGCGGCGTGTTTCTCGCGGGAATGATCGTAGGATCCCCGCGGGGATGCGACGTAGCTGCTGCTGTGCCTGCCGCTGCTTCTGTTCTCGTCGTCGTCGCCGATGCTCGTCGAGAATCCGGTGCGTTCCACCGGCCTCGTCGTCGATTTGGTCGTAGAACCGCGGTTATCCAAAAAAGCGTAGAACCGCGAACAGACCTTCCGGCTCGTCGAATTCGCCGACATTCTCTCCGTCCGCTTCGCCTCCCGCGGGGAATTCGCCGAGTGGTCCGCGATGTTCACCAGTGGGGATTCCCGCGGGGACTGACGCGCAGCGGTGGTGGAGGGAAGGAACCAATCGGTGCTGAGCGACGCCTGGGCGAAATCGGCCCAAATTCTGGAATTCCCGGAGTGGATGCCGAGTGGGTGGGAAATCACGGAGCCCGCCAAAACGAAGCTGCGCGAGCAGTTGTCGCGGGACTGCGACGGTTTCAGCGTGGTGGTGTCGATGGAGTTGTCGCGGGAAAATCCGGCAGTGGGGGTTTTGGCGGGAATGGGAGGTAGGACACGAAGACAACCGCGGCAAAATGGGAGGCGAAGTTATCGCGGGAACAGTGCGAATATCCGAATGGAGGGAAAAAATGGCGGGAGTTTCCTTCACGAAACGGCCTTTTTAGATGCGATCCCCGCGGATGTCGTCAGCCAATCGAATTCGACGAATTCGACGAATGCAATGAGCCAATCAATGAGTCAATCAATGAGTCAAAATGGTCAAAATGGTCAAAATGGTCAAAATGGTCAAACGTGGAAACGCACCCATTACATCGAAATTCCCCATTTGTCCGGTTTCTCCGTTTCCCTCATGTTCAGATTCCCGCGGTTATTCTATCTCTCCAATTCCCGCGAGATTCGGTTCGTCGACAAGGAAGAACCGCGGTTCGACTCGCTCTTCGTACATCGAATTCGATCGAATTCATCGTAGTTGTCCACGACCCGCGATTCTTCCGCGATGATGTGGGGCGTTTCGTCACGGCGGAACACTTCGGAATTCGGCCATGTGCAGATCCGCGCGGTGAACGATCCCGTTTTGAACTGTAGGATTGGAGAGAGGGCTCGAGGGAAGCGTTCGTGGCCGCAGAATTCAGCATGATCGGGTTTTTAGACTCGACGAACGTCGGAATCGTGGGATTGTATATGGCGATCATGATTACCGTGGGGGGTGTGGTTCGACAGTTCCTATTGCCGAAAGTGGGTGAGTTGATGTGGGAATTGGAGAAATATGTGAAGAATAGATACACAAATATACCTGATCCGACCCTCCTGTTGAATCTGGTCCATAGTGAATATATGTCTCGGTACAGCAATTACAAGTGCGGAAATGGGGAAATGGATGAGGAATAGGGGACATTTCAAGGATGAAAAGAAGGTCTACGAGTTGCTGATTCGTGTGTTCCGATCGCCAGAGCTGATCGTGAAATTGACAGAAATGCATCCGGGATCGAGAAGTGTACGAAAGATATTGAATCGTGAAGAAGAAGTAGAATGATATGTTTGTTGCAAAAATACCGTTTTTTTCGATTTCGACTCTAAATAATACAACGATCTGAAAAATGAGCACGGCAGCAAATGCAACGTGGGGACTTCATAACGGCTAATAGGTTAGCATCTCCATTAACGATAACGAGATCTATGCAGTTTGCAAAGCTTGCAAAGCAGTAGTTCCGCAAAAGGACATGAAATTACACGAGGGGCAGTGCTTGGCGCTAAAGCAGCGACGCTCCAAAGTAAGTCTTGTCATGGGGTCTGTAATTCGAAGGTTATCGGTTTGCTTTTTGATATCTATTCGGGCAGTGAAATTAAACGATTAAAGTGTGCGCGTATCTCTGTGCTTATTTTTAGTTTGCCCACTACAGTTCCTTCTAGGTCTATTCCCCCTCTTTCGACCTTAAAACCTCTGGCAATCCCTAAATCCCCTTCTCCTCCACCCTCAGCAATCCATTCCCCCAAATCGAACACTGTTCACACGTCACTGAACATCCACGTGCTTGCCCAGCGCAGCCGACTCCCTCCTACAGGGAACACGCAGAATACGCCGGGCATGCCGGGCATGTCGAGCTTGCAGAATACACCGACCGCGGGAAGCACCATAACCGCGGGGAGCGACTCTCCCGTGCTGTCCGAAGAGGAGAGGCAGCGGCAACTTCGCCGCGAGCAGCGGCAGCAGCGCCGCGAAGCGCGGGAACGCGAGCGCGCCGAACTGGATCGCGTCGAAATCCCCGCGGTTCTCCCTCCCTCCCTCCACACCGAGAACACTATTCCACCCGTACCCGGAACACCCCCCCGAACCGCGGGATTTTCGCAGAACACAATTCCCCACTCGCCCAGCAGCCCCTTCCGAACCCCTGTTTCCCCGAAGAACACTATTCCACCCGTACCCGGAACACCTCCCAGAACCGCGGTTTCCTCTCAGAACACAATTCCGCGGCCCCTCGGCAGCCCTCTCCGAACCGCGGTTCCCTCCCAGAACACTATTCCACCCGTGCCCAGCAGTCCGCCTAGAACCGCGGTTTCTTCGTCCGCGGTCCCGGTGACCATTCCCTCCCTGCTTCCCGCGGAACCGCCGTCGTCTGCGGATCCCCGCGGGGCGTCGTCGGACCGCGTGCGGCGGGAAATGCAGCTGCGGCGGCTGCGCGAAGAACGCGATCGGCTGGTGGCGGCGGAGGAACAGCGGAGGCGGAAGGAGGAGCAGGAGCAGCGAATTCGAATGGAAATGGAGCGGATCCGGAAGAAGGCGGAGGAGAAGCGGCGGGCCGAAGAGGAGAAACGGAGAATCCAGGCGGCGGAGGAGAAGCGGCGCGTCGAGGAAATCACCAAGCAGCGCCAAGAGGTCGAGGCGCGGCAGCTCAAAGAAAGACTCGAATTGAAGCGCGAAGCCGAGCGCCGCCGCTCCCCCTCGCCCCCGCCAATCGGGGAAACCGGGAAACCCGAGGAAGCACACGCGTCCCCGGAGCCCCAAAACGGAGAAACCGGACAAGTGCAGGGTTCCACGGTTTCCACGGTTACTCCAGTTTCCACGGTTACTCCGGTTTCCACGGTGTCGCTGGGCTCTCCCGCGCGAACGGGTCTGCTGTCTTCGTTCGCCGGGTTTTTCGCCGCCCGATCGCCCGCCAAGGATGAAACTCCCGCCAAAAATGAAACTCCCTCTAAAGACGAAACTCCTTCCAAGGATGAAACTCCCGCGAAACCGGCGGCGGCTTCGCTGCGCGCGCGCGCCTCGAATTCCCGCGGTGTGTTTTCTCCGCAGTCCCCCGCGGGGAACCGTGCGGTCTCTCTGGGATCCCCGCGGGACTCGCTGCTCACGTCGCTGCCGCTGGTGAACGCGTCGTTCGATCCGTTCGCCGTGGATTCCGACGTGGACAGCGAGGGCTTCCCCGCGGTTCTGCCCGCGTTCGAGAATTCGATGGAAGATTCGGTGGCGAATCCGTTTGGGCGGGAAAGCGTCGTGCTGCGAAGACTCGACGCCCACTCCGAGGCCAGCCAGGATTCCGCCGAGAAAACCGCGGGACCCGTCAAACTGAACCCCTTCGACGATGAAACGCCCGAGGTTTCCCCGCGGAACCCGACGGATGAGGAGGCGAAACGCCCGGCAATCGTGGTGAATTTGCACCCGACGAAGGAGGAATTGAAACCGAATCCAACCGTTGTGAAACTGAATCCATTCGACGATGAAACGCCCGCGTCCTCCCCGCGGAACCCGTTCGACGAGGACGTGGAACCGAATCCGCGGGGCGTGAAACTGAATCCTTTCGATAATGAAACGCCTGCGTCTTCCCCGCGGAACCCGTTCGACGAAGACACGAAACCCGCGAAAAAGGAAGCGAAACTGAATCCGTTCGACGATGAAACTTCCGAGTCGTCCCCGCGGAACCCGTTCGACGAGGACGTGAAGCGAAACCCGCGGGTGGTGAAACTGAATCCTTTCGATAATGAAACTTCCGACTCGTTTGAAACGGACGTGCCAGAAATCAGCCCGATTTCCCTCCGCGAATCTTTCTCCCAACTCGCGTCCGCCGCGGAGAAACGCACGCAGCCCGCACCAACGAATCCATTCGGAACACAAACAGGAACACAAACACAAACAGGAACACAAACACAAACACAGTCACAAACGCAGTCGAATTCGAAGGAATGCATCGAAACACAAAGGAACACAAATCCAAGCGAGGCAGGAAACGAATCGAGCGGGGAAGAGGAGGAAGTGACGGACGATCCGGAGTACGCGAACGAGCGGCGCGACTTGCGCTCGATGTTCGAAGTGTACCAGTCGAACCGAAACGGTCGCACCGAATCTCTGCGATGAGATGTAGAGTGGAACGTGTTTATGATGCGGTTCCGAGCGGGCATTGCGTGCAAAAAGTGGTGCTCGAATGGAACGTCCCACCACACGGTGGTTCGCTATGTGGAGGAGGAGGACCGTCGATTTGTAGCCGATTGTTTGCTGGGTTTTGATTGGATGTAGATTGAATACGAGCATAAAAAGGTGCTGGTCAAACGAAAGCCCGCCAAAATCGGGTTTGAAGAGATTTCGCTGCTGCGGAATATTCCGGGAACCAACTCGTTTGTTATAGAGTATGAAAAGTGGGAGGCGAAAGAGCGGAGTGAGATGTAGGCAATTGGTGCTGGAATGTTTCGACTTCGTGGGCAAGGTTAGTCTGTTTGCGGGTATTCAGAAGTTGATTGTTAATCCTTAATTTTCTTTTCTGTATTGTTTGTTTGTTTGTTTGTTTGTTTGTTTGTTCGTATCCTTGTTTGCTTTTTTGAAGAGTTTTGGCGTCAGGTGAATATCATTATGTCCTTTCGATTTTATCAAAGGATCGTCCCCTTGGTTTTAAATCACCAGAGATTTTTACCCCAATCGATTACGCCCGTTTTTCAAAGACATTTTTCTCACAGTGTTGATTTTTATATTGTCGCTAGCTTATCACTAGAATACGCGAATGGAGACTGAAAATCCTTTAAAAGAACCTGAAAAAAAGGAAGAACTTTTAAAAGAGGCAAAGAGTGAAGAAATTAAAGAAACAAAGGAAGTGAAGGATGCAGAAACTGTAAAGAAGCCATACTATGTTGGAGCGCACGTTAGTTCTGCTGGAGGTGCGTTTAATGCTGTTGAGAATGCTAGCTTAATAGGAGCCTCTGCATTCGCTCTCTTTTTAAAGTAGGCTCTATCCAGCATTTCATAAGTGAAGATCTCAAAGACAATGGGCGATGCCGAGTTTGAAGCCAGGAGTCGCCGAGAAATTTAAGGAAGCCATGACTAAGCACAGTAGAGATTGTTATTTCTATGTGAACATCAGACTTCACAGCCGATCAAGTACTTCCTCATGGGAGTTACTTATCGAATATTGGAACAATCGACGAAACTCTTTACGAAAAGGCACGCACAGCGATGCTGGAAGAGTGCAAACGCGTCGAGGCGTTGGGTTTGAAATACCTCAACGTGCATCCCGGCTCCACGAGCGGGAAATGTTCGAAAGAAGAATCGATTGCCCAGATCGCGAAAGCGATCAATTTCATTCATTCTCAAACCTCCTATATGACGATCGTTCTCGAAAATACCGCGGGGGGCGGAGGCACTGTGGGGGTGGACTTCGCGGAACTTCGATCGATCATCGATAAAGTGGAGAACAAAAATCGAATCGGTGTTTGTATTGACACATGTCACGCTTTTGCGAGCGGAATGGACCTCAAAAAGAAGAACGGAATCCAGTCCATCGTGGAAGAATTCGACAAAGTCGTCGGCTTGTCGTATTTGAAGGCGATGCATTTGAATGATTCCATGGGCGCGAAGGGAAGCAACGTAGATCGGCACGATCGAATCGGGTACGGATATCTCGGATTGGATCCGTTCCGACAGATTATGAATTGCGATGCGCTGCGCGGAATTCCGCTGATTTTGGAAACGCCGCATCGCGACGACGCTGCGTATGGCGCGGATCATCCGTGGGCGAAGGAAATTGTGCTGCTGCGCGGGCTGGAAGGAAAGGAAGAAGTGGAGGAGATAAACAAGGGAGCGATTCAAAGCTTCTTTGGAAAGAAGGGAAGCAAAAAGGCTGCAAAAAAGAAGGGCGAAGAAAAAGAAACAAAAGAAAAGGATGGAGATCAAGACTATAAAGAAGAAGAAGAAGCGAAGAAAGAACCCGCCAAACCAAAAGAATCGAAACCCAGAAAAGCGTGCAAACCAAAGAAAGCAACGAAAGAAAAGAAGGAAACATCCACAAAGAAAGCATTATGAACAATCCATTTATCCATTCGTTCCAACTGCTTTTCCTGATTGTTGTTTCTTTCAACAAACAATTCACTTTTTCTGTTTCTTCGCCGCTTCTTTTCCATTCGCCGTTCGTTTCTGCGATTTCACCGTGAAGAACGAATCCATTCGCTTCTGCTGGCACTTGCTCCTCGCCTTGATCAACCGATCAATGTAATTATCCACTCGTTCCGCATTGAATCCCTTCGCATCCACCAGAAACTCCACCAATCCCTTCCGATCCACCTCCCCAAACTTCACCTCGATCTCCTCCGCGGGCGTTACCAACGGGTTTTTAAACAACTCACGTGCTTTCTGGTACGGCCAGTTCTCGGGAACCTGGTATTTGTCCGTAAGGTTCTCGATCACTTTCTCAATAGTCCGGTACTTTTGGATGAACTGATACGCCTTCACCTGGCCAATTCCGCGAATTCCATCGCAATAATCGCATCCGCACAGAATGCACAAGTCGATAAACTACAATTCACCGCGGTTTGGGATCCCACTTCGTCCATCGAGAGCTTCATTGCCTCCAAAACCTCCGCCAAATCCACTTCCAGAATGCTCTGCGCGTCTTTTTTGGCGCCCTGGCTCTTCGTGAGATGGCGAATCAGCACCGGCGTTCCAAACGTCAGACTGTCCATATCCTCGCTCGCCATCGCCCACACTTTCTTTTTCTTCGCAAGCTCCGCGCATTGCGATTCGGCTTCGCTCGCCGCATCGATCACGGGAACTCCCATCAAACGAAGCAATTCCTTGCAGTCGTTCTATTCACATTACAAACAAACACACAGAACACAAACGATATGACCACCTTCCATATGCACCGTTCGCTTGCTCAGTTTCTCGATTTCTTCCTGGTTTTCCGCTTCTTTGGCGTCTTTCAACTCTTCTTCCGCCTTCTCGCGCAGCTGCTTACGGCGCTCGAGCTAGAGGAGAAAAAAAGTAGTGAATATACTTCGTTCTGTTTCATTTCTGGAGGCTTGCCCTCGAAAACAAACACGGGCTTGATTCCATCCTCCATCAACTTGATGGTTTTTGACAGAATTCCCTGAATATGGCTGGATATCAAATATCTATTTCAAAATGCACCTCGTTACTTCGCCCTCCGCGTTTGTAAGCATAACCGATGCAAACTGATTATTCATGCGAATTGCCACCTATATTGGATACTAGCAATGATACCGAGTACGAGGGACTGATAGATCATCACACTGGCATCAATCGCAATCATACGCCCGATATACCTCTTCGACTCTACTTCCTTCATAGCTTTCGGAGCGTAGGCCGTAATGAGCTTGGAAAGGCCCTTAATTCCCATGGCAATTCACAAAAAGTATTCCTATTTGACATCCTCTCTATCCACTCTGCAATGTGATAACAAACAGTTGAACCCATCAACAAAACACCGTAGTGCTGCGGTCGTACGAGGTGAAAAAGATTTCCTTCAAGCTTTGACAGACTTCACTCGAAAACAAATTATCTGCACAAATCAACGCAAGAGCATCATGACATACTCAGAAAGCTAATCCTCCGAAGAGACGAGAAAATCGTGCTATCTTGAATAAACACTTTGAAGGACGGATAGAAGGTATCATCGATCAAGTTGTCTAATCAACATTTCCCTCCCTTTTCGAATACTATCCAGAATGATTGAGGACAGGCGTGGATAGTTTTTCAGCGCAACTAACAATCGAAAAGCCTCCATCGTCGTAATCTGGTTATCTACTCTTCATTCTCCCCACGAAAATCAAGCTTGTTAAATCCAGAGTGCGGAGAAAATAATGCGGATAGCGATCGAACAGCAGAGCCAGATCCATCGAGAAGTAGGCACATTCCCGCGGACTCTCGGTGCCTACGATGAATTCTGTGTCATTTTAATGCCAACATGCGTTTTGCAGCGTGATTTTGGCTGCGAACCGGAAGGGGGAGATGGCTACGATCTTTTCCATCGTTTCATCCGAAATCGGCTCTATTTCGGTCATTCCACAATTCCAAAAATACGGGTGTACACGATGAGCGACTGGTACGGCTGATTCATCAGCTCCGAGAAGAATGCCCGATCGGGCGTTTCATCTACCTGAAACCCCCACGAAACTCCCACTCTCAAACGGCGCGATTCCGCCCACCGAAACGCCCATCGCCGCCAGCTCCGCGATGGTCCCGCGGATATTTTCCGATTCCTCCCTCCCGATGAAACTCCCTCCCAGCTGGATGAGTTTTAACCGCGGGAATTTCTGGATGCGGGTGAGGAAAAACCGGAGAATTTCGCGGATTTCCCGCGATTCCAGCCCCTGATCCTTCAGCGCCAAAAACTCCAAATCCCCGCAATCCTCGAGCAATTCCAGCACCCAATTAACCGCGGTTCCGTTCAGTTGGCACACGCCCGCCGAGGGAATGAACCGCGGTTCTTCCTCCCCCGCGGGAATCGGCTCCGCGGAATACGGACAGTCGATCGGGAACAGTCCGATCAGCGAGATCCCCGCGATTCTGCAGCTCTGAAACTCCTCCCTCCATGGATTCGGTTCGGAGTTCCACGGGAATTCGGCGCGGTTTCGCAGCGCCTCCGCGCTCTGCCTCAAAACCGCGGTGAGCTCGTCCCGGTGGAATCCTACATGGGAGTTTCCCCGTTTCCCCACCGCGAACCGCGATTTCTTCGTAGAGCGCCAAACTCCACGGCAGAATCCAGTGGCTTCGCTCCGTTGCCGCCAAAAGCGAGGCTTCGTCGAAGATCGAGTCTACTGACCAATTCCCCGCGGGACTCACACTCGAAGAGATGCTCGAACCGCGGGACCGGCTCGATTTCCGCGGTGTACGCGTAGAAAGCGAGGGAATTCGCGTCCCCCTCGCAGACGGGCGAAGAACCGCGGGAATGGGCGGAGAGGCAGTTGGCGGGAACGAAGAAGTGGAGATGGCGGGAAAGCGGGTGGAAGGAGGGAATCGTCAGCGTGACGAAACGGTCACTTCCCGCCAAATTGTACGAAGACACGATTCCCGCGATAAAATACCGATGAAACGCCCCGCGTAGAAAATTGGGGCGATTTTTGGACTCGGAAACGTAGAACTGGAGAACCGCGGGATTGACCCCCACGGTGGCGAGGACGGGCTGGTCGTGAACCGCGGTTAAAAGGGCGGAAAGCGCGGGAAACACGCGTCGATAATTCCTGAGGAAATACTATTCCATATGGACGAAGAAATAGAGAAAAAATACGCGGTTGCAAGCGGTGCGCGGACACTTCTCGCGCGTTCCGCTGTAGGGACGGTATTCCTTTTCGAGACAAAGGCCTTTTTCGTAGACGTAGCGCAGAGCGCTCTCTAATGATGCACCATCGCAAGTGTCCGGAGAGAGTGCGTGTCGATCCACGACACAGTCGAGAAGTTGCTGCACACTGAAGGGTTGCTGTGTGTCACAAGGAGAGAGTGTAAAAATGTACATCCCATAAGGGGTCCTGTTCTTTGTGTTTCATGTACAAAAGTGATGTTACCGCCACTGCCCAGCTACTTGCACACTTAATAGACGGATCGATATCCACAATGGGAGCGAAAAAGCTTCGCCAGTCCGCACTTTCAGGAATCTCTTGTATTTGCGGTGGCTTCTCAGGAAACTCACTAGGATCAGGAGTCGGATAACGATTGTTCATCATGAGGTATTTGCGGAAGCGAAGTTCCGAAAAATCGGAATAAAACGAGTACTGCAGATCGATTCCTGTTAATCGCTCCGCTGCCTCCTTTTTCCTTGCATTCTCTACGAAATTCTGTCTTCGGCTTCTAGCGATCAACACAAACACAAAGCAGCAACGCATATTCGTCGTCCTTGTATCGCTTGCCATAGGATCTCACAAACTGGTCAAAGTTGGAGATCTGTGATACAGCAAACGTTTGCAATCCTGCGGTGAGACAGAAAAGAAAAAGGATCGCGAGCATAAAAATTGAATGCCCCTGCCGTGATTCGAACACGGGTTATCACGGCCACAACGTGATGTACTAACCAACTATACTACAGTGGCACCTGTTTTAGCTTCATTCTGGGGCTATTTGTAGTGCAGCCCTTGTGAGCTTCTGTTTAATATGGATGGGTATTAAATGTTTTTACAACCAAACAGGAGGGTACGGATTATAGTAATAAAGTTACAGCTCTTCTACCCATTGAATTGCTCGTTTTCCCGTTTTCTTTGTAAACACTTCCAAACTTGCTTCCACCTACATGTTACGCTTTCGATTCTACTTTACCTCCTTTCGAAGCAGCCAAAATGTTTCTGTGTCCATTTTCCGAAAGTATGTGGTGAAAAATGCACATTTCCGTTCCTTACCGATATCCTTCGGCCATACAGCACGAATCATTAACGTTATATCCGCCAACGCGTCAATCAAATAATGCGGTGTTTCCAGAAGCGTCAGCACATCAAAAAACACCATCATACAAAATCGTTCTTCTTTTTCTGATTCCAAATTTCCAACTTTCGACTCCTGTTCAACCAGTTGCTGTAATCGCGAGTCGCTCATCAGACTCGCAATCACTTCGTCTGCAGAGCTAAAAACCGCGTTTTTCGATAGAACTGAGCTGTGCTTCGCAATAGACGCGACGATATCCTCACGACTCTCCTCATCGCCATTGTAAAATCGCATAAAGAAGCAGTACAAATAGGCGACTTCCAATGCGTTATAAGACACACAGGGAGACACATGTACGGGTAATCGCACGTCTTGGAATGCTTTTGTGGATAAAAATCGTTTAATGCATGGAATTGTCGTGGAAGATTGTGATTTTGCATCCAAATCCGTGACAAGCGGAGATGCTAATTGTGTGTGTTCGGATTCGGGCATTAGCCACCATGGTGTCCACGGAGGAATGATCGAAGTGATGTCTCCATTCGCAACATCACGCAAGAATGCGTCATGGTAAGTAGGAGGAAGAGCATTGACACTGATATCCTTTCCTTCTTCAATTTGGCGTGCAAGATCCTCAAGCTGAGCTTCTTCTTCCTCGTTGACAACAGAATCAATCATTAAAGGCTCGACGACTTCTTCTCCCACTCGTTGTAGGATCTCTGCCATTTTCTTCGCATCTTTTTCTTTATCTTCCTTTTGCCGCAGAGAAATCTCATCGAGAACCAGTTTTGAGTAAAAGCGCTCTGTGCACTTCGGATTGTGATTCTACCTTGTCACCGCAACTTTGAATCTACGTTAAAGCATTTCGTAGAACAGTAGGCTATTTTACATTCTGGACAAACATACTTGGCTTCGGATTCGTGACATCTAGGAGTAATGCACTCTGCGATGAGCAAACCATACACACTACACAGCCGAGAATTTCGATTCATCAAGTGAGAATAAACCTTTTTGGCAAAAACTGCTTTTCTATTGTTGTTTTAAATAAAGTCAGATGTTGTCCCTATGGAATATGTTTAAATCCATTCTATTGTTCATAAACGCGTTGGCCATTCTTCATGAAAAGCGATTTTTGCGTAAATGTGAGTTTTTAAAATTCGGTTGACATGTAGATGGATGGGACGTCGTTGATACGAACTATGGTGCAAGCGGAATCAAAAACCAGTGTATAGGCCTTTTGCAGGCAGTTCGGTGGTTGCGAGGTAAGGAGTTGTTGTGGAAAGGACTATTTCTCTAGTTCCGCTCATCTTCGTGAATACATTGTTTTTGTTATTAGATATGATTATAGGGTGGTTTTTTTGTTGTACAAACAAGTTAGTACAAGATAAATAAAATAGAATAGAGTTGAACTACGAACGTCTCTGATTGAGATACTCAATGCACTGCTCCTTGGTGCCATGCGGATTCAGAATCATCCACTTCCGAATGTCTTCCATATATCCCTTCATGTCAGGCCCTCTCTTCACTCCCATCGACGACAAGTCATTTCCCTACAATCATCACTCTCCTCCTCGCTCTACATTCAGAATCGACGGAATATTCCACATCTCCATAAGTTCTCTCTCCTTCGCGATCTCCAAAAACCGCGTATAGCACTGCATCACCCGATCACGTTCTTCTCCCTTCAGAATCTTCTCCGTCGCCACCATATGCAGCATCAAAGGCCACAGCTGCTTGCTCGCCAATAGCAAGCTCCCCAACTCCACGATCTCCCAATCTTCCGGCACAAACTCCGGATTCTCGCACTTCTCAAACGTGGAAACCAATTCGTGGAAACGGTGGTCAATCCAGCACACATCGTTGATCATGCAGTTGCGCAGCTTCAACGACTCGCGAATGAAGTGCTTGATGAGCGGCGAAAGAACCGCGGGTTGCAGCGAGATTCGTTTTTTCTGCGTGACTTCGGTTTGTCCGCATAGAAACACGTTCGAGAACGCGTGGAGCAGACACGCCAAGCGCAGCGCCGCCTCCCACCCCTGCGTGTAACACAGAAACACAATCGGGAAGTACGTCTTCGATGGGAGAGACGAGTTCGCGCAGGCAGAAGCGCGTCCAGAGCTGCTGAACGGCGGGCTGGCGAAGCAGCGCCTCGCTGGCGTCGACCATTCGCACGCCCGCGCTGATGCGCGACTGGATGAACGACGCGTAGCGATGCGGCTCGAAGCTCGGCGAGGACGGAGCGGGCTTGGAGGGCTCGGGCTGCGCGCTGGATTCATTGGCTTCGCTGGATTGATTGACCTGATTGGCCTGGCTGATTTGATTGGCTCCACTGACTTGATTGGGTTGATTGGCTTCACTGATTTGATTGACTTCGTTAGCTTCGTTAGCTTCGTTAGCTTCGCTGGCTTCGCTGGCTTCCTGAATGCGGAAATCGTCGATGGAAAGCTTCTTCGAGGTGAAGAAACAGTTCATAAACTTCGCGTCCAGCGTCGCCAGACTCTCCACCGCCGTCTACATTTCACGTTTTCTTCGCTTTCCCACTTCGGGAACCCAGCACAGGAACAACTGTCTCCCAAACTCCTCCATCGAGCGGAGCTTCTGATTCTTCATGTAGAACGTCAGATCGCCTTCAATATGGAACAAACTATTCAAAATCGCCATATTCGAAAGCTCGTGCAGAGCACGATCGAAATGGCGGAATTGCGCCATTTTCAGAAACTCGATTCCAATTCGCTCTCTCGACACTTTGATCGACAAAAAATGCTCGATTTCTGGAATTCGAGCCGCTTCAAAGATGCTGGGGTCTATCGAGCAATCGAAGCGCGTAGCAAAGCGGACGGCTCGAAGGAGACGCAGAGGATCTTCTCGGAAGGTTTCAATGGCAGGAAGCGGAGTTCGGACAAGACGATCATGCAGATCCGAAATGCCTCGCATCGTGAAATCCTCGACCGTTCCCGTGTTCATGTTGTAAAAGAGGCTATTGATGGTCAGATCGCGACGGTACGCATCTTCCAGAGGAGTTCCGATCGAAATGGAGGGAATGCGGCTGGAGTCGTCATATTCCTCCTTGCGGAGGTTTACAAAGTCAATGTCGGTGTCGATAATGCGAGCAGTAGCCGTTTCCAAATGCTTTGACTACATAATGATAGCATGAAGCCAACTCTCACTTTTTCTGGATTTGCACGAATCCTGCCTACATTTGATGTCATATAGCCCTAGAATATCACAGAGGAGACAACAAGGATACGCGAGCGACTAACCACTGAACGAGTTTCTCGACAAACTCAAAACCCGTCATGTTGTCAATCGCAATATCGATATCATGGCTTTGAAGGCCAAGAAGCTACAAATGAAACCACTAACTGAAAATGTTCCTTATCTCGAACCCATCCACCTGCAACACGGAGTGTTGAGTGTAGCTGGAGATCGCTATTTGCTTCGAGCAGAATTTTGAACAGCGTTGACTCCTTTTCGGAGAGAGTGAGGGATATGTCTTTTCTACAGACCCTATTTAGATCCAGAGAATCCATGGTAGCTTGAAACATCGAAAAATGTCGTGAAAAAGAATGTGAGTAGCGAATAGGCCGTTTCCAAAGAGAACTGAGTAGCTACGATTCAAACCCAACTCAGCAACAAACGCAAATCCTTCGGAGTATGTTAGAATTCCCTCTGTAAACAAACAATGAACTAAACACAACAGTTACAACGTATCGACCAGCTCCTTAAAGGAAATGCTCGTGCAGATCACCATCATCACCGCCATCACCACGATGATCACCCAGTCAATGGCGATCCACATCGCGTTCAAGTTCTTCTTCAAGAACAGCAAATGAATCAGCGCGGGCAGGATATTACACACGAGAATCGCCGTGGAACTTCCGAGTGCGGTTAAGTCCCCTCATCCAGCATCAAGGATATTAAAATTGAGCACGGCGCGGAAGTTGTCGAAGAGGAACGCCAGCACGGAGATCGCGCCGACCTCCACCACGCGCAGCCACACGTACACAGGCGTGGTGATGAAGTACTTCCCGGTCTTCACGGCGCCGCAGCGACCATCGAAGAGCTCGTGGATGGGTCCGAGATAGAGCGGGAACGAGCCCATGCACGTGACCACCATCAGCACCGAGATGATCATGTTCCACACCGAATCGTTGGGGATTGCCCGCAGAATGTTGTCGGCAATGCCGTCCTCCGTCTTGTAGATCATCAGGAAGATCACGCCGATCGCCATGTAGATGAACGCCATCGAAAACACCGAGATCGAGATCGTGCGCGTGATCGTCGTCCGGTACGACCGTTTCAGGTGTTTCTACCATGCATCCCCGCGGGAATCGCTACCACTTGGGAGAGACACATGAGAGAGAAGGCGAGCGAGTTGATGAAGACGCCGAGATTGCTGAGCACGTGACCGCGCTGAGGGAACCAGAAGGAAGACTCGAACTTGAAGCCGTAGGCGGCGACGCCGTAGAAGAAAAGGATCAACAAACTCACCACCAGCGCGATCAGACCGAACGAGGAAACGCCCACGAGGAGACTGGGTGAGAGAAAAGGGGAAAAAGGGGTACCTGGGGTCTTTGAGGATGCAGAGAATGAGGCAGATAACCGTGATTATGAATTGGAGAATCGCTCGCTTCAGAGTGGGGTGGGAGGTAGGGATCGGCAGGCTGTCCAGGAAATCGGTCATTACGATCTGGAAGTGAGAGATTGAAAGGAAGAGACGAACCATCGTGCCCATCGCCATGCCGAATAAAGTGATCACGTTTGCGATGTTGAAAATCCAGTATCCAGGTTGGCCCATCGTCTAGAAGTAAAATGGGCGGATTTGCATGCACGATATAGCACAGACGGGCGTAATCGTTGTTTGTCTTGATTGCATCCTATCCTGTGAAACGGAAAAAGAAACAGCGATACGGTTCTCACTCCCTGCGATCGGTAGTACACAGTTACTAAATGGTAACCGGAAATGACGTACAAAATGGCGACGATAATGAATAAAATGACTCCCAAAATAATTCCCTCCTAGAAAATCACAGCCCAAGCATGAAAGCACATTCCACATTCCGTAAGGAATTGTAAGAGAACCGGTACCCGCAATACACTTCATCAGATTAATGGCCAACTACTAACTCGCAAAATTCATGGAGTAAACTACCTGTTTGCCCGTCAAAGTTCCAGTGTCCGCTTTTTCCATCTGCGGCGAGGGCGTTGGCGTCTCCTTGTTCTCCTGGGGACTTTCCTTGTTGGCCACCACAGTGGGCGACATGAGCTCTGCATTGGTTTTCTTGATTTCGGTATTGCCGGTCTGTATTTCCTTAAGCTCGATCTGTGGCACGTCCATTTGATTAGAAAAGGTCCGAATTAAATGAATCGCAAAATATGATAAGGTGGAAACCGTCGAATCGGACCTTCCGCGGTTCTTGTCAATTCTGCAGTGGGAGTCAAACAAACACAAAAATTCTTAAAATTGCCGATCATCGTAGAAAAAGACACAACCGTACACACGACCATCACAACACTCGAGATTCCTGCCAAAACCCAGTTCATGACGATTACTCCGGGAGGGAGGACTCTGCGCATCAAAACGTTGTGTAGAATGGGAGGAATCACCATTCCCACCAGAACGAACGAGAAATTGCCGACTGTCGTTAAAGCCCCCATTTCATCACGCTCTAAGGATATTGAAGCTCAACACGTCGTTAAAAAACGGAAACAAAGCTGCCACCGTGGAAATCAGCAGCAGCTCCACCATGCGAAACACGACATACTTGGGATTGGTAATGAACACGCGATTGCTGGTCATTTCGCCCCAATTTCCCTCCACGATCTCATGAATCGTCGCCATGTACAGCGGGTAGCCCCCCACGCACGACACCGTCATCAGAATCGAAATGATGATGCCGAACACATGTCCCGACGGCAGCGACAGCAGCACGTTCCCCGGCACGCCGCCCTCGGTTCCATCCAACAGGAGAAACAGAGTAACCCCCACGACGACGTAGATCCCCGCGATGACGGCGATGGAGATGGCGACGGTCTTGGTGGCTTTCCCGCGCTGCGAGCGCTGCATCTGCCTCTACGCTTGACGCGAGGGACGGAGCCGACGAGCTGGGTGAAGAGGAGCGGCGTGATGCCGAGAGAGTAGACGAAGACGCCGAAATTGTTGAGAAAGGCCTTGAAGGAGAGCGGCGCCAGGTAGGCCGGCTGCCAGCGGAACGAGCCGCAGGCGAAGCAGTAGATGAAGAGAAGCACGAAGCTCACGATCAGCGCCAGCAGACCGAACGAGGAGATCCGGACCAGCACGCCCGGGTCTTTGAGGAGGCAGAGGAGGATGGCCACGATGGTGAGCAGGATTTGCATGATGTAGCGCTTCGCGCTGGACCAGGAGGACAGGATGGGAAGCGACTCCATGAAGTCCGTCATCACGATCATGGTGCCGATGCAGACGCCGTAGAAGATCAGGAGAAGCGTGAAGTTGAATAAATAGTAGCCAGGCTTGCCCAAACCCTGGGAATGAGGGAGGCGAGGGAAAAAATACAATGTAACACATACGTGCATAGTCATTATTTGTGTGGATAATGCCACGACCAATATTTCGCTTGGCGCCAAGGCTGTTATTGATCGTGATGAGCTCATTTGCGGTGTACATATATACAAGTGAAACTATAGCAAAGAGCAAGATGGCTGGCACAAGCCCGACCTTCGGATCACAATTCCAAAAAAAGACATACACTCTTCACGGCCAGTGGCATGGCCAATGTGCCTGTACCGATCGATCCTTTGATTAGGTTGATTGCCACCTAGATTTGACGTGGGGGGACACACATTACAGCGGTGGCTGTCAACGTTCCATCAGGTTCTTGAACGACTGTGGGCTCCACTGGAGTTGCTTGCACTTTAATATCCTCCACGGCGTCCACATCATTCTGAAGCATATTGTTACTCCCTAATTCGGGCTTCTTTTCTTCCGTTTCCACCTTTTTCAATTCAATTTCGGTCGCCATTTAGGAAAGAATGGTAAGTACAAATCGTGGAACCAAACTCCGTTTCCACCGTTGAGTGTATTGTCTTTCCCATTCTTCGACACTTCTTATGCGATAATAATTTGATACTTATGCATGATACACCAAATCCGAGCTACAGATTCATATCTGACGGAATGTGTGTATGGAACAAACACACTAAACACACCAAACTAAGCAAACTGCTGCTTCAGCTTTCCGATTAAAGAGATAAAAGAAACAACTGTACACACCACCATCACGATGGAGGAAACACCCGCAAAGATCCAATTGCCCATGACGACTCCCTTCTTGAGCACTTTCCCCATCAGAACGTTGTGCAGAATCGGAGGCAGCACCATCGCCACCAAAACCGACGAGAAATTGCCGAGTGCCGTTAAGTCGCTAATCGCCCTTTCCACAAGAAGGGCTCCAAATTCATTGATTCATTGATTCATTCATTGATTCATTGATTTAAAGGATATTGAATCCGAGCAGGTCGCTGAAGAACGGGAAGATGGCGGCCACGACGGAGATGAGCAGAATCTCCACGGTGCGGAACAGAATGTAGTTCTTGTTCGTGATGAAGTACTTGTTCGCCGTCATCGCGCCCCAGTTGCCCTCCACCACCTCGTGGATCGGGCCCATGTACAGCGGATAGCCGCCGATGCACGTGATCACCATCAAGATGGAGATGATGATGTTGAAGATGTGGGTCTCGGGAATGGACGCCAGGATGTTGCCCTGCACGCCCTTGTCCGTTTTATCCAGCAGCAGGAACAGCACGATCCCGATAAACGCGTAGATCACCGCCATCAGCAGCAGCGACACGCCGATCGTTTGCACCGCAGAACCGCGGTAAGCGCGACGCAGATGTTTCTAGAGAGAAGGATCCCCGCGGGACGCACGAGCTGGGAGAAGAGATAGAGCGTGAAGCCGAGGGAGTACGCAAAGACGCCGAAATTGTTGAGGAAATCGCGCAGCGACAGCGGGTACAAATAGGACGTCTCCCAGCTCAGCTTGCTGGACGTGAAGCAGTAGATGAACAGCAGCACGTAGCTCACCACCAGCGCCACCAGGCCCAGAGAGGAGATGCTCACCAGCAGCGACGGGTCTTTCAGCATGCACAGGACGATCGCCACCACCGTGAGCAGTGATTGCATTAGATAGCGCTTGCCAGTAGGGTTGGACGTCATGATGGGCAGAGACGCCAGGAAATCGGTCATCACCACCATGGTGCCGATGCAGGCGCCGTACAATGTCATGAGCAACGCGAAGTTGAAGAGATAATAGCCGGGCTTGCCTAGACCCTGCAGCTAAAAGGAGAGCGAAGAAAGATACGATGTAACACATGCGCGCGTAATCGTTGTTTGTGTGGATAATACCTCTTCCGATGTTGCGCTTGGCGCCCAGATTATTGTTTACCGTGATGAGTTCGTAGGAGGAGTAAACGTACGCCAGAGAAACGACAACAAACAAGACAATGGCAAAAAGAATTCCCACCTAGAGATCAATTGGTTTATGCTAACAACATACACTCTTTACCGCCAGTGGAATTGCCAGGGATCCAGTACCCGCAATTCCCTTCATCAAGTTGATTGCAAACTGGGAATGATATCACGCAAATAGCCCTACTTGGGTTGAATTTAAGGTTCCGTCTTCCTCCTTCGTCTCGGGGGTGGTCTCGATCTCCTTTTTAGAAGCGTCCACTCCCTTGTCGGAAGTAGGAGAATCATTATCATTCAGAGTGGAGTTATCCACATTACTCTCCACCTTCACTTCTGCAGCATCGATCTTTTTCATTTCAACCTCAGTTTGCATGGGAGAAAACGATAATCTTTCTTAATATGACTTAGTTTCCGCGTTTCCACAATTCGGTTTTGATTGATCACTTTTGTGCAGTTGTGCAATTGTGAAATTGTGCAGTTGTCTTTGAGATCCGTGATCCTCTTGATCCATGTGTTCTACACAGCAATCTAATGCAAATTTATTTTTTTCATGTTTTGGCGTTTTTTCACTTTCCTTTCTTTCATCATTTGCTCGATAGGAGTCACCGCTCCCTTATCAGAACAGGATGTGTGCCTTTCAGAATCGTTTGTTTCAGTAGTTGTCCCAACAATACGATAAACTGTTTGACATTTGCTCCCAGACATCTTGTAAAGAATATAGCCGATACGAAAGCATGAATTGCATTCACCAGTGTACAACCCTGCTCGATCTTTTGTTGGATAGGTATCTCGGAAGCTTGCTATCAGAAACATTACGGTAAAGAGCCTGTAACATATTTCTTCTTCTTCTCACCTTCTTAGTTGGAACCGGGAGAGGTGGATGAGGCACGAGAAGACGAGTACATTACGTGTGTAAAAGAGGAAATAGCGCAAAACGAGTCCTGATCTGTTTTTGAACAAACACACGATAACTGTATCGATCGCATGGCTAGATACGACGACTGGATCGATTTCTCCAGATTCTCCAGGATCTCCACGTTGTGCTCTATGCTCTGCGCATTCTTCACCGCCTGTTTGATCAGCTTGTCGTTCTTTCCCTCCTTCGCACTATTCTCGACTCGTCTCCCCATTCCTACGCTGTGAGATCAATCGAAGGCGGCAGATTGAGTGCATTATCCAGAACGGGCACTTCCTGCTCCAATCGCTTGCAGATCGTGTCCATCATTTCCTTCTCGTCCATCCAGATACAGCACCCACCGTCCTTCGTCAGCTTCGTATTATGGCAGCTCATCATGTTGCTTCGCTTCCGATTGCACGTGTGGTACCACACCTTCTCCGGGAATCGATTCACCAGATTGAAGCAAATCCCGATCGCGTTGGCTCGACCCACTCTCCCAATGCGATGGAGATAGGATTCCACGCTATCGGGCAGCGTCATATTCACCACGAACGGGATTTCTTTCACGTCGATTCCGCGCGCCGCCACGTCCGTGCAGATCAAAATCCGCGCCTCGCCCTCTTTGAACGCCTACACTCGACAGTTCAGGAAGCAGAACGAACCTGCAGCGCATGATCGCGCTCCCGCGCGTCGCGCAGCCCCGCCAAAACCACCGCGGGGAATTCGTTGGACCTACGCGTCAGCCGCCCAATCGACGGCTTCTACCGCTGATCCAGCGATTTGAGATAGGCCTCGAGGTTGTTGCAGTCCAGATTGGTGCGGCAGAACACGATCACGCGCTCCATCTTGTATTTGTTCATCAGCGCCACCAGCAGCTGCAGCTTCGCGCGCTTCTCCGCTTCGCTTTTGTCCTCCGCGTTGAGCGGAACGCTGGGGAGCGGCGTCGCGCGATGCACGCCGTCGGTGAACGACGGGTTGTGGACATTGTAGAGCTGCTTCTGCGCGGGGTCGGTGACGTCGACGAAGAAATTGACTTGCTGAACGGTGGCGGGAACGTAGTCGCGACCCTTCAGATCCACCCACATCGGATTGCGACAGATTTCATCGGCCAAATGGCGGATTGAATCGGAGTGGAGGGTAGCGGAGAATAGACACGTCTAGAAGGGAAATGGGGAATGGATAGCGCACTTGGAGACGATATTCGTTGTTGGCGTTCCCACGGGCAGGAATGCGACTGTAGATCTGAAGGAGCTCGTTGTTGTTCGCATCGTCAACCAATCTATTGATTAGATCAGTTACATTTTATTTTTTTTATTAATAAAACCTACTTATCCGCTTCGTCCAGAATGAAAAACAAGAGATTTGACAATTTCACACTTTGTTTCTTTATGCTTGCCAAAAATCGGTCTTTGTGGAATTTTTGTAAAAGAGGGTTTACTCGGCGTAGCCACGATGATGTGGGAATTTTCGATGATACGCTTTTGGTTCGCAGCAGACACTTGTTCACCACCGATGAGCAGTCCCACCTCCACCGTTGGCCGCGTCATAAACGCTTTGAAATGGTTCAGACACTCGTATCTAGCGATCACCGCGGTTTTTCAAATTTAAAGTACGTTTGCTGAGCCAATTCGCGCGTGGGCTCCAAGATGAGCGCCATTATATTTCGTTTCGCTGATCTTCCGCCATGCGAAGCTGAGGGAGAAGGAATGGGCGAAGCTTCCGCGGGGAATGGGCGAAGCGAAGATTGCGCGGCAAATCGTACAACCACCGAGCAGTTTTTGATACAGATTGTGGGGTAGTAGTGTAGAGCTGGTTTCACATTTGAGAAGGCAACGCCCAGCGAAGTTCCGTTCTTATAGAAGGAAATCGTGCCTGCATCGAGATCGAGGAGACATCTTCGAAAGTGAGTCGGAAATCGCTTTCAATACCCGATTACATCGCCTAGAGAGAATGTGGACCCGTACTTTTCGTAATTATTCGAATTGGACTTCATCCCCGTTCCACCATATCCGTACCCTGCACCTCACTCTCCCTTCGTTTTCCCACCAGTCTTGCTTGTTCCCAGGTTCAGCGAGTCTCCCGAAGTGCTCCAACCCACTCGACAAATTCCAGTCGAGGACAAAACTTCGCACTCATAATAGAATTTACCAGACCCCGAAACACTGACGTTCGCACGACACCCTTTCCACATATTCGATTGGTTTGCAACGGTGCACCCATCACTCCTGAGAAAAAGAGGGTGATTTACAAAACGTACCCGATACTAATGCCAGCATCACTATCGCCATAGTTCATGCACACGGTTTGATCCTCCTCATCTAGATGGAAAGAAGAAAACATCATAACAAGAAGGTGCGTCCTTCTGAAGCATCTCCCACACAATCTGCAGCATCGGAAGGCAGAACGCCTAAATTCAATTTATTCAGCAAGAAGTACTGCCGTCTTTCCCGATCCCGTGGGAGCGGCCTGCATATCAAACAATCCATAGCGCTACGAGTAGGACGTCGCCTCCACCGAGGATTAGCGGGATCGCCTCTTCTTGACAGTCCGTCGGATGTCTACACTTCACAACACGCCGTGATTCGCACTCCCACTGTTCGATCTCGATCGCTCTAATCAGCTGGTCGCATAATCCAAGTCGTTCAAAATCCATGAAAAAAGAAATAGTGCTCAAACAAACAATGCACTGTCTCATGCAACTTCCAGGACCGATCGGTACACCTCTTCCCTCCGTGAACGCGGGCGCCGCCTGCACGCCTCTGCGATTAAACTCACATCGCGCATAGGGGAATCGGATCTTCGCTCTCTCGATATCCAGCAGCTCCGGCTGCGTCCACATTCGCTCCGCCGCAGCGATGGACCGCGGCATGATGGTGTTTTCGAAATCACTGGCATCGACTGTGTGACGCGTCTCCCCCATTCCTACCCGTCTCTCCCCACATGCACACCTCGCCTCCGTAGATCTGCGCCCACTTCTCCTTCGGAATGTCCTTCAAGCTACGCATCACGCGTTCTCCTCCGTCCCGTACAAATCATTTCCGTAATAATAATCCCAGGTCTCCCAGAGCTGCGGGAGATACCAATGCTTGTAGTTGCTCACGATCACGCGGAAGCCTGCATCGACGATCTCTCTCAGTCTCTCTCCGTCGCCCAGCCACAGCTGAATGATCATCGCGGGATCGATACTCGCGCGATGGTTCACGAACACCTCCTCCCACGCGATGGTCTCGCGTCCTCGCTTCCGGATCAGCGCGTCCATGCGATTTACGAAGTACCCGTACGCCCCGTTCGCCGTCAGATTGCGCTGCGCCATCCACTCCGCCACGCGCGGAACCTTCGTCCAGCACTCCGTGTTCACCTCGTCGCCTCCCATGTGGAACACTTCCGCGGGGAAGAAGCCCTCGCCCTTCCCGCTGCCCAGCAGGTCGCTCAGCAGCGCGTCCAGCGTTTCGAACGTCGTTTCGCGGCTCGGGTCCAGCGGAGAGCGGCAATCTTCGCTCGGACACAGCTCCGGATCTACGTGGAAACGGAGAACCTCGCCTACTTCCGACACACCAGGAGGCGGCGTGGCCGGGCACGTCGGTCTCGGCGACGACATGCACGCCGCGCGCCTTGGCGTAGGCGACGATCTCCTCGATGTCCCAGGCGGTGTAGCGCTCGGCGGAGGAGAAGGCGCCCTGCCAGAGCGTGGGGACGGAGGGCACGAAGAAGGGGAAGGCCTCGTCGTCGACGAGGTGCCAGTGCAGGACGTTGAGCTTGACCCAGGCCATGGCGTCGATGATGCGCTTGATGCTGCGGAGCGGGAGGAAGTGCCGCGAAGAATCGATCAGTAAACCGCGGTACGACAGGAAGGGACGGTCCGCGATGAAGATCGGAGCGTGCTTCAGCACGTAGCAGTTGCGCTCGTAGTCGAACTGGATCAGGAACATGAGGGAGTTCAGCGCGTGGTAGGCGCCATAAAGATTGTTCGCCTCGATCTCGATGGCCGAGCCGTCCTCCGGAACCGACAGAGAATAGCTCTCATCCTTGGAGATCTGCGGATTAGGCCAGAAACAGGGAAGCGGACCTCGAAAGGAACCTCCTTCTCCTTCAGCTCGATGTGCACTTCATTGATCGCTGTGGAGGGAGTTGACACGAGTTTACGTTGGAATATGGTGTCCTTGAAGCGAACCGTAGCCAGACGCAGCTCCTCGCTCAGATAGTTCGAGGTGAAACGAATGTGCAGAGGATCGATGGCCACCACAGAATCGCCACTCTTGTAGCTAGCAGGCATCGGCCAGAGAAGCATATCGGGCTCCTCTCCCGAAGGAACAAAAACTGCAATTCATCCCATGGCTAGAACGCGTACTGCTGTCAATGAGATAGGTGGTCAGGCCCGCGATGACTTCCTGTCCAGGGCACTTGCTCTTCAGCCATCCATTGGAGTTAAAGCCAATGCATCCTTCCGTGTTATCGCAGATTTTCTTTAGTTCTTCAGGCTACTGGTTAATGCAAGCCTCGGATTGTCGTACGTCGCGTGATGAAGCGTGGCTAATATCGTTTCCCTTGCAGTCGATTTCGTAATATCTCTTGTACTCTCTCGCCTGAGAGATGGCAAGAATGCAGCCAATCAAAAAGATCGTTTTCAGCATACCAAATAAATTGTGTTTTGAGGACTCAAATGAAACTCCGCCACTCCTTTGAAACTCCCGGTAATGGAACAAACAAGTGGACAAGCAACAAAAAGTGAATAAAGCTGTAAATCATCAACTACTTAGTAAGATAAAACCAGGAACTCTAGAAAATTAGGTAAAGGGGGGAACGTTACGATCGATCAACTTCATACTGCTTTCCCAGGTACTTCTGCACGAAGTGCTCGTCCTCCGTTACAATGAGCGCTCTCCCTCGCCGCCCCATCAATTTCCCCAACACAGGAACAAACAAATCATTTCGTGTTGTATTTACCACCACCAAATCGGTGGGCGACTCGGCCACTGACTTCCAATACACCTGGAAATGCTCGCTAGGCGTGTAAATACAGACTGCTGAAGGCATGATCGCCTTCACGCTTCTATCCATCATTCAACCCCTCTACTCTCACTTGCACGTTTTTTGCGATGCATAGACGCGGGTAGCGGAGCAGAGATAGAACAAGAACGGATCGAAGCCCTTCTCTGCGAAATAAACGCAATTCGGAACTTTTCGTCATCCAACAAACAAAAACAAACAAAACAGCTGCGTCGACCGCGCCAGGAACGCCACTGTTTTCAGGCTTCCTTCCCAGGCCACGCCGTTTTCCTCTTCGACGCGCATTCGCTTCGTCGAAACCGGCAATAAAACCCCGGAGTCCACATCGCTCATCGAATAGAACGGCCACTCTTTTTCCTTCATAATCCGCGTGTTGGTAGCCAAGAGCGGCTTTTCCTGCGGTGTGAGCGCGAGTTTCTTCTTGATCACAAAGACTACGCATTCTATGCTAAAATGCGCAAATACCCGCGGGAGTAAGGTCGATCACGCGAACATGCTGAGAAAACGCGATATTGAGAATGATGTCGTGCAGCTTCGCGGCGATGATCCCTTCGGGGAGCTGTTCCTGGAGAATGCGAAGGAAGTCGGCGCGGAAGATTAAAATGTCCATCTGATGTTCCGCTTTGCGGATGAAATCGGGCGTAACTCCGAGAAACGGAGCCTTCTTGTTGAGCGACGTGACGGTAACGGTGCGTGCAGTGTAAATAAAAATCGTGTCTCCGGGCGGAATCGAACGCGCGACCTGAAGAAAATTCGAAAGAAGCGAGGGATGAACGTAGGCACCGAGCTCCAGATAGACGAAGAGAGAGTCGGGGAGATCGTCTCCCGAGAGAGTCACCAGGCGAGCCAACACGGCTTTGAAGATGGCGTACTTATCGGGATTGGTTCTGCATGAGAGGGAACCGAGGAACCCACTGGAAAACAGATTCGCGCTTGACGGAGGTCTTGCCCTTCACTAGGTTTTTGACTACGGTGGCTTTCGAAAAGATGAGACGATTCATTCCTTCCAGATGCACTTCATCCATCGCTTGCATGGTCACATCGGGGAATTTGGTGCTTGTTGGGACTGTCTAGACTAAGAGAATGGGTGAAAACGAGTACAGGATTCTCCATCGTCGTAAATAGAAAAATAGGGGTTTTAATCGAATCAACTCTCTCGATGGTTTCGGGTTCTGCAATGGATTCCAGAAACGAAGCATCAAACTGGTTCTTGTGCGCAATGATCGTCTGGGTATCCCTTTGGATTTCCCGATGGGACTTCTCCAAAATGGAATCGAAATCCGTTTTTATAAAACCTTCCTTCTCTTCTTTGCTCCCAAAAATCTTATTTTGAATCATATTCACATATCGATTCCGGTTACCGATACTGTACTCTTTGTTTCCAGAAGTATTCTTGTAGAACGTATAGGTCCCGAAAATGACTCCCAGTGCGATTACAAACAGAAGAAACACGAAAATGATTTGAAACCGTTGATCTAAATTGGCTCGCTTCTTCTGATACGACTTATACATTATTGTGTGAAACAAACATTGCACTTAAACACCACCTTACAAACATTCTCCGCGTACTCCTCCCTCTCATTAAAATAAGTCTCCAAACTCAGTTTAAACACATCTCGCTCTCGAATCAATTCCAGTTCATTTCGCCTCTCCGCAGCGATCTGCTTTTTAATCTTCCCATCACTTCCTCTTCCACAATCCTCCTACATAAACCCGATACGCCTTCGACGTCTCCGCCGAGAAAATGCGATGCAGCAGAATGTTGTAGCACTTCTGCAGCTGTTCCTCCGTCAGCCCCGTCTCTTTTTTCACCCGTTCGATCGTCTCCTGCGACAGCGCCATCACCTCTCCCTCCCCCTTCTGCTGCTGCTGCTGCTGCTGCTGCTGCTGCAAGTAGGGCTGCATGGCGTCGAGCGATCGCAGCAAGCGGCAGTCGAAGACGTCGCGGACAAAGGTGCACTCTTCGCACGGATCCTCCATCGTGAACATCGAAAACGTGCAGTTTTCGCTTCGTTCCCACGGGACCGACGGGACCGACGGGGTTCCGCGGGGATACGATTCGGGCAGGAGGCAAGAAAGCGGGGTGTGCAAAAGCGTGCGCGAAATGAGTCCGAGAATGCGTCCGGAATGACCCTGCTTTTGAAAGGGCGGGAGAATCAGAATCTGGCAGAGACGAAGCGAATGCGGCGGCGATTGGAAGGGATTGGAGAAGACGTAGAGAAGGCAAAACCCCGCCAGACAGGGGCGCTGGTCGATGGAGGCGTAGAGAGAGAGCACGAGCCAGCGGTGCGGGGAATCCTCGGTTACCACGATTTCGCTGGCGCCGTCGATGAACCAATAGCTGAGCGACTGGACGTTTTTGAAGAATTGGACGGAGCGGGGGGAGGTGAGCGTGTCGAAATAGAGAGAAAAGTCGGTGGAATGCGAGGTGTAGGTTTCGAGGCAGATTCCGAGGGGTTTCGACGATTCCTCGATCTACGGAGAGTGGAGAGAAGGGAGGAAAGCGTACGGGGAGAATCCGAGGCATGAAGTTCAGACGATTGATGTTTGTATTCTCAGGAGTCCACTTGCGAACACGGCGCGACAGTTTCTTTTTGTCTATTCATCAAACAAATGTGAGGAAAGCAGACCTTCGGCAGAGGAGTCGCATTTGGCAAGCACGCACATCTAGAATCAATGGATTCGATTGGAAATACGTCGCAGGAAAGTGGATTGAAGTAAATGTCTATCTCTGGGTTCTTAACGCCCACGATTTTCTCATCCTTAAAGATCTGGTGTGACATTCCAGGATGAAAATCTGGGCAAAGCTGGACCATTTTTAAAGAACCGTCTGGATTCTTCTGCACTGTTACTAAAATGATAAACTTATCATTTGCAAGAAAATACCTTGATGGAAAGTCACAACGGAGTTGGCATCAACAACAAGCTGCTCTTCTTCGGTTTTGACATTGAGAGCAGTGTTTTGATTCGAATTGGATGGAGCTAGGCATCATTCGCACACAATATCGCAAAACAGTTGACATGAACTCTTTTCTCAGCGTTCTCTATCTCAACGTTGTTAGCAGGACGTTTCTCGGATTCCATCAAAAGGCTAATCAACTTTGAATTTTCAGCTCGAAATGTATGTGAAACAAACACAAAAAGATGATAATTCGGTTGGGACCTGACGATACCCGATGTCCCCGCACTTTCCAATAGAAAGTCCACAAAGAGGACAAGCATGGTAAAAACTGACCAGATAGATGTTATAGGCGATGACTCCTGATAATATACATAGCGTTGCAAATCCCATAATAATATATAAGCTATCATCTTCAAACTCATCTAAAACCCAGATCATAGCAAGAACGAAAAAGGCGAATAGCAGTATATAGTACAATCTAAAATCGTTATAACGAAGTGATATTGTTACAGAGTAATACGGCGTCCCTTCAAATTTGTCATAATATTAAGTTTACAGGAGGGACAAAAGACAGTCGTCGGTTTATTCCGGAGAACGACTTTTACAATGTCGTAGGAGCCGTATAGTTGTTTCTGCGTTGGGGGAATCGCTTGCTTCTGTGTAATGTCCGGTATGACTGGGTAAACAGGGATCTGTACAGAGGGAGGCGCCCAATGAGGAGAAAGAGAGGGGTTGACCGGAGAAGCATTTTGAAAATAGGGAGGGTTGTTGTCGCTGTTCATAATTAAATATGGATTATCCAAGTTGGATCAATACACGACATAAAAACACGTAAATTTCATAACTGTATCAATGTCTCTAATTACATTGCAAAGCCAGCAGCGCTCAATTCGTGCGCACAAAAGTACTGTAACAAAAATAAAAACCCAACAGAATAAATTTCAATAATTGTTCAGTAATCATGTTGATTATTATTATTGTTACTACGATTTCTACAATTGAGGTTTCCCCATTATTTTTTCTTAGCGGTATGGAGAGTAGAAAAACTGGTGGGAAATCGCATAGAGGTAAGCTAGTGGAGGCGATTATCATGAGTAGACGATCTGTCTTCTGATAGTGATTGTATGTTTCATTGTAATTACCCTGGATGTACATACGAGACGAATCGGTCGGCCCACTTAAAGCGCCATGAGCGCACTCATACGAAGGAGCGACCATACAAGTGTCAGTTGTGTGATTACTGTGCCTCGCGATCCGATCACTTGCGCCGCCACTATAAGATTCATTCGAAGGTGGCTAATTCTCGTGCTATCAGTCACATGCAACACAAATCTGTTAGTTATCCCCAGCCTCGTGCTGTTTGCGCTATTCCTGTTAAAAGTACGGTTCCTGTGAACCCATTGTATGTACCTCAACCACTGGATGAAGGAAGTAAAATTTAAATTTTGGGTTAATGGATAGCCATATTGTTTTTACAGTTTATCTACAAGCTCCGATGTGAAGCAATGATGATGCATTCCTAGATTCAACATTGTGTTAGTGATCTAGTTTACATGTCTGTTTTCCTTTGTACATGAATGTGTACTTCCTTTCATGCATTTTGAATAAGTGGCGCAAAGGCTGTTTGTTTGATACGACTTCCTTACCGATGAAACTCCCTTGTGGCTGGTTTTCATTTTCTTGAGGAACACCGTCTGCCATGAGTCTTGTCCAGCAGATTGCCGAGATTGAGGAGGAGATGGCCCGAACGCAGAAGAATAAGGCCACTGAAAAGCATATTGGATTGCTGAAGGCCAAGCTCGCGAAATTGAGGCGAGAAATCCTGACTCCCAAGTCTTCCAAGGGAGGTGGTGAGGGTTTCGATGTCACAAAGTCGGGAGATACGCGTGTTGGCTTGATTGGCTTTCCGTCCGTAGGAAAATCCACTCTGCTGACCAAACTGACGGGCACCTTTTCAGAAGTCGCAGCCTATGAGTTCACAACGCTTACCTGTATTCCTGGCGTTATTCACTACAAGGGTGCGAAAATTCAATTGTTGGATCTCCCCGGTATTATCGAAGGAGCCAAGGATGGAAAGGGTCGTGGTCGACAGATTATTGGAACGGCGCGAACCTGCAATATGATTCTCATCGTTTTAGATGCAATGAAACCCGTCACACACAAGCGCATCATCGAGAAGGAGTTGGAGGGCTTTGGAATCCGTTTGAACAAGCAGCCTCCCAACATCTACTTCAAGATCAAGGACAAGGGTGGCGTCAACCTCCAAATCATGTCGAAGGACTGCGAGTTGGATGCAGACGTCGTCTCCTCCATCCTCCACGAATACAAGATCCACAATGCGGACATTACCATTCGTTGCGACGCCACGGTGGACGATCTGATCGATGTAATCGAAGGAAACCGCGTCTACATGCCCTGCCTGTACGTCCTCAACAAAATCGACCAGATCTCCATCGAAGAGCTGGACATTCTCGCTGAAGTGGTTTCCCCGTTTCCCCCTTGATTTCTAGTTGGAGCACTGCGTCCCCGTGTGTGCTGGCCGCGAGTGGAACCTGGACGAGCTTCTGGAGCGGATCTGGGAGTACTGCAAGATGATTCGGATCTACACAAAGCCGAAGGGACAGATTCCCGACTATGAAGAGCCCGTTATTCTACACGCAGAGGCCCCCACCGTCCGAGACTTCTGCAACCGACTGCATAAGAGCATTGTGAACCAGTTCCAGTACGCGTGGGTCTGGGGGTCGTCGGTGAAACACCAGCCGCAGCGCGTGGGATTGGATCATGTGCTGATGGATGAGGATGTGGTGCAGATTGTGAAGAAGGAATAAGGGGTGGATGAATGAATCGTGGATGATTGAATGAATGAATGAATGAATAATTGAATGGTTTTGAGGGAATTTGTTTGTTTGATAGTAATAGAATCATTGTGCTAAACATAACAAAATGGTCATTCTGATTGTTCTGCTTATGGTTTGTTGTGCTGTTGCAAATATTATTTCTATTGATTTGGGTACGAAATACATCAAGGTTGCATGTCGAGAAAAACAGGCGAATACCATCATAAAGGATATATCAGGAAACGAAAAAATTGACAACATGATTTATTTCAGCAAGGAAACGAAGATCTTTGGATACTATGCCAAGGAACAAATTATATATAGTCCGAACTTAATCTTTGTCGGAATAAGCCAATTGCTTGGACTAGGCAAGAATTTGAGGATCCTCCAAAAGTATGAGGAAAATGGGTTTATTTATGATTTCGAGGAGACAGAGCGTGAGACTTTGAAACTAAAGATATCGCCTGATGCAGGATATGGTAATGAGGAGTATATTACAGTCGAAGAGCTGGGTGCTATGATGCTTCGCTATGTTTATTCATTGGCAGTGAAGCAGATTAAGAAAATTAACAATAAAATCGTTGTTTCAGTTCCTTCCAGTTTCACTTTTACGCAGCGCCAAGCCTTGCTCGAGTCTGCTAAACTTGCAAATATCCATATCGACTCGATTATCGATCAAACGACTGCAGCTGCAATCACCTATCTGATGGATAAGCAGGAGAAAAAGCAAAAATGTGTCGTACTGATCGATGTTGGAAGTGATCATACCCAGTTTAGTGTATTTGAAATCAGTAAATCTTCTCCTATGTCATCCACCCTAAATACGCTTACAATCCTTGGGAAAGCAGTTTTGCCTAAAGGAGGATCGAACTTTGTGATGGGCGTGGCTTCTTTGATCGTGAACTATATCACTCAGCTTGGTTATTCGGAGTTTCTCGATAATCCAGAGATTGTGGCGGAAGTTCGAGAGAAGAGCGAAGAATATATGGAAATTTTATCGACCAAGACAGAAGTGACGGTCGAGAAAATGTTGTTTATGAATGATACGGTTGAAAGCCAGAAGATCACACGAGAGGAATTCGATCTACAGATGGATAATCTATTGGAAGAGATGTTTGGGACCTATAGAAAGTTGTTGAATGATTTAGATCTCAATGATGTTTGAAATTCGTTCCTTCACTTACCATATAGAATGAGATCTCTGAGATTCAGTTCATTGGTGGTGCTTCTCGCATCCCTTCCATTAAGGAATATTTCGAACATAGAATACATCGCGTTCCCATTCTTTTCGACTTGGATAGCGATAGGAGCGTTGTTAACGGAGGAGTGAACTTTTTACTCACGAAATACAATAAGAATAAGAAGTTGAAACATCTGAATGATTACATCAATTACTCACTCCACGCTTCATTCGCTCGCAATTCGAATCCATCCATGTCCTATTTCGATCCTTCAAAAGGTACTTGCTTTGTTTTCCGTACATTTGAATAGACTTCCTCGCTCGAAATAACAATTTTATTCGCTTGATACCGCTGTTATCAGACTCCAAAATCTACAATCAAACGAAAACGTTTGAATTCCCAGTTCGTTCTGACTTTTCATTCACTCTGAAATACCGAATAAATGAAAATATGGTTACCGATCAAAGATTGTACGGCAAGGCAGAGAGATGATGAGCGATAGATTTTGTATCAGCAAGTTTTACGTGAAAGGAATCGATTCCCTTCTGAGAAAGACGTTTAATTTGCTCCAATCGGATGTGCGACTGACGTTTTCGTTGGATCC
Organism: Blastocystis hominis; assembly: GCF_000151665.1. Classification (NCBI taxonomy): domain Eukaryota; class Bigyra; order Opalinata; family Blastocystidae; genus Blastocystis; species Blastocystis hominis. The sequence continues at coordinate 519,950 of NW_013171815.1, forward strand.
GTTCGGCGTTTCGTGGATCCAGAAAGCCGAGCTGGTGCTGAATTACACCCCGTTGAAAAGTAGAGAATTGGAGTGGGATAGGAGGTAGATAAGGCAAAGGAGAAACTGGACAACGCGAAGTCGACAATGAATGGCATTTATTATCAGTGGTTTGGGCAGAAGAAATACACAGGCTTTTCGTCTTCGTCGACTGGATCGAAGCAATCAATGAATGATTACTCAGTCGTAGGAAAGAGGAAAGAAATGGAACGTAGACGGAAGTCTATCCACTGGAAGTTTTGTGGGTGGATGATGGGTGCGCGCAATATCCACTTCGCGAGGACGACATCAAAGAGATGACGCGTTTTTTGCACGAGAAGGAAGAGGAAGAGGAGAAGGAAGAGGATTGGGAGCGGTCTATGGAAGATTTGGAGAGAATGTTGAAAGCTTTAGAGGGTCAAATGTGGAGTCAAATGATGGAAATGCCAGAGAAAAAGAAGAAGAAGATGGAGTATTTGCAGAGACTAATCGACAGGATTCGAAGCATGATCTCGCAAATGAATGCTCTGAATTACCGAATCATGTCTTTTATGGTCAATAAGATGTTTGAACTCATCCAATCGATCATAACTTCCATGGCCAAGATGGAGGGATTTGTGTAAAAATAAAAAAACTAATAAATAAATAAATGAATAGATAATGGAATTAGAATGTTTGTATCAAAAAACACAGAACGATTTCACAGGAAACGTGTGTCCACACGTACAACGCAACATCACAGCATCCTTCGGACAATACAACTGGATTCCACACTTCGGACACGTCACAATCTCCATCTTGGCTTGCGTCTGCTGCACCAAGCGAAGCCCATCGACACGCAGCGGATGATTCGGAATGTCGAGCAGCGAATAATAATGCGTGTTCATCCTACACACTCACAGAATCGTTCCAAAGCAACCAGTCCCGTCCTCCATGGAAGAACTCGATCGCATTCGCGAAAACGCCCTGGTCGAACGGATTGTAAAACACAAACCGACTGTCTCTAGCGATTACAGAGAAGGCGAGGCAGAAATACTTCATGTATCCGAGTTTAAACGAGTTCACGGACTCATAGAACGTGATGTTTCGACACACGTTTGGAATCATTCCGCGCAAATTGAGAAAGTAGTAAACAGCCTTCACCAGCTGGACAATCAGCAATCAGCAATGCAATGTACAACGATAAAGTTCAGAGGCTGGAACCAAACAGACGAAAAAGCTTTCATCCAGAGAGAGAAATACGCGATGCACGCGAAGATACCGAACACGAGGAAAAGCACGTAGTACTGCTGATTCCCATAGCCAATGCAATTGTTAATGAAAACGTCGTGGTGATCGAAACGAACGACGCACTTATCACACCTAGGTCGGTAAATGGCGGAGTTGTGTACTCAGTGCAATGGAGACTTCGCAAAGGACGTTTTACGCCACACTGCTTGCACATGGTCACTGGGTGTAACTGGGAACCCGCATTGGTGTTCAAAAGAGAGGCGTTTTCAACGTCCTCTTCATCTTTCATATCCACTACATATCCTGGAGAGACGTAACTCGCGATCGTGGCAAAAGCGAGTTCGGCGAGAACACATATCACTCCGAGCGAATTCTTTGCCAGGGAATGGCGAAAGGCAAACATTGTGATAATTTCTACACTGAGAAACGATCCGAAGCACGACCTAAAATACAAGTTAAAGCGACGAACCATAAAAACCCCGAGAGAATGTGTTGAACCGATTTATCATTGTACCTTAACTTATTCTTCATGTACGAATAGTACTTGTATGTTAACTACACAATTACAGCTAAAACGGAGCACACTACATTGGAGAAGAGTACATCAATCGTGTCAAGCATTGCGAACAAAAACTGTGACAACTCAAAAAAAACATAATCATGCTCTTCCTGGAAAGCATTTTGAATTAGTAGAGCAACAGTAACGAATTAAATTAAATACGGTGCATATTCTTCCGTCTTTCGTTCAATCGTACAACCCATAATCATTTAGTTGGGATTTCTTCCTTGATGGAGTTTTCTCGAAGGAATGGTTGTGAGTCCTTATCGGGGGTGTTTACGTTGTACCAATGACCGTATAGTGAGATACAATCAGCTGACAACCCTATATACGTCACGAAATCCGTGAGTTTGACGCTCTTTCGTTGAACTCCAATTTTTGGAGGTTTTCCTCACTTTTAAACGAAGCTCCCGCCAAAATAGATTTTGTCTTTTCACTTATTCTTTGTGATGGCTCGTACACGCAAGACGCGAACATCTTCCCCAAAGAAAAGAGTTTCAAAAACAAAGGCGTATGTCGCGTATTTCCTCCTAAATCGGTAGATCTTCGCCTTTGAAGGAAGACAAATCATCCGTTTGGATTGTGATCTGTTATTATGTGTTTAGGGCGATATTGACATGGAGATCGAAAATGTCCCGGACTCTAGCATTATCGAACCGAAGGAAATGACTACATTAGTTTGGCATTTTGGCTCGATTGAAAGCTAGATGGATGAGTCGATAGCGGGAGAGACGATGCCAATAAACGAAACCACACTTCAAAACGAAGAAGAGGAGAACCGAGCGGAGGATGACGTCGACGCCACTCCCTCGAAGGGCGGTAAGTCGAAAAAGCGCGTAGCGACGTACCCCGAGGAAGTCCTCAATAACGACTGCTACTCACTGTTTTTATCGATCTATCGAGACCGTCACAGCGTGGATCCGCTCATCGCCGAAGTCGTAAAAGACTTAAAAGTGGGTTCTTTCATGATCATCACTGACTCCAGAAAGCCAAAAGTGCCTCGGAGATCAAGCTCTTCGCGCTGATCCTCTACCTCAGCGATCTCAAACTGAGTCCCTCGGTGTTCTCCGCCCCCTCCCTCGCTTCGCTCTGTCTCTCCGACCTCATTCTCGACTCCCAAGACGTATCCCTCCTCCCTTTCTCTCCCATTAGAACCATCTTCATCCCTTCGCCTCCTTCGCCAAGCGCTCTCCCTCCACCCTCGCCTATTCCCTCCCTTTCCGACGAAACGCCTCCCTCTGGCAAGGCATCGGACGCAATTTCTTCGATCTCCGCGAGGAAACCAGCCAGCGCATCCTCGAGCTTCTTTTAGAACTCACCACCTATAAGTGCGTCAGGCGTTTCATTCCCACATAGCCACCGAAGTCTCCGATTCGTCGCCACCGCCTGCGTTTTCGCGATTTCCCGCGGGATCGTGGAGGTGGAAACGGAAACGCGGGAATTACTGGAGCGAACGCAGGCGAAGCGAAAGTCGAAATCGCTGCAATTGTTAGTGGAGCAATGCCATGATCTTCAAGAACAACTGTACACGCAGGTGTATTGCCATCGCTGTCGTGACATCTGGGAGGCAACGCGCTTGCTCACGGTGGTTTCGTTGGGTGGAAATGGAGGGAGGAGATGATGGGTAGGAGAGATCGTGAAGAGCTCGAAGCAGTACGTGATCGATGATTATATCAAGTATTTCGGACTGTCGCTGGGCGATTCGGAGAAGGCTGTGCGATTGGAAGCGATTCGGCAGATCGTTTCGATGTAGAGAAGGAGAATGGAAGCGAATTGTAGACTGGAAAACGAAAGCCAAAGCGAAGAAGAAGAAGAAGAAGAAGAAAATGAAGATGTGGAGAGTTTGTTGAAGCGATACAAGGAGCGGATTCTGTTTATGTCGCGCGATGTGCAGCCCGTCGTGATCTGCGCTGCCATCAAACTCATCGACTGCATGCGGCGTAGGATCAGCTGCTCTGTGGTGAATTCCAGAAAAAGGACTGATTTCTCCGGAGGAAGACGGGTTCATTTATGAATTGGCGACGGATTCGGACCGCTCGATTGGCTCGCGCGCCTTTTCGTATCTCTACAAGTACCAATTCAAGAGCTTTGTTGAGAATGAAAACGAAAACGACAAGGAAAACGAAAACGACAAGGAAAACGACAAGGAGAAAAAGCAACGAAAGAAGACGAAGAAGACAAAGGGGAAAAAGCCCGCCAAAAAGGAGAACGGGCTGTTGAAGGTGGTGGAATACCTGCAGGAATACGCGCAGGACGACAAGGAAGTGAACCACGTGTACTTCTTCGTTCGCAACTGCGCGGGCGATCGAACGCATCTGCTCACCGACGAGAACAAGTGCGTGCTGGACGTTCAGGGAATCGTGGAACTGCTGAACAAGCAGCAGCAAGACATCGGATTGAATGGGAGACAGACTTGCTTATTGGTATTTCTTTTATATGCGGAGATTGTGATTCTCTAGGCAGTGTTGTTGAAGGCAGTTGTTCAGTTGTTTCATGATAATCAACAAGACAGTGCCGTGTATCAGAATATGAACGAAGTGGTCGTGCCGCAATTGGCCTCGTTGCTGACTTCCTATCGAACGGATTCGTTGGTGGTCCGTCCTCTGATTGATCTGATTGAATGCCTTTCCTTCCCCACGTTGGAGTCGATCGAACGTTTGGTTTCCTTGCTGATGGACTTGTTTGAATCGGAGTCGGATTGGAGCGAAGCCAATCAGATTCTGTCGGTTGTGACGCATCTGCATGTGACGATGGGCGAGTCAACGCAGGAGTTGGTGTCGCAAGCGCTTCATAAGACAGCGAGTCGTGTGTTGGAGCCTTGGAAGCAATTGGAAGAAGCGATGAATGGGAGATTGGAGGAATTGGACGGAGGCTCGATGAGCAAAGAAGGGCTGAAGACAAGTCGGAGGATGAGTGTGCTAATGCATCGATTGAATTGTTTGTTTAGTTTTTGTGATGTTCGGAAGGAACTGAAGGAGTTGGGAATCCCCAGCACCGCTGAAACGTTGATTCAAGCGATCAAACCTTCCTTTGCCGAAACTGAATTGATTGAATTGCGCTTTTGTTGTTTGAAACTGAAGCAGATGGAATGTCTGTATGAATTGCTCCATGCCAAACAACCCGACGTCCAGGATTCCTTTGTGAACGAAGAAGTCGTGGTGCGAACTTGATTCTGCTTTTCATGTAGAACACATCCATCCAAATGCTTCTTTCCGACATCATGGAGTCGTTCGAGGCGTTGCTTCCTCTCTGCCGGAAGCAAATCAACGAAGACCCCGACCCAACCTCCATCTATCGGTCCATTCTTCTCGACTATTTCACTCTCACCTGCGATCTGATCATTCCCGCAGGCGACGAACTGATTTCCGAGCAGCTCACTCAATGTTTCATTCACTCATTCATTCACTCATTCTCTAGACGTTGGCGATGCGGCCAGCATCCTTCTTCTTGGATTCCACAACCAGGAATTAGGCTCCAACGACGAGAATCGCGTCCAGCAGCAAGTCTGGACCACGCGGGTCATCCAGCCGTTGTTCCACGCATCGGAAGCCCACGCAGCCACGCTGTTCTCCTCCGCATTGCTGTTCTATCTAACGAACTACGGCGATGTGGCCTCCCAGTATTGCCGGGAGTTTTTGAAGCATCTGCGTGAGAACGACACCAAAGTCTTGTGTTCCGCCGTGCAGAACACGCTCCAGTACGCGTTCTCGTTCTACAAATCCGGGAAGCAGTTGGTGTTGGACGATGCCAGCAACGCGGCCGCGAGTTCGGAGCATTTCATGAGTCTGTGTAAGCGGTTGGCCGCGGTTTTGGGCGTTCAATACACGTACGAAGTGCTGGTCGGCGTGTTTGAAATGATCAAAGTGAGGGTAGAGGGGAATCGCGAGGTGTAGGGACTGGTGAAATCGATCGCAGAGACGGAGGATCCGACGATGATGGAGCTGCTGGAGGCGCTGATTCCGTTTGTGCCCAAGATGACGAAGGAGGCTCGCGAATTGCTGATGGAGGAGGTGGAGAAGGTAAGAGCGGAAAGGAGTGGTGACGAGCAGAATATTGATTTGTACGGAGAGGAAACCAGCGAAATCCTGCGAAAAGCGATGCAGACGCAGGATGATGGGAAGGAGGTCGAGGACCCACCAAAGTATCTGAGCGTGTTCCTTGCGTTCCGAGCGGCGCTGAAGAAGGAGAGAGCGAAGCGAGGAGGCGAGAAGAAGGGAGAAAAGGAGGAGGAGGAAGAAGAAGAAGAGGGAGAGAAAGAAGGGAAGAAAGAACTGAAAGCGATTTCGAGCGAGAGCCAGAAGCGAAAAGAACCGGAAAAGAAGAGGAAAGGCACCGGAGCGAAGAGACAGCGAAAGAAGTAATGTGTGTATTGTGTGTTTGTTGGAGAAAAAAAGGCAGAAAGCGCAATCAAACAAACAATTTCTTTTCTTTCTTACAAAGATTCGTCTGGAGTGTTTGTGAACATGAATCGATCGTTCTTTGTAAATGTTAAGACGAAAAAGGGGAGAGTTTTGAAAGTCGTTCGCGTAGGGTTTTGGTGTTGATTCTTTGTGGTTCCGGAGCTCATTCCTTTTTATAGGAAACATATATTCGTGACTTTATGAGCTGTAACTCGGATGCTTGCGATTCTTGTGACATTGAGTCCGGCGAACGAATTACTCTTTCGGCTGCTCCCTATGAGATGCGATATCTCATCATGGACGAGGAGGTGCTGCTAAACCAGCTCGATTTGCTCCAACAAGAGATTCCGCCTCTCTGTGATGTGATCATTCTGCAGTCCGTGATGACCGAGGTGAGAAAACGCAATCTATCGGTGTTCAACCAGCTGAGCAACCTCCTTCGTGATTCTTCAAAGCGGTTCGTGCTATTTGCGAACCAGAATTTTGAAAATACTTATGGTGCTTGTTTGAGTGTGCTTTCATGGATAGTGGACCGTCAGATGGATGAACCCATTGTGGACTACAATATTCGCCAAATCGTCGCAGCCTCCAAATATTTCAACGAGCATTTCAAAGTAGCTACCCTCCTCCTCCTCCTCGTCTGACCTGTAGCCCTACGATATCCATACCGTGATCCTCACAAACCACTCTGTCTTGCAGCAAAAATACCTCGAAACTCCCGCCATCGAATGCATCACCATCTCCTCCGTCCGTTTTTCGATCCCTTCCTCACTCCCAGCTTGTCGAATCGCTGAAAGACAAACACCCCACCCTCGGCGATTATCTAAACGTCGTTTCAATCGAGAACGGAGAGCGTCCTCCTTCCGACTCCTCCGCCCCCTCCAACCCCTTCGAAGCCGTCCCGTTTCCCCGTTTCCCTCATCCCTAGTACGACGAATCGAAAGGAATGTACACGCTGGTTAAGGAGCGCGGCGACGGCGTGATCTACCCGAACTACCTCGACGAGGAAACGGTCCGTTTGGGTCTGGAAGCCGGGCGTCTGTTCAAAGCGACGTTCCACGCCAACGTGGACAACATCCGCGAAGGCCACGTGACGCTGCACGTGGGCGTGAGCCAGCGAGCTGAGCGGTAGATGAACGACTCGGAGGTGAGCGTGCTGCTGTCGGGACGGCTGGACATCAACCGCGCGGTGGACGGAGATCAAGTCATCGTGGAACTGTATCCCAAGGCGCAGTGGAAGGCCGAGTCGGAGTACCTCGTGAACAACGACAATCCCGAAGAAGAGCAGAAAGACAATGACGACGAAGAAAAAGAAAAAGAAAGCAACAAAAGCAGCGGGAAAACCGAATCGACCAGCTCCAGAACCGCGGAAAAAGTCACCACGGGACGCGTGGTGGCGATCGCGAGGCGCAATTGGAAGCAATATTGCGGCTCCATCGAGCCGATCGCGGAGGGCACCATCAACAGCTACGTAATTTCCCGCGGTTCTCGTGAGACGTAGTACCTCTTCGACCCGGTAAACCGGCGTATCCCGAAGATCCGGATCAAAACGAATCAATACGCGGCGCTGGTCAACCAGCGTATCGTCGTGGCGATCAACGATTGGCCGACGACGTCTTCCTACCCGATCGGCCACTACATGAAGTCTGCTGCTCCGAGAAGGTCGTGACGCGTAGAACGCTCGGCGTGATCGGCGATCGCGAAGTGGAGACGCAGGTGCTGCTTCTCGAGCACTCCATTCCGCCCAACGTCTTCTCGAAGGAGGTTCTCGACTGTCTGCCCCCCGCGGATTGGCACATCACCGAGCAGAACGCGCGCGGACGGCTGGTAGGCGAAGCCGCGGGCTGGGACGTAGGATCTCCGCGGGAAAGTGTGCATTGTGTCGATCGACCCGCCGGGGTGCAAGGACATCGACGACGCGCTCCACGCGCGCGAGCTGCCCAACGGAAACGTGGAAGTGGGGATCCACATCGCGGACGTGACGTACTACATGAAGCACAACTCCGCGCTGGATCTCGAGGTAGCGGCGTGATCGGGTTTTGAGGTAGGCGCGCAACCGGTCGACGTCGACGTATCTGGTGGACCGTCGCTTGGACATGCTTCCGAAGCTTCTCACGGAGAATCTGTGCTCGCTGGTGGCGGACCAGGACCGCTTCGCGTTCTCGGTGATCGCGGAGATGACGAAGCAGGGCGAGGTGGTGCAGACGCAGTTCAAGAAGACGATTATCCGCTCGAAAGCCGCGCTCACGTCGCATTGGGCCGCGCGTTTGATCGCATAGCTACCAGCAAGCGCAGAATTACCTCGATTCCCGCGACGACCGCTCCGAGATCGGCCGCAGCGTGCATCTCCTCTTCGACCTTTCAAAGCGTCTCAAAGCCCAGCGCATCAGCGCCGGCGCGCTGACGCTGGCTTCGCCGGAAGTTCGCTTCGAAATGGACAGCGAGACGAACGATCCGCTCTCCATGGACAGCTACAAATTGAAGGACACCAACAGCCTCGTCGAGGAGTTTATGCTCCTCGCCAACACCCTCGTCGCAAAGCGGATCACCGAGGCCTTCCCGAAAACCGCGGTTCTGCGAAGACACCCCATCCCCGACATGTTTCCACGTTTCTCCCTTCTGATCGTAGAAAGCGCTTCGACCATCTCATCCGCGTCGCGCAGCGCGCCGGCGTATTTTCTGGTTTCCCCGTTTCCCCGTTTAGTTCACGCTGCACTGCGAGAGCAACAAGCAGCTCGCGGATTCGCTGGACAAGGCGGTGCTCCCCGCGGAACCGCTCTTCAACAAGCTGCTGCGCATCCTGACGACGCGGTGCATGACGCAGGCGGTGTACTTCCCCGCGGGGGAGGTTCCTCCCGCGCAGTTCTACCACTACGGCCTGGCGGCGTCGATCTACACGCACTTCACGTCGCCGATCCGGCGGTACGCGGACGACGTGGTGCACCGACTGCTGGCGGCGGCGGAGGGAATCATGCCGCTGCCGGAGGAGTACCGAGAGAAGGAGTTCATGGGCGGAATGACGGAGGTAGGAGCGAGGAAGGCGTGGGAGGTAGACGATGAATATGCGGCACTACAACGCGCAGATCGCGGGGAGAGAGTCGGTGGAGCTGTTCACGGTGATCTTCTTCTCGAAGCGGAAGGAGAAGGCGGCGGGGCTGGTGATGGGGTGCAAGAAGAACGGGATTAAGGTGTGGGTGCCGCAGTACGGACTCGAGGGAACCATCTTCATCAACCACACCAACAAGAAGAACGCGCTCAACGAAAACTACACCAGCGATTTCGACTTCGATCCCGAGACCGGCGTGCTCACCAACCAGCACGATCCCACCGACACCATCGAGACCTTCCAGCCGATAACCGTGGGAATCCACGTCCAGGAAATGAAGGGATTCCGCAGAGAGCTGATTCTGTCCCTGCTCTCGTCCAGTGCTTTTAGAGGAGAGAAGAACGACTCCGCCGAGGCTCCGGCAGCTAAGAAAGGGGAAACCAAGAGGGAAACCGGGGAAACCAAGGGGGAAACCAAGAGGGAGAAGAAGGAAAAGTCGGTTAAGAAAGCGAGTGTGGAGGCGAAGAAGGCTGCTCACTCTTCCATTTAGACGTAGTCAAGTTGTAGTCGTAGTCGTAGATATTTGTTTTTTGTGTTTTCAACAAAAACGATCATGGAAATGGGAATTCATGCACTCTCGAAGGGTGGTTCCACAGTCCAGTTTACCATGTTTTTTGATCTTCCCTTCAGTTACGGTCATAGTAAATATTCGTTTTTTGTGTTTTCAACAAAAACTATCATAGAAAAAAAACTAATGCACTCTCGAAGTGTGGTTCCACAAATCCGGGTTGCCATGCAGAGCTTCCTTCACTGGCAGCGTGCACGCATCGATCTACCAATCACAAACCCCCCATCATCCCAACCTCGCGCATCACCGCGTCCTCCAAGTGATAATTCACGCATTCCGCGTTCTGCGTCACATGCTCCGGTTTGCTGGCGCCGAAAATCTGCGATTCACGCCTTCCTTCATCCTTCATACGATCGACGTCGGCGCTTTCTGCCGCAGCCACGCCAGCGACAGCTGCGCCATGGTCATCTGCTGCTTCTCCGCGATGGCACGCAGTCCGTCCAGCGCTTCGAACAGTTCCTTCTCGCAGCCAGACTCGCCATGGCGACTCATCGATGATCGCGACTGGTCGAAATAGCGGCTTCGCGAGAGGCCAGGAGGGCAGTCAGCGACACAGTGGTATTTTCCGGTGAGTAAACCTTGCGCTAACGGAGAGTAGGCCAGCACGCCCATACCATGCGCCTGACAGAACGGAATGATCTTGAAATAAGCGGAAATGAAAAGAGGAGAAACGGAGTCTTCCACGATGCGGTTGAGAAGGTTGTAAGGAAGCTGGTTGGAGATGATGGGCACACCGGTGTCTAGAACGGCCTGCATGTCTTGGCAACCGTGATTCGAGATTCCGACGGCGCGCAGAGAGCCTTCCTCGATGAACTCTTGGATCACCGGCATGTACATAGAGGGAGGCACGGCGTCGTTCGGCCAGTGGATCTGAAGGATGTCGATGTGGTCGGTTTGGAGGTTCTCCAGAGAGCGCTTGAAAGTGGCGCGGAGATTCTCAGGGATCAGGCAATCTCCGTTGGCCTTGGTTGCGAGAACGTATTCATCCCGTTCTCTGCCGGAGGCTTTCAGCGCGTTGCCCAAAGCTTGCTCGGCAACTAAACATGATGCTAAAAAGGCATGTCCAACCCCCATTGTTGTATGCTTCAGCAGTATCAAAAAAGTTGATACCGACTAAATCTGAAAATACCCCTTAGATCCTACCCTCAAAAGCATTCTTAACGATTTTTGCTTCAATCTCCGGAGTCTATATAAAATCGGCACCTCAAACACAATACCTGCTTGACATACAGCATCGTATCTCCGAATTGCCATGTACCCAGTGTGAGGGTTGAAACCTAGAACCTTAGCCTTTCCCTCTATTCTCACGTCAAATTCACCAAGTTTCGTATGAGGAACAGATACAGCCATTGTTAAAAAGTAAGATTTCCATTGCCAAATCCGTATGACTTCTGTGTTGATTTCCATTTGATTTTGCAAGTAATTCTTTGCACAAAATACTAGCTAATCCATATGTGGATACTACCGCTTGCCTTAAAAGATTGTATTACAGGTACTTTCATTGTAGTGCCTTCATTCAACCAACAATATACTAAACAGCAAATTTCCCTTTTTTCTACCATCGTTTACACCGAATCCCAACTTAGCCTCTCTTCTATGATGATGATGATACACTATTCCTTCTCCCTTCTTTCTCCAACAAACACACCGGAACGCAAATCAAATACGCTTAGCCATTACTTACAGCAGCCTCCCTTCTTTCCCTCCTTCTTTCCAGCATTGGAGATCTTCACAGTTTCGGCCTTCTCGGTCTTATATTCGAGGGATCCGGCTTCATCGTTCTTACGCTTCACGACAGCCTCCGCCAGAGTCATGAAAGCCTCATCGACATTCTGGTTGGTCTGAGCAGAGGTCTCCGCGAAGGGAATTCCGAATCTCTCTGCCAGCTTTCTACCCTCTTCAGTGGACACGGCCTAGAACTAACAGCGAAATGGCACGATTACTCTCTGGGCCTCAAGATCGCATTTATTACCGATCAGAATCTTATTGACACTAGAATCAGCGTGCTGGAACGTGATATGACAGCAGAAACACAAACCTGGGAAATCTGTTCCATCCAAGAAGAAATGCTCTCAAAAGAGTTTCGGTCGGTCACATCGTAGACCAGAAGGATACCCTCTGATCCTCTCACATAGGAGGTCGTAATGGTGCGGAAACGCTCCTGACCAGCTGTATCCCAAATCTAACAGGTCAATCCTGAGTCACAGAATGAACCTGGAGCTTCACAGTCTTTCCAAGAACGTTAACGGTCTTGATCTTGAAATCGATACCGATGGTAGTAATGAAAGTCTTGATGAACGTTTTTGAAGCATACTGCATCAGAAGACAGGTCTTACCGACACCTAGGGGATTGTGAGAGAACACACCAGATTCAGGAAACACACCTACCAGAGTCTCCAATCATAAGCAACTTAATCTGCATATCAAAGTTCTTCTTGTTAGCAGCCATGGTAATTATATCTATATGAATATTGATCTGAAGACATGAAAAAGGGATAATCAGGACAAGACCCAATTCGAATAATAAAGGATATTGCCCCTATTATGGATCTGCATACTACTATTGTAATGTATTTCTTCTGGATTAAGGGGTATTTTGTTTACCTAGGCCTAGACACCGACATTTCATTAAGATAATTATGCGGATAAGAACACAATACGGCGTTTCACCAGTTATCCAAGTTTGATGTGTACACAGGATTTTTAATAATAACGGTACCGATGCTGAGCCTGTGCAGGGATCTCTGCGTTTCTGTCTGTATCAATCTAAAATATGCCCTAGATAGAGAGATCTGAGTGATGTTTTAGGGAGTTTCATGGACTCAATATCCCCGATTTCGTGATGTCCTAGTATTTTGAGCTATATAAATTGTCTATCCACATTCCGCCGTGTACCATTCTCTCTCGTTTTCTCCACAGAGTCTTTATTCCACATAGAGAATACCATGCAAAACGATAAGGGACAGAACGTTGAACTTTACATTCCTCGCAGATGGTAAGGTCTTGTACTCTGCGCCTAATTTACAGCGACTGGACCAACCGTGTCATTGATGCTAAGGACCACGCTTCCGTCATGGTGATTGACTCGTGGTTTGATTCATTGCTAGATTAACCTTGCTGTCATTGACCCTGAGACCGGAATTGCCACTGGACAGGTGAAGACCATCTCCCTCGGTGGATACATCCGCTCTAAGGTAATTTGTGCTGGGTCGGAGTAATGTGTAGGGTGAGTCTGATGAGGCTCTCAACGTCCTTACCAAGGATCTTTAAACGATTCGATCGTCTTGAGCATGTGGAGTGTATTGTTTGTTCGAAACATGGCATTGAATGAAATGTTTTAATCATTTAATTGGGTTGTATATGTTGAAGAGGAAACGAAGTGTTGATTCCCATCTACTTTCACAATCAAAATGTTTGGATTAAGAACCGCTGTTAGAGTTACCAATCGAGGACTAGGCTCGGTCTTTCGGTTGTTCAAAGTGCCGATGCGGTCTATTGTTTCCATCCAAAGACCGGAGTATCCTTATGACGATACGGATGACTTGGTGGATGACGAATACTATGAAGTGATGGAAGAAGAAGCGGTTGAAGAGTTAGAGGAAGCGGCGCTGGAAAGCTCGCCTGTGCGCTCTTTTCGTCTCGATTTATGTCTAGTATCGCTACCAACCGATGAACTGGCTGCCCAAGCAGATCCAAGACGATCCATCGATCGCTACAAAGCTTCAAGACTATTACGTAGTTCTTTTTCGGCAAAAGTAATTTCTAGAGACGCTGCGTGAAGAAGCTTCCTCCCACCAAGCGAATGGAGTTCGTAAGAGCGCGTCGTTCGTGTAATCGCTAGTTGTTCTCCAAAAAGATGAATCTACCGGAGATCTGGGATACAGACCTCTTTCCGTTAGCCCCTGTAACGCGTCCTCGCGACATCCCAGCCGACCATTCCGTGGACGTCTGGGTCTCTCCATTCGCTTTCCTTCACCCACAGAGCTACAACGACTGGAAGAACTACGCGCTCTCCGGCTCCACGTACGACCCCAGCGAGGACGAGGAAGCATCGCCCGATGCCATCGCCAACTTCTCCAGCGAGCTGGGTCCGGACCCTCGTCTCGTCCAGAACCTCGATCCCCGCATCCTCCACCGCGCCACCGAGCTCCTCCAGCCGCTCCTCCTCTCCTCCTCCTCCCCCGCGGAACCTTCAGAACCTGAAAAAACCGTGGAACCTTCAGAACCTGAAAAAACCGCGGAACCCGCCTCCGCGCGCTCGGTTCTGTCCAGTACCCTCGAGAAATTCCGTCCGGTGGTGGAGATGGGCATTTCCGAGGCGGCGGACGCGGCGCACGACGTGTTCCGCGTGGAATTCCAGCCGCGCGCGGTCGATTCGATGACCGTCGACGACGCGAAGCGCATCGTGCGCGGGCTTCTTCGCGCCACGGACCGCGCCGCCGCCCAGCTGGCGAAGCAGCTTGCCGCCAACCCGCCGTCCCTCGCCGAGCGACTGGAGAAACGGGCGAAACGCGCGGCGGAGCGCGTGGACTACGAAGCACTTTTGCCGCGCAAAGAAGCCGCGCTGCAAGCCGCCAAAATCGCCGTCGAGGACGCGCAGCGAAAAATCGTCGAGGCTCGCAGCGTCGTCGAGGACGCGCAGCGCAGAGCGGGTCAAGTCAAACGCGAAGCAGGCGAAGCAGGCGAAGCAGAGCGCGCCAAGGCCGAAGAGGCGCTGAAAACCGCGGAAACGGCGCTGCGTAGTGCGACGAAACGCCTGGAGCATGCGGTTTTGATGCACAGGCAGACGGAACGGTCGCTGGAGCGGCTGAAAAAGGAGGTTTCCGGAGACAAAATCGCGTTTTCGCGGGTTCTTTCGGCGGCGATCCAGGCCTCCGACGTCTCCGATTGGGCCGTGAAAACCGCGGAAAGCGTCGCGCAGAACGGGTCGGCCACGCGGGCGGAGATAACCGCGGCCAATCGCGAAGCGGCGCGTGCGACGGAGCGAACCGCGTCGCTGAGTCTTCGCGCGGCCAAATTGGCGGCAAAACTGGTGGAGAGCGAGTCGAGCGCGATCCAGGCGGTTTCGGAGCGAAACGCCCAGGAAGTTTCGAAGCGGATGGAGCGGGAAGGGGAGTTACATCGGCTGCGGCAGCGGCGAAGCGAAGCGAAACGCCTGTCGGACGATCTGGCGAAATGGGCGGCGGTGAAGAAGGCGAGCGCGGACGCGTTTGCCGCCAAATGCAAAGGTGGAAACGAGGAAACCGAGAAGGAGTCGTCGGAGGCGGTGGAAACGGTGGAAATCGAGGATTTGGCGGGTAGCTTCGACGTTGACAATCTTCGTTTGGTTTGACCGATGGGTTGACCGGCAGGGCAGCTGATCCAGAACTACCGCGCGGGCGAAGAAGAGGAGGAAACCCCCGCGACGGTAGGCGAGGGAGGGCGGCGTGAAGCGTAGCGCGCGTTCGACATGGGGTTCACGATCAAAGTGCGGAACGTGGACAAGAAGATGGCGAACATGACGCGGCGCCTCGCCTCCGCGCTGGTCTGCAATGGCACGGAGACGGGCGGGCTGGCCGTGGGCTACGCGAGGGAGGAGAAAGGACCCGACGCGGTGGTGGCGGCGGACGCGCAGTCGGCGCGAAACCGAATCTTTGTGGAGCTGTTCGAGGATAGAACACTGTTCTCGCCGCTGGTCGGGAAGTTCAACCAGACGACGGTGAAGATTCTGCCGGGTAGGGCTGCTGGGCGGGGAGTGTGAGGTAGCGAAGAAAGGGCACGGAATCACGGGGAGCGATTTGATGTATGGACTGCTCACCAGTCTCGGAGTGCAGGATGCGATCTGTAAAGTGTATGGAAATACGAATCCGTTCTCGGTGACGCAGGCGGCGATGAAGGCGCTGTCGCATTGCACGAGCTTGGAGGAGAACGCGATGATTACCGGGCGGAGGTACTTCGATCTGGATTTGATCTACAAGCGATATAAGGGGATGAAATGATGGTTTTAGTTTAGAAATTGTTTGTTGGAAAGGTAATGGAGGGTTGAATTGGGATTAGGATGTAATGAGTTTTTCAATTCTATATTATTATTACTATTTTTCGAGTCTTCACTGTATGATCAAATAGAAAACGTATTGCTCCTCCTGAATGCCTTCACTCAATCACTACCCATTCTTTCGTTTATTTTTTGTTCTCGTATTTTCACATTCACATCCACATTCACACGCACTTACTATTCAACAAACAATACAATGCGTTCGATAATACTCTTCCATAATGCTATAAAAATCGATCGGATACGGACTCACGCTTTCCTTGACGATATTCTTGCTTATTTTACAATCCTACGCTTCAGCCACACGCACAATCCCTACG
This sequence comes from Blastocystis hominis, assembly GCF_000151665.1. Classification (NCBI taxonomy): domain Eukaryota; class Bigyra; order Opalinata; family Blastocystidae; genus Blastocystis; species Blastocystis hominis. Next base: position 536,185 of record NW_013171815.1, read on the forward strand.
CGAGGATTCATCTTCCACAGCTTATGCTCCCCTGAAAGAGAAAACGGGAGAACCAGCCTCTACAAATCTAGCAAAAAAGAAAAAACGACGTGATAATTCTGACATAAAAACACAAACGGAGAGCCACATTCCTCCTGGGCGACCTACCCATCACACGCTGCCAACAAAGAACGTACAGTATCGGGAATGTTGCACTCGCGAAGTTGATTGTTTGGGAGCACATCAACTACATCGACATACCCTATCAAAGCACTTGTGGGGTAGTGCTTTGGGAACTCCACTTCGATACCTTCACCCTCCTGTCTATAGATTTCCCGGTAATTTGCTTCACACGCTGCAATTTGGTCAGGTGTTGGCTGTTTCGCAGCTAATTATTATTCAGTTCCACAAAGTGATACCAGCATGGATCCACAATCGGCCCCGAAAATCAGTATTCCATCCTCGCCCCTCAGCACGCTTAATCCCGTACACCAACAAGGATGCCCAAGGCTGATGCATCGTTAGACAGGTCATCTTATCCGCTTTGTCTCCCTCGGGTCCAGATAAGGGCTTGAACAAACGAGAAGGAAGGGGCTTTTCTGCAGGCAGTACCACCTTCTCCTTTGCTTTCTCTACGCTCGAATTCTGCGCAGCATTCATCGCGCAGGAGAGGCAAACATGTCCCGACTTCTTTTTTAGTTGAGCCTTTGAATACTCTTTCCGGTCCTTCAGCTTCAAACAGCGAGTGCAAAGAATGGGAACGGAGGACATTTTAAAGAAAGCTAATTCCCAACTTGATATCTTAAGCCTGCTTTTCTTTTAGTCATAAGAACTATGCAGCGACATCCAGGACTGATCCGGATGGATTCTGCGAGTTATACCTGCTGCTACGGCAATGAGGTCTACTCGTTTAAAGTTCGCTGCCCACAATCTGCACTGATCTTCTTCCCAGGAGATATCCAGGATGCAGAAGCAAATATGTTGGTCTTTGGAGTGGATTGATAATGCGCAGGGTGCAATCCAGCCTAGGCAAAGAATTTAAGGAGTTTAGTTATGAAGAAACGCTCCAGATTTTACACTCAAAGTATCCCCATTCAAAGTACGATCGTTCCGTGGTAGTAATGTAGTATATTCATTGTTCGCCCATCCATGAAGTCCGACGATATCAGCTTGTATGAAACTTATTTAGACTGTGATGAACACGGAAATGTAACATACTGTAATCTTGTCTCTTGTCTCTTCCCTAGTCAATCCCCACGGAGAGGCGGCTCACAATTTGTTTATTTTACTCGAAGACTATTTGTGTAGCAACTCTTCCATGAATTCACCCCCAGGCAGCGATGTAGTCAATCTTCCCCTAATCTTGATCGGATTTTCTCGCGGAGCGCTCGTTCTCAACCAGCTCCTAACCGAGCTTGGCACCTCCCTCTACTCCGATTCGGTCCTCCTTCGCTGTCGCGAAGTTCACTGGCTGGACTGTGGAAATGGCGGCAACCACCTCTGTTTCCCCGTTCTCTCCGAATCGGCGCTGGCGTGTCTGCATCTCTACCGGTTTGTGTCACGGCTTTGCTTCCCATAAAGTCATTCGATTCGCTTCTGCTTCCACGCAACTCCCTATCTCTATCAAGAAAGTGCGTCGTGTCCGAGCTACGCCCAGCTTCTTTCTCTCTCCGAGCAGCTGCAGACACACGGATTGGCGGTGTGGATCCACTTCTACCGCGAAGAGTTCACGTTGTTTCCGCGTTCCGCGTTGATGTCTAGGAAGTACGGCGCCATCAGCGCGTTGCAGCAGCATTTCTCTCTTTTGTACGAGTTTCACACTTTGATTGTTTGTAACAAACACTCGACTGCTCGCCAAACGCTGCACTCACGATCGCCTTCTCCATCCGATCGCCCAGTTCTACCTCTCATCGCTCTCCCTCCGCCTACTCTCGCATTCCTCCTTCTCCGCATGCGTCACTTCCAGATAATACTTGATCTTCGGCTCGGTCCCGCTCGTTCGCAGCGTCAAACACGCGCCATTCACGAACTCATACGTGATCATATGGCTCGATGGATCCACCGGAAGGCTCGGCTTGAACCCATCGAAGCCTCGCTTCGAGTCATAACCGACGGTCAAATCGCGGATCGAAGCGATCTGGAACTCCCCGAACTTGAATTGGTACTTGCCATCGTTCCGCAATCGTTCGAAAATGTGATTGGTGTACGCCTTGTCATTCGAAATCACATAACTGTTGCGCGTCGTAAAGAACCCGCACTTCGCATATCTACTCTCAATTCGCTTCCTCCCCCCACATTTCCTGCAAAAACCCGAACAATGTCCGGTTCTCCGCATGCAGCTCCGCTACAATCTCGCTCATCTTCGCCATCGCCGACACTCCGTCCTTATCGCGCAACGCTCCGCCCACAGCGTAACCAATCGCTTCCTCGTACGTCACCATCGGTTCGAACCCCGCCTTCTCCAGCTCCTCCTGCTTGTTTCCCATCCACTTAAACCCCGTCAGCGTCTGCTCGCAATGCGCTCCGAACCGTTCTGCGATCTTCAGCAGCAGTCTCGAGCTCACCACGCTATTCACCATGCATTTCTTCTCCGCTTTGCTGTGGCTGCACATGTAAAACCCGAACACAGCCCCGATCTCGTCCCCCTTGAACACATGCCACTACTTCGCACTCCCTGCCCTCCCCTACGCCCTCCTCCAATCGCTCCGCACAGATGAATCGGTCCGCGTCCGGGTCCGTCGCCATCACATACCGCAACCCGCGGGACTCCGCCGTTCTCAGCGCCAGATCCAATGCCTAGATGAAATCCCCGCGGTTCTTCTACGCCTTTTTCCTCGGGGTTGGGGAAGGAAACGGTCGGGAACGTGGGGTCCGGGTCGATCTGCGCTTCCACGACCGCGCACGGCGGAATATGGAAGTGGTCCAGCAGCTGCTTCACAAAGCGGTAGCCCACGCCGTGCATGGCCGTGTAGAGAATCGCGGGGCAGGTCTACGGAGGACTCCCGCGGGGATTCTACTTCGTTGAGGGCGTTGGAGTTGGTGTGGAGTTTCAGCGTGGTGTAGGCCATGTACTTGGCAATGGCGTCTTCGGTCACATCCACGAATTCCACCATGTGGAGAGCGGCGTAGTCGCACCAGGGCTTGAGATTTGCCGCAATTTGCTGGGAAATACCGGCGTCGTGGGGAGAAATGATCTGGCAGCCGTTTTCCCAGTAAATCTTGTAGCCGTTGTCGGCTGCGGGGTTGTGGGAAGCGGTGATCATGATGCCTGCACAGCAGTGATAGGCTGAAATGCTGAAAGGCTGGAATCGAGAGAAATAGCAAAACAGATACCACCAGGGGAGTAAAGGAAAACTGATTGAAACCGTACACAGGAATGCCTTTTTGGTTGAAGACCTTTACGGAAATATCAAAAAAGGACTTCGAGGAAAGATCACCCAAACGGCGATGGTCGTATCTAGCATTAACACTAAAAAAACTGCGCAGACCCTATCACAATTCCACGCTTTTTCGCATCTTCTCCGAAAACAGAGAGAATGTATTCGCAAATTCCCTAAACGCTGAATGCGGTCCCGATTCTATACTTGCGCAGTCTGGAGAACCACCAGATCATTCATTCGGCAATAGCCAGCTCCCATTCTTCCTCTCAAACCTACGTATCTTCCCAAGAAACTAGCATCTACCTGCCGTTCCAAAAGCAAGACGATTGAGAATAAGATTGCGCAATTCGTCCCATTTTTCTTCTGTTAGCAACTTACGGATTTCTTCTCGCGTGCTCTCAACAGGATCCCACTGAATGTACTCTTCGGCTTTTTCCTTAATCAACGTTATATCGCTCATATCAAATCGATGAAAAGAATTTTAGAATTCGGGTACCATTTTTTAATTATTTCTGTTAGGATGCCTGTGATTCAAGTGAATGGAGCGATTCCAGAGGATTTCTCTTGGTTTTGTGAGCCATCGAAACATCGTGTAGAGGGTGACAAGATTATCATTGTTCCAGATTCCGGAAGTGATTTTTGGCAACGCACACACTACGGATTCCGCAACAACAACGGACACTGCTTGTGGACGGACCGATCGGGCGATTTTGTGTTGAAAACCCATGTGAAGTATCATCCCAATCACCAGTTTGATCAGGCTGGATTGGTTGTGTACTTCACGGAGGATTTTTGGGTTAAGTGCTCGGTTGAGCATGAACCTGACGCGCCTTACAATCTGGGATCTGTAGTCACCAATCTGGGTTATTCCGACTGGGCTACACAGCCTTTCACTAAGAAGGAGGTCGACATGGAGTTCATGATCAAGCATGTGAAGCAGGACTTCGAGATTTACTGCAGAGAGTACGGAGCTGAGAAGTGGCAACAGCTGCGCATTTCCAGACTGGAGTTGCCATTGGATACGGTGTTCCATGTGGGAATCTACGCTTGTAGTCCAAAGGAAGGAGGATTCGAGGCTGTCTTTGATAACATCGAAATCGACTCGTATTATGTTTGTTGGAAACAGCCGTTCAAGAGTAATGCTGCATACATTCTTTGTATACCTTTTCGATATCCATTCCTTTTGTGTTAAAGCGACTCTAGAAGTGAGAATGCGCAGAAATCGGTCACTTCTGTGTTATTCACGGCTACCCTTTTGATGCACGACTTTCGTGTAAATGACATGGCTTGATAGCATTCCCCGTAATAGGCTGCATGTAGCTCACTATTTGATACCGCTACCATAGGATCTACGAGCAAAGGAGTTGCTCTCTCGTTTCCATCTTGTTTCCGCGCAGATAGTCAAGCAGATGCGCCAACTCGTGAGCCACTACTGTTCCCATCTCTGCTTCCCCTTCGACATGATCTGTGCAAATCGTGATTTTAAGCGGAGATATTGAGAGAAAACCTTTTAATCGCTGACATTCCTCTATCTCCATAATTTTGCATTTCGAATGTTACCTCCACACTCTATACAATCTATCATTACATCGGATTGGCTCTATGTTGTACATCTACCTCATCCACTTACCTCCTCCCGAATCTGCTTCAAGAGCTTCTGGATCCTATTGCTCTTCAGTAGATGTTCGGGGATACAATCCATTCGTGTATTTAACAAATAAAAAACTAAATCTCGCTTCGAGGAGGAAATCCCATTTCTACAAGCAGTTTCTGATATTCGGGAGTGTAATTTCCATCTTTATCGCGAATTACGACCGTCTTCACCTCATACTTTTTCATCTCCTCTCCTTCTCTCTTGATCATATCAGCAATCGAAAACAGTGGCGGCTTTCCTTCTTTTGGCACGAAGTCCCACCTCTCCACGATCTGCATGTCTACTCATCACACTCCCCCTTCTCCTACGATGCATCCACGCGGCCTGATCGAACCTCTCCTTCCCCAGCGCGCTCTCCACCACCACAAAATGCCCTCCATCCGCTAAATAACCATGGGCTGCTTCGACATAGTCCTCCACTCCACCTCGGAATTCAAACAAACACGCTTTTTGATCCACTTTCGACGACAGCGCGCCTTCTCCCGCCTTAAAATAGGGAGGTGTCCCAGTTATGATGTCGAATTGGGACTTTGCAGGAAGAATGTCCCGATTTCGGAGATCGCCATGATAGAGTTTCATTCGATCGGAAACGCCATTGTAGCGAAGAGAACGGCTCGCGAGCTCGTAGCTGATTCGTTGGGCTTCGATTCCCGCGGATTGGAGATCGGGGAAACGCCAACCGACCATCATCAAGACGGAGCCAAGTCCACAGCCAAGATCTAAATGACGGGTGACGGAGTGACCGTCGCTGCGAAGCTTTTGGATGACGTTGGAGGCGACCCAGGCAGTTGTGACGTCATCTGTGCTGAATCGGTGACCACCTTGTTTTTGGAAGATTTTCCACTTTCCGACGAGAGAACAGATTGCCTAGAGTGGATGAGGTAGATATAGACAAGAAAACCTCGCCCTTCTTTGGTTGTAAGTCGGGAGAGGACAGATCGGAAGCACAGTCTGGACCTGGAATCTCACATCCCTCTGGCCATCTAAATGAAAAGAAAAGAAACTGAAAAACAAACCTTCGATCAGGCATTATTACTCCAGGCTGATTAAATAGGCGCATTCGTTTCTCACTCTTTATAATTTTGCTTCCCGAGCAAACAGGGCATGTAACGCGCTTCTTTCTTTGAACTCTACACAATCACTCCTTTAAAAGAATTCGTACAACTCCCCTGTACCTTTACACTTCCAACAATAGGCTCCCTCATGAAGATCGGTTCCTGGAGGAGGTTCTTGTCTAGGGCATACTTGGGACTATTCTGTGCATACATATCCCTCTCTGGCTGGCTCTTGTCCTCCATCAAAGAGTGCTACGTTTGGAAAACAAACAAATAAGTCTATTTCGTCCTCATGTTCAATTAACTCAAGTTCTAACTCTGGTAAGTTTTCCGGCATGAAATGGATGTCGTTATCCACATATTCATAATCCCCATTCCTCATGTTTTCTCGCTGCTTTTCTTCTCGCATGTCTTCATTATACTTGGTTATTTCTCTGACTAAAAATGAAATCATTCCTTCAATTCAAACTCTCTTCTTTCAGGATTTGTTTCGGGGTGAGTTTTCGCACCGATGCAAGTCCATGAACCAATTTATTGTGTCGCCGCTCTAGAAATCATAACTGAATCGAATCAATGCCTAGTCGACGAAGATAGAGCACGCTGCGCACGTCTTGGATAAGCCAGGGGCGCTTTTTAAGTTGGACTTCATCGATCCCGAATTCTGCTATTTGAGGATCATATACGAAACCTTCTTTCTTTGTGAAATCCACTTCAGGACCAAAGTCTTCTTCTGTGATAATGATCTTCTTCTTATTCTTCTTCTTTCGGCTCTTTTTCTTCTTGGAGGCAGTTTCTTCGGTTTTGGTTTCCTTTTCTTCCTTTACATCCTTTTTACTCTCGATCTCTGTATTTTCCTCCTTTGTAGGAGGAGCTTCTGTTTCGATTTGTTCTTCTGCGGCTTTTGCTTCCTTTTCAACCGGATTGCCACTTTCGGACGTGTTACTAGCCGTTTCCATCCGGACTAGACAAAGTGTGAAACAAACAATACCAAAGTTAACTACTCTCTATAACATACCGGAAAACCATGTCCGCATCCTGCTTCTCGAACGGATACCACATCACATAGTTCACTCCCCAAAGATTGTTCACCAGCATCGTGCTCACTCCCTTCTCCAAATCCGGTTCATCAAACGGGCAGGGGAACCCCGTCGGTTTCCCCACCACCACAATCCCCGCATCGAGCGACCGCACCAAGAGCTCATGCTCTCCGAAGGCATACGAAAACCCGTCCAGAACACCGTGCTGGTGCGCGTTTCCTCTGGTTTTTTGCATGTGCAGCTGGTTCATCTGGAGGTTCTCTCCGAGCTTGTTCATCTTCCATCCGCTTCGATCGGTGTCGTTTACCGCGGGAATCACGTTGAACGACGTGAACAACGACTCGGGAATGCGCGTCGCGGTTTTATTGAGGAGCTAGCGATGAGAAAAAGCGGACAAAACGCGTACGATGGTTTCGAAAGAAATAGAATGCGAGTCGTTACTGGTTTTGTAGATCGCGTAGATCGATTCCGGCGCGCCATACAGCGAATGAAACAGTTTATCGAACTCCATCACAACGACGAGCGTGGTTTCGTTGTCCTGCACGCGCAGAAAGCTTTCCTTATACCGACTCAACACCTTCGATTCAGGTCTACAACGAGATTGGTACCGCGGTGCTGAGCGAATGCACCTTCTCCAAATTCGGCTTTCCGAAGTCCTGCGGCCCCCATTCGTTCCACTCAATGAAATACTCCTTCATGAAGCTACGCGTCACACCACTCTCCATCCTCCCACGCGTCATAATCGCTCGAATTGTACACCGAATACTGCAGAGACCCGATCGAATGCTTCTCGTCGCACCATTCCCGCTCGGTGATCGAATCGAACAGTCGAACCAGCGCCCCCGTTCGCTCGGAAATGCTCACAATGAACTCGCCGAACTCCACGTTCTCCACCGATTCCAGCTTTTCGAACTCGTCGAGGGGAGGAACGGACGGAGCCAGCAAGGCCAGCTCGGACTCGATTTGCTCTTTGAGCGGGTGGTCTTTCAAAGCGGCCAGCGGTGCGTCGAATCCCCAGGTTCGCTGCTCCTTCCACGTTTCCACGGTTGCCATAAAGTTCGCTTTTTTCTCTTCCAAGCATCGATGAAACGCTTCCTACGCTTGACTTCGCTTTCCATCTCGCACGTTGGTCCAATTCTCCGTGTCGTGCAGGAACATTTTCGTATCGGCGCCCCACGTGTGCTCTCCATTAAACAAAAACAGCCTGCTGAAATCGTAGTAACGTGGATCCTCTTCATCGCACGCGCCGCTGGCTTCACAATCGGTTCGTTCTCTCTCGATGACTCGCATCATTGCGAGTTTCTTAGGGTCCGACGCGCATCCATGCACCCACGTGTCTCCAATCTCCATTTCTAACAGCGGGAGCGAGTCGGGATTGGCCTCCACGTAGCGTGCAGCAGGTTCAATGAAGGCGTCGAACGTCGAAGCGACGACTTCGGCTTTGGGGAAGAAATCCTGCGCGGCGTTGAAGATGGTTTGCAGCCAGCCGGGCTGATAGGAGCCTTGATTGTCGCCGTTAAACGCGACTAACATCGCTTCGGAGTATCCGGGGATGATCACGAGATCCTATGTGTCGAGAGAAATGAGCTGCGATACGTCGAGCGAACTCCATCCGCCGTAGCCGTTGCGATGATTGAGATTGAGGATCTCTTCGCCGCTCGCTGGGTCGCGCCATCGGTAGATATTGGGTACATTGGGAGGCTGGCTGACCCCATTAACGCCTTGCCGTGCAGTGAAGGACGTTTCAATTCGTTTGGATAAAAAGACATTCATTCATTCAATTCATTCAATTCAATTCAATTCATTCAATTCATTCAATTCAAAAATCGATGGGATATGGAAAGCCAAAATACCGTTCTTCTTGAGAATCGGAATCGCGGCGGCGGTCGTTCCTGGAACCTACGAGAGAAGAGAAAGAGAAAAGAAAACGTCGTTTTGGCTGATGAAATGGGATTCCGTTTTATTAAACCGACGCTTTAAATCGTTGGAGAGCTTAATGCCGAAGGATATCGAAGATCTGGGATTGAAGGAATCAAAAGGAAGGACTCGTCCAGGATTTCTAGCTGCGAGACGAAGGGAAAAGCATGCCAAGTAATCCAATCCTTATCGATACATTGATCCATTTGCTTTAAAGCATCCTACGCTTCGGAAATCCACAAATAAAATACTTGTGAAGGACAATGAATTCCAAGACCTTGGGGACAATCATAAAACAAACTAATAAGCCAAGATTGGGTCGTGAACTTCATCTGCACATTTGATCCCATTTTTTCATATTTTGTCCCCTCCTATATTTCAATATCAATCGAAAAACACAAACTGAAAATATGCGAGGATAAATCTCGTCAAAGTATCTGTTTACAATGTTCACCGTGGTATCGACAAATCCGGCATCAAAATGACAGCCGTGGATAACGTGAACCTTCGTAATCTCCGCCATTCCCATATTTGGATAAAAACAGCTCGGACTTGCTCCCTCTTTGAAGCAACATCCTCTGTCAACACACATCTCGCTGGAAATGCCTAGAAACACACGAGAAACAGATAACACACCTTCAAATCCACAAGGAACGGGGTTATTAATAGCGCAAGAATCTTTGGCTAAAGCAACAAAGTACAGCAGAATTAAAAATAGAATAATCATTTTGAAAACTTGTTTGAAGTTAAAAGGTTCAATGTCCAACAAACAAACAAACTACAACATAGGATCAAAATCCGAATCTTGTTTCTCCTATCACCTAAAACACGAAAACAACGAAAACCTGCAAATAACGGCAGAGAGCTTCTAATCTTCTCGACTGCTCCTTGAGCCTTGCACATTCCTTTTTCATTTTCGACATCTACTCTCCACCACAATCCTCACTCCCTACTTCATTTTGCAACTCGGAAATTTCCTTGTTTTTCGCTTTAATCTCTGCATTTCGTTCTTTTAGAACCGTCTCATAGCGTTTCACCAAATTGCTTAACTACATCACACAAACGTCCCCTGTCCAACATTTTCCCTGTTTTCCTTTGTGCTCGCAATCACTTCTTCCTGTTTCTTTACAAGTTCCTGGTACTCGGCGATCGTTTTCTTCGCTTCTTCTCCCTCCATAATTTTGGCGTTGGCTTGGCGAAGCAAGACTGCCATCTCTTGAAGACGCTCTTCGTAGCTTGTCTAGAGTCTGAAGAGAAAACGAAGCAATCCACATTCGCCTCTGTAAGTTTATCAATCAACTCTTTGCTCAGTTCAGCCTGCTCCTGATATTTGGCGACTCGCTCACGGAAGTCTGTACGCAGCGTTTGATTTTCTTCTAATAACACCTGATTCGCTTTCGTGTTCTCTTCAACACGCTTATTCAAGTCGTCCAGAGACTGCATAAACTGTACGATTATGCCTTCTCTGAAAGTGAGGAGGGTCGCTAGTGGTAGTACCTCAGTCGTTTTTCCTCCATCAACTGATCTTTCTCTTTGACAGTGATATATTCGATTTGTTGCTCCTGCTTCCTGTTCACTTCCTGGAGGCACGCCACGAGTTCACTGCTTTTGGCAGCATGCGCTTTTACTACCTTCCACATAATAACGATTCATTACGTTTCTCGTTCTCTTTCTCTAGCACTCCGCGCACTTTTACCTCCTTTGCCAGGTCACTTTCGAGACATCTACAAAACCCGACCTAGATAGCAACACATTCTATAGAAATACCGTAGAAAAATACAAAAAGCGAAGGAGAGAGTTCTTCTCTTCAAGTGTAACGGGAGCAGCGTTAATCCCTTGGAGCAGGGAAGACTGGTCTTTGCTCAAAACAGACTGCGGTGCCTTCCCTACGAGAATATCACCGAGCGCGGAATTATACGAGTTCCCAGAGTGATTTCCACAATCTGCTTTCGAATATCGGCAATAACTAGGGAAATGAGAATTTCACAGATTGCAAACTCGTCTGCTGCGTTTTTGCCCCCGAACCCTCACTGCTCATATTAAATATAACAAACACGTTCGTTCAAAGAAGTTCCCTATTCAGGACAAAGAAACCCAGTTTCTTGTTAGACCATCTTGGCCGGAGTTTCCTGGTTTTCCTCCTGCGGCTTCATAATCGCTACAAATAACGGAATTCCAAAAATCCCCACGTTTCGACAGATCGTTCTCCGGCAATTCCCAGTTGTAGACCACCACTCCGACGATCGTGATCGCCAGCGCGATGAAGTACACCAGCGTAGGCGGCTATCTCTCACCACTCCCCATCGCACATACATCATCGAAGAGGAAGAAGGTCAGCACCGATGCGATTACATCCGAAGTCAGCAAGTGCATATTGAACACCACCGCGTCGTTCTTCTCCATGAACACCTACTCCTCACGCCCCGCACTCTCCTGTACCGCGGTTATCACGTACATCGCGAAGAGACAAACGACGTATCCCGCGAGGAGCGCGACCGACACGCCGTCCCAGGGAACGGCGATCAGCGAGTTCCGCTCAAAGAGGACGATGAAGAGAAGGGAGAAAACGGTGCCGCCCAGACCGAGCATTCCGAGGAATTCTTTCTGGAGAGAAGGGAGGGGACGCTGCCTACCCAGTCGTTGTGCTTGACGAGGACTTCTTGGCAGACGTTGCTCACTGCGTAGAGCACGGCGCTGCTCAGAGCCATCAGATCGCCGATCACGCGATGGGTGCCCGAAGAGTTCTTCGCGTCGTGGATGATCATGACTGCGAGGCCGATGAGGCAGAGCAGGACGGCGAGGTAGTGGCGAAGAGAGAATTTGGAATGGAGGAAGATGAGCGAAATCACCACTGTGGCTGGAATACACATAGCATCGCACAGCATGATGCTGAGAATGGTCGTGTACTCGTAGGCCTTTACAATGAGGCAGTTAGCTGTCGCGTCAATAATGGAAACGATCAGGTATTTCCACCAAGCGGTCTAGATGGAAAGGGAATTACAAAAATACCTTAAAGCCGACCTCTTTCTTTCCAAAGCACCGAGAAAGGAGGAAGAAAGCGAGCAGAATGTAAGTACCGCAGCTTTGGGTAAAAGAAAGGTAAACCTATATTAAATGATTGCAAAAAGCCTACATTGCGATTCGCCAGGTATTGAGTAAAAATGCTGGTGCAGGCAATGGAGAGGGAGATCGACTGGACGTAAGGAATGAAAACGCTTCTATACTTGTCCTAAGAAAAAGTTTCCGACGCGGTTGCTCATGAAATAGATTTGTGGTGAATACGAACAACTATTCTCAGCGGAGTTTTCATTCAATTTTACCAATTAATTATTATTGATCTTATGATTATAAGCAATGGGAATGAACATTAATTTAATTCGTAATGTCGAAAAACACATTAACTCAATTTGCAAGGAATGAGGTTAATGGGCGAAGTAGACTCAGAAGGTATATTGAAGATGATAATATCACCAGAGGAAAATGATTATTAGGATGGAAGAAACAGAACTACTCTTGGGTAATGAGATTGGAGAAACATATTTCGTTTTTAATCAACCGAATATCATTCACATTGATCTGAAAGTACAAATCAACGGCTTTTGGCTTATTGGTGTACAATTCGAAATGCAGAGAAAACCGTGAGGAATATTTGCGAAAGTGATTGAAATAGGATTATTATAAAGTCTCCAGCGGTTTATTTCTTTTAGAACACCTAGTTCTATTCAATGATCAACAACTAGACCAGTATTTTGCTGGAATTAGTTAGAGAACTCTTAGATAGCTTGTGTTTCAACAAAAATGGAACAAGCAGTGCTACCTGCACATTAGTCACACAGCTCTTAGGATAGAACAGTTCTCATTCAATTCATGAATCATGTAGTAGGATGCTAGAAAAAGAGAAGGATGACTATGAAATGTCACGAAGCAATGATTCTATCAAAATGGTAATGCTTTGCTTAACGACTTCTAGCACATACACTCCTTACATGGATGGAATGATGATAAGTAGTAGATCTCATGTTTACTGAATTGCACATTCAGTATAGCCACCTTCTATTCGCAAAATATTACGAGACTACAGTGATTTGCGTCATTCTGTCTATGTACTACACGCACAAACATTAAAAAAATGAACCAAACACAGCAATAAAGATAGATAACATGATAGGAAAAAAGATAACTTTTATTTACAGCTAATAGCAAGTGCAAAGCGAGACTATCCATGTTGACACATAACAAAAAAGCAAGTATTGATAAAGAAATAAAGTACAAATCTAAATTAGAATCTTTTGAGCAACAAGAAAAAAAGCAGTCAACACAAGATTCAGAAATAGCCCTGTTCATTACTTACATGTGTTTTCCATACAAAGGCAATGCTATTATAATCAAAATAATCCAAAACAAACAAATGTATTAAATTGGAAAAAGACATCATTTGTAATATGCCAACAAATTCACATTATTTCTTATTTCGATGCAAAGCAGTGCTAATTTTGTAAATTCTTCTTTTGCGAACTATTATGTTGATAGTTCTGTCATCCAAAACGTGCAGGGATGTGTGAATAAAGAAATGAAAGTAGACGGCTGGATTTCACTCATATTGAGTAACAGAGAGTTTATAATATTCAAACTAAATAATGGAGTATTCATGAATCAAGGATTTGTGGTCAATGATGAGAAAGTGTTGAAAGTGTTGGGAAATCATCAAATCGGTGGTATTCTATATAATGAAGAATCCATAGTAGAAGGAATAGTGGATATGGAACATGGAAGTCGATTTGAAGGCTTGATATTGACAGAAAAAGAAAACCAAGGTAAAATTGGAATTCCATTTGGATATGGTGAAATGTATGATGATGATGGAATATTGGTGTACAAGGGCATAATGATCAATTGGAAACGATTTGGCTATGGAACGAGTTATCATAATAATGGTTTGATTGAATATGAAGGATATTGGTGTGATGATAATCGATTTGGTAAGGGAATCGTATATGATCGATATGGTAAATTCGTGAATGAATGCATATGGAATAATGGTATTGAATGTGATATTACTGAAAAATATGAAGGCGATGGAAGCAAACCACTGAATATCGGAATCAAACATTTGAAACTGATTAACAAATGTGTATTGGTTGATTGGGATGTTTCATGGCTTTCAGATTTAGAATCCATTGAAATTGGTAATAATTGTTTTGGATCAGTGAAAACATTCAAAATCGATGGATTGAATCGATTGAAAACTTTGAAGATTGGAACGGACTCGTTTACTCAAGCGAAAAGTACTGACCAGTGGCATGATGATAGGGCAGGCATCAAGTCTAAATCATTTCACATATTGAATTGTGAATCATTGGAATGGATAGAAATTGGTGAATATAGTTTCAGTGACTTTGGAGGCGACTTTGAATTGAAGAATCTACCACAATTACAATCCATTCAAATTGGTTCAACTATAAATGAATCATACAATTTCTGGGGTAGTTCGTTTATAATTCGAGGTATTGATATGTTCATTACTGCGTAATGATTAGATCTTCCAAATCTACAAAAAATAGTTATAGGTGATTTTGGATTTGTAAAGTCTAGTACAACAGTTATTGAAAGTATTGAATCGTAAAGGCTATAATATTCGAATAGATCTTCCCTCCTTAAAATCTATAGAAGTCTGCAGGGACGTATTTGAGGGTATTAAAGACGATAAATCATGTTCATTGATAATGCGAAGTATGAATGACATGGCTGGAAACGATGGGTTGTAGATCTTCCAAAACTATTAAGAATCACTTCGGAGGGATATAGCTTCTATTTTGCCTATTCTATTACACTTGAAAGTAACGACTATTGAGATAGTATTGATTTGGTATAGATATTCCAAATGTTCGACTTGTCAAACTACCCCATTCCTTCAAAAATGTTGTGCATCCAGTTGTCAACAGTATTATTACAATTTGTATCATTGACACTCTAGATGTTTCCGAATCTTTATTTCCCAAACTTAAACCTTCCAATTATCTCCAGCAACTCGATCCGTCTATCACTTCTATTGTTCTTTCTGACTGGACTGGCAATGACCCAGATTATACTACTTTTGACCTTTCTCGGTTCACCCATGTAGAATCGATCGTAATTGGAAACTACTGTTTTGCATCAGTGAAAACATTCAAAATTGATGGATTGAACCGATTGAAAAAACTGAAGATCGGTAAAAACTCATTTACTCAGGAAAAGGTTAGCTATGGCAATGACATTACGAAATCCTTCCACATATTGAATTGTGAATCATTGGAATCCATTCATATTGGTGAATATAGTTTCAGTGATTTTGCTGGAGACTTTGAATTGAAGAATCTGCCGAAACTGTACTCTATTGAAATTGGTGAAGTTGGAATCTTATCTTTTAATTTCTTGTATAGTTCGTTTGTGATTCGAGGTATTGATATGATATAGAAAATGTAATGAATAGATCTCCCTAATCTGAGTCTATTGGCACTTGGTAGCTGCGTATTTGGTGAATCTTTAACAACAGTCTTCGAGAGTATAAAATCAAATGAATGAAATGATTGATATAGACCTTCCATTGTTAGACTATTTGGTGCTTGGAGAATTGGCACTCTGTGGAAGAAGTAACGATGAATCATGCAGTTTGACAATGCGAAGTATAATACAGCGTTCTTACGAAGTCATCCATAGACCTGCCTGCATTAAACGATATTAAAAGTATTCGAGGAGGGAATTTCGATCAACCCCGTTCAGTGACATTAAAAAGTAGTTTTCAATATTGAATATTGATAGTATTTAGATATTCCGAATCTTCAGAGTGTCAATCTACCTGATTCATTCAGGAATGTTCGATCGAAATCAATATCGAGTAGCGTTTGATGGATTTGATTTCATTCGTAGATGTTTCTCCCATTCTCGCTGATCTTATCTGAATCATCATTGTGTAATTAACCAGCAATGGTTTGATATGGATCGCTAAGTAATTCATGAAAGAGAATAATGCATTTGTTATAATAATCTATTTCGATCTTAAACTATGAGCAACTGTGAATGAATGTTTGAAAAGAAGGATTATGTGTTAAACCTTTCACATATAAATATAAATGTGATAGTAACAATATGCACATATATGTTGTTCTTAAATACTTGGATTCGATGACAGTAATGGTGAATGTGTTCACATCGAGGTTTGTTCTATCCATAATGAATTGATCTACAAAAAAACTGCCTATTCTCAGTCTAGGAATGATTTCCATCTATTCGCTATGCCACAACATAATTAATCAATAGTTTTACTAAAAAATAGTATTACTATACTGTTTGTTTCGAATATCAACTCCTCAGGAGTTTTATTGTTTGCAGTGTCAATATTATCCATATTTGTATACTACCATATTATACACATAAATCAAACAGAAAGAATGTATACCCTTTGCATTCAATTCTATTTTAGAAAACATAAAACAAGTAACTAATTTACTGATAATAGACAGTATCATTCAGTTCATTCGCTAATTAATCTTTATAACAATGTTCATCATCCAATGATTGCGAATAATACTGCATTTCTAATGCTTAACACTTATCTATATTCGATTACCTGAGTTTGGCCTTTCCATTTCGCAAAACATCTATTTATTCATTTCTATTCGTATATTCAAGGGAATGAAACATGCTAGCTATACTAATTTGAGTTATAAGGATGATCAAACATCAACCGGTGATTGAAAATTAGATCAAAAACCAAAAATAGATAATTAGGGATTTGGACTTTACAAACAATCAATTATGCATTGAACATACAATTGTTATTGAATTGAATCTAATGATATTTGTAGATCCATGCTAAAGATGGAATCAGGATTAATTTGGATAAGATCAGCGAGGATGGAAGAAACATCTATGAATCAAATCAAATCAATCAAACAATACTCGAAATTGATTTTGATCGCACTTCTTCGAATAAACGAGGTAGCTTGACATTTTGAAGATTTGGTATATCTAAATACGATCAATATTTATTATTCTTAAATACTTTTTAATATTTCTACACGATAATAGTGAAAACAATATCCTTTGGAATTGATAGATGTAAGATATGGAATATCCATACGCATTCATATATAATCATTCTATTATAATTTAGCATTGTCAATAAACGTAATGCATTTACATTTTCCTATGAGGTGTTCCTTAGTGCACCTCCACCAATTTGAATGGACTGTAATTGTGGTAGATTCTTCAATTCAAAGTCGCCTCCAAAGTCACTGAAACTATATTCACCAATATCTATCGATTCCAATGATTCACAATTCAATATGTGGAATATTTTTCGATGTATCACTTCCACAATCATTCTGTTTGTGGGTAAATGAATTGCTTCCGGTTTTGATAGTTTTCAATCGATCCAATCCATCGATTTGGAATGTATTTACTGATCCAAAACATTCATTGCCGATTTCGATTGATTCCAAATTATACAACAATGAAACATCCCAATCAACCAATACACAATTGTTACTCAGTTTCAAATGTTTGATTCCGATATTCATTGGCTTGCTTCCATCTCCTTCGTATTCAATATCACATTCAATTCCATTATACCATTCACATTCATTCACTAATTTACCATATCGATCATACACTTTTCCTCTTCCAAATCGCTTATCATCACACCAATATCCTTCATATTCAATCAAACCATTATTATGATAATTCGTTCCATATCCAAATCGTTTCCAATTGATCATTATGCCCTTGTACACCAAGAATCCATCATCATCATACATTTCACCATATCCAAATGGAATTCCTATTTTACCTTCGTTTTCGTTTTCTTTTTCTTTTTCTGTCAATATCAATCCTTCAAATCGACTTCCATGATCCAAATCCACGATTCCTTTTCCTACTACTACTTCTATAATTTATATGGTTCTGCATTTCGTATTACGTATCTAAATACCTTTTATGATATAAAAACACTCACCATGTTTCAAATACACATTCATACAAATAGAAGAAAAAGAAACCCTCTTTGATTTGATACCAAGAATACGGTTCACATTTTGGATTTACAAAATCCAAAAGTTTATTTTATTAAATATCATTTTTCTGCATATACTTATTAATATATTGCTATAACAACAGTATACAACTAGTCTTCTCGTTTTAAGATGAATCAAGTCTTTTTTATATTTCTTTGTCATTTGCAGGAATATATAAAGCCAATTCCACAGCCTTCGTACTCCTCATTACTTCAATCTGAGACGGTTGCTAAATCTCATTTTTATTACTTATATATAGGCGCCTCTTATTTCTAATCGCCAAAGTTCTTATGGTGTATTAAAAGAGCTTCCTTTTGATCATTAGTTGCGCGATCAACCTTATTACATCTCAACCTTGCCTCCTAATTCGGTACATGCCATATCTTATTATTATACTAAGATTTCAAGTGTTCAACAAATGCAAGATCCTTTGCAGAAAAAAGAGAGTCAAGAATCTGTCCATATTGAAATTCCAGTTGTGTATGATTCAAGTGAAGTAAATCCTATCCCCATTCCTATGGGCAGTGTGGATTCAGCAACTAACCAAGGTAATGTCATTATGCATTGAAAACATAGAATCGGTTAATGTTCAGGAAAGTGTGTATTCCATGGATGCTGTTACCGTTGGGAACATGCGCGAAGCTCTTGCCGAATTGGTTAGAAGCAATACCTGCTGGTGCAAGGGAGCTGTGAACGGAATGGATATCTCTATTGTACGTGGTTTATTGATTTCTTAATCAGAGTAATATGTGGGATTGCTATTACTGCACTTGGGAAATCTTCGTGGAAGAGCGTATAAGTTATCCTAACGTTCGAACCTACACTGGTGGAGTGGTAGTTAAGCAGTTTATTTCAATGAGCTACAGATCGATAATACTGAATATGGCCCTGTGCCAGAATTATGGGAGTATCCAATTACACCACCACCATTGTTTGAGGATGAGAGTCATGTTTTACCTGTGCCTCATACAGAGCAAAAAGTCACTTGTCCTAAATGCAATGGGAGTGGTAATATAACATGTCCAACTTGTAATGGCAGAGGAAGAGTCACACACAGATCTTATGATTCGAAAACGCGCAGATACAAGTATTGTTTCCTTATTTTTATTGAGTGAATAGAACAACTACTACTACTTGCTCTAGATGTCATGGTAGTGGTAGAATCACTTGTCCTAAATGCATTGGATGGGGCTTTTTAATCAAATTTCAGGAAGTAAGTTGCATAGAGGCTTATTCTCTAGATTGCTGTTTACTTTAAAAGTCTACAGAGTTACATGGTTATTGATGGAGATAATATTCCTGATGAACTTCTTGATGAAGCAGAATCATCAGTGTTGATTATGTTGTTGATTTCAGGATGGTTTTATGTAGGGAGGAAGGAATCGATATTCACCCACCGAGCAATATTGTTGACGTTCGAGTACAAGAAGCATGCCAGATATTAGAGATGAAGGCAGATAAGGTATCACCAGATTGATCGAACAATGATTGAATAGAAAATCGCAGACAGCTCGTATAAACTGCTTCAAGAACGATTAATTGTAAAAGTAATCCCAATCATAAGCGCCGAAGGAATATGGAAAGATAAAACCTGTAAGTTTTGGGTGTATGGCAACGATCTGAGAGCTCATGCTCCCCATTACCGAAAAGCCTTTTATCCTGGATGTAGTATAACGTAACTTGGCTGTTTGTAAAACAGAAAAACAAATGTCTGTGCGTGTATGAAGAATAATCAAGAAATCATAACATTGGAAGCCATCACTCACACACGTTTTTTCCATCATTTCCTTTTAATTCCCATATTTTAATCAATCAATCACTCAATCATTTACACTTCACATCGTTATTTGGTCGTTCTATCTCATTTCACCACCATCAATCCGTAACTCATTTGTCCCCGAAGCATTCAGAAACACACACATTTCGATTACTAGCAACAAACACAAAACATTCTAAAAATACCATTCGCTCTCAGAATCCCCGAAGACACTCCTCCCAGAAACACATCATCTCCAACCACAACAAAGCAGTTAGGCTTCCAATTCAGCTCCAATCGAGACTTCTCCACAAACAAATTCTCCAACCGATTCTCTTCTTGGTGAATGCAGAACAGCGCGTCATTCGCCGAACTTAACAGCAAATGCCGGTTCTGCTTGTGAAAAGATTGAAGCTACATTTCACTCCCGCTTCTCTCGTACGTCCGATATTCCCGCAGCGTGGCAAGAAATCACGGGTTGGACTGCAGCCAAGCCAGAAGAATCCTTCGAATTCGACAAGAAACGAATGCTCCCGTCCATGGCTCCGCAGTACAAATTACCATTCATTTCATTCCGCGCAAGGCAGGTAACAAAGGGAGGGTTCACTGCAGGAAGGCTTGAAGGAAGAGGGGTGATCATCCAAGAGGATTTCGAAACACCATCGAGATCGGTGAGATATACGGCCTGATCGTATCCCCCAGATAGGATTAATGGCCTAGAAATGAGAAAACACTGCAATGGCGACTCCTCTTCGGATGGAATGATCAGTATATCTGAACAGATTGATTTATGCACAGACTGAATTACGATATCCTCTTCGTTCGTTTCACAGTTCCAGAGAACGATGTCCCTATTCGTTAGCTAAACGACAGAACTATACCCCTTATCATCGCAAATTGCAATCAGCTTATCTTGGTCGACAGTTACTGGACGAATCCGATTCACACAGTCTTCATTACAACTTGAAGCAGTCACAAGGTCCCTTATTATAGTGCTAGTATTTCTCAAATCAAAAATCATCGCAGATGTATCGCATCCCACACAGATATAATTGTCATTTCCAGGAAATTGGCTCAGACAAGAAACATCGTCATAGATTGCTCCACAAATGCACTTTACAGCGCGGTTCACACGCAGATCCCATAATCTTACAGTTTTGTCTTCCGATCCACTTACCACCCCAAGGGGATGATTCAGCATCGAAGTGACAAAATCCTTATGTCCCTTTAAAATATCGAACGTCACAGCCATAATGTGCTCTCAATAGTCTGGCTAATTTGGTTTTCCCTCTCTCCGCCTGTTGTGTTCAACAAACAATTCATTTCTTCTCTTCTCCATCCTGGTCCTTTCTGTCCACAGGATAAAGAAGCGGCTTCATGGGTGTGGTTACAACTCTCCGAATGCTCTCTCGTAACGCATCCGAAATCGTGAAACTCTTGCACTTCTCCCTCGTTTCCACCCACTCATAGTACTGCGGGAACAGCCACACACGCATCGATGATGCGACCTCATAGCAATGCTCTTTCGCCTGTGGCAGCATGGACTCTGGCAGCACTGTTCTGTCTGTAGCCATATTCACCGACGACACGTTGTTCGCTTCGCTGGGAAGGATGCAACGCCAGGCGTGGAACAGCAATTGGTCAAACAAGTCGTCCAGAAATCCAAAGTATTTCCCGCTGTGGATGCGTTGCTGATGCTGTGCAGTGTCGACGTGCTGCAAGTGAAGCAAAATCGAAGCTACTACAGAGAGATAGTTGGGAATGGAGACTCGACACACCTCGCAAAACATGGCTTTTTCTAGTTTTCTCTGCACACTACGCTTCACGTAGTTCTCTTTCCAGGAGGATTTCTCCTTCGCGGCAGGTCCGCATTGTTGTTTCTTCTTTTGGAGTGCATCGCTGTGGAGATGTGTGAGTTTACGCGAAAGTTTGTCTGAAACTCTACCTCGAACGCTGAAAAGAAATTCTACTGCTTGCGTTGACACAAGGGGGTGAATGGAGAAATGCCAGACGGGGAATCGTCATAGAAACGAGGTGGACAGTAGTCGTCATAGTTCTGCGATTGTTACTTCATTCAAGTGTTTGTACAAGTGAAATGTCCTTGATGTGCTTGGTTTGGTCTCGTATGCAGATAGACTGATTACGAGAAGAATGCCAGTTCTTCGTTGCGCATGAAACCACTACAACTTGTTGCGAACCAGCCAATTTCTTTGCTGCTCGATATAGACTTGTGGTTAAGTTTTCGAAAAACCAAAATATGGATATATTGAGCATTCATGATAATTTTTCCCTCGCGTAGCGCTCTCTGAAAAAGACGAATGTGGTAATCCTTTTCGTCTGCAATTGTTCCATTATACCCACTAATAGTACGGGATGTTGGTACTCCACTTAGCTTATCAAGACTATGGGGAAACTTCAAAAACACTATTACCCCTGCAACAAATACACAAAATGGGTCACATCCGTAGAATAGGTGTCAACCATGATCTACCGCTTTATGAAAAATCAAAAAGTCGCTACAACACCGACTTCCTTCAAAATCCTTCTTAACTCCGAAAGAAGGATTCCGTTATTCTTTCCATTGTACTCGTCAACAAAAACAATGGAGTTTTTGTTTAACACTTGAAGCATCAACAATTTTTAGCTCCTTTTTCGGAGCTATAAACCTCTTCAGTTCGCGAGCTAAAACAACCTGCTGCGAGCGCTTTTCGCCAAAGTCCGAACCCCTACCGATTCTCTAATTCATCCAACAAACAAAAAAAAGCTGATAGATTCCATCCACTCTAGTTTCGTAGTAAGTTACTTCAATTTGTCCTTATTAGGGAGCAATCTCCATGTATTCCATCCTCCAGGCAGATGACGGACCTTGAATCCGTTCTGTTCCAGGATTCTGTAAGCGTAATAAGCCGTTCGTCCAATCTACTCGTCACTCCTCTCCTCTCCTCTCTCCCCCTACACGGCACGACACATCGATGACCTTGTCCTTCGGGAGCTTGTTCAGACTCTCTCGGATGTTTCCGAGCGGGATATTGGTCATTCCAGGCACCGGATCGGCCTGGCACACGCTCGTCTCGCGCGTGTCAATTCGGAACACGTCCTCATTGAACGACTGTTCCCAGCTCACCGGCGACAGCAGGCCGCGGCAGATGTTCTCGGCCACCATGCCGGCGAGGTTCACGATGTCCTTCGCCGCGCCGTACTACACAGATCAGCCCTCTTCCGCGCCGCCTACCGGAGGGGAATAGCACAGCTCGGCCTGCACCAGATCGGTGACGGTTCCCTTCATGTGGATGTACGAGGAGATCACGTCGATGCGCTTGTCCACGCCCTGCACGCCCACGGCCTGCGCGCCCAGCACCGCGCCCGTGCGGCGGTCGAACGTCAGATCGAGGTGGATGGGCGTCGATCCGGGGTAGTAGTTCGCGTGGTTCGGCGAGTGCACGCACACCGTGCCGATGTCGTCCGGATTCATCGCCTTCGATCTACCCGTCACGCCTCCCGGCCGTCCAAACCGCAGCAGACTCGCGCGCGTCTGGCCGGTCATGGCCACGCAGAGATCGAACATGCCGCACACGCTGGTGCCCTGCGAGCCGCGGTAGTAGCTGTTCAGTCCGCACAGCACGTCCGCGACGATGCGGCCCTGGCGGTTCGCGGGACCGGCCAGCGGGATGTGCGTGTCGAACCCGGTCACGTAGTCCTTGACCTGGATGGCGTCGCCCACTGCGTAAATGTCGGGGTCGGAGGTCTGCATGTGGTCGTCCACTTTGATGCAGCCCTTCACGCCCAGCTCCAAGCCGGCGGCCTTGGCCAGCTCGCTGTTGGGCAGCACGCCCACGCTCATCACCACCAGATCGCAGGGAAGCGCGCTGCCGTCGTTGCACACCACTTCCAGCGAGTTGTCCTCCTTGCTGATGATCTCCTTCACGCCGTTGTTCGCGTTCACCGCGATGCCCTTCTCCTTCATCTTCGACTCCAGCACCGTCGCCAATTCATCCGCCAGGTTGGGCATCACGTGAGGCGCGCGCTCCAGAACCGTCACGTCCAGGCCTCTGCGAGGAAGGCGCGGAATGCAATGCGTACTTCACTTTGAGGCTCTCGGCCATCTCCAAACCGATGAAGCCTCCGCCGATGATCACCGCCTTCTTGGCGTTGCGCGACTCGATCCAGGCCTTAATCTGGCGACTGTCCGGAATATCGCGCAACTGGAAAACTCCCGGAGCGTTCGCACCGTTGATGTCCGGGATGAAAGGACGAGAGCCAGGGGAAAGGATCAGCTTGTCGTAAGGAACTACGGAGCTGTGGGTAAGAGTGGAGCGAGGAGAGCAAGTACATGTTATCGGAAGCGTCTTTGACAGATACAGTCTTGTTTTTGCGATCGATACTTATAACTTCGTGGTTTGTCTTTACATCGACGTCAAAATAATCTTTGAATTGCTTCTGACTCGACACGAGCAACGACTTCTCCTGCAACTCAAAACGCACAAGCACGATGTACTTTGGGAATGATGCCACCAACGTAAAACGGAAGGCCGCAGTTCGCAAAAGCGTTGTAAGGACCCTTTTCAAAAATGGTAATGTTTGCAGATTCATCAAGTCTCTTCAGTCTAATCCTTAGCACCACCGGCACAACCGCACCTTGCAGCAGCGCTACCACCTCCAGCAACACCTCCTACGATAACAATCTTGCGACCTTTAGGAAAAGCACTAGATATTATCCACTCCCGTGCATGTCTACGAGAAGAAACGTTTCGCTATATTAACACGAAGCATATCCAAAAAATAAAATGCGAAATAGAAGAATTGGGGAAAAGGAGAAAATATCCGCTTGTTTCCCCTCGCTCTTTTGGTCGCAATCCTTGTTAGATCATCAATCTATTGGTTCACTTAGAGAGAATCATTCATTCCTTAGATGTTCACATCATAGGAAAGGTACCTCCAAATACACCACGTCATTTCGAAATCTCAAAAACCCTGTGTCGAACTCGTGGAATCAAACAAACACACCAAATATTGACAATTTCAACCTTGCACCGCTTTGCAACCAGCGAATCGACCTTCACCCCCGATTCTATTCCTAATTCCGTCCAATCTCCCTCACTTCCCTCTCTTCTCTCTTCCTTCAGCGGATACACCGTAACTCGAGCGAAGGTCCCTCCACTATTTCCAAAGGCAAGCGAGCCTGGCGACAAGCAAACCACTCCGCTCACTTCCTTCACAAACCGCATTTTCTCCGTCGCCACGATCATCAAATCCGGCACTTCCTTCATCGACAGACTCGGAAGCTTCCCCGCATCCAGCGGAATCGACAGCGACGGATACAACGGATACAAGCTTCGCTGCTCCAGCAGCTGCGAGCAGAACAGTCGCTGTTTATCCACGTTTTTCTCTTGTCTACATCGCATCTCTCCGCCACGCACACTTCCAATAGCAGCTTTTCATCAGGTCCATCAGCACGTCGCAATTCGACACGCCGATCCGCACGCCTTGCATCGCCAGCACGCACGGATTGCCCGCACTGCTCGGAATTGCCGAGTCGTCGTAAGGAGACTGCGGAAACGCGGGGAACGCGAGCGAGTCGTCGACCGCGGGGACGAGAACCGCGGGGATCTCGGCACTGCGCAGCTCCTTCCAGAGCGACGCGACGAAGGGAGCGGATGAAAGATCGAGAACGGAGGACGCGGAATCGGGAAGAAACGGTCCGCACTAGACAGAATCGAAAGGAAAGCGAAGGCAACGAGGAGGAGGACAGACGGCTTTTCCTTCTTTGCGAGCGCGAGGAACGTTTTGAGAGGCTCGAAATCGCCGTCGTCGCGGCAGGAGAACGGGCCGCGCGCCACCCACAGCGAAACCGTCTCGGAGGCGAGCGAAGCCGGCAATGTTTTCGGCGGATTCAGCGGGAATCCCTGCATTGGAGCGAGGAAATCGAGGAGCGTACGGAATAGAGATGGGTGACGCTGATGATTCGGTTGTTCATTGTGCCCTCCACGCCCACGATCGCGCCGGGGAACAGCGTAAATGAAGGAATGGAACCGAGCAGCAGCGACACGCGCGATTCGTTTTCGTCCTGCGTTTTAACGGAGGGAGCGAGAGAAACGTAGAGCACCACGTCGGAATCGCGGATGGAGGCGGTGGACTGCGCGTCGAAGTAGATTCTCCCGCAGACGCAGACCGAGGAATCGATTACGTAGCTGATCTACTTCGCAATCCGCACTCAAAGCGACGGCTGTGAATTCCTTCCCATAAACCTCGCTCATCTGCTGTCGCGCCGTGATGAGGCTCTCGCGAAGCACTTCCTTGGGCTCCTGGACGTCGAGATACATCGCTCTGTGTCGAATGGGAGGAGCTGGAGTACTTGGGGTCTTGCTCGCCGACAGATGGGTCGATTTCGATGTTGATGGAGGAGGCTTGGGGGGCATCCACGTCACAGAGCGTGGTATCCACTTCGTCGAAACTGGTCTTTACTGTATTCGAATCCTTGCGAGAGATGAAAGCGTCGTTCTTGCTGGGAGTCGCCCAGACTCTGCAATGAAAAAGACCAAACATTTCAACGCAGGGGAATTTCGGTAGCGTGCAGAAGGACTGTCGCTGATCGAAATCATGGATCCCGAAGAGTAGACGCCCAATCCACCTTGACTTGATGTGAGCTGCTTTTTTATTGGAGTGACAGGTGCTGGCATGCTTCCTCCTTGGCGCTTTTGAGATTTTACGGGTGATTCTGTTTGAACATTTGAGCTGCTCTGATCCCTCACTTCTCCTTCTCAAGGCTTACTTTCAATTCAATAATCAGATTTGTCATGTGTTTGTCATCGAACTCCTTCAGATTGTGGTTTACGGCATAGGCATCGATATTATCTTTTATAGTATCTTCATCAATGTCCAACTGCTTGATCGTATCGAGAACTAGTGGATGAGGAAGGAAATAGACGTAGCACAAGGATCGATCGCACTAGCGACTACCGTCACTCCCTGAGACTCGAACAAGCCAATAACATCCTCTGGAGTCTTGATAGAACTCATTGCAAGTGAAAACTGCATTCTCCCAACTCCTCTCCCAGAAAACACTGCAACCACCCTTTTCCAACAAACACGACAAACTAATGCGTAAAATCTTCGTTATTCACAGCAGTCACCTTCACATCGTCCATCTTCACCGAAGAAACCTTCTTCGCGCCTGCCTTGGATACTTCATCCAGATCCTCATTAGCGACATGCACCAATTCAGCAGCCTTCTCATCGGTATGAACGGGCTCCTTAGTAACCACAGGCAGCTCCTTCTTGAAGCTCTTTTCATAAACAACAAAGCAAATCGCGCTCAAAATGCACAGCACACCACAGAGCGTCAATTCACGCATTAAGCTGGCATCGCTCACATACTTGGTGGACCCATCCACAAACAGCGGGGCGATCAAGTAGCAAATGCAGCCTCCCATGTACTGGAAGAGACGATACGTGCTGTTCGCACTCTCTTGGTCGGAGTAGTTGCGACCAATGATCGTGGGAATGACCGTCTCGTAGGAGCTATCGGAGAGAGACAAAAAGATGAACGCTAAATAGAACAAGCCTCCCTGCGATTTGTTCGCAAACCAGAACGTGATGATGGCTGCCATCTCCAGCACGGTAGAGAGAAGGAAGCTCCCCACGTTTCCGATTCGGTCCAGCAAAAGACCGAACGGAGTGGACATGACCATTTCAACGATGCAGAACAGACTCATCATCAAACCGACTTCACCGGTCTGATGGACTTGTCGCGTAAGCATGCTTCCAATGAACACGTATTCGAATCCCACGAAAAACATGGGGATGATCAACCAGCGCATATTGGGAGAAACGACCATACGGAGCATCTTCTTCACCAGAACCTTCTGCGATGTCTTCGCCACGAACTTACGGCGTGTCTCGGCCGCCGACGGCTTCAGCATCGCCATTGGGAAGGCTCCCAGCAGAGAGGTGGCGGCGAGAACGATAAACATGATCGAAGCAGTTCCATGCCAACCAGTGCTCGTTGGGAAATCGTTAATGTTCATCTTCTTCAGCAGGAAATAGACAGCAATGTTTCCTCCAGCAGCTCCGGTCATGTACAGGGTCCAGAAAATACCAGACTTCTTACCACGGTCCGAGTCGTTGGAGTTAGCACACAGGTAGATGCCCTCCGCGGTCCAGATAAGAGCAGCAAATATACCGTGAATAAAACTCCACACCAGGTTAAGAGGAATGATGATGTAGGCAAACTGTAGAATGTAGAGGCAATACTCGAACACAGTCCAGAACATCGCGCGTCTCTCATTTCCAAACAAGTTTAGAAGCGGAGGCACAAAGAAATTGGCAAATGAGTTTGAGAAGTAGAGTAAAGCCATCGAAATGGAGCCAACATTACCAAGGATAGGCACAATGAAACTTGACGATACCTTGATACCGATTAAGCAAAGGGACATACCAATTCCCAATGTAACCACATTTCTCATGGTTACATCCTCTTCTGCGGGTTTTGCAGTTGTAGGTAACGACATCGACACGTTTGTCAGCCTTCTGATAAAGTTTTTAAGGGAGAATCATAATATCTGAAACTCTCACTGACTCATTGTGTCTTCCCCATGTCGCTCAAAATATTGAAGCAGCAGCTAAAAGATATCGTTGAAGAGGAGGTATCTGAAGTTCCAAAGACTAAACACCATCGAAATCGGAAACCTGTTAAAGAGGAAAAATTCACCCGAACGAGAAAGGTCATGAAGAAGAACAAAAAACCGCGAGCACAACTCGAAAAAGTGGAGGACAGTGTATACAGAATTAAGGAAGGTACAAATAATCGCTATTTTGTGAGTGATAGAGGTGGCAGAAGCTAGAGAAAGAGCCGATGAGAACTTAAAATGGAATATGCAAATTATCGATGCCGTTTCCACTGTAAATGGTACCGATATTATGAATCGGGTATGAACAAGTATTTTTTGCTAATGGATAGTACCTAAAACAGAAAGGACTCATTTCTGACAGTGACGTGAAAGAAAAGCCGAAGGATGTGTCAGCCAAGTCCTACCGTATCAAGTCAAAAGCAAAAAAGGACACCACTCCCTCCAATTTCCAGTGGATTTCGTAACTTTAGTATTTTGTTGTTTTTTCTAAAAAAAATAATAAAAAATAAAAAAAACATGGTCAACTACCACCATAATGGAAGACTCTCGGAGGGTTGTTTCCCAGCAGGCTTCGCTCGATAGGCACAAAACCCCACATAATCGAACCCCTCCGTGTTTGGAAAGGGTTCCAAGCACTCAATCTTGTCATAATACTTCTCAATAAAGGAGGAAAGATTCCGGTATTGGAACAGCTCCAATCCGCGGATCAGCACTGGAGAGTCGCTTCGTTTCAGCCGAGAAAGCACGTAAAACGCAGAATACTGTCTGCAAAGCCCGTCGATGATCACCACGTCATAAAAAACAGCCCGCTTGGTAGGGAGCGTGAGATACGAGCGATAGTTCATACACGAACTCTGCTTCGGAGCAACACTATGCGTCAAAACCCGAACGAAAGAGCACTTGAGATGCCGATAAACCACGTTGTACTTCGTTTTCTCCAACGTGCCGGCGTACTTCCTACATTCAATCACCCTCTCCCGTCTCTACTTCTGGAAGATATCGTACAAAAACACGTCAAACCGATCGCACCGGCCTTCAAAAAATGGAACAAACAGTCCCTTTCCATAATACAAACACCCTTGTTCTGAGTCCAACAAACAATCCAAACGATCAGCACCTGCGGGAAGAAACTTGCTAATGAACTCCATTTCTTCCCGCGAATACACGTTATCTGCCTTCCGATAGCGATGAAGACTCAGCGATCCATCTTCGTGTCGATTCAATTGAAACGGAGCCTGGCTGAGCGAGTCAAAAACAAGCGAATCCTGCACAATCCGCAAGTTCCAATCGCGGTCGAGCGACTCGCGCGAGCCTGCCCAGTTTCCATCCGCGTCGGTTTGATGAAGAACGAAAATGGCCGCGCTGGCATCGATTAAAGCGATCTGATTGCGAATGCAAAAATCGAGCAGATAATTGTCAATTCCGTTTCGACCAATCACAACGTCTTCCATGGCGAGATAATTCAATGTTTGGTGCGTGTAGATGAAGTAGTCCTGCGCTACCGTGATGAACAAATCGCTGAACGCTATTTCGTTTTCGATGACGCGGTCAAAATCAAAAGAAGAATATTTCGACCAATCATCTTCCAAGGACATATCTCGATTATATCGCCGCCCCATGATCATGACATTGGGGTGATCGGGTAGAAAGGACGAGGCGATGAAGTCCAGACTGGAGAGAAGAGAAGCAGAGTGGAAGAGCAGATCGCCATTCATGTATCCTACAAAGGTGCTAGGAATTCGTGTTTCGAGGGTTTGCATCATCGAAAAGAAAAAGGGAGTGCCGAATTCGTTGGATCTAGGGTCAACAGAGAGGGAGGCAAGCACAAAAAGTCGTTGGTGCAATAAATTCCGAGGAGCGAAGCGCGGCGTAGCCAGTAACTGTTGTTTGAAAAGAGAACGGGAAACACTGCCGGTTTCAGCGAGTGCAGCATGGCGAGGGTATTGTGTTGGATATGTGCTTTCAGCTCTGTCTATTGTCGATGAAGCCAATTGACACTACGCAGTTATCGATCAGAGTGACTCCGAGTGCTAAGAGAACCCTTTGAGTAAAATTGACAAATAAAAACAAAAACGGTTCTTTGGAAGGGGGGAGAGGAAAATGCAAGCACGGAAAATCTTCTTCAACGGGATTTGCAAACTTGGATGCGCGAACGATCGGGGGCATTGTCTCTTTCGTCTCTTCTTGTCTCAAGAAGTGGCTCTCCTTCCTATTACTGTTGATAGTCAACGCGAAATCGGAAACAGCGCTATTCGTTGCTACCTCTTTTCTACCCTCCGGTACAGGCTCAGCAATCGAGATGTTCACTCTTTTGAGCACCTAGTCGGAACTTCCCACAAACGAATCGTACGAACGAGAAAACAGCAATCGAAACGACCGTTGAAACAAAGAGAAAGCCCAGAGTAAAAATAATGCAGCGCTGTTGCATCATACAATTACTCTAACAAACAAAACATCCCATAGAAGTAGAATAATAATAATAATAATCCTGTACACTAGGATCACAGATAGGGAATCGAGAAGTTGTAGGATACTGTAGAGATAGTTTACGCAGGAAAAGCATGTACCTCCTCCTCATAATGGTCCACAACCCTGTGGTATCTTCCAAATAGTTTTTACGAAAAACAGAGTTTGGATGTGGAACGTCCACCGCAAAAACATTATTTAAAATGTAGAACTGAAACCCTGCAGCACGCAAATGCTCGAACAACTGCACTTTGTTATAGCCGTAATTATAAAAAGACTCGCTATACAAAGGCGTGGTCACATCACGCTTCAAGATCATGTAGGGCTCCTGCATATCCGCAATAAAGCACTTAATCCTCGATACATTTTGATTTGCCGGTGTTGTGAACCATTCATGAGTTACATACAACTACATTGCAATTACCGTTCTGGGTTTACATGCGTTCGAATATTCGGTTTGGAGGTCAGGCAAACACCAGAAGCGATGCAAGCGAACAGCTCTCGCTTCGTATTGGGGAAATAATCCAACATTCTACGCATCAGCAGGGAATTCGATCGAAACAGAAGCGCGCAGGAGCGAATCGAAGAACACAAAAGCGTGAATCGATCGCGATCGAAGAAGAAAAGAGGGAGAAGAATGGCGACATTGCGTTGGCGAAGGAGAGAAGGGGGAATTGAAGCGATGAGATCGACGGAGGAGGTGGAAAGCCAGACATCCATATCGAGAACGATGTAATGCGACGTGGTACAATAGGAGATTCCGAGGTTTCGAAGACGATTGATGGGGAAGCGAATTCGATTCGAAGCGAGCGGGATGAATTCGACTAGAAGAAGGCGCTTTGGGAAGTGATGGTTCTGAAGGAAACGGAGAAACTGGGGGTGTTCACTGGGGTACACGAAGACGACAACGATGACTTTGCTGTTTGTTACACACAAAAGGGAACGTCACCCGTGCCAGCGATACAAAATCTGCTGGATGAATTCGATTCGATTCATCATGGACACGTAAATCGCCGTGATTTCCATCGGAGAATGCGCGGAGTCATACGCGTTGTGCTTATAACTGAATTGCTCTTCGTCGCCTATCCAAACACGAATCCCTTCGTTCGGCGACATGTTAAATCGTTTGCTCGAAGGCTCCATCAAGCAGCCATCGCAGACCGTTTCATTCGGAGAAAAGTGCACCAGCGATTGGAAAAGCTGCTCTAATCGTTCGTCTCGCGGCTCTTTTGTGCTCGCCGGCTCGCTCTCCTGCGGCTGCTGTGCTTTTTGTCTCATCCAGAGCCTTTTCAATGGGTTCGGCGGGTTCTTCGAACGCGCCGTCGGCTGCTCCGTCGGTCGTTTTTCCTCTTCCAGCTGCTTCAGTCTCTGCTTTTCGCTCATCGTTTGATTCAATTGGACGTAGCGCGCGAGATCGTCGGGGTGCGAAGCAGCCCATGCGCGTAACGCAGAGGCTTCTTTCTCTTTCATGGTCGTGATCAGAGGGTCCAACACGGAATTGAAAATGTGGTCCGGAGGAAACTCGGAAAAACGTGGACGACGTTGGCCACGCGGTTGGATTGATGAACTCAGATCGGTGGAAGAAGAAAGAGGGAGAGTGGGCGTTGGTTTCGCTGGAGTGGAGTGGATGGAAGGGAGTTTGGGCGAGGAGGTAAACAAAGAAGTCTGAAGGGGAGAAGGGCGGGGTGTGGGAGTATTGGCAAATAGAAGGACTTTCTCTGTTGGGGCGTTCTCCTCCTCCTCTGTGGCTGTAGCTGTGGTTGTCGCGGTGGCTGCTACTGTCGCTGTAGCTGCTACTGTTGCCACTGCCTCTGCTCTTGCTGCTGTTGGAGATGTAACTGGAACAGAAGTGGAAACAGTTAAATTTGAAATCAAAGACTTATCTTCGATAACATGATCAGCAGACTCTCTGTCTCCATCATTTCGATCGTTATCTGGTGTAACTTTTGACAGGAGTAACTACCTGATTTCGTTTGAAATACAGAAGGAACCAGTTTATCCGAATCACTCGTAGAATTTGTTCCACTCGGTACGTGCTGAATAGGATACAGGAAATACTAGGAATAATGTTCCTCAATGAACAAAACAGGTGTTTCTTTAATAAACATCACCATACTATTGTCCTTTGCATTAAATAACAATCTACAATAAAAATACCCTGAAAGCAATACACTTGCAAATATACACTCAATACAAGAAGCACAGCTAAAGTAGTGACCAGAATCGATTTTTCATTCATAGGTTTCGCAACAAATACTTTTAGATTACAACTAAAATATGAATGCCGTTCCTCCCAAATCATCATCGTCGTCATTTGCCAGCCAAGCTTTAATATTTTCGTTCTCTTCTTCAACATTTCGCTGCTTCTTCTTTGGTTTCGCGCGATCGCCAAGTACATTGCGGGGACATTTGTAAGATGTATGTCCCATTTGCTACAGTGAAGGCCAATCAGTAGACAAACTCCACACTCAAAACAATACTTCGTTTTTGTATACTTCCGCTTCTTTATGAATTCACCTCCTCTTCCGTTATCCTTCGCCCACTCGACTTTGATAGTAAATTTCTACTAGTAAGAACAGAATCAAAAAACAACGTCAACTTTTGTTCCATTTAATTCTTGGATTGCCTTTTCCGCAGAGTTACGTCTACAATCAGAGGAGAAGGAATAGAAATACTCAACAAATTGGACCCACGCTACACCTTTGCTAATTCTTGTTTCACGATCTCGCAAAATCGTCACACTACGGAATACGAAAAGAGAATCCAATACTGAGCAATTCTTCCAAAAGGTTCGAAAAGCTTTGCAACGTCATTGTTTGTATAAGCATATGGAAGCATAGATACATGTACCGTGCTCCGAATGGGTGCAAAACCTGTTCGGCCAGACATGAAAACAAAACTATACCAATAGGATTCTCACACCTATTCACTGCGTTTGCAGTGTCTAAAAAATTGCAGATACCACTTTATTAGTCACTTTGGGTGCATTTGAGCAACAATGTCCCTTGTACATTTCTCAATAAAAAACGATGGCAAGTATTCGAGGGTTCTTCAGAGTATTGGATTCTGTGTTTGCTCATTCTTTAGGGAACTCCAGCTGGATCTGACTTCCGCTTTACCGATAGTGAGAAGAAGCAAATAAAATCCATGAAATTCCCTGAGAACTTCAATGAAAAGGTATCTACATTGCGCTAAGCACGTTACTTTCCAGGTTGATATGAGTAAAGTCAATCTTGAAAGCATGAAGGGTTGGATCGCTAAGGAAATAAACAGTATTTTGGGTTTTGAAGACGATGTTCTAATCGATATGATTTATAATTTGTTATCACTGGATGAAGTACCACAGGCGCTCTAAGACTCATTTTTAGAAAGTGGATCCCAAGCACATTGAAGTCACATTGATTCCCTTCTTAGAACGAAGTGCTATCGGGTTTACCGAAAAGCTGTGGTCCTTACTGCTTTCTGCCCAAAAAGATCCTTTAGGAATTCCTCAAGAGTTCGTGGAGCAGCGAATGGAAGAGCTCAAGAAGCAGAAGGTATTTATACTCACATCTCTTGAACTCCAGGAAAAAGAAGCTGCTACAAAGGCGAAAATCGAATCTTCGATCACAGAAGCCAAAGCGACAGCGTATTGTACTGATGTTCTTACTGATTGTAGATCACCCACGGAAGATGCTGATCATGCCAAGGTTGTTTCGGATAACTCTCGTTTAAAGCCGATTTTGAAAAGACGGTCACGGAGCCGATCCAGGGATCGTCCCTATCGTCGTTCACGAAGTCGATCATGGAGACGTGATCATCGCTCCAGTCGCTATGATCGAAAACGAAGTTATTCGCGCAGTAAAGACCGAAACCGAAGACATGGACGACGATCGCATAGTCGAAGCCGAAGCCGAAGCCGAAGTAATTCCTATGATTCCTACGATGCTTCGGATTCGTATGGCTCGTATGATTCGTATGACTCCTATGGATCGTACAGCGCGAGTCCAGAGAGAAAACCGGAGAAGGATACATCGAAGAAGATAAAGGAATGATTTTGTGCCATTTGAATTGTTTGTGAAAAACGGAAAAGTGCCGATTTTTGCCATTTTCAAAAAATCGATGGAAGAGAGTCAAGACGAGAAGATAAAAGCTTTGCAGAGTAAGATCGCGGTGTTAAAAGCTGTAAGATGCAAGAGGAGCTTGATTTTCCATAGGATCGGGATGAGTTGTATGAAAAGCTCGCAACTTCGAAGCAGGCGATTCAATCTCTCCATTCGGATATTGGGTATTGTAGATTTATGTTATTTGATTGAAGTCACATCATGGAGTTCATTATATCCAAACGTAAAGATTTGAGTTTTATCGGTCCTGAATTCAGTTCTGTGCTGAGAGCGGATGATGAAGCAAAGATTCATGTGGAATTAAGACGTGTTAGTGAAGTCTAGGAGATCGAGTTCGAATATCCAGAAATCCATAGTATAGTGTATAAAGACTTCCAGAAGGCAAGCGAAAATATTAGTGGAATTAATAAAAGGCGTCTTCGCGGAGTTGATCTCTTTAAAGACGTTTCTTGTCTATTCTTGGTGTGATGTTGCAGGTCAACAAGGAGTTAATTCAAAGTATATATCCAAAGATTGAGAATAAAGTGATGGAGGAGTTTTTAGATATTATGTGGAACCAAATGACTTTCTACGAGAAAAAGGTAGCCAGATTGTTTAGATGGGGAGCTAAGTGTATAGAATTGGATGGAGAAGCGCGTTGTGTATAGCACCCCAATCGAGCCTGCCTCGGAGGACACAAAACAGTCGCAGACAGAGCAGAAAGCGACGAACGAAGAAGTGGGCCATCGAGTAAAACGGAAAGAAAAGAAGGAGGTGGACGAAGAAATGGAGGTGGAGAACAATGAGGATCAAAAGAACGAGCTCGAGGTGAAGAGTGAACAGAAAGAAGAGAATGAGCATGGAAATGAAGACGAACAGGAAGAGGAGAATGAGAATGAGAATGAGAATGAGAATGAAAACCAGCACGAGAATGAAAATGAAAATGAAAATGAAAATGAGAACGAGAATAAGAACGAGAACGAGAACGAGAATGAAAATGAAAATGGAAACGAAAACGAAATTGACAACCAACATGATAACGAAAACATAAATGAAAACCAACACGAAAACGAAAACGAAAACGAAAACGTAAATGTAAACGAGAACGAGGAACAAGAGAATGAGAATCCTAATTAGAAGAAACCGACTCATCTACCTAGTAGTTTGTTTGGTCGTGTTTGTCTCAAACAAAACAAAAGCTCTAGGAATTGGTCTCAAGAGCATCTTCATCATCCTCGGGAGCGATAAGATGGTAATTCTTCAACGCATATCGCTTATAGTCGCGGAACTGTCCCTCAAAGCGGTTGATGTGATGTTTTTCATCGATCACGAACAGCGTATTGCACACCTCCTCCACCAAGTACTACGCCTCACACCTCTCCTCGCTCCCCTACCTGGTCGTGCGTCACCACCACGATTCCTCCGTTGAACTCCTTCAGCGTCTTCACCAGCGCCTCGATCGTGTCCATGTCCAGATGGTTCGTCGGCTCGTCCAGCAGCAGAATGTGCGGCCGCTTGTACGAGATCGTCGCGAACACCACGCGCGACTTCTGCCCTCCGGACAGCGTCCCGATCGGCTGTACCGCCAACGCGCCGGTAATGCCGAACGAGCCCAGCAACGCTCGCAGCTCCTGCTCCTTCGCGAGGGGCGCCAGCTTCTGCATGTGCTGCAGCGGCGTGAGCACGTTTTCGAGCGCGTCCACGTGGTGCTGAGCGAAGTAGCCGATCTTGAGGTTGTGGTGGCGGTAGATCTCTCCCGCCTGGGGCTCCAGCGTGGAGTTCAGCACGCTGAGGAAGGTGGACTTGCCGATGCCGTTGGGTCCGAGCAGCGCGATGCGGCTGCCCATCTCGACTTGGAAGGTGACGTTCTCGAAGATAGGCTTGTTCGTGCCCTCGTAGGTGAACGTCACGTTGGAGAGCTGCAGGATCGGTCCGTTGTACTGCGGGTGAAATATGTTCGATCACGGAAGTACGTTGATGGGCTCGCAGGGCGCGATCGTGAACTTGACCGGAGGCTCTTGGTACTCCATCACGCTGCCCGCGCTTCGCTTTCCATTCACCCAGCCGCCGTCGTTGGCGTTGATGCTGCCCAGACGGACTCCCTACGCATCACACGCCCAATCCACATCCGACATGGAGCTGGCAGTTCCACTTCTTTCCGTCCAGCGTCTTCTCCAGACCGACCTTGTTCAGCTTGGACTCGCGCGAGCGAATCATTCCGCCCAAATCCGCCTTCTTCTACCCCTCACAATGCCCTCGTTCTCCCACGTTCTTTCGCTGCTGCTGCTGCAGCCGCGCGATCTGATCGCGGATGTCCTGCCGCTTCTCGTCGAGCTCCTCCTGCATCGCGGCCATCATCCTCCGACGATCCTCCTTGGCCTTCATAAACGAGTTGTAGTCGCCCGGCCAGTACTTGAGATCGTGGTTGATGAACTCGATGATCTCTTCCGACACGCCGTTCAAGAACTCGCGGTCGTGGCTCACGACGATCGTGGTTCGCGGGTAGTGTCGGATGTAGTCCTCCAGCCAGATGATGGCGTCCAGGTCCAGATGATTGGTCGGCTCGTCCAGAAGCAGGATATCGGGCTGGATGAACAGCGCGCAGGCGATGGCCACACGCATTCTCCAGCCTCCGCTGAGCATCTTGGTGGGCATCGTGAGCTGCTTGTCGGTGAACTCGAGACCCTTCAGAATCTCGCGAGCACGCTGCTCGGAAGTGTCGCTCTGGATGTCCTTTAAGCGATCGTCGATCTCCTGCAGACGCGTCACGATCGCCTCCACGCTGCTTCCCTTGCCCTTCTTCGCTTCCTCCGTGTCCGCACTCTCCAGTTTGGCGGTCAGCTCGTCGTGTTCCTACCCATCACGAGTGCAGCTCAACCCTCACAGCGAGCAGGTTTAATCGCTCCTTATCGCTGGTAATCACGGAGTCCAGCACGTTCACATCATTCCCCATCACTTCCTGCTTCACATGGAGAATCATCAGGTAATCAGGGAAGCCTAGAAACCACTCGATCGCCGCCCAATCCAATACCATCGATCATCGAACGAGCCATTCGGCTGAGAAGCGTCGATTTCCCAACGCCATTGCGACCCACCAAACCGTAATGTCTGCCTTCATGGAGACGGAGCGTGGCGGACGCCAGCAGCTCTTTGCCGTTGATAGCAATGTTGACTCGTTTCAGATCGACGTTTCGATTGCGACCTAGGATGAACTCACACTCAGCTGGCGTACCGAGCGGACCACGACTGCGAGGAAGGAAAATGGTGTCCACCGAACGATCGTTATCTTCCCATTGACTGAGGAATTCGGCCTCTGTCAAAACCTTCTTCTCGGTCTTCTTCTTCTTCTTCTTCTCCTTCATCTCCACGACGAGTTCAGTTTGCTTGGTACGATCTTGGTGAACAAAAATCTCCCCCGCACTCTTCAGCTTGGAGGTATCCGCCTCCT
Organism: Blastocystis hominis; assembly: GCF_000151665.1. Taxonomy (NCBI): domain Eukaryota; class Bigyra; order Opalinata; family Blastocystidae; genus Blastocystis; species Blastocystis hominis. The sequence continues at coordinate 574,636 of NW_013171815.1, forward strand.
CGATACCTTTCTTCTTGTTCTCCTCGGCAACTCGGCACAAAACAGTAACCAGATCATCCAAGGTCTTCTCAATCACCGCGGAATCGGTCGTCGCTTGCTCCAAAATAGATCCTAGCGATAAAACAAAGACAGAGACACAAACGGAACATGGACCGCACCTGGTCCTGATTGATCTGAAGCGACTCGCTAAAATCACGCAACCCTCGTTCACAACGCCTGGATCTTACAGCTAGTAGTAGATGCTACTTTTGTGTGGCGATGGGAATTTTCGGATAAAACGGAAGAAGCACCTGCAAAGGAGTACATGTGTTTAAGTCTATCGTCAAGACTGGCAATGTGGCTGTACCTAAAGACTTCTCTTCTTTCACCTCCGCATTGCTGGAGCCGACAATACCCACAAGAGTTTTGGCTCGCGCAATGCACTCGCGCATCGTTTTGCCTGGAACCTTCGCTGCGATTAGTCTGGATCATGACGAGACCAATAGGTAACGTACTTCCAGCGCTCTCTTCGATCCATGGTAACAGGATATTGCACAAGTGCCTCATCTAACGCACGCTGTTGTTCTACTGTCCAAGACTCACTCATAAAAGAAATATGTATATAGTCCTCTGTTTAGCAAGAAATTTCTGGGAAACTTCTTGCTCATTTCCCAAAACGTGCAAAGCTGGATGTCTTGCGTGGCGTGCACACTTTCGAAGAACCGACAGGTGTAAGTGGTGTGCAAAAGATGGCTGAATCGACGAAAATGCGAGTAAAGCCCTTCGGAGGCTCCCTGTAGTCGATTCGAATGTTCTACGGCAGCGTGTGATTCCAAATGAGCGAACGTAGAATGTTCTAGAAACGGGGAAACCTTCTACGTTTCTTCTCTGGTTATCTCTCATTCTTTATCTTTAATTCGTGAGCTATTTTGTAAATATGAGTTTTATTTCAAGAGTTGTGCGTTCTAGTCTGAGACCTACTCTTGCTGGTCTTGTGGGGGGTCCATTTGTTTGTTTAGTTTTAGGCTCGTTCACAGATTCGTGCGATGGCTACTTCTGCCACCGACTACATCGTGGGTATTGATTTGGGTACTACTACTTCTTGCGTCGCTATCATGGAAGTAAGGGATATTTGGGAAAAGTGTGACGTGTAGGGTTCAAATACGCGTGTTATTGAGAACTCGGAGGGTGCCAGAACCACTCCTTCGGTTGTCGCTTTCTTAGATAATGGAGATCGTGTCGTCGGTATGGCCGCTAAGCGCCAGGCTGTGACGAACCCCAAGAACACCATCTACGCTGCGAAGCGTTTGATTGGTCGTTCCTACGACGATCCCGAAGTGGCCAAGATCAAAAAGCTGGTCCCCTACGAGATCATTAAGGGCGACAACGGAGATGCCTGGGTGTCTGCGCGTGGCCAGAAGATGTCTCCCTCGCAGATCGGTTCCATGGTGCTGACAAAGATGAAGGAGACCGCGGAGAGCTTCCTGGGCTCCCCTGTGAAGAAGGCTGTGATCACTGTGCCTGCCTACTTCAACGACTCGCAGCGTCAGGCTACGAAGGACGCTGGACGCATTGCCGGTCTGGATGTGCAGCGAATCATCAACGAGCCCACGGCCGCTTCGTTGGCTTACGGCTTGGACAAGAAGGACGGTCAGGTGATCGCCATTTACGATCTCGGAGGCGGTACCTTCGATATTTCCCTCCTGGAGATCAGCGGAGGTGTGTTCGAGGTGAAGGCCACCAACGGAGATACCTTGCTGGGAGGAGAGGATTTCGATGAGGCGCTTCTGCAGCACCTGGTGAAGACCTTCAAGGCCGAGCAGGGTCTGGATCTCTCCAAGGACCCCATGGCCATGCAGCGTCTGCGTGAGGCCGCCGAGAAGGCGAAGCGCGAGCTGGATCACCTGAAGGAGACGGAGATCAACCTTCCGTACATCACGGCCGACGCCTCGGGCCCGAAGCACATGCAGATCAAGATCTCGCGCGCGCAGTTCGAGAACCTGGTGGAGAACCTGGTGCAGCGCACGGTGGTGCCCTGCCAGAAGTGTCTGAAGGACGCGGGTCTGAGCAAGACGGACATCAACGAGGTGGTGCTGGTGGGAGGAATGTCCCGAATGCCCCGTGTGCAGCAGATGGTGCAGGAGTTCTTCGGCAAGGCCCCCAACAAGTCGGTGAACCCGGATGAAGTGGTCGCTATGGGAGCTGCCATCCAGGGCGGAGTGCTGAAGGGAGACGTGAAGGATATTCTGCTGCTGGATGTGACCCCGCTGTCGCTGGGTATCGAGACGCTGGGAGGTGTGTTCACCCGTCTGATCAACCGCAACACCACGATTCCCTCGAAGAAGAGCCAGGTGTTCTCGACCGCTGCGGATAACCAGACCGAGGTGACGGTGAAGGTGCTGCAGGGAGAGCGTGAGATGGCCGCGGACAACAAGCTGCTGGGCGAGTTCAACCTGGTGGGCATTCCGCCCGCTCCTCGTGGCGTGCCGCAGATCGAGGTGTCGTTCGATATTGATGCGAACGGTATCGTGAACGTGTCTGCGCGCGATAAGGGAACCGGCAAGGAGCAGTCCATCGTGATTCAGTCGTCGGGCGGCCTCTCGGAGGAGGAGATCCAGAACATGATTCGCGAGTCGGAGAGCTTCGCGGACGCCGATAAGAAGAAGAAGGAGATTATCGAGACTCGCAACGAGAGCGACAATCTGATCTACAACACGGAGAAGCAGCTGAAGGAGTACGGAAAGAAGCTGGACGATGCCACCAAGCAGAACATCCAGAAGGCGCTGGATGAGCTGCGCGCCTCGACGCAGGGAGACGATATGGAGGCGATGAAGGCCAAGCTGGAGGAGGCCAAGAAGCAGGTCATGAGCATTGGAGAGCAGTTGTACAAGAACAAGGGACCCGAGGCTGCGGCTGGAGCGGATGCTTCTGCGAACGCCGGCGCGGAGAACAAGAAGGAGGACGTGGTGGACGCTGAGTTCACTGAGAAGCATTAATCATTATTATCACCATCATCATCGTGGGTTTGTTGTCTGTGGATAAGAAAGATCATATTGTTTAGCTGTTTTGTTTGTTGGAATCAGTGAAATGAGGAAGGAAGGAAGGCATAGAGGGAAGGAAAGAAGAAAGGAGAAATGAAGAAATGGGGGTTCCTCTTCATTCTTCTTTTCCAACTGTGTCATATTTTTTTCATGAAAGTCTATTCTACGGCAGAGGCAAAGGAACGAGCAGAACAGGTGGATCGTTCCTTGCCCAAGGGAATTAAGTTTTACAGATATGGAGATCGCACGACACAGATCATACGGTTCCTCATCGAAAACGACATGGACGTAGCGAAGACCGTGGTAGCCATCAAGCAGACAGCACTGTTCCGGAAATATTGGCATGCAGATGAGATCAAGATCTCCGATGTGAAGAACGCCTTTGCAGAATGGGAATGCTACCCAACAGGAGTGACAAAGAATGGCAAAATGGTGTGGTATATGAACTGCCATCAAACCACTGCTCCCAAAATTGAGGATTTTATGCTCGTATCCATCTACATGATCGACGATATCCAAAAGCGACTCTACGAGGCGTGCAAGGAGAGGGGGATCCAAGAAGCTTATAAGGACTACTGCATTTGGATCAGCGACACTGCGGGGGTGTCTCTATCCGCTTTATCAGGCGAGATCCAAAAGGGTTGCATGGAAGTGTTTATTCGTCACTTCCCAGCGTTTATGAGTGCGAGCGATATTGAAATCAATGACGATCCAAACTATGTGCCTGCGCGTGGTTGGGACGATACAATAGTCTATAATCTGAATACCCCGTTCCTTCTTCGGTCGATCTGGAAGCTCTGCTCCTTCTTCTTGCCTTCCAGATGGGCATACATGGTGCAGTTACTAGGCTCCTCGCAGCTCCCCGCATCGATCGACAAGGCTTTGATTCCGCAGGAATATGGAGGAACCTACGAAGGCTCATTTGAGACATGGATGGAGGAATGTGCTCGGATGAACGAGTGCTCGCTCGACGATCCTCCCCGAACGCTCGTGGATCAGCGAGTTTTGGACCAGTTTGGTCAAAACAATGGAATGATAGCCTCTTCCATTCCTGAGACCGAACTTCGTGGATGGATGTGGAAGCGGACGAACGTGGGCCACCGCTGGCACCACTACTATTTTGTGCTTCTAAAAGAGGGCCTGCTATACTACTTTGTGCGAACGGATGACATGAACGCTCAAAATGGGTAAATCAATTGCGTGCTTATTCCCTAGATTTATGCTCGACAATTGCCGCATTGTAGTATGTGACCAGAAAGATGATCTGAAACGAGAAGGTGTTAACTCTATTATATTGGCAAACAACGTTCTAAAGTTTACCCAGCCTCCTCGTTTGGAGGGAACACAATTAGAGGAGACAAGGGGAGAAGAACAGCCTGGAGAAAATCATCGATACTGGTTTATCCTTCGCACTCCCTCTCGTGATTATGTGTTTGCCTGTAATACCCTATCTCAAAGATCGCAATGGATGTATTTCTTGCAAAAAGGGATCAGAAATGCAGATTTAAGAGCATTAAGGGTACTGGATTTAAATAATAGTTTTGGTGTTTTTTCAACAAAAACGGATTGAAACACAATTGTAGAAATGACTCTACAATCTTAAAAGATATCATCGCGACGACACACACCATACATCAAAGCTTTTGATTTGTCATTATTTTTTTGTAAATGAAATCTTTAACCTTTGTTTGTCTTATTGCCTTGGCCCTGGCTATCGATAATGTGAGCTCCTTCCTTTTCGTTTTTAGCAATAGGGTTTGGGTCTTAAGCCTCAGATGGGTTTCAACACCTGGAACAAGTTCGGCTGCAACATCAACGAGAAGCTCGCGCGTGATACTGCCGACGCCATTGTTAATTCTGGACTCGACAAGCTCGGATATATTTACCTGAATCTGGATGACTGCTGGCAGGTTGCCCGTGACAACAACAGCGTGATTGTTGAAGACGCCAACTTCCCCTCTGGAATGAAGGCTCTTGCTGACTACATCCACTCGAAGGGACTTCTGTTTGGTCTCTACTCGGATGCCGGATACAAGACCTGCGCTGGAAGACCCGGATCTCTGGGTTATGAGGAGATCGATGCGAAGACCTATGCCAAGTGGGAAGTCGATTATTTGAAGTACGATAACTGCAACACCGATGGTACCACCCCTGAGCATCGTTACCCGGTGATGACCAAGGCTCTTCAGAACTGCGGTCGTGACATTTTCTTCTCGATGTGTGAATGGGGCGTGGATGATCCTGCCAACTGGGCTCGCGCTGTGGGTAACAGCTGGAGAACCACCGGCGATATTCAGGACAACTGGGGCAGCATGATGAGCATCGCCCAGGCGAACGAGAAGCTGTGGCGCCGTGCGGGTCCTGGAGGCTGGAACGATCCGGATATGCTGGAGGTCGGCAACGGCGGCATGAACTACGAGGAGTACAAGACGCACTTCTCTCTGTGGTGCTTGATGAAGGCGCCTCTGCTGATTGGCTGCGATCTGACGAAGGCCTCGCAGGAAACGCTGGAGATTCTGAGCAACAAGGAGGCGATCGCTGTGAACCAGGACGGTCTGGGCGTGCAGGGCCATCGCGTGTGGTCCGACAAGGGAGGAAACAAGGAAGTGAACGGCGATGTGCCCGAGGGAGATCTGGAAGTGTGGGCGGGTCCTCTGATGAGCGGCCAGTTCGCCGTGATTCTGCTGAACCGCAGCGAGGAAGAGGCGGAGATCACCTTCCAGTTCGAGGATTGCGGACTGCGCAAGGATGACACGGCGATGATTCGCGATATCTGGGTGCATCAGGACATCACGACGGCGCAGGGCAGCTACACGATGAAGGGCATTCCTCGCCATGGAGTGAAGTTCCTGATTCTGACTCCGATTATTAACTAAAGAACCATCTAAATGATTGCTTGACTGAGAATTAATGAGTGAATTCATTCATTGGAGTGTTTGTTCACAAACAAAGGAAACAATGGAAGGATAGGAATCATGATTGATCCAAAGATAATGAAGAAGATTAAGAAGAAGAAGAAGAGAAGAGAAGAGAGATAAAGATGAAGATTCGTGAGGGAATGAAGACAACAGCGTTCGCTATGCGCGCAAGCTTTACTTGTTCGCATTGTCCGCGTTGCTCTCGGCGGGCGGCTCGATCTTCTGTCGCTTGGCGTCTCCCGAATCGTCCCTCTGCGACTGCTTTCGATGATGACGCCTCTTCTTTCCCTCGGGGAAAAGGAAATCGGGCAGCTGATTGACCTTGCTGGTGTTCTTCAGACACTACACGCCATCCCCTCCATTCGCCGCCCCTACAGTGATCTTCACTTCGCCCTTCTCGCCTTTGCATTCCTATCACCCTCACGCCGCGCCTCTTCGTCCTACGCGCTGCAGATGGTTTTTAAACTGCCTCGTCGCCAGCGAGAGATCCAGCGGCTTGCCTTTCGCTGCCTCCAGCGGCGTAAACGCGATGTAAAACTGCTTGCACAGCGGGGAATCGGGCTGCACATAACTCGATCCCCTCTCCCTCACCACATCGAAGGAAGTCGGATAGACGTGGATCACGATCGACTTGTTCCCCTCGATCATCCGCGTGTATCGTCGAATCTGGCTCTCCACAAACCCGTACCAATTGTTGAACACCTCCGACGTCTTCGCGGACACTTCGATCTGAATGTAGTACTTGTACGACGTGAAAAACGGAAACTCCTTAAACAACGTCGCCCAGGTCTACACGTTTCCCCGTTTCCCCGTTTCTACGGTTTCTCCCTTTAAGATGGAGAGCGTGACGTCGCGAGCGCGCTTGAACTCCGCGACCATCACATCGCGCGTGCTGGCCATCACGTTATACGTGGAGTTCTGCGACGGATAGCAGGGCGTCAAGATCGGGAACAGATCGTTCTGGCATCGCTCGTTCTCCTTGGGGTTCCACACGTCCTTGTCGTGGCCGAGCTCCGGGTTCAGCTGCACGTCTCTGACGAGGACGGGCTTCTGCCAGTCCCATTCGGCGAAGATGCGAAAGCAGTTGTAGAGAACGACGGAGGCGGTGGCGTTGGGGTAGAGCAGCGAGGCGTAGCAGCAGAGGAGCGCGCAGTTCACACCGCCGAGATATCCGGTGACGTTTTTGTAGATGCCACGTTTCTGGAAGGAGAGTTAGGAGAGGGAAAAGATACTTGAGCGAACCAACGGAAGGCTTTCAAAACGAGGAGAAAAGTCTGGAGATGAAGAGCGAAAGAAGGGGAAACGTTGCGATTGGGAACGAGCTTGAGGATCGTGTCGGTGACACGGCGGCCGTTGAGGGAGCGGACGGTCTGGTCGTCGACGTTTCGGAGATTTTCGTCATCGAGGATGTCGAAGTTCTATGGAATGACGATTGATGGAGAAGAAAAAAACGCGTGGAAGACGCAATTGGTAGCGAGTGATGGGTGAGTAGGAGAGATCGATATCGATTCCTCCGTATTTCATTGTGATGATGGGGACAAATCTAGGAAGAGTGCGGAGAAACAAACATACGCAGTGTCAATCACGTTAACATCGGTAGCACAGGTTTCTTCCCCTTGTAATGCGGAAGAAACGACACTGAAAAATTCTTCACGGGTTACAGAGCCGGGGCCTACACACATACTACATTTAAACAGATGAACAAGCCTACGTATCAATATCGGCCCATGGTTCATGAACCATCATTCGGAATGAACCAAACGTATAGAGACTTGCCAGTTCCTCGGGCTCCTGGTTGCTGTACAAATTCTGGGAATTACACGCAAGGAAGAGCTGTACTTTCGCCGTGAGAATTTTCTTCACACATTCTCGCAGAATACTTTGAAGACTTTTCAACAACTCCTCACGATGGTCAATTTCGTTCTTTGATTCGTATAAACGGAGAGACCTATCCATGATGGATTCAAGGAGCGTGTGACCTCAAATAATTCTCGAGGGCGACCGATTTTTCGATTTCTTCGGGAGTTGATGAATCGAGTGTAGCAGGAGTGATATTCGCTTCAATAATATTCATGAGTTCGAAAACCGAAAATAGAAAGAATACCTTAACGAAAATAACCGCGAATCCCTAAATTAGGTTATTTAAAGACCGTGCATAGGTACTGCAACAACTAGCAAGGTATCCAGTTTCCTATGAGTACGGAAGAAAAGCCATTAAAGTATTATCATGAGTACTTTGAACAATTGTTCATTGACCTCGTAGCAAGCTCTTTGTGGGCGGTCTTTCGTTCAAAACAACAGACCGTAGTAGCTTAACAAAACTAGATGATGCGTAGAGTCGTTATTGAATTACTTTTCCCAGTTTGGAGAGGTCAAGCAAGCAAATGTTATGAAGTATACAGACCGCCAAGTATCTCGCGGATTTGGGTTTTGCATTTTCGAAAATTCGTGCTCGGCGGAATTAGCCATGAAAACAAAGAATCATATAATAGATGGTCGAGAAGTACTGCCTATTGCCGAGTTGCTACGTTCTAGGTGGATGTTCGTTGGGCACTTCCTAAAGAAATGGCCCCTCCTCCACAGTCTTCCTGTACGGTTTTATTCATCTCTCCTGACTCTAGCCGAGCAGTCTCCGAAGAACTGCGTCCGCAAGCTTTTCATCGGTCGCCTAAGTCTCGATGTGACGGAGCGTACTCTTTCCGCGTTCTAAATACCCCTCCAGGCGAGCTTCGAAATTACTTTTCCCGTTTCGGAGAGATCGACAGCGTGACGATCACCACCCGGCATGACAAGCGCCATTCGCACCGCCTCGGCTTTGTGACCTTCCACGAGGCCAGCAGCCTCACCGCCGCGCTGCAGCAGACGCCCCACACCATCGCCGGCCGCAGCTACGACGTCAAGCGAGCCTACTCGAAGGAGGACGAGCCCTCTTCTTCGTCCGCCGCCTCTTCCCTCCCTCCCTCCGATCCCTCCGAGTCGCTCGCCGAGCCCGCGGGGCTCCACGCCGCGCCCTCGCCTCCCGCGGGGACCGCGGGGTCGAAGCGATCGAAGGACCGCCGCGCCTCGCTGAAGCCCAAACCCGCGGGTTCCATGGGCCTCGGGGGACCCAATGGACCCAATGGACCCAATGGACCCAATGGCCCGATTGGTTCGATTGGTTCGAGTGGTTCGAGTGGTCCCAGTGGTTCGAATGTCCCGAATGTCCCTAATGGTTCGAATGTCCCTAATGTCCCTAATGTCCCTAATGTCCCTAATGGTCCCAATGGTCCCAATGGTCCTAATGGTCCCAATGTCCCGAACGGTCTCAATGTCCCGAATGTCCCGAACAGCCTCAATGGGGTCACCAGCGGCCTCAATGTCCCGAATATCCCCAATGTCCCGAATTGTGCCCCGGGCGGGTCCGAGGAGGGTCTGCGCGGGTCGGTGCGCGAGCTGGCCGGTCTGGAGTTCTTCGACGAGCAGGACAACAACCCGCTCCCCGCGACCTACACGCAGTCCGCGCTGCCGCCGTTCGCCTCCGCGGGGCTGCCGCCGTTCCAGCAGCCCGCGGCCTTCCGCGACGGCGTGTTCCAGCGCGGCGAGCTGGGCCTGCAGCCGTCGCCGCGGTTCTACACGCAGCACGACGCGGACCTGTACGGCGGCGTGGACCCCGACTGGTCGCTGGAGCTCTCCGGGTCCTTCTTCGACGGGCCCTCGCCCCGCGTGGCCGTGGCCGGGCAGTTCGGGTCCGTCCCCGGAGACCCTGAAGGGCTGGGGTTCGGCGCGGCGCGGCGGCTGGCGCGGCACGACTCGCTGCCCGCGGCGCACGGAGGACTGTTCGGCGCGCAGAGAGACTCGGGACTGTTCGACTCGATGAGCTCGGCGGGGTCGCACTCCACCTTCGCGCGGCCGTTCTTCCCCTCGCAGCACGTGGCGTACTATGAGAATTACTTGGCCACGGATCCTGGGAATGAGGAGTTCGCGCCCGCGCCGGGGTTTTTCTCGAATGGCGGCATCGGCTCCGTCGGGTCCGGGGGGCTGATGGGGGACATGCGCGACGCGGATTACTTCAACAGCTCGTTCGATGATGCTTTGATGGGCGTACAACCCGATAAATTCACATGGAGCCAATTTACGGATTGGAGCGGCAAGGAGATTGATTCGATTCTGTAGGCGGCGGAACGGAGGAAGTGAGGCGTAGGGACGAGTCGGTGAGCAACCGTACTATTAATTTGAACAAGCGATCCCAGAATCACACGATTTTTAATTCTGGATCTACGAACCCGTGTGATGAATAGAAAAAAGATCTAGTAGCTTAGTTGGTAGTTAGGATTTTTGGTATCTGCCCAATTTGGGTTGTTTGTTTTGAAACGGTCCCCGCGGGGATGGGCGGTTTTGCGCCGAGTACACTGGTCCAACTGGGAATTGAGAACCATTCTTTATAATTTCCAGTTTTTGAACTTAATGAGTGCAGCAGCTGATTCCACTACAACTGAAGGAGGAGCTCCCCGTATGACTCCTCTCGAGAAGTAAGAAACATTATTGGTCCGCTTAGCGAATAGATACAAGTTGGTTTTCCTGGGAGATCCGGGCGTGGGAAAGACCTCAATTATTACACGTTTTATGTACGATACTTTTGATTCATCGTACCAAGTATATAGTGAACCAAATCGCCTGAGAATATAGGCAACGATCGGTATCGACTTTTTGTCCAAGACTATGTATTTGGATGATCGTACTGTGCGTCTCCAGCTCTGGGATACTGCCGGTCAGGAGTACGACGCAATTTTTGCTTTGTGATCGTTAGGAGGTTCCGAAGTTTGATTCCCAGTTATATTCGCGACTCTAGCGTAGCTGTAATCGTATACGATCTTACAAGTTGTGCCTCTCCCTGCTCTTCACTCTAGATCGCACCTCCTTCGAGAATACTCGTAAATGGCTGAGTGATGTCCGCGTCGAGAGAGGTGATGATGTGGTGATCGTCCTTGTCGGGAACAAGACCGATCTTTCTGACTCCAGACAAGTCTCTACGAACGAAGGAGAGGCGCTCGCGAAGGAACTGAATGTTCTGTTCATTGAGACTTCCGCGAAGTGCAACTTCAATGTGACCGCGTTGTTCCGAAAGGTCGCGACGACGCTGCCCGGAGAGGGAAAGCCAAAGAAGGAAGGAGAGAGCGAGAATAAATGTGAGTGGAGGAGGAGAGAGATGATGTGTGTAGTTATTAAGATCAATGTGGAATCCAAGGGAACCGATGAGGCGAAAAATGCGGGTTGTTCTTGTTAAGTGTGGAGTGTTTGTTGAAAACGAATTTGAAATGGGCGTGTTTGGATGGGTGCTCGCTTTTCGGTTATTTTGTTATTTTTAGATTGGAAACCATGATTTGCCTATTAACCGATATTCCATATGATGCTTTGTTAACACTACTGAGTTATTGTGAACCGCTTACGATTTTGCTTGGGATCAGTTGCCTATCGCACCACCTACGGATCATATGTCTAAATTCCGACGCGCTCTGGAAGGAACAATGCCACAACGTTGGGATGCATCTACTACCATGCTTTTTGTAGTTGGGGATTTCACAGAAACTGTTCAAGGAAGTGTCCTGGATCAGTAACTACAAATATTACACACTCCATCTTCTACGAGCTCCCGCGTACGCTCGGTGATTATCAATCCGACGTAGGGTATTGAACCGACGGTACATGCGACGGTGTTGCAACCGAAATGAGTAAGGAAAGATTGTATGAATGGAATGGATAGAACGATCAACCTCCTGGTAATAAGTGGTGTGGGCGATGGCAGAGAGCGTGTGCTTCAATCTCAAGAAGATTCCTACTATTCTATAAACATCCGCAGCCAATTCAGCAACAACACAGGATTGGTTCGAAAAGAATTATTTTTCAATGGTCGAAACTATTATATTCTAAGCTTCTACACACATCTCTTGCTGTAAAGAAAAGTGTGAGGGGGGTCAAACCTAGTTCCTTTCCCAACTTTTTCCCCACTTTTCCCCTGTTTGAAAGCTATCGCGATGTGATTCTGTGGATCGTGGATGCGTCGCGCCAAGACACATCCCTTCGATTCAGCGAAGATAACATCCTTGCCAACATTCTCTATAATGAGCGGTACTATCACTACTCGCGAAAGTGTCTTCATTTGGTGTCGTTTGTGACACACACTCATTTGTAGCTCCTCTCCGGAATTGCTCCTTGGGTTCCTCTGATCGTCGTCGTTACAAACCAAGAACGGCCCGAATCAAAGAAAAACATCGAGATCATCAAGGAACTCCGGTTGTGGAAAGAGCACCGTCTGTGGAGAATTTATTCGCTGGAAAACACGCAAGAATCGATTTGCTCCTTGTACACGCAATGTGTGAATGAAGTGCACCGAATTCGATATCGACTTGCAAGTGGTAGTGCTTGATTGTGAGTGAAAACAGTGTTTAACCACCAATAAACAAATTACACGTTAGGATACTTGGGAGCATGGGCTGCAGCTGAAGACACAAAATCCTTGATAAAGGGGATGCGGTCGAGCAGACTGCCGAGACCAGGCACCTAGAATAGAATCAACTGCGATGAATAAAACACATACTTGATGCAACATGGTAAATATCATAGGGAAGTAAGACCCAAACAATCGAATGATTCCGTACATCTCCAGCAACATTCCAAAAACAGGCCACTTCATAAGAACCAGAAAGACACCTCCAAAGAATGGGACAACACCTTTCCATTTCTATTGTTGAATCCACAGCAATGGGGCTACGGAACTATTTTCCAACGGGTTAAAGAACCGAAGACACCGCATAAAACCAAAAACGAAGGGCATCCCTCTAAAATCACATTTCACCCCTCCATTCTATACCCAATAAAGAGAATGTTCCCCATCGCCAATAGTGCGGGATCGAAGAGAAAGACTACTCCCAGGGTCAGCAGGATGCATCCAGTCGTAATTAGGATGATTCCGATTTTTCTGTTGTCGTTAAAGAATGTATCCACTACAGATAGCATGAAATAGCAGAGTTTCTAAAAACCTAGATAGACTTATTCTCCTTCATTTCAATTTTTCAAATAATTTCTACAGAATGAGCGGCAAGGGAGTGACTCAAGTGCTTAAATCGGTGAGAGTTCGCTTGTTTGGAATCATCAGTAGGAGTTGGAGGAATACCAGAGAGACAAATCGGAATACGCCTCTGTTCTCAAAAAGATTAGTGATTTGGAGTTGAGCGTTGCTGAAAACAAGTCGGCTTACTATTCCCGTTTTAATTGTAGAGATGTGATTGAAACACTTACTGGAATGGAGGCAAGCCGCCGTTGCTACCGTGTTGTAGATTCGATTCTGGTTGAGCGAAATGTGGGTGAAGTGAAGGAAGCTCTCGAGGTAGAGAAGAATAATGTAAGCTTTAAAATGTGTCTTGACGTAGATGATGGTTTTGATGGGACAGTTGAATACTCGCAGTCGCGAGCTTGAAAAGAAGATCACAGCTTTTGAAGTAGGGTGAGCGTGGCGTTTGCGACATAGACCAAATATGGAAACCCTCAAACTGCGGAAAAGGCATAAGCATGCTGTCTCTTGTTTATTTCTAATCATTCTTGGTATTGTTGATTGTTTGTTCGAGTGAATCAGAGCGATCACGGCGGAATCTGGTCGTGATGAATTTACTAGAAAAATTACTGAGCGGGAGGCGAATGGGAATATCGTGGATTCAACACCTACCATTTAGATTGTTTCAATAATCCAGTTGATTACAATATGGTAAGTGGTGCTCGAATGGATGCGTTGAGTTGTTTCGTTTGTGTTGTGCGTGAGTCTAACCTCTTTATAGTCTGCCAACGGAAAGAAGGTGAGCTTTTTTGCCTCGTTGTTACTATTTTTAGAAGTGGAGCAAGGGAAAGGTGCGAGAAACTATCGATAACAAGGTTTACTTCGAGCAGGCTGACTATGATAAGTTGGTCGCTGAGGTGCCTAAGGTATGTTCCGCAGAGCGATATGAACCGTCTAGATGAAGCTCATCACTGTCTATACCATTGTGGACCGTCTGAAGATCAACGGTTCCTGCGCTCGTGCTGGAATTCGTGAGCTCCTCAAGCAGGGAAAGATCGTGGAGGTTTCCAAGCGTGGACACTACATCTTGACCCGTAGCCTTCTCTTCGAGTTTTGAGTTGTAGGCAGCCAATAAGCGATTGTAATCGGTCACATATGGATTTGGAACACTGTACTTGTTTGTTTTCATACACCTGTACATTGCATCGAGTTGCAGCAGGGCGTTGTATAGTATTGTATGGAATTATGTGGTATTACCTGGCTTTATATGGAGCTGCATTGCATTGTAATGCCTTACATTGCATTTCACTTCATCACATCGCATATTTCACAAACACCGTCACACTACAATCATACCTTCAATCTCTTCACTTCGTCTTCTCGTACGGCGTGTACGATTTGCCTCCGTACTCCGCCCACGATCCATCGTACACCGCCATGCTTCCAGGCTCTCTTCGCTTCAGCAGATGCGCCGCGAAGTAGTCCACGCAAGCCGTCGTGCCCGATCCGCATCTACCCTTCACTCCATTCACTCAAAGCGACGAGAACACGATCGGCTCCTTGCGATGAAGATCCACCTTGATGTCCGCGAAGAGCTTCGCTAGCTCTTCGGGCGGGCGGATCTCGAAGTTTTTCTCCGGGTTCGCCACGCAGGAGAACGGAATGTTCCGACTGCCCGGCATGTGCCCCGAGGTCAGTCCCGGTCGCGCTTCCGGCACCGTACCGTCGAATCGGCCCTTGGGACGCGCATCGATGACCGTGAAGTCGATTTTTCCCTGCTTGTACTCATCGATGAGGTCAAGCACTTGATCGAGCGTGCGGACCATGCTGTAGTCGGGGTTCACGTAGAAATGGCCGGGAGTGGTCACTGGAGCAGCCTCACCGCTTTCGAGTGGGCGCTTTTCGCTCTCCCAGCGAGGAAGACCGCCATTGAGCACATACACCTTCGCGTTCTTGTTGAAGAGGCGGAACATCCACCATGCGCGTGTGGCGCTGAAGAGACCGTGCGTGTCGTAGCTGGAGGTGAGAAAAGAGAGAAAGGAACGAACACTACAATCTCGTCGGTATCGTTGATTCCCATGTTCTCCACGCACTGCTTGAAGTAGGTAGGCGAGGGAAGCATGTGGGGAAGCTTCAGCTGGCAATCAGCAACAGCATCGATATCGAAAAACTGAGCTCCAGGAATTCGTTTCTATTTCTAGTTTCAAAAATATGGGAAATACTTCAGTAAATTCTTTTTTCGCATTACGTTTGGGATCGAGGTGGAGAGTAGCATCGAAAATGCGCACTTTCCCTAAGCGCTGCTGGAGCCATTCAGGATCCACAACTCCTATCCTTAAGAACACAAAAGTCAAAGAATACCATCGGCGGGGGTATAATACGACATGGCGCGAGCAAAATTCAGACGAGTAGACTTTAAAGCAATCGATCGGAAAGAGGCGAGCATCCCAATTATGAGATTTCTAGATCGTGGATTGTATTTTCGCATCCTTCTACTCCCGCGGGAATTTCGGTAACTGAAACGTCGAGATAATGAATTTAGATATAGCTCTATGGAGGGTAAAAATGGTATTAATGGATTAAGGATAGAGAGAAAAAGCAGTGAGACGAGTTTAGTCACTTTACAAGATCATATCAAGGGTCCGAAGAAAACTATTCAAATAAGCGGAGAACAATATGAAGTTCAATATTTTGAAAACGATCACGCAGAACAATACACACTAAGGAAGGTGGGTAGCTCCACAATCAGGCTATTCGAAAACGGCGTCTTGCTCCAAGAATGGAATGAAGATAACGGTAAAAGGAATGGAAATTGCACACAATATGAGCTGGGGATGGTAAAACAAATCCAAAACTGGGAGAATCTTGCTTCTGATGGAGATGTGATTCGAATCCTCAATACCAAAGCGGGCAGTCAAGTGGAATTCATCGACCGTACATCGGGGGTCGTTGTGTATCGCGGGGGATACGACCGATTGATTCACAGACATGGGCGAGGTGTTGAGTTCGACCGCTCTACGGGAAAGGAATTATTTGAAGGATATTGGAAGAGTGGAACATTGGAACGGGTTCTGAAAACTTTTCGGGATAATCGAATGACAGAGTTCAAAGACGAGGCCAATGTGGACGTGGCTACCCGAGTTCCAGTGTATATCGGAGGCTATGTGTACAATCAAGGGAGCAATACGTTTAGCCGCAATGGTCTTGGATGCTCTATCGATCCTGTAACGCGAATAGCAACATGCGAAGAAGAATGGGAGAATGGAGTACAAGTTCGCGCTACGGAGCTCATCAATGGTTGGTACAAAGAGCCACTCTCGATTAGTTCCAGTGCTCTCTGGAGAGTGAGTGTGGTGGAAAGTAAAAAAGAATTGGGAAGAGGAGAGAAGATAGAAAATACAAAGAAAATGAAGGATTCGATCAATGGAATCGATGAAATGAATCGAATGAATGTTATTTCTGTTCCTACTACGAGTAGTAGTAGTAGTAGGAAATATAATAATGATAATGATTATTGTAACAATGATGATGAGAATCGAATGAACCAAACTGATAGCAATTTAGACCATTCTGGAAATTGTGGAATGAATGATTGGGAGAAGGAAAGACTTGAATATGAGATTAAGACTTCAGAGAGTTATATTGAGAAAGAATATGTAGTTCCAAATGAAGATAAGAATGATCTGTCGACAAGCGACAATACATCCGAAGAGAATTTCTTAAGTTCCGATGAGCTGATAGGAATCGGATCTTCTTCAGAAGAAGACGAACCTTATAAAATCATCATTCATCAAAATCAAAAGGATTCGGTGACTTTTTCTAATCGACAATCTACTGGTCGAGTCTCTGGATTGGCTCGCAGTTGTAATTTAGGAGCTGAAATGGAGATTTCTTTATCCTATGAAAACGATTCTAGTGCTTTGAAAGAGTTGAATGACACGAATGATTTCAGAGAAGTGAATGAAATGAGCGAGACAAGTAGCTCAGGAGTACATGTCACCGACACAAGTGATGAAATATTTTATTAATAACAAACACTTCTCTATCCTTTTTGTTGAAATTGCGATAACAAAAGCTCGATTTGATCGCGTTGCTGCTGAATGATCTGCTCCTGATCCGAAAACTGTCGAATCATATCAGCCTTCAGATCCGAAACCTCGCGGTGCACATACGTTTGAAGTTCGAATATCATCGGCTGCACCACTTCCATCAACATTTCCCGCAGATTCGCGCTCTCCACACCTTCTAAAATCGTCTCTCCTCTCGATTGAATCGTCGACTGAATCTTCTCTTCTCTCCGCTCCGTCTCTTCCACCAGCATCTTCGACGGCGTGGATGTAATCGACGAAGTCGGCAGCGTTCCCATCGACTCCCCCATCGCATTACTCTGCTTCTGCGGCGTCGAAAACGTCGACGTCTGTCTCGACGCGCTGCGCAGCACTCGGTTGAATCGCAGCGTCGCGATCGGCTGCGTCGTAAACACGGACGCGACAGGAGCCGATAGATTCAGCGCGCTCCAGAGGAGAAGACGCTGGTCAGCGGTGGCTGCGACCACGCGATCGTTGAGAATGTCGGCGGCGACAATAGCGGTGGGGGTCTGGAGAATTCCGATGATTCTACGATGAGAGAGAGAGAAGGAAAAAGAACTGATTGGTTTTCAGGTTGAAGAGAAGGAGAGAAGTGCCGGAGTAGCACACCACGCAGTTGAGTTGGGAGGAAAGGGAGAAAGAAAGATGGAGAGGCGTGGAGGATTCGGAGGAATAGACGAGTGTGTACTAAATGGGGATGGAAATGGAGAATAAAAAATACGCGCTTGATGAGGGGAAGCATGCGGTAGATGCTTCCAGAAGAGGTGCTGAGGAAGAGAGTACCGTTTTCGTTTATGATGCTTAGGATGGACTGCGATGGAATCGAGGGTTTATGCCTACTTCGTTCTCGATGGTGGCGATTAGCTCACTGCGATAGTTTCGGGAATTCACTTCGATGATGTTTCCTTGCGAGGTGCAGGCGTACAGGAGTGTCGTTGAGTACTCGACAAAGCAGGTGATTTGACAACCTGGATAGTTCACGTCCAGAACTGGAGCTGAAAACCCGGTTTTGGCAATAGGCCACAGCTGCAATATTAGAAGATTAAAATAATAATTGAATACTCGGATATTACCTTCTACATCGCCAGTTATCACATAGCGACTCCCGGATAAGATTATTCCACTCACAATCGGTACTATAATAGAATCCCTCATAGAATATCGTACTTGGTGCATCTTCAGATACTTGGTTTTTCGCGCTGATGAGCGTTTCTTTTTTGATATTCTGGAGAAACATATCCCCATTACTTGAGCACAAAAAGATATAGTTATCTATTTTCATTACAACCTCTCGATACAAACTTACTATTTTGATTCCAATCAAGAGCTCTGCAGCTACCCGAAGCAATCGATATCTCGCGAAACAACTTCAACTCCTCATCAACTGACCAAATTGATGTCGAAAATCCAGACGAGCACAGCAAAACACTCTCCATGCCGTTCAGTTGGTGAATAGAGAAATGATTTGGACTTTCTATTTTTTGCCTATGCGTAAGTTGCGTAAATTTTAGTTTTGTCAAAGAACATGAACACCGAAGAAAAGTTACTTTTTGCTGGAAGAAATCACACTCCCGTGTTTATAAAGCGCGAAAACACGTAGGAATTGCCGTTTTCTAACAACTCCACAGATTCTATGCTCTGGAAACGATTTCTACAACTCCATACGGATATCCAGAAGATGGTGTCGATATTGACACAGAACTCAGTGATGTAGAGTGCTTCCTATTTGATTTAGACTAGATTGTACCCGAATCAAACCTAAAAATATGTGATATTGTGGGAAATGAACGGCTTGAGCTGGAAATGAATTACATGAACATTCCTGGTTACAGTGACTTGCAGTTGACGTCGACTCTTCTGCCAATCCCCCAAATTACTTCTGAAATAATGGATACTCCTACAGATGGGAGCACTCCTAGTGAGAATCAGATGCGTCGATCTTTTGAGGAGCGAGTATTTTCTGGAGAAACGGCTCAAAATTCAACATCCTATTATCGCCAATTCTCCCGCGCTGGTGTACCTGAACTACCTCATTCATGATTTGTAGGTAAAGGGCGACATACACAACCAGCCCATTCTGCCTGGTGAACTGTCGCTAATGAATTCAATGTCTCTAACTCCCGAGAAGCAGGAAGCCGAGTTCTGGGGCAGCTCGAATGCAACATCGGTTTTAGCCAGTTCAATCGACGCAGAAACGGTGGAATCGTGGAAACACGACGAGCTTGCAAAGAAGTGGAAGCCTGTGTTTGCAGATGAAGGCGTTTTCGATTTGGTGACGGCCGAAACGAGCCAAAAAGCGGAGGACTCGAACCAATTCACTGAATTCTTTGCAATGCCGAGTTCAACGAAACCGTTTTCCGGATTTGATGCATTTTTCACTTCGAAAGTGACCCAACAAGAAGTGTTGAGCGATGTTTCTCCCACGAAGAGCAAAGGCAACACCGAAAGCGAGGCGGGCGATGATTCGGAACTGGAAACGGAAGAGAGCGAGATGTCGTTCACC
Organism: Blastocystis hominis; assembly: GCF_000151665.1. Lineage (NCBI taxonomy): Eukaryota > Bigyra > Opalinata > Blastocystidae > Blastocystis > Blastocystis hominis. The sequence continues at coordinate 594,192 of NW_013171815.1, forward strand.
GCGTTGGAGAAGAAAGCATTCGATTTAATGAGTCTGCGAGTGGAGCAGAAGAAATCGTTCGTTCAGAACATTCGAAACGTCGGGCTCAGTGTGAACGAAGGCAAAATGTACAGCGAGATCGACTCGCGAGATATGTCCAACTTCCACACGCTCGTTCCCCACCTCGCTCAGGAATTCCCGTTCGAGCTCGACGACTTCCAGAAGCGCTCGATTGTCCACTTAGAGCGCGGAGAGAGCGTTTATGTCTGCGCACATACCAGTGCGGGTAAAACTGTGGTTGCGGATTACGCCATCTCGCTTTGCTTGTCGCATATGACGAAATGTATCTACACCTCGCCGGTGAAGGCGCTGTCGAATCAGAAATACCACGATTTTAAGTTGAAATACGAGGACGTTGGCATCATCACGGGCGACGTTTCGCTGAATCCGACCGCGTCGGTTCTCGTGATGACCACCGAAATTCTTCGAGAAATGCTGTATAACGGATCCGACATCATTCGCGATATCGAATGGGTCGTGTTCGACGAGGCCCATTACATTAACAATTCAGATCGCGGCGTCGTGTGGGAGGAATCGATCATTCTCCTTCCCGATCACGTGGGGCTGATCTTCCTTTCCGCTACCACTCCGAACGTGAAGCAAATCGCAGACTGGATTGGGCGGAGCAAACACAAAAAGATTTGGATCATGCAGACGGACTTCCGTCCCGTTCCATTAGAATTCGACTTGATTTACCAAGGCAAAGTGACTTGCGTAGCTTCTCTGCAGCCCATTCATCGAATAGATCAAAGACGTGAAAAACAAGTTTTATCCCGATCGAATCCGATCGCTTCACGGCTTCCGTCCCCAAGAAACATCGAAGGACGACGCGCCTTCCCTTCCTGCGAAGATTTTCAACCCCTCTCAATCCGATCTCCGCGATGTAATCAAGATTCTCAAGAAGAACAACGACATGCCCGTACTCCTGCCTCCCATTTCGCCATGTAGTGCATTATGTTCACCATGAGCCGCGCTTCCTGCTCTCAAAACGCACAGAAACTCGCCAAGGAAAAAGTGAATCTGCTGCCTCCAGACGAAGCACAATACGTCCGAAGCTTCTACCAGCGCTGCATTCAAGATCTGCGCGCAGAAGACCGCAGTCTCGCGCAGGTCCAAACGCTGCTGCCTCTCCTCTGTCAAGGCATCGGCGTTCACCACGCAGGACTGCTGCCGCTTCTGAAGGAAGTGGTCGAAATGCTCTTCTCGACTGGGTACATCAAAGTGCTGTTCGCCACGGAAACCTTCGCGATCGGCGTGAATATGCCCGCCAAATCGGTGTGTTTCAGCGGACTGGCGAAGAACGACGGCATCACTTCTCGCTATTTCCTTTCTTCGGAGTAGGAAGCAAACGGAATTGTAGGCTGACGAGCAGATTCACCCAAATGTCAGGACGAGCGGGTCGACGCGGAAAAGACCTTCTTGGACGCGTGTATATCCATGTGAGCAATCTGCCTTCCACGAACGTAGTGATGGGTATTGTCTCGGGAACACGCGATTTGATCACGTCGCAATTCCGAATCTCCTACTCGATGATTATGAGCATTATGCGCGTTCAGGACTTGTCGTTAGAAGGAATGATCTCGCACTCTTTTTCGGAGGCTGTGCATCGGTCCAAGACCGAATTCACTGCCTATAAAAAGGTAAAAGCAGTCAAGGGAAGCTGAGATCGTAGAATCTGAAAAGCATTGAAAACGTCGCTGAACGGCTCAAGAAGAAGCCGATTCTCTTCTCCTTGCAGGATCAAATTGAGTACGCAAATCAGTACAAACATACGCAGAAATCGCGTACGGAGTTCTGGGAGACGCAGATGGAGCTTTGGAAGAACATGAAAGAATCGCCGTTCCGCAAAGGCGCCTTGCTTTTACTGGACGTTTCGCTTTTCATAAACGACTCGCTTCATATTCTCCACACTGTGGGCTCGCTTTTTTCGATCACCGTCGAAAACGAGTTCATCGTTGTCTCCTACATTCCGCCCGTTTGTTTGGCGCTGTGCTTTAAGTGTAGTCGTACGAAATCCCGCCTGAGCAGCAAGTCAACATGAACAGTCTGAAGCAATCCTCCACGCTTCCGCTGAAATGCATTAACTTTAACGGAATCATGTTCCTCGTGTCGCATGTTTCGTTCCATGTACTCGCTCCATCGCTCTGTGATCTAGAATATCGAAGCGATTCTCCCGGGATCCGTCGATTCTGGCAAGCAGATCATGACGTTCAACGTTCTGTTCTCGAACCTGGCCAAGAAACTGGGTTCTCTCTACGAGAAATACGTCGTATTGCGAGACACTGCGGGGCTGAAGAACATTTGTCCCGTGCTGCCCCCTTCCATGTGGGTTGCAATGTGTTTTGGGTTATTGAGTAGACCGGGATCGCTGCTCCCTTCCGCTACCGAAGACGATTTGAACGCGTTCGCTTATATTCTGTCCGCGTTGGAGTCGAAGAAGGAGAAATTAACCAACAAAATGGGCGAAGAGAAGCTGAGTCTGCTCCCCGAGCTGCATTCACGCATCGCTGTTCTTAAAAACTTGCAGTACATCGATGAGGACGACACGGTAACCATGAAAGGACGCTGCTGCTGCTTTGTATCTCAGTTGATTGAGAGGATGCTTATGAAATAGATCCGATCAGGGAACGAGCTTTTACTGCTCGAGCTTCTCTTCGAGAATCTTCTTCATGATTTGACGCCTCCCGAACTCGCCGGAGTGCTGAGCGTTTGCATTTACGAGCGAAACGACGACGTGACTCTCACAAACGCTCACTTTATCAAGATTCAGCACGAGATGATCGAAATTGTGGAGCGAATCGGACAGTTGGAGAAGGATTGCGGACTGTCGGAAGAGAGTATTATGACCAAGGAGAAGAATATCCATGTGGGCTTTATGGAGATCGCAGAGAAGTGGTGCAAAGGAATGACGTTCTCCGATCTAATGAAGGGCTGTCCTTTGGATGAAGGGTTTGTCGTGAATCAGCTGCTTCGGACGGAGATGGTGTGTCGCAGACTCGCTGATATCGCGCAGGAAATTGGAAACCCGGAACTCTTCCAGACCTGCCAGATGATCTCGCAAGCAATGCTGCGCGATATTGTTTACACTCCTTCACTCTACCTGAACTCAACTCTTTGTTTCATCAAACAAACAGACAATCAACACAACTAATCAATCAATCAACCAATCAATCAGTGTTGATACAAACAAGCGATCGAATAATGCTTCCATCGAAAGAAGAGGAGAAACCAATTCCTTAAACTCCCATCATCGACAGATCAATCTGTCCAGCGTGCTCCGGTTTCGGAGGAGCGGCTGGCTTGGAAGCTTGCTTCACAGGCATGACTTTCTTAGCTGGTTTCGTGTGGGAGGCGATATAAGCGAGAACAGCGAGCAAAACTGCCACCAAGATAACGCCTAAAAACACCCAAATCAGATAAGAATAATCAGGACAAGAGAGATAGGTGAACTCTACATCGCTCTGCACGATGGACGCTCCATTATAGAGCAGACTAATGGGAACTTTCGACTCTCCGTTCCACATAAAGTTCGCTGTGTGCACCCACGCCCATTCTTCGCGATCGACCAGCTTCGGACCATCGCAGAGCAGATGCGTTTGATTCAACACCTTCGCTTTCGTTTCAGGGAAATCTCCAAACCGGCACATCAGCGAGATCGATGCGGACTGAGGGAAGCCGTGACCGATCATCATGATCTCATCCGGCATTTCTTCGTTGCATCTGCAGTCAGGAAGGATCTGGGTCACCAAGGGACATGTGCTGTTCTGAAGCTTCTCTCGCACGGTTTGAATGCTGCTGTAATCGTCTACCAAACTGAAGTATTGGTCCGAAGGGGACGACGCAATCTGGCGCAAGTCGTCCTCATAATACGATGCTGCACCCACTCCGATGGTATAGATCTGGATATCGTCAGCCTTCGCGGCTCGGGCCTTTTCGATGGCGTACGCATTACAATCATGGGGGTGATCATTGCAATTAATCGAACTATGAACCGTCTGAAAACCATCTGTGATAAGCACGATCTGATCCGGAATATCGCTGCGACTGTTCTTCAAAATGCGGTGCGCTTCTTCAATAGCTTTCGCAATGTTTGTTAAACCAGACATCCGATCCGAATCAATCGCCTTGCGGACATCGCACGCATCATACGTCAACTCCTGAAGAACTCGTACGTCCGTGGAAAACTCAAGGATTGAGACCAGGGTATAATTCGGATGGAGATAGTAGTAGTCAAGAATACTCTTTACAAAATCAATTTCTTTCCGGTAATTCTCATCAGTAATACTGGAGGAGGAGTCAATAAGAAAAACGACGTCCATCACTCCTTGGCAGATGCCAGTGTTGTTGTAGTGGGTATAGTTGTAATAGCAGCCATAATTGCCATCTTCTCCAAAACCACCTCCTTCTTGCGGGAAGTAGGAACTACCATTCGTGCCCCACCAATCAAAACGATTGCCATTCCAATAACCACCTCCACTACCACCCTCGCCGCCGCCTTCGCCGCCGCCTTCACCGCCGCCTCCACCTCCTGGAGTGTCAGTAACATCGGCACCGGGTGGTACATCAAAAAGAGTAATCGAGTTAGTATGGGTACGAACAGATGGCCTTGCGAACGCTAAAGAAACGCACAAAATCAATGAGAGTGCTAAAATTGCTTTCATTTTTCAAATAAAAAAAGTTTTGCATTGTTGTTACTGACTCTTCAAACTAATGAAATCACTGTTCGCGGTATAATGCATTCTTTTGCAATTCCATAAATAGGCATTTTCACATTATCTCCGTATTTATGCTTGTTCGTGAAGGACAGAGACAAGAGGGGGCTTCTATGATAGAAGATAGTCCTGGAGAATGCATAGAAAATGTCGACTGTATTATTAACCGACGTGCTGTTCACAGTCACGGGTCTCTTTACCTACAAGACACGTAATCGATAGTTCAGTTCTTACCTTTCAGTTCGCTCGTTTTTCTATCTTCTCAGAATGAAGACTATAGTCTAGTAGTTGATTATCGAGCTATCGGAGTCCATGCTATTTGCCACAGTCCGGACATTTATAAGCACCATTGCATCTATTGTCAAGTTTCAGATCCTAACAATCCATACGAGGGATCCATAGATTTTTCTCCGGGGATATTTTTGAACGAGGATATGATGGTGGAAGAGGAAGTGGATTCCAGAGTGGAGGAAGTGTTCTTCGCTCCGAATGATCCTGATCAAAGTACGTCTTTTTCTAGGGAATCTAAGTTCAAGTTGCATTCTTGTTTGAGCAGATTAGCACTCATCAGGCTGAAACCTCAAGTGACGTATCAGATGACGATGACTTTTTCCTGAATGATGGTGTGCTGGCCTTTGATCGTGACATCGAGACTTTATTCCGAGGGGTGTGAGCGTGAGAAGCATGCCAGGCATTATCTACTCCTAATCTCTGTACTTATATAGTGTATCTTTCCCTTGGTTGTTTGAACAAACATTCTGCAGCTGCCTAATCTCAAGCTTATCGGTATCTGCGGAGAGAGAGCGTGTTGCGACGCTTCCAGCTGGCTCTCCAGGATCCTCCAATGCGCTTGTTGGCACGGTGGCCCTTCTTGTTCATGCCACGAGCATGACGACCAGCAGAGGTCAGACCACGGCACTCACGGTGCTTGTGGACAGGAGACACGATCCAGTTGATGGAGGGGTCGTTGCGGATAGCAGGGTGGTTGGGATCCACCAAGATCACCTCGTAGTACTTGTAGGTAGCGTCCTGGTTCACCCAGTAGCTGTTCAGCACACGCAGGTTCGAGCACACACGGCCCACACGGCACTCGGCAATCGTCTGAAGATTGCGGGTGTTCTTCAGCTGGTTGATACCCTGGTGCTTGGGCTTTCCGTAGACAATTCCCTTAGGATTAGGTCGCTTGCGTCCTCCACGGCGAACAGCCACACGGTACACAACGTAACCCTGCTTGGCCTTCATGCCCAACTTGCGAGCCTTGTCGGGACGAGTGGAGTGCGACACGCGGCACACCTTAGGAAGCTGACGATACTCCCAAGAACGAATACGAAGGACGTAACGCATGGCATCGCTCTGCTTCTTTCTCCAGAGCTCCTCAAGATACTTGTAAGCACCCATGAATCGATAGCGAGATTATAATGGCAAACAAAGACTCACGGCAGAATTCGGAATAACCGATATTTTTGATATCATTTGGTACGATGTGTCAACAAACAAATTAAAAGTACACCATTCTAATGAGATTCAAAACCCGTTGCTTCACTAAGTCACACTTATCAAGCTGCTTGCAATCATTGTGCGTGAGAACTTGCGAATTGTAAGCGGCATGGCACGATTCTTTTATCATTGCACTGTGCATCAGTACCGTTATGATCGCCTGGTCCTGCCTATGATTCTTTCTCGTCGCTCCATAAGGAGTAATACACTTTCGAGTATAGGCACACTGAACGTACGGTATGATAACGTCGCTCATCACCGTGGCGTTATTATAGTCGATGAGCATATAGGCACCATCACACATTCCACGTCCCGGCATAATCTTGCGAACCATCTTGTGCCGCGCCATAAAGCGTCTAGACAACGGATGGACCCATTTGTTTATGTTATCTCCCGAATAAGGCGTATACGCGCCATATGTAAACGTTCGGTTCAGATCTTTGTTGATGTCGGGAGGAAGCAGATTCCCGGCGTCTGTCCACACCAAAACTCTCTGTGACTCGATGAGAACATCGTAAATAGCTGCGATCTTCCAGGAGTAGCCGCCTCGAACCAAGCGATCTTCGATGTTCCACCAATGAGGAAAACTCTGGAAATTGAACTTGCGGTAGTAGAACAGTCCTTCCGCATGAAGCCTCTCGCGGAGTTTGTTGAACTCTACGAGCTCGGAAATGAGGTAGTTCAGGAAGGAATCAGAGATGCCGATGTCGATGAGAACAATCGACGCATCCTTCTCGGCGAGCAGAAGAGAGTACAGCTCGTTGACTACTGAATACACGTGGTTCGTCGAGCAAGCTGTTGCAAAGATAAAATCGGTTTTTGGAAAAGCGGAACCATTTACAGCACCAAACTGAACAAAGGAAGGAAAACGATCATCTCGAACACCAAAATTCACATAGTGGGTAGAGGCATTATTAAACAGGATGTTAAACGGTATTGGATATTCGATATCCTTATAATCATATTCTACACATAGAAAACGTTCACAGCACTATACGATTTGTTTCTAAAGTAGCAAATCCAGAGAGAGAGTAATTAGACCTTACCAATATGTTTTCAAGATAGTTAGGATCACTTTGGTAGTTAGAAGGGTATCGTCGAGGTAACGAGTCTGTTTTTAGATACTTTCTTACTACACATAATAGACTGAGCACGAAACTACTAGAATATGATGAAGATCTAGTTTTTTGATTATTGAAAGTATCCTTGATCACCGTAAGAGAATCGCGCGACTTATCAACAATCCTGCTTCCGATCTCCTTTTGAGACATGAAACCCTTTGCACCGATGTAAAATACATCGTTATAGCCAAAAAGATGACTAACTGCAAAGTCTGGATCATGGAAGTTAATATCCACATTTCTCAGCATATAATACTGAAACAAAAAGATAACCAAGAATAGAATCAGCTTATTCACATCATCCATTCTTCATAACCAATTATATTACTACTACAACGAGTTTCGAACAAACAGCTTCAACCAACCTGCGGTTCACAGAACTCCCTAAGCCTTCTCCTCCTTCTTCTTCTCAGCAAGCTTCTGGTGAACGAGCTTTCTGTACGCCAGCTGTCTGCGAGTGAGACGCTTGTGCGTGGGCTTCTACACCATGACACTACGCCTCCATACTTACCGAAGTAGCCTTCTTCACCGCAGAATCCTCCTCGGTGCACATCATCTCAATGTGAGCAGGGTGGCGGAGATAGGCTGCACATTACCAACAAAAACCAACTGCCTACGGCACACACGTCCGTGAGCGCGGTAGGTGCGACGACGCATCACGGGAGCCTGGTTCACCTGCACATGGCTGATACGAAGGTTCTCCACGTTCAGACCCTTCGCCTCACCGTTGGCCTTCAGGTTGTTCAGAAGCACCAGGAAGAACTTGCAGGCAGCCTTGGGCCATCTGCACTGATCTCCAGGAGCCTTGATGGAGTGAGCCTGGGCGTGACGACCAACACCGCCGTTGAAGCGGGTGAAGGCGACAGCCTGCTTGTGGGCAATCACGTCGTTAAGGTACTTCTCGGCCTTGAGCAGAGACATGTCCTTGATGGCAGCACCCACCTCGTGAGCGTTCTTGAAGTGCACAGTCAAGTAAGAACCGCGGGCCTTGCAGCCTACACATAAGAAACAGGAATTATAGGGGAATACTCTTCTTGGTATCAGCAGGAGTCATACTATAGAATAGGTTAGTTTTCTGATAAAATGAAATTCAAAAAGTGGCAATTTGCATCCCATTTAGCACAAAAACGAAAACAACTCCAATAAGACAGCAAAATACAAATACGATCCCTACCTGTATCTCACCATTTGTGTATAGCGAAAAGTAGCTGGTTGAACAATCCTATGTGGACGGAAGGCGAAAGGAATGGAACGAGACGTATTCCGCGGTTATCGTGGTCGTTTATTGCACATGTATAGTGATTTATGATTATAATATGATAATGATTACTATACAGCCATTCTTATCTGGAAATTAGGAGCAGCGATGAAAGCAAAAATACAGAAATTCAGAGTTAACACTACATGGGGGCATAACCACAAGGATATTGTGGAATCAAGGGAAGTGGGGGGAATAGTTTAACAGTAGTTAGTTTTTTTACTAATTTGAGGAGTGGATGTATATCAGCTTGCTTAGTGCTTTGATATGTTGTTAGAAGAGATATTGGATTCCAATTACTTTTGGATACATTATGATGAAATTGAGGACTTGATAATCTGCAGTGTCACAAAAATGCTTTGTAAGTGAAATTCCTTTAATAGTGCCATGACTTTGACTCTAACTTTGAATTTATCATTACCAGGTGTGGATAAGAATAATCTTAATGTTAAATAGCTATTCTAGGTAATTTGCATTCTGTTTTATCCCATTTTCTTGATAGTTGAGTGCTATTCATATATCTATCCATATAGGAAAAATAAATATAGTGTGTTTATATTATCTGTGTTTGTAGAGATGTAGAATAATATATTTTTGTGTAGATTTATGCTACAGAGATCATTTAGACAATGAATCACTCAATTATTACACTACCTCAAACAACGAGATTATGAAAATACGCTTTTAGCATTTCTCCTGAATATGTGAGTCTTGTGTATGTGTAACGGAATCAAACCCAATTACATCAATATTATGCTTGCATTTACCTATCGATTAATATTGAGCAGACAAAAGTGAAAACAGAAATAGACTGAAGCAAAGAGGAAAAGTATTATTTTGTAGAATGGTAAATTCTTTTGAATGTATACGTATAAAAATTATATTATTATAATATAGATTTGTCAAAGCAAACCAGAGAAAGGAGATATTTACTTAACGACTACATAACCAGAGAAAAGAAAAGAATTTCCATTAATAAAGTAGAGTATGAAGTCACTCGATATCAAGGAGATCATTCCAATGAGTATTTGTTGAGTGAAATGAAAGATGGTAAAGTTGAAGGTCGATGCCAATTATTCAATCGTGGAATCTTGAGTCTTGCATGGACAATGAAAAATGGTAAACGAATCGGCGAAATGACGGAGTATAAGCATGGTAAAGCATTACAAAAAGAGAACTGGGACTCGATTCTTAAAAATGATGGCTATCGAAAAATGATCGAAAATAGTAAAGAAGGATTGATTATGGTAGTTCGATGCAAGTGTGGAAATGGTAAAGAAAATGATAATGATATGGTGATCTATCGAGGTGGATTTGATGAAGAAATGAATCGAGATGGTTATGGAATCGAATATGATATGGAAAATGATGGTAAAGAGAAGATAGAAGGATATTGGTCGAAAGACAAATTGATTCGAATCATTCGTGAATTTGATGCTGATAATAAACAAATGATCGAATATGCTAAAAACAATGATGAGAATGGAAATGCGGAGTTGCTGAATCGAATTCCAATCTATGTTGGAGGATATAGCATAGAAAATGGTAAATATGTGCGAAATGGACTGGGCTATTTGATTGATGAAGCTAATGGAACAGCAATTCGTGAAAGTGAATGGGAACATGGCAAAGAGAAGGAAGGAGGAATCGACTTGTATGAAGGTTGGTATACAAAAGGAATGAGTGAAAGTATTCGAAGTGTATTGATTAATAATAAAGAACACAATGGAATGGGAAACCACCTAATTATTACTCAACACATGAATGGCATAAGTAGAATTACAAAGGATATCGAAGATTTGGTAATTAGCTCCAATTGCTGTAACGATTTGGTTACAATAGACTTCAATGAGTATGTGAAGCTAAAATCAATAAGGATTGAAAATTGCTGTTTTGAATCAGTGCAAACATTTCATATCGATGGATTAAATCGATTGAAATCTTTGATGATTGGTACAAGCTCCTTTTCGCACATATTGAAAGGAAAATGGAATAGCGCTGTTGCCTATAATCAGTCAAAATCATTCCACATATTGAATTGTGAATCATTGCAATCCATTCAAATTGGTGAATTCAGTTTCAGTGATTTTGCTGGAGACTTTGAATTGAAGAATCTACCACAATTACAATCCATTCAAATAGGGACATTTGGATGTAATTCTCGTAATTTCTATTATAGTTCATTTGTGGTTCGAGGTATCACAAATGATATTCAAGATATCATCATTAGATCTTCCAAATCTACAATCCATTAGATTAGGTAATTACTCATTTTATGGCTCATCCATTACAATAATCGAAAGTACTGAATGAATGTGTTTAAAGTGAAAATGTAGATCTATTGTCTCTAGAATCATTAAAACTGGGAAAACTGGCGCTGAATGGATCTGTTGATGATAAGCAATGTTCCTTGATACTACGAAGTATGAATATTATGATTGTAAATAACTCAATGCAGATCTTCCAAATCTTATATCCATTAATTCCAAGGGCTATAGTTTCCATTATCCCTATTCAGTGATATTGGAAAGTAGTTCTATACATGAGTAATTATATTATTTAGATATTCCATATGCCGGCCATGTTAATCTTCCTAATTCATTCCAAAATGTTGAATTCAAATCTTTCAAGCGTACCGTTTACCCACAATACATGATTTATAGATATTTCTCCTATCCTTTCAACTTTATTTTGATACAATAGAATCAATTCTGCTGCAGTAGAATAATCGTCAAAACCATGTGTGTTAATGAATCGTAATATACAGTTTGTTCTTATACACATCATTTTTCTTTCATGAAATTCATTTATGACCAAATCTAAGGACAACAACATAAGATCCAAGTGATTATTGCTTCCATATCATTCACCGTTAAAAAGTATAATAGCATAAAAATGAATCAACTAGAAATAGTATACTTATGAATGACATAACCTAGGAAATGGAGGTCATTAGTTCCTTATACCAATGACTTGCTCCTGTGTTCATCTGCATAATTACCATTACTCTTACGACTATTTTGCTTGTTTGAATGTGCATTTATAAGCACTAATTTTTTGAATTAGAAAGGTATGCTTTTATCCATATTACTTACTGCCATGTATGTGATCAACTAAGTAAACACTTCACAAATCAAAGTGACATACCTACTGTAGATTCTATTACAGGAATGGGAAATACATTATTGAAGAAACTGCAGCAAATGAGCTCCTGGTTGAGAATGAATGCATTGTGTGGCTCTTTTACAATATCCATGTTACACAATAGCCAATGAACCATTTCTTGTTCTGCTATAAAATGACTTTCATATAAATGTATAATACTAATAACTATAATTAAAGCATGACTATTTCAAGTGGTGAATGGTGGACCCTTGTTGGATCAAAAGAGGGCACTATTTATGTTAGTCTTTTGTGTACTATACCGCTCGCAAAATGGATCTCTGTACTATTGTATATATATTAATGACAATCTAGCTATGCGGTGTAACCTAAACTATATCACAATAAAATAGTCAATACAATTGGTTTTATATTAAGTGATCCTTATTTTAGTTCAGTGAGTCCTATTTGGTACACTATATAGAATAAAACCATCACAGATTCGATGGCAAACAACTTATTGAAGTAGAATTCGGTATCACCTCATAAATAATACTTGTACACAACCTTCAAAACACATTTTCTAAACATAATTAATCATGTACGTTCGTATTAATTCTTCAATCATTAACACTATCATTTCTAGCACTAGTTTAGACTATTTATTCTTTGCAAAACGAACAGGCACGCTTGAACTACTATGAATGACACATAACTGCTGGACAAGTCAAATATCTAGATACGATAAACTCTGAAAGACCATAGATATACAAGAAAACCTAAAAATATATAGCTGATAAGTTATTAATCGTGTTTAATCAAATCTAGCATGTAGTCAGCAAGAGTAGTGGATATACATTTCTTTTATTAGCTTGTGTATTCATCAATATATAATTTGAAAATAAAAATGTTAGAATAATCCACATGTATCGTAATTCGTTCTCTTGATTCTATTTGACTCAGCAATTGTAATTTCAATTTACCTTGTCTTATTCAATAATGACATTATCAGTTTTTAGCTAATATAACACTGGTTGTTGAATTCACCAACATCGCAGAATTCATTATAGATTAATGCAGATTATTAATATACACGTAGCCTATATTACAGAATTCTTGTTTTGAAGTCGCACTTATTCTTGTCTATGTAACTCCTTTATTCTTCAGAATCGGATTACCTAAGCCTTCCATAGCTCGATTCCGCCTTATTATCCAACATCTGCTTAGTAGGTTACTTGTCCCACCTATTATGCTTGATATATGTAATATTGAATCATTATCAGTATTCAATTCAATTTCACAGTTTCTTTTCAGAATTAGTACTGTTGTTCAAATGTCGGTATACATCATTAATAATACGAAATACTTTATTTTAGTTGACGATAATTACATAAAATTGAAATATCACGCTAATTGTCGAGAGTATCAACACCAACATTCATTTTTCATTTGGATTGTCAATTATTCAATTGCACATAATATAGAATACAAAAATCTATGTATCTCGTCCAAAACTGATATTACTTCCTATTCCCACATATTTTTACAATTCCGAATAACAGCGTTTCATAGATTTATTCGTTTCTACCAATGCAACTGAATTTGATTGCTATTTGTATTTCTCTTCTGTTGCTTAATGTTTCGTGTACACAACTGAAGTATACTTGCAGTCGTAAAGGATATGAAGACTATCTGAAGGCATATCCCTCAAAATGCGTAGATGGATGTGAAGAATATAAAGAGTAATGGTATGAGCCGTTTCTGAGTTTTAGGAAACATTACCCATTTTTCGAAAAAAGCTGTCTAGAAATATTGAACAAGGCTCGATACAGACGTTATCCAGTCGACTTTTCAGTTCTTTCCGATTTTGCTGATAAAGACTTACAAGGGCTTATGGACATTGGAACCGAATACTTACGTCATGGATCCTATGCTGACCCAGTAGATATTCACGAAGAAAGTTTTTCAGCCGAAATAACCACCCGCGATTTCTGTAATGGATTTGAAAATTATTCGATGTCAAATGCTGTAGCTACATCCTGGGCTACAGCTGTTATTACGGCTGCTGAGTCTGCTTATTCGAAAAAACAGGGCACAAGCATAAAGTTCTCGCTTAAACACTTACTAACTTGTTTACCTTTCTCTTCTGGACTTGAACCAAATAATATCACCAACTATGATATCTACCGGTTTATTACAGAAACAGGTTTGATGACAGAGGCTGATGCGAATCTTTTGGATAGCAGTGATCTTTGTACCAATGATGTGCTGCCAAAGTACCATTTTCAAGTGACGCAAATCGATGTTCCCAATAAGAGTGGACTTATGAATTTGGTTGTAGAGGGAAATCCTGTTGTCTCTCTCTTAGCTCTTGACCTATTCCGTCTTCGTGTAACGAACCATGTGACAGGAGATTACATCTATACTGGAGCTGCATACAACCCGACTTTATATGGTGTGATAAAAGGATACGATAAAGAGAAGTGGATTGTCACATTCAACGTGGTACCTTGTGAAAACATTGTACTTCAGCTTCCTGTGACTGATAATGATACGAATGCCAATTATGCTGGAATTGCTGGTTATGCTTTTTCGATGAGCTATACAGAAACTACCACTCCAGAGCCTCCTAGTGATCCGAATAAGGTCCTCATTAAACTGACAGCGAGTTATAAAACAACGCCAACGGGTTCGGGAACGGTGACGCTCACGGATGCAGTTGATGATAAAAATGAGATTTTCAGTATGACTCTAACAGGAGAAGGGAGTGACAGTGAACAGGTTGAAGTGCCTTCAAGATTGATGAAGATTATAGTGAAGGGAGGTCCTTGGAGTGCAGGTTCCACTCTGCTAATTACGAATAGAGCTGGAGAAGATCATATTGCTTTAAATACAGATTCGTCTCCCAAAGAGTATTACTACCATTCAGAGGCTGGATTAGTGAAAGGTGACCAGATAGCTGAAGTGACTGATTGTGATAATTTCGAAGAGGCTCTGGCTTCTAGTATGATTGTTCACTTAAAAGAAGACAGTTGCAATGTTCCGGGTAAAACTTTCTCGATCCAAAAGACGGATAAGGTGGTTATGCTTTGGATTGAGAAAAACAATTTCCCTGATATGAATGCCTTTATGATTGATGGAGCTGAGAACTTGGAATATCTGATCTTTGGCGATACAATAATGAGTTATATTTCAGAAGGAACTGGAAGAAGACTGGGAGATACTCCCAAGAGATTCCGCGTTACGAATAGTCCGAAGTTAACACACATACAGATTGGAGATCAAATGTTCACCGATTTTACCGAGTTCACAATATCCAATCTTCCTGCATTACGACTTCTCCAAATTGGATCCAGAAACTTTGAAAATGTTCCAAAACTATCTATTACTAGTAGGAATATGCATGAGTGAATTCTAATGGATAGATTTCCCGAGTTTGACAACATTGACGATTGGAGATGAATCATTCAAGAATGCCACTTCAATTTCTATGAGTTCATTGAATTTGATCGAAACAATTGATATTGGAAATGATTGTTTCAAATAAATCGCAAACGATTTACGCTTAAATCATTTCCCCGAATTGATTTCATTGAGAATCGGTAATAGTTCATTCTATAATGAAGATAATCCTGATGTGATTGCTAAAGTATTCCAAATATACAACAATTCTAAATTGTTATCGATCGAAATTGGTGAATATAGTTTCTCCAAATTTGGAAGTGGCTTCGCAGTATCATCACTTCCTTCATTACAGAGTCTCATAATTGGTTCGATTGAAAATGAATCTAACAATTTCATGAATGTTCCAAGTTTCTCTATTTCGCGTATTATTATCTAAATGACATATTACTAATATTTAGATCTTCCTAGTTTATCAACCATGATAATTGGTCGTGGATCCTTCAGTGAAGCTACTGCATCATTTACTGCTACAAGTACTATTTATCACATATTGTGACTTAATCAATAGCTCTCAATAGTTTAGTTTCATTAATGATTGGAGATGAAGCATTCCAGAAAGTCACTTCATTCTCTATGAGTTCATTATCTTCAATCGAAACAATTGATATTGGAAATGATTGTTTCAGTGATGTCACAAGTGATGTACGCTTAAATCATTTCCCCGAATTGATTTCATTGAGAATCGGTAATAGTTCATTCTATGATGAAACAAACAATGAGGCAATTCATAAGAGTTTTGTAGCTTACAACAATCCTAAATTGTTATCAATCGAAATTGGTGAATATAGTTTCTCTAAATATGCAAATGGTTTCACTCTAATGAAACTTCCTTCATTACAGAGTCTTATAATTGGTTCTATTGAAAATGAATCTAACAATTTCATGAATGTTCCTAGTTTCTCTATTTCGCGTATTATTATCTAAATGACATATTACTAATATTTAGATCTTCCTAGTTTATCAACCATGATAATTGGTCGTGGATCATTTAGTGAAGCTACAACATTCTCTCTATTGAGTATTATATTATTATGTTATACATAATACTAATATTTAGATCTTCCAAATTTGACTTCATTGACAATTGTGGACGGATCATTCCAGAAAGTCACTTCATTCTCTATGAGTTCATTATCTTCAATCGAAACAATCGATATTGGAAATGATTGTTTCAATGATGTCACAAGTGAAGTACGCTTAAATCATTTCCCCGAATTGATTTCAATGAAAATTGGTCATCGATCATTCTATAATGAAGATAGTCCTGATGTGATTACTAAAGTATTCCAAATGTATAACAATTCCAAATTGGTATCAATCGAAATTGGTGAATATAGTTTCTCTAAATATGCAAATAGTTTCACTCTAATGAAACTTCCTTCATTACAGAGTCTCATAATTGGTTCGATTGAAAATGAATCTAACAATTTCATGAATGTTCCAAGTTTCTCTATTTCGAGTATTAATGAAACTATTATATATAATGATTTTTAGGTTTTCCAAATTTGAATACATTGACTATCGGTCGTGGAGCATTTAGAGAGGTTGCTAGTATCAGTATCAAGAGTATAGAAAAGAAAGGTAGTAATATATATAGATTTTGAATCGCTATCATTTATCCAGTTGGGTGAAGAAGCATTCTATGGAAAAGATAATGATACTTGTATATTGGACATACAAAGTATTGTTAAAACGTTGTTTTGATGTAGATATTCCTAATCTGCAATCCATAATAAGTTCGGGATCTAGTTTCTATAATCCTCGTTCAATTATTCTGAAGAGTATTTTAATGGAATCTATTTTCATTTTAGATATCGCAAATGATGTAATTGCTGAAAACTTTGAATTTAGATTGGACAATTCTTTCAGAAAAGTAACAACGAAATCAATTTATAGTAATTTTTATGGATGAGTAATTAAAGTAGAAATTCCAAAAGCTCTAGAAGACTATATTAATTCCATTCCAGGTGCTGGATTATAATCAGGAATAAAATTCTTTGTATCCCCAAGATTGGATATTTGTTTTTGTTTTATACTTTCACTATTATCTGTGTAGAATTTGATCAATGTTTCTCCGGCAGTTCTAATACAAATATTCATTGATTTCTATTAGGTCATGATATCAGAACAAATCGTAAACATATAACACATTCTCATTACATTTTCGTTCTTAATATTACTCAAGGGTCTCTTCAACACTCTTTCCACTGTTATTACCATTTTAATGCAAATATAAGCGTTTCATTGTTTAGATTTATCGTTAATAGATCATACGCCAGTGATATGAGTGTTAGAGTATCCCATATTTCCATTTCACAACAACATACAACATTCATTGTCTATTTCATAAGCAATCAAGTTGATTAACACTAAGTCGATGATAATGAGACTCTTTGTAGTGTGGAACATAGTTCTCAAATCGTTCCTTTGCACCTTATACCAAAATCATTCTATTTCCTTATTCCTTGGGTGCTTATGATTGGGATTACTTTCACAATTGATTGTTCTTAGAGTACTTGATATCAGTTGTCTGTTCCTGTTTATTCATCACAACTTGATCAATCTGTTGACACCTTATCCGCATTCACCACTACTATCTGGCAAGCTTCTTGTGCTTGCATGTATAAAAAACGAATAAATTACTGATTTGCAAAAGATCTTGAGCGTGTTGTTAGCCATCGATTACTTTCCTTTCCATATTAGCCTTCAACTTCATTCAAGAAAAAATATCGGATGCGAGGTTCGAACTCGCGACCTCTCGCGTGTGAAGCGAACGTGATAGCCACTACACCAACCCGACTCCTGTCAGCTCTCTACCCAATTCCTACTCAAATGTTTGCAAAATTGCTTAGTGGATGAAAATCGTTTTCTTCTCCCAAAATCAAATCATTCTGTAATCAATACCATGGATTCGCCCTTCCAATAATCTATTCTCTCTCTCTGCTCATCCTACTCATGTTTTCCACATGTCCCCTTCGCACTGCACACGCTTCATCAACAAACACCCAGTTGTCAACATTATTACATTATTACTTCTTCTTTCCGTACACCTTGTTCAGCTCCTTCCACAACTGCTTGTCCGACATCGCCATGCGCACGCGCTCCGCGTGTCTCTTCTCGACCTCCTCCTGCAGCTGTTTGTGCAGCTCCTTGGCTGCCTCCGGGTTCTGTCTCGTCAGAATGCTGAACCGATTCTCTCCCTCCAGGAAGTCATCCACCTTGCCCTTCAGCTTCTTGAAATCCAGCTGGAACGGGTTCTCGCCCTTCTCCGCGCGGCGCGGATCGTAGCGGTACAGCGGCCAGTAGCCGCACTCCACCGCCTTGCGCTGCTCGTCCGCCTGGTGGCTCATTCCCAGCTGCGAGGGCATTCCGTGCTGCTGGCAGGGCGAGTACGCGATGATCAGCGCAGGTCCGTTGTAGCTGTTCGCTTCCGTCAGCGCCTTGATGGCCTGGCGCGCGTCCGCACCGATGGCGATCGACGCCACGTACACGTTCTTGTAGTTCATCGCCACCTTGCCCATGTCCTTCTTCATCAGACGCTTGCCGCCCGCGGCGAACTTCGCCACAGCGGACATCTGCGTGGACTTCGACTGCTGGCCTCCCGTGTTGGCGTACATCTCCGTGTCCAGAATCATAATCTTCACGTTCTCGCCCGAAGCCAGCACGTGGTCCAGACCCACAAAGCCGATATCGTACGCCCAGCCGTCGCCTCCGTACAGCCACGTCGTGATCACCGGCAGCATGTCCTGGTAGTCCGCCACCGCCTTCACCGCGGGCTTGCTCTGCTCGGCGGCCAGCAGCGGCTTCATCTGCTCGAACAGCTCGTCGCAGACGGCCTTGTCGTTCTTGTTGGACAGCCACTTCTTCATGCAGCCCTTCAGCTCCGCGGACACGCCGCCATCCGCCAGCGCCGCCTGGATGTTGCTCTCCAGGCGCGCGCGCTTGATCTGGTTGGCCTTGTTCACGCCGAAGCCGTACTCCGCGTGGTCCTCGAACAGCGACGAGCACCACACCGGGCCGTAGCCGTTCTTGTCCACCGTGAAGGGAATCAGACCCGACGTTCCGCTCCACACCATCGAGCAGCCCATCGCGTCGGCCAGGATCATCTTGCTGCCGAACAGCTGCGTCAGCATCTTCACGTACTGCGTCTCACCGCAGCCAGCGCACGCTCCGTTGAACTGGATCAGAGGAGGCTGGAACTGCGAGCCCTTCACCGTGGTCTTGTCCACCAGGTCGCCCTTGTTCGTCAGCGTCATCGCGAAGTCCCAGTTCTTGCCCTCCACGTCCTTCACGCTTCCCAGAGGCTCCATATTCAGCGACTGCGTGGGGCACACGTTCACGCACACCTCGCAGCCCGTGCAGTCCAGCGGCGAAGCCTGGATGCGGAAGTTCAGACCCTTCAGCTCGTCGCCCACGGCGGGGAGCGACACGAAGCTGGCGGGCGCCTTCTTGGTCTCCTCCGCGTCCATCAGGAACGGACGGATCACGGCGTGCGGGCACATCACCGAGCACTGGTTGCACTGCGTGCAGGTGTCCTTGTTCCACACCGGCACCGACACGGCGAAGCCTCGCTTCTCGTACTTGGAGGTGTCGGTGGGGTGGATTCCGCCCGGAGTGAACGCAGACACGGGGAAGCGATCGCCGTCCAGCAGCGTCGTCGGGTAGAACAGATTCTTGAAGTAGTCGGGCACTTCCGGACCGAACGTGCGCAGCGGCTCCATCTTGTAGTCGATCCAGGAGGAAGGATAGTCGATCTCCACCAGCTCCTTTCCGGCCTGCTCCATGGCGGTGATGTTCATGTTCACCACTTCCTCGCCCTTCTTCGCGTAGCGGGTGCGGATGTTGTCGGCGATCAGCTTGGTGGCCTGGTCCTCGGGCAGCACCTTCGACAGCTTGAAGAACACCGCCTGCATCACCATGTTGATGCGCTGACGCAGTCCCACCTTCTGCGCCACCGACGTCGCGTCGATCACGTACAGCTTCACCTTCTTCTCCGCGATCTGGTGCTTGATGGCGGGCGGCAGATTGGCGTCCAGCTCCTCCACCGTCTTCCAGGGCGCGTTCAGCACGAAGGTTCCGCCCTCCTTGATGTGCTTCAGCATGTCGTACTTGTGCACGTACGCCGTCGTGTGGCAGCCCACGTAGTCCGCGCTCTGCACCGTGTACTCCGCCTTGATCGGCTCCGGACCGAATCGCACGTCCGTCACCGTCAGACCGCCCGACTTGTGCGCATCGAAGCCGAAGTTGGCCTGCGCGTAGAGCGGCGTGTTCTCCACGATCAGCTTCACGGCCTCCTGCGTGGCGCCCACCGTTCCGTCGGAGCCCAGTCCGTACAGAATGCACTGCGTGACGGAGTCGGGGAGCGTGTTGAGCGGCGGGGGAATGGGCAGCGAGGTGTGGCACACGTCGTCCACCACGCCCAGAGTGAAATGCGTCTTGGGCTTCTCCGCCTTCATGTTGTCGAACACCGCCTTCACCAGGTTCGGCGTGAACTCCTTGCCCGCAACGCCGAACTCACCGCAGATCACCTTGATGTCGCGGTCCAGATCGCGCACCGCGCAGTTCACATCCAGGTACAGCGGCTCTCCGTACGCATTCTCCTCGCGCACCTTGTCCAGCACGCAGATCTGCTTCACCGTCTTCGGCAGCGCAGCAGCGAAGTGCTTCAGCGAGAACGGGCGCCACAGATGCACCTTCATCACGCCCACCTTCTCGCCGTGCTGGTTCAGATACTCCACCGTCTCCTCCGCGGTCTGCGCCGAGGCGCCCATCAGCACCATCACGTTCTCGGCATCGGGAGCGCCCACATAGTCGAACAGATGGTACTGACGACCCGTGATGCTCGCCACCTGGTCCATCGCCGCCTGCACCTTGTCCGGCACAGCGTCGTAGTAGGGCTGGTGCGTCTGCAGGGTCTGCATCCACACGTCGTCTCCGTAGGCCACACCGATGGAGTACGGGTGAACAGGGTTCACGCCGCGGTTCTTGTGCTCCAGAGCCTTCTCGAAGGGGAAGATCGACTTGATGTCCTCCGGGGAGATCAGCTCGATCGAAGACATTTCGTGGGAGGTGCGGAAACCATCGAAGAAATGAAGGAAGGGGATGCTGCTGTTGATGCTGTGGGTGAGACACCGAACGCATGCCGTACGCGGAGAGGTGAGAAACCAAGGCCAAATCGTGAGCTTCCTGAACGGAGTGCGACGAAAGATACGCAAATCCGGTCTAGGGATCAGCAAACAGCGCCATCACGTACAGCGCGAGTCTGGAACACATCGCCGTAATCGCAGTACAGGCAAGTTGTCATCTTGGAAACCGAACGGCTGGAGACGTGGATAACTCCAGGAAGCAGCTCACCCGAGATCTTGTGCATGCTAGGAACCATCAGCATCAAACCTTGCGAGGATGAGAAGGTTGTGCCAAGCAAACCTCCCGTCAGAGTGCCATGGAGAGCACCTGCGGCTCCGGCCTCGGACTATACTTCATTGAGCCAGAAAAACCATTTACCTGCATCTCAGTGATCACCACCTTCTGTCCAAAGACATTCTTTAATCCTTTGTTCGCCCAAGCATCACAATGCTCACCCATACCAGAAGATGGCGTAATGGGGAAAAGCATCGCAGCATCTGAGACCTGATAGATAGCATGAGCAGCAGCCTCATTTCCATCAATAGCAACTCTCTTTTTTGTGCCAAATTGAGCGATAAAAGCCTTCGGGGCAGTGGAAGAGAAAGCGGTATTAAACCGGCTTATTCCACATACTGCACGCTTTGCACATGTACTAAACATCTTTGACGAGGCTTATATGAATATAGCAAAAGCAATATGGGGTAATTCAAGCAAATCTATAAGAGTATTATCACCGCGGGGAACATGGTAGTTCTTGATACTTTTTGGGGTCATTCGGCTTTGTGAAATCGTGGAAACTATTGTGTAGAATGGGTATTACGATGAGTCGAAATGGGTCTGGACCAATAGTTGCTAAGATGCTTACGAGGCATGCTAGGTTTTGGCTTGAATTGGAAGACTCAGAGGGAATGACTCACTCCACTGAAGTGGCGGCATTCTCTGATTTTTGTTAATCTTGGGATTGCTTCCACAAGAAATACACCTCTTTCACAGTTTTTGTACAAAATGGGAACACTTTTGGTACACTGTTATGAATTGCGCAATGTGAAGATTTTCATATTGTATAGTACTGATAGGAAAATTGATGTCGAAAACTGGAGGGGAGTTGGTGGGATGTTGCTAGGTAATCAAGGAATCACATATTTACAATCGATCTCAAAAGGATTTCATTATATTTTTTATTAAAAAAGAGTGGATTCCTCTGCGAGACTGCAGGATGAGACACATTTGGGAGGGTTATTGACTTTTTGAATCAAATATTACTTATTATTATTATTATTATTATTAACGACTATAACATAATTATGAACATCATATCCATTAATATTCACTCCTTGCTGTGAACGTGTTCAAAACAAAAGAAAAAACTACACGTTTGTTAATATCCACATCAGCAACAACCATATTTTTACCCCGCAATCCACTTTCCCGAACAAACACCGCACATACAAACAAAATTAGACACGTGGTGCAATGGAAATATACTGTCTGGACCCTGACCCCTACTACATCTCACTTCCTTCCATTCATTACAGTCTGCGGCAGCGTAACCTGGGGGAGCGCTGTGATATGGTTCATCTTCATTCGCGACAGCAATTCCGTCGACTCCTCCACAAACAAATCAATGTTCTCTCGAACATGCTTCATCCCCGCCGAAACCCTCCGTTTGCCGGTCCTCTCCTCCCCCGACTCCTCGATGAGATTCGGCATCGGCATCTCATTCTCCAATTGATCCAACCCGCTCTGCGAGACGTTCACCCGCACCACCGTGGGTGGATCTAGCGCAACTTGACTCGGTGTGGGCTTCGGCGTGTCGGGATTTGGGGCGTCCGACGCAGTGGGGAGAAGGGGAATCTGAAAACACGAAGGAATCGTGAAGTTTTTCTTCGAGAGATACGCCTCGTCGTGCTCCGAAGTCACTACGCGTCACGCCAAGCCAGCAGACGCACCGTCGATTTGGACGGGGATCCCCACGACCACTGGTGCTGGCGCGTGGGATTTGGAGTTCAACAGCCGCATGACTACATTTCAAAAAAAACCGCGGTGAGAGAAACCGTCGAAGCGAAGCCTGCGCTTTTTTGGGATTTTCTGGAGGTCGGTCTGGAAGACTTTGGCCTCGTAGACCTCGAAAACGTATTTGAGAATGTAGTGGAGGAGATCGGCGTCGGTGAAGGGAACGCGGAGAAACGCGGTGAAGTCGCAGAGCGACATTAGGGAGGCGTAGTTGCTGCTGCTGAGAGTGAGGGGATTAGAAGGAGAGAGGACAGTCCGACAATGATGACAGGAGTAAAGGATAAAAGACAGCGAAGATTTAGAATGAGGTGGTCACCATGCTTGCCGTAGATGAGGGTTTGGTGGATGAACACGAGGTCGTACTTGTTTGCATTTAGGAAATCAATGAGCGTAAATTCGTTTGAGTATACATCAAAGGAAACCAGGAGTCCAACTTGCTTGCAAAGGGACTGCAGCATCTCTGATATGTATTTACAATTTACCTAGAGGTCATCTTAACCCCAAAACGCGTACAAATTCTTCAACAGAAATTAGGATACGTGCAGGTCTTATACACTACAAAATCAAAGGAAAATAAATTCTTACATAAGACCTGTTGTCAACTACATGAATATCATTCGTAGGAATCAAAGGATCTTCAGAAGCTATGATGTGAAGAAAAAGGCTGGTCTTACGGTTATTATCACTGTAAGAATACTCAGAATCATCAACCATAGTTTCAGAAGATGGTTCGTGAGTAAGATCCACGTGCATTCTCTTAGAAGGCGGAAGAGAATTGCTCTCGTCTCTTCTATTCATTTCTTACACAACACAATGGGAAAAGTGTTCGGATCCAGAAAAGAGGTAATGGAGATCGATGAAACAAATACTGAGCTGTTATGAGATAGGTGGTCGAAGGGAGCCACTAATTGATCCCTATTAAAAATGAACTAAGACAAATACTGAATACATATAGACTCGACAAACAAACAAGCAAATGACACAATACTAACCCAAAACGCAAACACTCACACACTAGGCCTACGAAGCTTCTATGACATCATAGACTTCGTCCGATCACGTATCGCATCAGGATGTCCCGGCAGCAAATGACGAAACCGACACACTCTCATCTCCTGATTGCGACTGCATACATGCTTATTCAAAAAATCGAAGCAGATCTTGGCATCTCTGGGAGCAAAGGGATTGGTTTCGAGTGGGTCGCAGGGTCGCAATTGAAACTTCCGGATTTCCTCCTCGCTCAGCAGCCCGTTCCGATACCGATCCGCGATCGCGTCCGGATGGTTCGGAACGAGGTGACGGAACCGGCAGATATGTCCACTCTCCATTCGGTGACATCTGATCATCATCCCTGCATGCCGCTTCTACCTGCCCTGGTTCATGTACTCGAAGCACAGATTGCCTCCGGGGATCGCGTGCGGATTGTTCTCGCCGGGCGGCAGTGGGGTGTCGCTGCGGTGCGCGGAGCTTTTGCGAGGCAGCGGAGATTTGGAACTCCGCGCAGCCAGCGAATTGGAAAGAGGCGACCCGGCCATGGGGGTCGTGGCTGGCAATTGGGACATTTGGGACATTTGGGACATTTGGGACATAGAGTTGGAATTCTTTGAATTTGATTGACTCATTGGACCTATCTGACCCATTTGACCCATTTGACCCATTTGACCCATTTGGCCCATTGGACCCATTGGACCCATTGGACCGATGGAATTGAGGGAGCTGGTGGAGGCGATGGAGCCGGTGGAGTCGAGGAATCGGCGTTTCTCGATGGGCACGCCATGCCGCGATCCCGTTCGATTCAGCAAAGGAGGCGGCGACCCCGCACGATCCATCAAGTTCATCCGATCCATTCGATCCATTCGATCCATTCGATCCATTCGATCCATTGGACTCATCCCTTCGTACTGCATTTCTGAGGCCGTTCTCGCTAGGATCCGCGAGGTCGAGTTCGCAGAACGCAGCGAGCGACGCGGAGGCCCGTACGCCGAGCAGGAAGGAACCGAGTCAAGGCTCGGGCTCGAGAGAGAAGGCGAGCCAGGGAAGAACTCCGAGGGCTCCCGCGCCTTGTAGACGGGGGGAATGCGGTCGATTCGATCCGAGAAACACGCACACTCATGATCATCACCAACAAATGGTTGGCTGGATGAAGTCGCCACTCCGGGGTACGAGTTGTACAGACTCCGAGATATGCGCTGACGTCTGTAGATCGGTCTCTGGACCGGGTAGTCGATTTCTGATCCAGTTTCTTCGCGGTAATGCAGATAGGATCGGGTATTCACCGACATGCCAGGGGTACTTGGGTTCTTTACACGATTATAGTAGTCACAAAAACCCCTGGCATTGCCCGCTTCGAAAAGGAAGGCACTGGAACCATTCGATGAGTCAAACATGTTTTCACCTAAGAGTAATACAATCCAGAGATGTGTGCATTCATCGTGATACGCATATTTCGTGTTTTTTGCTAAGGACAGATATGGAAATGCTGGATTTTCTCCAAACACAGCATCGGCAAAATGCGGTAAAACTCGCTGAGAACTATCCCCAGGACTTTCTACAACAGTGCTGATTTCAAATGGATTGGTTGAAATAGATGAAATCGATTCAGTGTTATCAACGGGAAATAGTTCACCTGTCGCAGGCCACCGATAGGAGTAGATTTCTTCGGATGGTTGATCACTCATTATGGATAACAAAGACTCTCTACTCGAAATCCTACCTAGTTAACGTATTTACCGTCACCAACTCGTATCGTAATCAGTTCAATAATGTTCACTCGGTACCTGAAGTTAAACAAGCGGAATCAAAACTAAATTCCCCTTAATGAATAAAGTATATGTTTGTTCACAGATGAGTGGCAGCTGATTGGCTGAACGAATTCATTTAGGCTTTATTTTTATGTTCAAAATGAGTTGAAATTGGAAGCAACTCTCGTCCCTTACCTTGATAAAACACGTTTGCAACGGCTTTACGTCATTACCAAATGATGATTACAAACAAACAAGAAAACATAAAATTATTTGAGGATACTCTCCACTTCTGCTGGAACTTTGTGAAACCGGAAATGGTTCTACGAATAACAATTTTTACACATCCCCCACATTCTTAAACGATTTCACCGCATACAAGAATATGACGATAGCCTGAAACACATTTTCCGCTCCCTGAATTTGAATCCCCTCTGTTCACCATACCGGACGAATGTCCCATCTTTCATTATCAAAATACACATTATAATGTGTCTGCGGTGCTGATTCCTCCTTCAAGTAGATCGCACTCCGATACGGCGCAACCGGATTCATCGACAAGAAGAAATGGTAACTCGAAAATTCATTGGTCGGCGTCATCGCTCCCCCGTTTCGCGCCAGCGCGTTATCCATATACCACACAAAGAACATCATGAGGATCTACCTCCCACACCCTTCCCTTCCCTACCTTCGAATCGCAAATGTTCCCCAAGTCCACATTCTGCCCCTCGTTCCATTCGAATTCCGAGAGATACGGCGACCTCCCCAGCGTCATCAGCCGTCGCAGCACGAATCCCTTCAGCCGTTCCCCCTGGAACCCCAGCAGAGCTTCCAGCTACGTAGAAATCCCGCGGTTTTCCCTACGCGAAGCTGCCGATCGATCGCTTTCAGCAGTTTCTCCGCCTTTTCGCGCTTCACTTCCGCCGCGTTATCGCCCGTCCCCGCGGGAGTCCCCGCGGCATTCCACCCGAACGACTTCGAGGCGGCGCCTCCGAAGCCAAAGAGCTGGGTTTTCTGATTGGCCACTTGGAGAACCGCGGGGCGGAGGCGGTCGAGAAGGTCGGAGAGCGTTTTTCCGGTGTATTCGATGTTGTTGTACTTGCAGACGTAGGAAGAGTCCAGATGGAGGACGGTCTCCTCGCGGATTCCGAGCTCTGACTTGAAGAGCTCGGCGTTCTGAGAGAGAGCGTCGATCTAGCGGTCAATGGTGGAAACGGGGGAAACGAATTGGGATTTGATTTGGGAGTAGAAGAAGTGGTGGAGATTGTCGCACCAGCGATCGAGAAGAGTCTCGATGCAGAGCTTATCGATGATCTGAGGGTGAAATGGAAGGACAAAACGAACGGAGCGCGCCTTCTCGGTGTTCACGTACTTCGTGTCGATCACTTTCTCCTTCGACTTCGCGGTTCTAGCGATGAGGAAAGGCGTGCCATTCGATTACGGATAGCTGGGACGATACACGAGCTCCTTTAACACAGGGTCGCCCACATAGGTGTTGTCTGAGTGGTGAAAATTGGATGCAGTTCGTACCGGTATTGGCTTTGTTCAATGTCGTGTATTGGTCGATGATTTCTGGAGTGGCGTAAATGAGAACGGATGTCAGAAAAAGCAGTGCTACCATCTTCCATTACAGGTCGCATCGGAGTGGGCTTCAGCGATTTCTGCATGAGCGGAGTCAGGAGATGATCACTCACCTTCTTTATGAGCGATGAACTAAAGTTTTAGAAAAATAAAATAGACAAGGACTTCCAATTGATCCACTTGGGTTTGGAAGGTTGTGCATCTAACTCCTTTATAGGGTTGTATTGCGCCGAATTCTCCTTTAAATCGTCCCAACTTGGTGCTGACACGTCCGAAGCGTAGTTTATTGAAGAATTGGTCAAATACGGTGTGTACTCATCCTTTCCGTTCAACTCCTTCCATATTGTTATTAACACCTGTATAAAATACAGTTCCAACAAAAAGGAGGAGAAAAATACTAGGTCAAGAGAAAACAAGAATTCTTACGACAAACCAATGTAAATGAAAAAATATGATAGCGCCGATTTAGGACAATGCAACCCAGATTTATCAATACTGCAAACGCAAGCAGAAACCAAGCTCGCACTTGCCCTTTCTTTTGTAACAAGAATCGTCTTCTATGATACTCATACTCCGCTCTAATATATCTCTCTTCACTGTTGGGTATCATCAAAAAAACAATTACAAAAAGTCCACTCTATTCCCACTCCAATCGTATTCTTTGCTGACCTTGACCGGATCATATCCATACAGAACGATGTAATGATCCGTATCCTGGAATCCACTTGTACATTGCTGCAAACAGTCAGTTCTGCTTGTTCGTTCACTTTCGCATGCACAACGCAGTCTTTTGTTGGCTTGTACTTCACTCCAATGCAGAAATTGGGCACTTGGCCCGAGCCGATTTTGACCAAACATGAAGATGCCAATGTTACATGCTTGACAGGCTTGAACCACAGAGAGAATTGCGCATTTTGGAACTCTTCTAAGAATTTAATTGCGTAATTGATATCGTGGAGCTTGAACTGTAAACAGAAGTCGAGCGAGGGCGACTTTTCAGCTCTGTATACGATACGGGCTCCCGCGAGGCTATGACTCATCTACAATGAAGCTAACGAACCGCTGTTTACACGATAAACGATTCCTGCGGTACTATACAATGTGATGGGATCCAATCGAGACGAGAAAGCCATGTCATCCGAAAAAGCCTTCAGTTTTAGAGAGAGCTTCTTCAACCCTTTTTGTTGGAGCTGCTTTTCCGCTCTAATGGTCAAATGACTTCTTACCGATACTTGAAGGAAAATAACGTATTTTCCAATACATTCACTAAATCGACGTTACATGCAATTTTGCCTTTTGAGTCTATTGTCAAACTTTCAAGTTTCCAATTCGGAGACCCTTTGTATTGTACAAAAAGTCTATTTAAAATCCTGCCTTTCATTTCTGACGTACTGTCCGCCATAATGGACTACATGTCATACTTTTTACGAAGAGCTCGGTACGAGTCCCTTAATTGGCCACATCTTCATTGACACTTTTGTTCCAACGTAGTAGTCCTTGAAAAGCAAGTCTCCCATTTACTCATGTCGATAACTCTTACTTTTAGCATCTAAGTCAATATCCTCGAACGTAGGAGGTGGCTTTGTTTTTCGATTAAACATAAATTCAACTAATGACGCTTTTTATGCTTAGGACGCAACCGTTTCGCCTTCTCCTTTTCAACAACCACATCACTTCTTGACTTAAACGCCTCATCTGCAGCCAGCTCGTCGGCCAGACTCTGCTTCTTCTCACGACGCGTCAACGTACCTCGCTTGCCATCAAAAGCGCCGGCCACGACAGTTCCGATCTACGAATCATCCTCTCTCGTCTCCACAACCTCGAATTCCTTGGGAAGCTCCTTTCGATTTCGGTCCTACGACTTAGTTCAGAACGCTGAGTGTACTTTAAAGAAGGAAGCAGAGTCCCAGTAGCTTCGCATGCTGATGATCTCCAACTCACGCTTCACTTCGGGAGTTAGTTCAGGGGTATTCATCTCCCAGAACTTGTGAGGACGGGCTTCGGCTTGTTTCTGTATGAAATAACTTGAAAACGAACTACTCCTTCGGTTACTTGACGCATGGTCGATTGCATGTTCTCTCGCTGAACAGGAATGGTCGGAGCCGATTTCGTGCTTAAATTCATCTGCTATGAACCGCTATGAACAACCCTACTGCGATCGTCCCATCTTTCTCAATTAGATTGACAACCTTCCCCTTCAATATGTTCTTCTTCATTTCTGAGTTAGTGAGAAGGCCATCTTCCAAATGAGGCACGAGTTGAGAACGTCCCATGTCTTTTACACTTCCTGTTGATAGTCCAAACGGGTCATCATCATTATCAAATATAATTCGCCGCTAGAAACTCAAAACGCTGAACACACTATCTACAAGTTCGTTTTCCACGTTTTTCTTTTTTGAGTCGAGTACAGATTCCATTCGTATTGGGAACAAACTAGGACAGTGACCAGCCTTCAACAACGCCATACCAATTCTTTTGAATATAGAACTAAAAGGAATAAGTGCAATGTCTTATGACAATCAAAACTAAAAGAATTGCCTGTTACACCACAACAATTTGGAAAAAGTAGAAGTGTGAAAGAAATATGGAAGCATGATGATTTATGGAATACACTGTATAATTTCTCAGCTCCAGTACTAAAATACTTCAAACGAATGTTTATGATGATCCCCGCGGGTTTATTAAGTGTGAATGATTAATCAGGCTTGTTAACAAATTTTAGCCCTCCACACCTCATGTTGGACTTGTTGCCGGATAAATACAGAGCTTGTAATAAGACCGATACTGTAGAAATACGTCGAGACCCTAAGTGGGAGTTCAATCCGGAACCTACGACTATCCCTCGTGTACCACCCACACAAAAATAGGGTAACTTGTAGGAATTTACGAGGTGCTGCTCCGAATACAACTGTATTCCTGCTATTGTCAGCAAGGAAGGGGATACCTATACCTATAAAGACTACTATCATAACGCTTTGCTCTTTGCGAAAGCAGCCGTGAAGTGTGGATTACAGATGAAGGACACTGTTACCTTTATTGGCTTCAACTCGCCAGAATATCATTTTGGTTTGCATGGAACGTGGTTGGCAGGTGGTATTACTGCTGGAATTTACACCACGAACAAAGAGGATTCCTGCAAATACGTTTTGTCGCATTCTGAAACTGTTATTTGTGTATGTCAGTCAGGTAAACAGCTTTCGAAGATTTTAGCCATCCGTGACCAGTTGCCAAAACTGAAAATCATTGTTAGTTACTGGCAAGATGAGCTTCTTCCCATATTTCATGATGGATTTGCTCTGTGTTATTCCTGGGAAGACTTTTTGAAACTGGGAATGGATGTTCCTAGCAAAATCATAGAAGATCGCATTAATTGTGTTGTCCCAGGTAGTTGTGCCACGATTATATACACGTCAGGAACTACTGGAGATCCGAAAGGAGTCATGTGTTCGCATGACAATTGCACGTACAATGCTTTGGCTGTGAAAGACGTATTTGGATTGTGTGGAGTAGAGCGAATGGTTGGGTTTCTCCCCTTAAATCATGTCGCTGCTCAGTATGTGGATTGTTTGGTGTTTTTGTACAATCCAATGACCATTTTCATGGCTGAACCCGATGCATTGAGTGGTTCGTTGATCAACACTCTGAAGAAAGTTCAGCCTACTATTTTCGTATCTGTTCCTCGCGTATACGAAAAAATGATGGAGCGAGTCAAAATCAAGTTAGCAGAGAAGGAGGGACTTGCCTTGAAATTTGTAAATTGGGCGCGTCGAGTTGGCACTGCTGCCACTCTTTCTACCCAGTATAAGCATAAGCCCAAACATCCGTTTGGATATTGGTTGGCCAACGAATTCTTCTTCAAGCGAATACGAGAGGAGTTAGGATTGTCAGCGTAAGTTGTCAGTATGTACTCATTCGACTAGAGTTCATATTGCAGTCGCTTCTGCGGCGAATCTAACCGAAGATACTCTTCACTTCTTTGCCTCTTTGAACATCCCAATTATGGATCTATTGGGGCAGAGCGAAGGGACTGCGCCTGTGACCACGTGCACCAATGTAAATCAGCTGTGGAAGATGGGAACAGTTGGCCTGCCTTTCCCAGGAGTGGACGTCACAATCAACTCAGATAGCGAAATCATGTACAGAGGTCGCAATGTTATGATGGGATATTTGAAGCAGCCAGAAGAAACCTTCAAAGCAATTGATAACGATGGCTTCTTGCATACAGGAGATATGGGGAGCATGGATAAAGATGGATTCTTGACGATTACAGGGAGACTCAAAGAGCAAATCGTAAACACAAGAGGCGAACGCATTTCACCTGTTGGGATCGAGAACCGTATCATGGAGCTATCGCCTATTATCAGCAGCTGCATCGTTGTTGGGGACAAAAGGGATTATCTCGCTATCCTGATTTGTTTACGATGCGATCTGGATGAGGAAGGAGAATCGACTCATCGATTAACCAAAGAGACTGTTGCGTTTTTGGAAGAACTTGGTACGGATGTGAAAACGGTGGAGCAGGCCATACATGATAGTACAGTGAAGAAATATATAAATGGGGTTCTTGGGAAATATAATAAGGGTGTAAGAACCCAGTCACAGGTAATCCGTAATTGGTGTATCCTTTTGAATGAGTTTACTGTCGGAAATGGTGAACTGACTGCTACGATGAAGCTACGAAGACCCGTTATTCAACAACACTATGCAAAAGAAATTGACTCCCTGTATTAGACGCATTGTTTGTTGCAACAAAGATACAAACACATGTGTCTTCGGACAGCACTTTTAAAATGTTCATATCCTTTGCGCCAATCTGATGCAGCCTCACCATTAGCAGGACTATCAGGATTAGGTTCCTGAAGGAGTAGCAAAAGGTTGTTCATCTGTGTTTCAAGAGTAGCGGCAGGAGAATAGGCACTCGATTGAATCACATTAAGACAGATGCTTCCACTACTAAATACATTTGGATGGTACACACGCGTTACAAACTGGAACTTCGGGATTTCAAACGGCCACTTATCCTACAAAGTCAGTTAAAATGAATTGAACAACTCCAATCAAGATATCAACCTCAAAAGGAAGACCTTCGTATGCAGTGTCATGAGGTCCCACGAACTTGATACGCCAGTGTTGAAGATTGTTGTCTACCAGCTGGACATCGAAATAATTTTGTTTGGTCTTTATATCGTTGTATTCTTTATTTAGTCTGTTCAAAAACTTAGGATTCGTGATCACCATCTATATAATAATAATAATAATGTGATTTGGAAAAAATAGGGGCAAAAACTGGAAAGCGAATACGATAAGATAACAAGTTTACACGATTATTCATTGTTCAGGGGTTGACCAAGAGGTCTGCTTTGCAATGGAAGATACGGTGATTCTTGTTTCGTTGATGGTTGTTTTGTCTTTTTACCTTCTAGGAAAGACAACATCTCATTCCATGTATCGAAGAGGCTCCTGATAGAATATTCGGGACTCTTTCGCACTCTCTTCGCCAGTAAGTGATTGGGCCAAACACGAGTCCTAGACAAGGTAGAAAGTATTGACAACGAGAAAAAGGACGACCCCGTTGTATTTCATGTGTCCGAGATAAACTCGGACATTTTGACTCTCGTTATTGATTACCTTCAATTAAAGGACAAGTGAGCTTTCATTAAATTGCCAAGCGTAGAAAGCAGGGAGAGATGAGCCTCTCGGATTTCCCTATCGAGCCTTCCAAGATCTTAGATGTTATGTCCGCAGCCTTGTTTTTCGATTGCTAGTATATTTAGGGACTTTTGCTTGTTTTCTTCATTCATTCTTTTTTTGTAATATCGAGAATTCTTACCACATGGAAAGCGGAAAGCGTATGGTTGGTAGATAGATGTGAGGAATAGCTGTAATGTGCGGAGGTTCGATGCCTCACGCAGTGGATGATCGAGTCGTTGAGGTATCTGATTGTGGTTAATATCCATATTAGATCACTCAGAAAATGAAGCCACTTGTCGAAAAGAAGTACGAAACGACCTTTTCTACTTTTAAGCCTGTTGCCTGCCTGTCTCAGGTGGTAGGATCTGCATTCTATGTCTAGCATAGGTTGCAGGCCTGAATTACTTTGTGAAGGTTGAGACGGATAAGGGAACATACCACTTGCGCGTGTAAGTACCGACGGTGTGGATCCATGGGTAGATACGATCGATTTGGCGATCTTCAATTAACAGATGTAAAGGAAGCGACCGCAGAGGAAGATCTTATATACTTCTACCACCCTTTGTTCAACAAACAACTCTAATGACGTTGAATTGCATTCACAAGACTCTCTCCCTTCTTCGGCTCCTTGCAGGAAACCGCCATAATGCGTAAACACCAACTGGCTTCGCACAACGACGTGATTTCGGACTCGTGCTCCATCAAAAACGCCTTGACCATCGGTCGTTCTCCCTTCAGCTGCTCGACCGCGCGCTCCACACTATCCGTCATCCGCCCTTTAAGGCTCCACATCGTTCGACTGTCGCCTGCTCCCTGCGACGATTCCTCGATTTGAATGTCGACGCTGCGATTCACGCGGTACAGAATGAACACCAAATCAGGGTCCGACGGCGACTGGAACGCCATCTCCACCTAGGTCTCAATCGATTCGCCTGGCAGCACGTTGGAAAACGGAATTCGGAACGCGATGGAGTACGTGGATTCGCCCGAATCCGTCAGCTTCGACACATACAGATAGCAGCAGCACTACACGTCACTTCTCTCCGCCATTTCCACATTGCTCGCCAGGAACAGAACGTTCCGCAGCTCGCTGTAGTTCACCCAGCTGCTGCTGAGGTTCACGACGTCCACGGCGCAGGTCACGCGCAGCGCCAGGCTCTCGCCCGGATCGATCAGCTTCCACTGGTAGAGCAGCTGCATGTACACGCTGGCGCGGTTGCTGCGAGAAGGCCGGACGAGCTGGACGTGTTCGGACGCGGCGGTGGATCGCACGATGGACTGGGGGTGAGAGAGGGCGAAAAAAGCGACTTGGGTGGTGGAGGAGATCACGCCGAAGCCAGAGGAGAGAAGCGAAGAGAGAGAGAACGCTAGGAATGAACGGAGCGCGCTGCACAAACATTCGTCGTCGTCGTTGAGACGCTGAATGTTGCGACTCAGACTGCCGCTGATCGACGAGACGCTCGAGAGCGTGCTGCTGATGAGCGTCTGCAGGAGGGAGAGCGAAGAAGACGTGGCCTGCTCGAGCGCTGCGATGATTCCTTCGCCGCTGCGGAGCTACGATCGAAGCGATGAGGGATCGGTACGGCGGAGAGCGGGTTCCGAACCACGTTCACGATGCTGTTATACAGCGAAATGACGAGATTGGCGGGGTTTCCGATGAGATCCAGCGCGCCCACGAAGGAGGGCGACTGCAGCAGCACCGAGGGAAGCAGCCCGTTGACGATCTGTCGAAGGAAGTCTTCGATTCGGCCGGTGGCTTGGGTGAGCGGGTGGACGCGGAAACGAAGCGGCGTTCGCTGGAAGGACAGCGAGACGAACGTGTTCAGCTCGATGGAGAGGAGGAAGTAGATGGGGTGGATGCGACAATAGCCGATGAAAAGATAGGGAGGAGGGGGAGAGCGGGTGGACACTGCGAGAGAAGGAGGAGACATCGCAGGGCGATGACGATAGAGAGACGAGAGGGCGAGGAGAGAAGAGAAGGACGAGAGAAGCGATGTGAGATGCTTGTCGGTTACATCGACCCACATGTAGGGAAGCGAAAGATCGAAGAGCAGCACGCTTCTATCCAATAGCGCAGCGAGAACGTTCAATACGATGGCAAACGGTGGTTCTGCATCTGATCGAATACGAGGCTGAGGGTGATCGGCTTTTTCGAATTGCTGTGCTGGTAGGGGATTTGGAGAATCGGCTTGTCGGGAGATAGGAACGAATCGATCTGAATATCGCTGATTTCCGCTGTGATGGCTGTGAGAGAGTCCAGCTGCAAAAGAGGCAGCGACTTGACGACTTCGTCTAGTGGTCATCATGATCAAGAATGACTACTAAACAGCTCGGGAACGCCGCGTTGAAGCGAGAACTGAAGACTCTGCGCTACGAAATGGACCAACTCGCGATACACCCCGTTTTGCATCTCGTAAAAACTCAGCGAAACGGAAGGCACATCGATAAGCACTTGGAGATTGTTTCCGTTCATATAAGGAGGCTGATAAAGAATCTGATTGGCCAGCTCGGTCGTGTCAGCGATCGACTGCGTGGCGAACATTTGATAGGACTTGCTGGAGGGATCGAAGGCTGAAGTGGCTCCCTGTGTAAACGACAAGTCGATATAGGAAAGCGAGGAGTCGATGGAAGAATCAGTGGATCGTTCTGAATCGGTTCCGTTGTAGGAAGGATTCATGTAGTTGGATTTCACAAAATGGCGGATTTGCAACGAGCGTGAAAAGAGTGGAGACAAAAGAAGCGTTGGAACCGCATCGAATACTTCCAAGAAGTGAATATTATGGAGATGGTAGCAGTATAAGAACAGAGGATGCTGCACTCCATCTAAAAACACGTTGATGCATTTCGAAGATGTTTTGTCCAGCCACAACGGCCGCGTCCACGGCTTCGCAACGTTCTGATTGGCTGCCGTTTGGAACACACCTTCGGCCGTGCTGTTGTAATGCGTGAAGAACGTGACGCGATAGGACTGGCCGCGTTCGGCGTTGATCGAAACGTGCGGCGTGGGCTGCGCCTTCACCCAGTACGAATCCGGCGTGCCTTCCCGAACATGTTTTCCGTATCGTTCCTCCACAACGCGCGCCAAAACGCACCAATCAAAATCGATGGCCTATGAATGAAGGGAGGGAGAACGATTTGACTTGCTGATGAGGAAGAAGAATCGAAGCTTCGCTTCCTTCGCCGGCGATTCGAAGATCGATGAAGGTGTGATTGGTGAGAATGAAGGGCGGAGGTGTCCAGGGATGGAAGTCCACAACGATGCTGGATGAATCCGCGTCGATCGACGGATGCAGAATCGAAGCGTGGACCAAAAACGGCTACAATCACAACAAGAAAGAGAAGAACAAACCGAAGTCACCAACACGAAGTCGGTCGAGTCTTCGATCAGTTTCGCCTCGTCGCTCCAGGAATACGAGCCCTGCGAAAGTCCCTTGATCGAAAAGACAAAGCGATCCGTTCGATTGTCCATCTGGCGAGTCATATACGGACACGTTTCTCCTGGTTCGATCGACCGCACAAAGCCAGCACTGTTCACCAGAATCGCTTCGCGCAGCGAGTTTGTGAGGACTGCGAACGGGGAGAAAACGATCGTATCCACGCCTTCAATCGTTTTGGTATCGACTCGAATCGGATAGAAGCAATCGTTCGTTCGTGTCGAAGCATTGTACACCGGAACCAAAATCACTTCGTTCCGAACGATCGTAAAGAACGATTCCGGTTCCAATGACACCAACAAACTGCTCGACCACGCCGCGGAATCGGCAGAAGAGCCCAACGCCAGCGCGATATGGCTCTGTCGCTCCACCACTCGCTTTGGTGTGGATTCTTCCAGATCGTCAGGCGCCGGCGATGTGAGCGAAACCGCATTGAAGTCGCTTCCGTCGACAGAAATCGTGAGGTTTCCTGAGGAATGCGCAGCCATCAGACAGAACTGCGTGTGCAGAACGCCGCTCTGCGACCGCGTCATTAAACTAAGCTGGAGAGTCTATGAAGGAGACGAGATCGAGCGAATTCTACGCTGTCGCAGCGATTGATGAAGCTGAGAAGGGGATAAATCGAAACGACTTGAACTTGGTAATGACTCGGTTGATTTGAATAAAGCGTTTCGCGGACGATTCGATAGCGAAGCACGTCTTCGACACAGATCGCATCCTTGAGCGGAGCGTTTTCAGTAACGTCGATCACAGTGGAAAGCGCTGCGGGCTGAGACGAAGGACGAATCACCAATCCGTTGTTAATATCATTATTCAACACATAATTGAAGTCGATTCGCTCCGTTCCTCCTTGCGGAATTCGACCCTCGTTGATGTAATTCTTGAATGTGAGATCGTCGGGAGTGTGATTCATGAACATCATCGCAGGAAGCAATTCCAACACGTTCGATTTCAATTCCTCGGAGTAGCGATTCACTAAATAGCAGTAGTTGTAGTTGTTGTCATTGTCGATCGGGATGTGAATGCGGCACAAACGATAACTCTGGCCATAATAAACGTCCGGAAGACGCAGCCAGCTTCCCCAAATGCCCGCCGTTTTGTTTCGCAGTCGAATGAACACGCGGTTCTGGTTCTCTTCTCGCTCGCGATCATAATAATCGAAGTGATTCACCATCGAAAAGGGAAACG
The DNA here is from genome assembly GCF_000151665.1 of Blastocystis hominis. Taxonomy (NCBI): domain Eukaryota; class Bigyra; order Opalinata; family Blastocystidae; genus Blastocystis; species Blastocystis hominis. The sequence goes on from NW_013171815.1 coordinate 632,160, forward strand.
GCGTGTAATAGATTGGTCGCACAGAGCGATCTGAAGGGTCGTGGAAGTGGTCTAAAAAGTGCTGAATCGAGATTGTTGCAGGAGTAACGGGGTTGCTGATTCGCTTTTCGTCGCGCAGCTGCACTTCCAGAGGCGTCGCGAGCATCGAGAGCAGCCGGATCGGAGAGAAAATCGTCACGGTGACTTGCAGCAATGTGTTGACGACCGAAATATACATCGTCTACAGTTCACTCGATGTGATAAAACCGAATCCTTACTTCGTAGTGAGCTGTCGACTCATCGCCCACGCGTCGCTCCAAGAAGAGCTTGATGGTTTCCTCCTTGTCCTGACTGAACGAATGAATGTTGATTCCCTTCGACCAGGCTCCAGGCGTGGCGACATTCCTTCCACTCAAACACACAACGCTGAAAGCTACTCAGACTCATGCAGAGCGAGCGAGAATCGAAGAATCGGAGCTTCCTGGTTGATGACGGAGGCGATTTTGTAGGAATAAGGTGTGGCTGTGTTGCGAGAGAGGAGAACCGCTTCGTCCGAAAAGAGCTGCGAGACGAAAAGATCGTCCATGCTGTTGTTCACGAAAGTAATCCGACGGCTGGAGCAGAGCAACTGATTCGATGTTTCTTCCTTTGCAGGCTCGGGATGCTTCCACGCGTAGAGATATCCGTCGAGAAGATGATTGGCCAGAAGCAGGGCGTCGTTATTGATGATAATCTCCAATGCCGAAGTCGCGAGCGAGCAATGCAAGCAGTTCGGAAGATAGAACGAATTCACCGACAGACGAGTCAGTCTACACAGAATTCGAAGAACGCAAAACGCACGAGCAGTAGCAGTTAAACTTCTGGAGAATCGGCATGAGCAGCAAACTCTCCAGATTCACAGAATTCATGCTGATACTTCCGTAGAGAGAGAGCTCTTGGCAGTCCTTCGACAGGCGATAGAGCAGTTTTGGCTTGGACACGGACACTTGCAGTGCGTCGGAAGAACGCAGCGAATCGCCACAACACGAATGATTCAGCTTGAGAACGAACATATTCGAGGTGAATGCGAAGGAAATGTACTGATCGAGAGAAGGGTCTGAGTGGAATGAAGGATTCAACGCTCCTGAAATCGATGCAAGGATATGAAATAGCGGAAACTCACATTCGAAGCGATGAGCTTTGCTACGCCCGTGAGAAGCGCTTGCCGAGTGATCGAGGTGGTCGCAGGGCGACGGAGATGCACGATGATCTGATAGCGACTGCTGTAGCTGTACGGAGGCGTCATTTCGAAAAACTCGGAGGTCGGAACGCTGTGCAGCGAAGCAGACGCTTCTTCTTTGCTAACGCCTGTATCGAAGGGGGGAAGTGAGACGGCAACCGCGGTTTCGGCGATCGAAACGCAGACGGATTTGATGTATTGGAAGGACCGATTGATTTCGGACCACGCCAGCAAATCGAATTCTAAGCAGTCGCCGAAAACGACAGAAGAGCCAGCGCCGAGAATCTGCTCGATGGAGTCGCGGGTGAGATTCTTCACGACGATGGAGAAAATTCGGACGAAATTCGGGAAGCGGAACTGCATCTTAATGGACAGAGGCGATGTCTCGGTGTTTGGGTCGCGCGGCTGCGACCAGAACGAGAAGAACGACTTCTGCGGCTCGGTTTGCTGGAGGTATTTCTGCTCTCGCACCGTTTCGATGGGAAGAATCTGCGGGATCCCGCCATTGATGATGTGGTAATAATCGAGAGTGGGGAACACTTTGATCGATTCGGAGGTCGTGAAGAGCGAAGGAATCACAACCAATTGCTTCTCTTCTGGCCAGATATCTTGCAGAACGATTTGCAGCTGACTCAGCTCGAAGAGACTCGGCAGAACATTCTCGTCGATGAAACTGTCGTTTGAGAAGGAATACGAAGCACAAGAGTCGGATTCAAGGCTCGAAACATCCGGTTTGCGAGTAGTCAACCAATTCAGAAGCGGCTGATAGACGGAGAGTACAAGAGAAAGGCGACTGAAGAACTGATCGTCGATCGCCATCGTGATGTCCTGAATGTCCAACGAGATGAGTCGTGGCGACAAATCCGCCGGAATGTCCACAGAAAGAACGATTTTGCATTCATCGACGATCGGTGTGAATGTCGCCAGGTTCGACTGGTAAATATCCGTCGAGAAGTGCGCGTTGTCCTTGTCTAAAAGAACGCAGGCGCGTTGCAGCTCGACATGCGCGGAAACCGTCGATACAATCGCGTTGAGCGAAGAAAACGCCATGATAAAGGAAGTCTGGTAAGGAACCAGCAGGCGCATCTGCACCGACTGCGTGTTGACCGAAACGCCGTACTTCACAGTCGATCGAACCGGCTTCGGGGATGCAGTCGAGACGGACGAATTGGAAGAAGGAGAAGGAGAAGAGCTGGTCGCCGGTGTAGAGGGAGATGAAAAGGTTGTAGCGGCCACAGGGAGATTGAAAAACGAAAGAACACACAAATCGATGAGATCGGGAGTCACGGCACAGCAAAGATCGCCAACATACACATAAAACCACTCGCTGTGTTCTTTCTTGTGAGGCTCTCGATCGATACACAAGCAGAGTGATTCCACATTGTCGCTGAAGGGGAGCGTTTTGAAAGAAAGAACCTCGATCTCATCCATCACACAGCGCAACGATCCCAGAGCCAGCATGCGTTCGCTCTTCTCTAAAGAGCCGGTTTGGAAGGAGAAATAAAACGCAGAAAGCGTGGTCGAAAGACAGTGGTTCGGTTTGCTCAGCTCCAAATGCACATCGTTCAGTTGCAGTTTGACTCGCATTTCGCTGGACGGCTTGCGGGTTTCTGCCGCGTTTTCTGGCTCGATCGCCGGAGCGTTGTGCGAATGCGAAAACAACTCGATGAAGTGGTGAAGCAGGAGAAGCAAATGCTCCACATCTTCGATCTGAATCGCTGCATCCACTTTGGGAACCAAGAATTGGACCGAAAGAATATCGCCCGTCCGATAATACAATCGTTCGACGTCCAATTGGCACGAGAAATCGGTCAGGAGCAAACGATTCGAAGTGTCCGCGATAAAGAAATTCTGCAATTGGAACGAAAGTTGATCAGAATGCGTGGGAAGCTGCTCGTATTGCAGACGCATTTGAATCACTTTGAGCAGATAGAACGACGCGGAGGAATAGAAGCAGCTCACAGAGGATTGCGAAATGCTCAACAGGAAAAGAACGTGTTTTCGTTCATCATTCGTCGCTGGCTTGGGCGATTTGGGCGTTCTGGATGATTTGGGCATTTCCGGAATGAATGAAGGGAGCTCGTGGAGCAAGACGCCGACGCGATCCAGATTCACGTTCACTCCAAAGTTCCCGAGAGACACAGAGCACTGCAGATAATCACTGATAGTACACACCAGATTGAATGCTTGATTAAAACTCTCGACCAGAACATAATCGTCAGCGTCCTGCGTCAGTCGCACTTGCTGACATCCCAGCTGGATCTCCTCTTCATCCACATAGAAACTGCAATTCTGCAGCGATCCTTTCAGCACCGTTTGCGTTTCATTCACGAGCGTCAGCTGCATTGTGTCCAACACATAAGAAAACTTGAACACCGAAATGATTCGCTTTCTTTCCTCTGTAGGCTCTTGCGCAGAATCGCCTTGAGAGCAGGACGAACGGCGACGAAGCAGATTGTCTTTATCGATCGACATGCGATCCAGCGAAGATCGCAGATAGATCGAACCTTCAGTCACAACTTCGGTGTGCTCAAGCGACTCATCGAGGCTCTTTACATCGGCGGAGAGCATCGAGAGGAAGGCTTCGTATTGAGTGGACATGAGGAGAAGAGAATGAATGAATGCGGAACTCAAAGAAATCGCGAGATTCTGGCTTGAGCAGTGAATTGTGTAGTTGATAAAGTCCAAGATCATCATCAAATCATTGAGTCGAACCACTGGCTGGTCTCGATAAAGCAAGCAGAAGTCCTTCACGATCATAGAGAGTTCCTGCTTCTGCGCGTCTTCCGAATCGGTCGTAGTCGCGATCGTGATTGTAGGAGTGAAGAAGTGAATGTCTTCCGACAGAACGACTTGGACCGGACGAATGAACACGTTGACCAAAGTCAGCGACTTCAGCATTTCTCGAATGTCGATATTGAATAGAATAAACGAATTCGACTCTTCCTTGGGTTTGCTTTCAATCGGAGAAACCGGAGAAAGCACACTCGAATCAGGTCGTTTGTTGCTTCGAATCCAAGAAAACACATCGTTTAGCAACGTTATGAGTCCAAGCAAGTGAATAAACATAGCAGAAGAGGTGCATGTGACTCGTCTTTCGCTCTCTTGATTCTCGATAATCATCTCAAACGCATTGGAGATTGAATCAAAATTGGTCTTGGCGGGATACGAAAAGAGCGGCTGCTCGTTCTTCGTTATCGAAATCGACTGGAATACCACCTTGGAATGCACCATCGATTCATTCGTGATCACATAATCGACCTTCTTGATAGAAATATGCCCAAACAGATTGACAAACAGAAGATTAATCACATCGGATGACTACGATGAATCGCAAACCGCTTCGAGTACCTGAGGCAAAGTCAGCGAGATCGGGACGTTCAGCAGCCGCGCGATTTCATTCCCTGCAGAAAGCCACGCCGAAATCCCATCTGCGTCCAGGCGAGCGCTTGCCTTATCGCAGAAGATGCTTCCGGACAGCTCTTGGCGGTTGTTCAGCAGGTGGACTCGGAAGGAATCGACGGTGAAGAGAGAGCGATAATCTATGGAACACGATTCACAAATGGCAAACTGCTCCGGACTGAAAAGTCGGATACATCCAGCGAGAGAACCAGCTCTGAAGCCGCGATGGGGCAATGAGGACATGCGAGATTGTTGAAATAGAGCAAATCCAACGACTTCAGAGACATAGCTAACAGAGAAGAGGAAGTGGAGCTCGATGAACTGCCGACGGCGTAAGAGAGCGAGAAGTTGGAGATCTTGGCTTGGAAGAAATAGTCGTTGTGGGCAGCTACGATGGCTGTTTGTGTTTCTTCCTTACTCTTACTCATTTCTTCGCTTGGGTTCGGACTCTTCTTGGAAGAGAGAAGAATCTATTGGTGAACGGCAGAAGGAACGAGAACGGGCATGATGTTGTTCATCACCGTCGACAGCACGGGAATCATACTCAGATCCTTGGTGATATGCAGATTCGTGCAGCTAATTTCGATGCATCCCGCTGGAATGATTTCGTCATGCAGCGTGTGCTTGTACAGCATGTAGTCTTGGTAGAGCGAAGAGTACTTCTTCAGACGCGCCACGAATCCGTTCTCTTCCTTCAAATACTCCGCGTGTTTGGACGCATCTTCCAGAAACTGGCGCTCGCCAAACATGCAGATGTGGCTCGGTTTGTGCGGCTTTCTCACATCAGTCTGCGAATTCCACTGGATTAACGGCTTGTCCATCACGCTCAGCGAAAACTAGAAGTGATTTCGATTCCCATTGCATACATCGCGCAGAACAAAAATGCAATCTGCCGAGTAAAACTGATTGTCATACATGTTGGCCACAAACTCCATGCCGCCAATCGTCATTTCCAGCACCGATTTATGCATCGTTTTCCTACAATCAACGTTCAAAACAACAAAGCAAACGGAACAGAGAGCGTCGAGAGATACACCTCCTTCTTTGGCTCTTTGCCTTCTCCCATTACGGGAATGGTATTATCCGCGGTGACTTGATAAGCAGAAGGCAGAAGATTTCGAGGCATGGAATAGGTGAAATGGAGCGTCCCGACATACAACGCAATACTATTCACATTAAATTTGGGAGACATCGGTGAGTTTGCATTGAATGCTTCGGCACGGTCTTCTAAAGGTTGGAGAAGCTCCGAAGGAGGAGGCGATTCGATCGGCGATCGCTCCATTTCGATCATTTCACTCGAAACAGTCTCAAGCGTGGGTGATTCTGTATCAAGAAAGTGGTTTAAGAGAGTAATGAGAGCATTCAATTGGTAAGTATTGAGATTGATAGTCACGTTGTCATCGATGTGAATGTCGACCATATTAGTGTAGAAGGCGATGTCGTAGATTGTGTGAAGATTGTGAACGGTGTACTGCGTCGAATGGGACGTTTCGTCGTTTTCCTTTGAAATGTGCATATGATATTCCTCGATTTCGTCCACTTCTTTCTCTGATAAAAACCCGAACAAGTCTAGAAGGAAGGATGATTCATTATGGCAAACCCCAATTCGTCGATTTCGAATCGGAATTCGAATTCGATTTGGAATTCGATTTCGATTTGGATTTGGAACTGCTTGCACTCGAAGATCCCGACATCGCAGAATTGATCAGACCTTCCCATAGAGAGAACATACATCGAATGTGCATCGAAAAGTTGTTCACCAATGGATAGTAAAAGATTCGTTCACGCTCACTGTTCTCCATGTCGATCGTCGCTTCCTTGTCTTTGTCTTTGTCTTTATCAGGAGTCGGAGCGAGCGTGGAAAAGAGCGATCGTTTGGGGGTTTTCCGCTGTATGCAGTCAATACTCACAACAAAATCCCCAATGTTGATGCTCTTGTACATGATTCCTTTCGATCCCTATTCTATCAGTACACTAAACAATGTTCTACGCGAGGCTCCTGCCAGTTGTATTCCCAATTATCTTCGGGACCACTCGACATGACTTCGAAATACTACCAATCAGAAGAAAAAAAGCACAAAAGCACCTTGCAGGTCATGACGGTGTGGATGTTCTCGTGAGTGTATCGCACAATAAGGTTGTCGATGCGGATAGAAACGTTTGCCATAATTCGTTTTAGATAACGATCGCCCCACATTCCACGCGGCGTCGTATCTTCTTTTTCTTTTTCTTTTTCTTCCTCTTCCTTCTCCATGGGGGTTTCTCTATGTGTTACATATCAACTCCATGCATACGGTTTTCTAGGACTCGTTTTCTTGCCAGGAGTTTCTGCAAAAGTCTAGTTCACATAAAAAGACAACAACAAATACCTTATCTCCGATTTCAATGTCTAAGTTATCGATATAGACTCCGATCGGCAATGAGAGAAGGGACGTCCAAGGAATCACAATCTTTAAGCTCTTTGCGAAACTTGATTTTATAACAATCGGAAGCTGAAGGCCGAGATCCTCCTCGATTGACGTTAAATTCAGCTCCACATTCTGTAGATTTAGTTCTTGGCTGAGAATTCCCAATGCTACAAATAACTAGCAAATCCATGCTTTACAATTAACTTCAATTCCAATAATGTATTTTGAAAGTGCTGAAACAAGTATGGAAGAAACATAGTTTCTAACTGGACTTGCAACGTAATTCAATACGTAGGACATTTGAAAACGATATTTATGTAAATCGTTTACCTAACGAAAGAATTAGTGTTTTTCTAAAAGATGCTTTAGTAAATGTGGCTTGTATTTAAACTCGTGCAATACTTATTAGTATTCTAGCAGTAAACCAAACTAGGAATAACAGAGAATCACAATAGGGTTGATGTTTCTACTGGATATTACTTCATTTGCTATCAACTATTCTTTTGATGCTAGGATTGGATTGATTCGTTTCTCAGAATAGTCAACTGTTATCATGTTTTTTCGTCTATCCCGTCGCTTTATAACTCCAGCGTAGAGAGAGCATTGCAAAATTGACGATTAGAAGTAAACTTCGTAATTGGAGAAGTCCCGTATTTGCGCGCTTTGTAAGCGTAAAGTCTTACACAACTCCCAATCCAAATGTGAAACGCTATGAAACGTTTCCGGAAATGGTAATTCTCCCCGAAGCTTATGGATCGAGTCTTGTATACGTTTTTTCGTGTCCTCGATGTATAGGAAATCAAGAATGTATCCCAAGCACGCGTTTCTCCCCTGGCACAGCTCTTGTTGTCCTTTCCAGAAATTCGAGGTGTGAACATGAATTCCACTAGTTTCTCCGTTGCGAAAAAAGTATTCTATTTGAAAACGAGGTGAGTTTCAGCCCTCTGTCTCGTGGGAGTATATTGACTCTGTTCTCAACGAGAAACTGGATAAGATATCCTAAAACAACTCATACGAAATTTCTTAACACCACTTTTTCGAAGATGATGCAGCTGTAATCACCGTTTATGAGCCAAAAGACATCCCTGAAGACCCAAATATAATCAAAGAATCCGACTGTGAAGTCGTGAAGCTCGTAAAGGAAGTGCTTCAAACATATCCTTATTTTAATTTTATAAGTTTTTTAGGTTATTTTTTTATTTTTTTCATGATTCTTCTATTCATTTTAACGTTTCCTTCACTTCACTCGCATTCGTCCCCGAGTCGTTCAAGATGGAGGCGATATTCTCTTCGATTCCTGGCTCCCTGAAACCGGCGAAGTGGTTGTTCGAATGATCGGCGCGTGTGAAGACTGTCCCAGCAGCTCGATCACGCTGAAACAGGGCGTGGAGAAGATGTTGATGCACTACATTCCCGAAGTGAAGCGCGTGCTGAACAAGGGAGACGAAGAGCTTCCGCTAGAGGAGCGAGAACGGCAGTCGAACGCAGAGCGAAAGGAGATGGAGTATCTGGACAATTTCAATAAGGAATTGGATCGAATGATCGCCGAAGAGAAGGCGCGAATCAAAGAGGAGGCGAAGAAGAAGCTCGAGAAGTTATAAGAACAACACATCGTGCTCAAAAGAGTGTTTGTGTGAACCAAACAGACGAATCAGAGGACTAGAACGTGGAATCAAAGAGATAGTTCTTCATAGAGTCCAGAGTGGAGGCTTGCTTCTCCAGCTTGAACGCACTCTCCACCACTCCGATCTCCGTGGATGTCGTGTCCAGTCCGCAGAACGCTGTGAAGTCGTTCGCGACCAGACCCGCTCCGATTACATCCGATCCTCGATTGATCGTGCCTGCCATGAGGCTGATCTGGAGAAGCGAGGAGAGCTCTTCCTTCTCATCGAGGGAGGTGGCGGGGTGCACAAGTCCTCCTTGGTTTGAAATCACGCAATAGCTGCCAATCAACGCGTTTCCAGCGATCGAATGACGGAACACTTCCACACCGAGAACGTCCTCAACAATTTCTTCGGTTTCCTACGGTGTGAATTCTTACACTTCGCAATGCTTACTCGGCCTAAATCGGAATGCAGAAGCGCGACGTGATCATTGCAAGCAATCAAATTACCGAGGGATGACAAACGGTCATCCACTCTCTTGACAACCACTCCATCAGGAATGGAATTGCGAATATGTTCTAATTCGGCGTCTGTAATAGAAATTGGAACAAGGAGCCCATTCTTGTTTCCTAGGCATCACAAGCAGGGAACACCGTGTACCAGCAGTCACACGACCAACAAAACGGCAACCCGCGATCGAGGTTTTAATCACGGGAATTTGATCTGCCAACTCGGTCTCAAATGCACTGTAAAAGGTTTCGGAGCCACCTGTGGCAACGAGACAGTATTTGTTTGTCAGCTTAGAAAAGACTCCAACGTCATTGCTTCCCTCAAACTGAACTCCTAAGTGTGACAATCTTTGGAGAGAGCCTACGAATTGCCATCGAGAAAAAAAATTATGAAAATATGATAAAAGAATAATTCTTCAGGAGTTTCACTTTTAGGATTTTTGCCAGGTGCAAAAATCGGGGGTAATTTTGAAGTGGTTTGAAATAGCTTTTTCACTTTGCATTCCGCATTGTTCATCAAACGCGATGGATACGAACCATATTAATGCAATTGTGAAGCCGGTTGACATATCTGATGTGCGATTGGTCCTGTTGCCCTTATTGCGTAGAACGCTACAGACGATGATGTGTGTTGGAATTTTGATTCTACGAACAATTGCATCTTTTCTGTTGAAGAAAATGGTGACGTTGCGGCGAATGAACGAGATTTTTATGGTATTGGAAAGAGGTATTTATTTAGATTCAGATGCCGTGATTGATTCGAATGTCAGTGGTGAAAAACTGTTCCAAGCGCACTTTGGGTCTATTGGATCAAAGGTTGCTGATGGCATTCACTGTACTATTTAAATAGCGTGCGTAAGGATCTAGGTTTTCTCCTAGGAGTGGGAGAGACTTCTTGTGATATTGCGTCAATCTTTCAGGGATCAGAATCATCGAAGGGACTGATTACTATGTCTGTGGATAGTATTTTGTCTCAGATCGAGATTGTGTGTTTTCGCTGCGTAGTTGACCCCTAGAACAGCAAAGACCGCATCTACATTCTCCGTGTGAGCGTTTTGGAGATTTTGCGCGAGACGGTTCGTGATCTTCTCTCGGATCGCGTGTCCATCACCGATATATCCGACATACCAAGTGCATCGACTGTTCTCTGCACCGAGTCCGAGTTTTCTTCCCTCGACGACTTCAAGTCTGTTGGTCCTCTGCTTTATCTTCACGTCAGATCGTAATGGAGGGTATTTCTCGCTCGAACAACGTCGAATTGGACAGCTCAAAGTACGACGCCAACCGCACTCTCATCATCCGTGTCTTTTGTGAGAGTCGCGCACGTGACGATCACTTATATCGCGCCAACGGCGAGGTGTTGCTCGGAGAACTCAACCTCGTTCTCCTTCCAGGCATCGAAACATTGAATTTGGAACCCACGTCGAGCGGAGTGTCGAAGGAAGCTTCGCAGTTAGGCCGAGGCATCACGTCGTTCTATCGCTCCGTTTCCTCACTCTCGCAAAATCAGTTTTCGGAGGACCAAATCAATTGGCGACTCACAAAACTCCTCCACTTTCTGCACCACGCGATGCTTCCGACGTCCTTTACTGTTCTTTTAGCCTTTCTGAATCCGCTTCGATCCCATCGATCGCTGGCGTTGCAGACGCTGGCGCTCGCCCACCGGATTCGAAAGATCGCGCAGACGCCGGCGCCCTGCAGAATCCACAATCAGTCCGTCGTGTCTTCGTTTCTTCGAGACAAAGTGAAAGCCGCTGAAGAAGCGAACGAAGAGCTGAAACGGCATTGTGAAGAGCTGAAACGGCATTATGAGGAGCTGCAGGAGGAGCTACAGACGGCGAAAGCGTCGTTTACATCGGTGTCGGTGGCTTTGGATCAAGCGAATGAAAAAGGAGAGAAGGATTCGGAGGAGCTGAAGAAGTGTCGAGAGCAAATCGAAGCGATTCAATCCGCAGAACAGCTGCGATCGCTTCGAATCGTGACGTTGGAGTGAGGTTCGGGAAGCGTTGTGAGAATTAGAAAGCAAATCCTTTTGCTTCGAGAGTCGCACAAAGCGAGCGACACGGAAAAGGAAATGATGGAGCTGCAGAACAAGCAGATTCATGATCAAGAAGTGATTCAAGAAGAAGAGAAGAAGCGAAAGAAAGCGGAGGAGGAAGCTTCTGCGTTGCAAACCGAAGTCGATCGGATTCGCGAAGAGAAAGCAAAGCTGAAGGAGCAGCTGGAAGCGGAGAAAAACGAATTGCAGAAGTCGGAGTCCCAATGGAGACATCGTGCCGAAGCGTTGGCGATGACAGTTTCGATTTATGAAGGATCGCTTTTGCAAACGCGCAATGAATTGAAGAAAGAGCGCGAAGACTTGAAGCTTCAAATCGAATCAGAAGCCGAAAAAGCGACGCGTTTGCAGACTTTGGAGAAAGAGAAAAGCGAGCTGGCGAAGGAAATCGCTTCGATCCGCTCGCAGTGGAGCGAATCCGACGCGCGATGGAAGCGAACGCAACAGCAGCAAATCGAAGCGAAGGACAAGGAAATCGAGCAGTTAAAACAGTTGAATCGATCTTTGGAAAAAGCCGCGAATTCTGGAGAAATGGAAATGCTTCAATCGGAGTTGCAGGAACAGAGAAAAGTGTCGCAGCGAACCGAAGCGTCGCTGCATAGCGTGGAAGAGAAATACGAGTTCGCTTCCACGCAGGTGGAGAAATTGAAGAAGGAAATCCTGGGATATCAAGATCAGTTGTCGAAACTACGTCTGCAAACGGAGATTTTGGAGGCAGAGAAGAACGGAATCGAGCAGTCGGTTCGTCAGGAAAGCGAGCAGCGCAAGGAACACGAGCAGATCGAAAAGCAGCGATTGGCTGGGATTGTGGAGAGTCAGGAAAAGTCGATCGCGGAGCTGAAAGGACAGTTGGAGCAGAGCCAGAAATCGATCAATGAATTCCAGCAACAATGCGCAGAATTAGCCTCCGAAAATGGCCATTACAAAATGCAAATGAGGGAATTCGAAGAGAAGTTGGAAGAGAAAACGGAGCAGCACGACTCGCTGAAACGACAAGTCGACGCTTTGCTTCAGAGTGCGAATGCGACAGAAGAAGAATTGACGCATGCTCGCGATGAGTTGGATGCAACGAAGAAAGACCTGCAAGTGAGCGAGACGCGATCGATGGCTTTAGAAATGAGTATGAAATCGCTCCGCGAAGCAGAGCGGAAGAAGAGAGCGGAAGTGGAGGAGTATCAATCGCGGCTCGCTGAGTTGGAGAGAAAACATGAGACGATGGAAAAGGAGCTGAAAGGGGAGTACGAGAAAATGGTGAAGGAGAATGACGAGTTGCAGAATCAGGTAACGGAGCAATTGAAAACGCTGAATGATTGCTTGCCGCGACTTCAAAACGCGGAGAATGCGTTGAAGGAGACAAAAAGAAAGGTGGAGGAATTGAGGAATGAAAGAGAAACGTTGCGAAGTCGATTCGAAAAGGAGCAAAACGAAAGAGAAAAACTGGAGAAGGAAGTGCAAAAGAGTCAACATGAAAGGGAATCATTGATGAATCGATTTGAAAGTGTACAGAACGAAGCGATCGTACTCAAAAGTCAATTGGAATCTGCCCAAACCGAAAAAGGACAATTGGAAAATGAAATTCGAAGTGTGAAGCGTGAAAAAGATTCATTGGAGAATGAGATTCGAATGGGTCAAACAGAAAGAGCGAAACTGGAAAATGAGATTCAAAGTGTGAAGCGTGAAAAAGATTCATTGGAGAATGAGATTCAAAATCTTCAAAACGAAAAAGAAGCGCTCAATAGCCAATTGGGAACAGTCCAAACCGAAATAGAATCATTGGAATCCCAGTTGAAAGAAGCGCGCCATCTCTTCAATCAAGAAGAATCATTGCGTAAAGCAGCTGAACAAATCTCATCGATTTCCGAAAAGGAACTTCAAGACGCTCAGAAAGAAAGTCAACGTCTTGAATCGATGAACCGCAATCTCGAATCCCAGCTTGAGTCAACGACTTCTGAATTCCACATCCTCGAAGAACAGCTGCGACATTTACGAAGCGAAAAGCAGCAGCTGGAAGACGCAATGAATACTCTTTCATCCGAGAAGCTTTATAGTGAGCAACAACTGAAAGAGATTCGCGAGGAGATCGAAACATTACGAAGCAATACGCATAGTCAGCAAGAACAAATCGCAGCTTTAGAGAAAGCGAGTATGGATGCGGAACAAATCGCGACAGAGAGGAAGAATGAAGTGAAAGAGCTGGAAGAAGCGCTGACGCAGAGAAATCTGGCCATTGACGAATTGCGAAAGCAGTTGGAGATCGAAGTGCAGGAGAGAGACAAGCTCACATTGCAGACTCAGAAAGAAAAGGAGGAGTTGGAAGGGATGCTGCAGAAGAAGGACGAAGAAGTCAAGTCGCTGAGCGAAGAAAAAGGAAAGCTGGAAGAGAAGTGGAAGGAAGAAAACGACAAACTGGAAAAAGAGAAAGAGGAACTGAATGAAAAGCTCTCTGAATTGAGTGAAAAGCTTGCGGAGGAGAAGCAAAAGGCCGAACACATCGCAGAATCGATTGCTGAAACGGAGAAAAGTCGAGATCTGCTGCAGCAGCGAATTGCAGAGTTAGAAGACGAAAAGAAAACACTCGAAGAGAAGAAACAGCTGTTGGAAGAAGACAAGAAGTCGTTAGAAGATTCGCTCCGCTCGGAAAAAGAACACATCGAGCAGGAAAAGGAAGAACTTCGATCGTCCCTGAAACGAACTGAAAGCGAGAATTCGCAACTTCTAAAAGAAATCGAGCAGCTACACGAAGAAAACGAATCGCTGCAGTCGCTTCGATCGCGAATTCGCCAGTTCGAAGAGAGTGAAATCGCTTTAAAGAACCAAATATCGAAGCAGGAGCAAACCATTCAGGATTTGGAAGAGAGAAAAGAAAAGCTTTCCGAAGAGGCGCGCTCTATCAACGAAGAACTGATTCGAGCGAAAAAGACGATCGAGGACAAGGCGGAGTTGCAGCAAACCGCAGAGAAACAAATCGAAGAGCTCTCCCAAATCAAAAAGTCGCTCGAGGAGAAAGAAGAAGCGAGCAAACTCCGCATTTCCGAGTTAGAAGAATTGAATAAAGATCAGACTTCACTTCTCCAAGTCGAAAAAGAACGCGTCTCGTCCCTCGAAGAAGAGCAAAGCAGGCAGTCGAAGCTTCGCGAAACCGCTGAGAAATCGTTCGCTGAATCGACTGTGCGGCTCCAAACGCTCCAGAACGAACTGGAGGCTGCAGAGCAGCGAATCACAAGCATCAATTCGGAGATCGCGCGCATCCAAGCCGCTTTGGATTCTTCGATCGTCGAGCGAAATCGACTCACAGAGGAGCTTTCGTCGCTTCACAAAGAAAACGAATCGCTGCAGTCCGCCCAAACTGCCGCAGAAAACGCGTCGAAAGATCTGCAAAGCCAGCTCGCGACGCTTCGATCGGCGCTGGAAACCGAGAAGGAAACAGCGAAATCCGCGCAGCAGAAACTCGCCGATCTGGAAGCGTCCTCTGCGAAGGAAACGACGCGACTGCACGAGCAGCTGGCAACGTCGAAGACGGAAAAGCTTCGACTCATCGACAGTCTCACTCGGCTGCAGTTAGAGAAGGAAACGCTGCAGGAAACGCTGCAGAAGCAGGAAGTGCGTGTGAACGAGCTGGAGAAGAACAAACTGACGAACGCGCAGCTGGAAAAGGTTCGGACCATTGTGGAGGAGAAGAAGCAGCTCAAACGACAGCTGAAGGAGCTCAAAAAACAGATGGCGATGAGTCGATCTACCGCTGTGCCGCACGCAGTGGAAGAGAAAAAGCCTGTTTTGCCCCGAAATACTGCAATTCCAAAAGAAGCCTCGAAGGAATCTGTTAAGGAATCTGTTAAGGAATCTGTTAAGGAATCTGTTAAGGAATCTGTTAAGGAATCTGTCAAAGAAACACCGAAGAAAGCTCCAAAAGAAGCTCCAAAAGAAGCTCCAAAGGAGACATCGAAGGAGAAGAAAGTGGACGTGAGCTCGACGGTTCCTCGTAGCAGTAAGAAGCGAAATGCCGCGATGGAATCGGAAGGGACGAATAAACGGGTGGACGTAGATAAAACAAAAGAGCAGGGAACGACATACGATGAAGAAAATAGCTGTCAAACGCAATAGTTGTATTGTATATAATGTTTTGCGTTGTGTTTGATAGAAACATGGATTATTCGAGCCTATTTAGAAAGTCCATACCAATAGCAACTAAATCAATTTCATATATCAACGTCTAGAGAATTACAAAAAAACAAAACGATCCTACAGAGAAGGGAGGAATTGTTGGCGTGCCCTTTTCTCCAAATCTAAAATAAACATATCGATTCAATCATACGCTTTGTCTGGAGTGCAAACGATCTTACGCTTTCCTCCCACCTTCATTCCCAAGATGCCTTCATCCCATGCTGGTATTACCATTCTAAGCATCGATGGATTCATTCCAATAAGCTACCCGACACCGATTCGAAGAGAAAGGGGAACTCCGATTTCATAGGAGTTATCGGGAATCGGCTTTCCGTTATTTAAAATTCTTCCTTTATGGTTGATATGGATAACATCTCCCTTCTTACAAGGATCTCCCTTCCCCACAACAAGATCGATATAGCGCACGCCTAGCACTTAGTTGTCTATTTCACTCTTACCTGTATCCGTAAATTTGTAAACTTCTCCCTTTTTGAGCACACATTCGTCAGCCTTAAGTTCTGCTGTGCTAAATACTCTTGCCAACGGGGAGTATTGCTTTGAAAGAACCCCTCTGAGTACTGTGTTGGTAGCCAAACGACAAAACATTCCTACAGTAACCAAATTGGCAGAATTCACAAATTCGTGGGTATTTTGTGTAACTCATTTTATTGAGATCTACATAAACAGACTTTTCTTGTAATTATTTGTAGCTACTTTTTCATTCATTAATGTACGCATATATTTTGAATTGTTTCCTAATGTAGTATCGTTTTTTATGAACCCGCGAGATTCATTGTCGGGGTTATATCCCGAACACAGACACAGTGACATACGTGATGAAGATACAACGTTAACGGGAACTTCCGAAAGAGATAGCTCATCAGTTCAGCTCTTCGTGCTCATTTTAAATACTAGATATTTTCCGATCGATGTTCTATCGAAAATCCTCGTTCCAGCATTCCTCCAAGATTTTCAATCTCTCAAGGCTCATTCTCTCGAACCAGAGATCCCAATAAAGAACTCTACCCATCTCACTGTTACGCAAATCCTGATATTCCCGCGCTTCATCTCTCCCCTTATACTTGTCGATCTAACCCTATCCAGTTCATCGGCGTAAACATAGCATCGTTCGACGAAAACGACCCATCCACAGCGCTTCACCGTCTATCTCCTGAGGTCGTATCTCTCCCCCTATTCCACATAGTTATGTTCCATCGAATCCGCTTCGCGCCGTCGCTCCTCCATCGTGGTAATGGAGAGCGCGGAGACCCTCCGAAACGACGAAATTCTAAGCAGACTGGACGACGATGATGACGACGACGACGACGTCGATTTTCTTCCAGGGAGAGAGTCGTTGTCTGCCTATCGCCGCGCGGTGGAACGAATCCCCACTTGGTAGGAGCGTCGCTTTCCCTCGACTCCAGTAAACTACGCAACTATATGCGGCGGCAGAAAGAGTTGCAAGAGGTGAATCAGCGATATGCGGAGATCTGCGCGCAGTGGAAAGCCGAGCAGGAGCTTCGCACGCAGCCGAGCGATCCCGAGCTCTGCATGGAGCTCGAGGAGGTGTTCCAGCCCGACGAAGAGAGCTCGCTCGTGAGCCAATCGATTCTCTCCGGGACGATCGGTGATTGCTGGGCTCGCTGGTGAGTTGTAGACGACATGGTGCAGCGAAACAATCTGCACAATCGCCGACTCTCCGGGATTTTAGACTCCAACTCCGCGTCGGACTCGGAATCTTCGTTCAGTGCGGGAGCATTGTGCTCGCCACGCCTCTCAAAGGTGGACATGGACGAGGAGCAAGTCGTAACGGCCGCGCCGAGACACGTGTTCACGTTCGATTCGGAAGAAGTCTGTCGATCGAAACTGGAGTCGTTTCGTTGCAGTCTGAGCGAGTTGCCGAGCCAAGAGGCGATGAACGGCGTGGTTCATCGTCTGCAGAGCGTGATGGGAGATCGCGAGCGCGTGCTGCAGCTGTTTGTGAGGGCGTGGCCGGCTTCTAAAGCCTAGAATTATGTGGAGTCAAACTATTCGCAGCTGCAAGAAATCGACGATCTGCAAGGCGAGCTGAACGCTGCGGAGAACTGCTTTAATCGCTATCAAATCCAGGAGTATCTTGTAAGAACCGCGGGGAGCGTCGAGTGTAGTTGGCGGATGCTTCGAGTTTAATCGATCTTGGGGATAAACTGTTTGAATACATTTCGATATATGCACATTTCGCAGGGTGGAAAGCTTCGTATTCGGATCGACGCGATTTGCTGCTGAAATTTTTCTTTCGGAACGAGTTCTTCTTCCTGAAAGTCTCTATTTCCAATGGAGAGGTGTTTCAGGTCAAAAAGAGCATCGAGTCCATCAAGAATGAGTTTGTTCTCTCGATGCTGCGAAGTCTTCGTGTAATTCAGGGAATTCGCTCAGAGTATCGTTGTTTTGAGTTTTATGCCATGTTTCCATCAGTTTGTGCTTGAGCGGGTTCTAACATTTAGTTGTCTTTAGATTTGTTGAAGATAAGGAAAACCATGGAGAATACAGAAGTATAGGCTATTTATGGAATTCCCAAAATTGGGTGTTTGTTGTATGAACCTTTGATATTTTCTAGTTCTTCTGTATATTCTTTTCAGTAATTGAACTCATCGTAGAACATGTCAGGAACTGGGAACTCTGGAGCAGGCTTTGGCGGAGGAAGTGGCGGATTTAGCTTTGGTGGAGGGAATGCTTCAAACACGGGCAACAACAGTAATTCTGGATTTAGTTTTGGAGGAAATACGTCCGGAACAGCCAATACTGGAGGAAGTGGTGGCTTTAGCTTTGGTAATTCGAATAATTCAAACACGGGCAATACCAATAACACTGGAAGTGGTGGATTTAGCTTTGGTGGAGGAAATACGTCCAATACAAACAATACTGGTAATACGGGATTTGGTTTTGGAGGAAATACTTCTGGTACAACAAACACAGGGGGAAGTGGTGGATTTAGCTTTGGTGGAGGAAATACGTCCAATACAAACAATACCGGTAGTACTGGATTCAGTTTTGGAGGGAATACAAATACCAGTAACACTAACAATACTGGCAGTACTGGATTCAGTTTCGGCAGTAATCAAAACACTGGCAATACTGGCAATACTGGTAGTACTGGATTCAGTTTCGGCAGTAATACAAACACGGGAAATACTGGTAGTACTGGATTTAGTTTTGGAGGAAATAAACCTGGTACGACAAACACAGGAGGAACTGGAGGTTTTAGCTTTGGCAGCAATACGAATACCGGCACCTCTGGTAACAGTACCTTTTCTTTTGGAAACAAATCGAGTACAGCGGGCACAGGCTTTACATTTGGCTCAGGTTTTGGAACATCAACTGGAACAGGGGCAGGCGGCTTTGGTAGTACTTTTAATACCGGCAATTCCTCCAATCGTGGAGTGTTGCAGAACCCGAGTAATGACAAGATGCTTTTAAAGTTAATGGATCAGAATGTGGGCTCTCTGGATCCAGCAATTTGCAAGGAGCTTACCGAAATAGCGTTTGTTTTGGAGAAGCATTTGATTGTAGGAACCTGATCAAAGAGCAACAAAGACTCATCGATTCGATCGAAGTCGCAGATACATCGCGGCTGAGTGGCCGGATTGTTGCATTGAAATCCCTCGAATTTGTTCTGCTTTTCAGCGCGAATGACTTGTAGGAATGTGAGAAGATGAGAATTTCCCAAGAAGCTCAAGATTTACATCTCAAATCCCTTCGAAACGGTCTGACCCGCTTTGAAAACTCGCTTCGCCATGCAAAGCAGTCGAGCAGTCAAGAGGAAACTCATTCAGGATTTATAGGAAACGATCCAATGCAGCAGCGAATGCCATCTGCGTTCTTCGAAGATGTGTTAAGCCAGCTGGAAGAATCGATCATTCAACTGAATGAAAAGATCGAGAATAGTACTCAGCGATCGTTTTTTGTTAAGAATAGTGGAAGTTGCGCTCTCTCTCCATGTGGGTAATTCGCAGAACGATGTGGCTGCAGTTTCAAAGTAGCAATGCATGGCCGTTTGAAGTGTAGGGAGATGAACGAAGCGGAACTTTTACTGGACATCATTCAGAGGAACTACAATATGTTCCTTACGCAATCGGCCGCGGTAAGCGAGCTGGTGAAAAAAATGAACGAAGTGAAAGAGAAGTTCCTGACTCTGCGCCGAAAGGAAATCAAAACGCGAAGAAAGAATATGAATTGTACGAGTTGCTGGGGATGGACTGATGGATAGTGATGAGCGGAATGAAAGATGTGATGGCGAACGTGTTGGACGATCCCTTTACCGAGACAAGAGATACATTGTGGATTGTTTATTGAACAAAAAAATGTATGGATGAATCAATGCGTTCACTTGCATTCAATGCTTTTCACCTGTTCTGTGAGTGAACGATTCACGGGTGTTTCGACTCCTTGCTTCCTCCCCATCGCCACAATGTAGCCGTTTATAAAATCAATTTCAGTGCGTCGCTTCTGCGCGATATCCGAAGCCATCGAGCTTCGATTCGCTACCAATCACTCTTTGCTCTCAACGCTCACCAGCAGTTTGTTCAGCTACCAACTGAACACGAGCTTTGCAGTCTGCGACATCCAGCCTCACTCCGCATCGCTCCGCCACGCGGACTGCTTCGTTTACGACCTACCCTCCAACGAAAGGCAAGCAAAAACATCGTCGCAGATACGATTGTATTCTGGCAGAGACAGGATTTCGCCGTTTCTGCAGTTGTGGATAGCGGTGAGAGGATTGATCACAGCGTTCACGATCAGTTTCTTCCACAGAACTTCTTCGAACTAGAGTTGATTGAAGGTCCAAGGCTAACATTGTTTCCGCCTAATTCCGCGGGGAGATGAACAGATTGGAGTGTTTTCACCCACCATTCAGCCGATTTTTGGCCTTGTGGAGTCGGCGATACGATTGTGATGTACCCCGTTCCAGAATGAATAACTTCTCCAGGATTTCGAAGCATCGCTCCTTGGGAAGTATTTCCCTGGAGGACTCTTTCTTTTCCTAAAATTCTCTGAGTGAAATACGCAATGAACTCCGACTTGGAGAATTTCGACATTTCCCATACCGTTCTGTAGAGTAAGACAGGTTCCTGTTTCGGAAAGAACACCTTTTATCATGGATGCTAACATTTCGGTATTGTACGACTTATCAAACAGCAATACCTGTATATCACACGCTTACATGAGGTACCTCATCTACTTTTCTGTGAGACTGACTCGCTGGATCAAAAATAGAATCATCCACAGCATGAACGGGAATAACAAAAGAACCGTTTTGATATCCAATGTTGCAATCTTTTCTTATTTCATTCCATATGGATTTAGACGCATCAGACAAAGGAGTCACGACTAAACCATTCTTTTGGATTTCCTGACGGTGAGATTCCCAATTGGCTCTAAGCATAACCTAGAAATGAGAAAAATCAAGAAAGCAGGCATTAAGAGCGTTTTGACTCTTCATGGAGGCAGCTTCCAAAAAGCCACTAAAAAGCGACCCCATTGCTCCTCCAGAAACAATCAAGAGCGATTTATGCATAACAAACAGGCAAGAACAATAAAGTGATTACTTTCGCAACTGTTTCACAATAATGAAACCCGCAGCAGCCAAAGCGGTGAGAAGTGTTACTTTCCCTATAAGTGACCAATCCAAATAAACGCTACAAAACACTCCATGTCCGCCATTCTTCTCCGTCGTTTCTTTTGTCTCTCCTTCCTCCTTCGTCTTCACTGCAGATTCATCTGGATTTTCTGCACTCGACTCTTCAACAGTTTCCGGTTCCTTTTCCTGATCAACGGGCTCATTCGACTCCGTAACCAACCCATCCTCTTTTTCTTCCATTCCAGAAATACCCGCTTCTTTCTCTTCCTGCACCGGCTCTTCTTCCACTTGAGCAGGAGCAGCAGGAGCAGCAGAAGGATTTGCATGCTCGCGGGAAGAGCGAGGCAGGTATTTCTCTTCGAACGAATCGACGGAATCATCCGAGTCCTCCGAGGATTCCTGGCTGCTGACCATTCCGTACGTCCTGCGACGCTCCTTCAGAATGTCTTTCAGCATGTCGTTGACATCCAGCTGCATGATCTTCTCCAGCTGCGCCTGTTCCTCTTCGGAAATGGCAGGGAACGCTGCTGGATGATTCTCAGCGGATGGTTCAATGGATGGTTCAATGGATGGTTCATTCGATGGTTCAATGGATGATTCAATGGATAGTTCAATGGATGGCTCATTCAATGATTCATTCAATGATTCATTCGATGATTCATTCAATGGTTCATTTGATGGTTCATTCGATGGTTCATTCGATGATTCATTCAATGGCTCATTCAATGGCTCATTCGATTCCACCACATTCGTTTCTGTCGTCGATTCATTTCTCTGTTCCTGGGTTGATTCCGCAGTGGATTCGTTTCCTGCTGCTACTTCCGGCTCTTCCATTCTCTGTTCCTCCTCAGTCGCTTGCTGCAAAGGCTCCGTTTGGACCTTGGAAGGCTCGTTCGGAGAACCGATTTTCGGCTGCTTGCTGGATTTGTGGAGAATCCGAGTCTCTAAATAAGCGCTGCAAACTACAATCGATTAAACCTATCAGGATTACTTGTTTTAATAAATGACTCAGGGAGGTGTATCGCTTCAGCGCCCTGCTTTTCAATTAATACTTTTACAAACACTAGAAGACTAGTTATTAGCATTGCTTCCTGATTTCTTAGATGCATATCCATAATTGTTACATTTTTTGATTCAAAATAAGTATAGCTCATCAAGGCGGACTTGGGAACGCCATAATGATTGGTAGCATCTGCAAAGAGCTTCATATTATCGCGTTTCCAGATATCCATCACTAGATATAGACAAAAGAAAGTAATGAGATACTTGCATTTCGATGATATTTACCAAAGCGTTCATTCGGGCAAAGCTTTATGAATAGTTCGCAGAGCAGCTGAATCGTTAAAAACAGCAATCGAATTCTACATCTCCTTTCTCTAGCTCTGTCAGCAAGTCAGAGGATATATCCCTCTCCAAAACAATAGACATCCACTTAGCAATCTCAGGAGCAAATAGCTAGATGGTGATTTACACAAAAGGCGCATACATCACATTCAGCATCTCGAGGAGGCAATACGGACCAAAGGGATGTACGGCGAGTACTCATTTTAAATTATTCGGAAGAGTATAATAAGAACAGCGTAAATCAAATGAAGTATAAAAAACGGCGAGTTTTAGAACAATAAGCCCTTTTTCTGGAAACAGATTTTGTTTACGGTTTTCTCTTTGTTGATAGAACCACAAGGGCTTACTAGAAAAGGCACTGGAGTATAAGCATTCGCCATTTCGATGAAAGTAGTACAGGATATTAAATATATTGTCACCTTGACTGTGGCTGCTATTCTGTGGCTATTGCTATTTCTTTGGGTCGTTCTTCAGTGTACATCTCTTTTTGTACGATTGTATGAATTGTTCTATACTTTTTATTGCTAGAAATATCAATGTGAACAGAGATCTACCTATTTCCAACGCAACAAACGTAGTTCGTCGCGAGGTGGAGAAAACAGAGATTTCAGTGGAGACTCCGGAGGAAGAAGAGACATTCTATACATTTTATTTTGGAGAAGACATCCCATTTGAAGAGGAGAGAACGTTCCATCTAAATTCCAGTTCTTGGAAAGAGGAATATAAAGGAGTCAAAGAGGTCATTCGAACGATGATGGAAAAGTATGGATAAGGTGTTTTGATTCCATTTAGCGACCGAGATACAGAATTTGAGCAGCAGGCCATCAGGTACGCGTTAATCTTGTCTTATTAGCTTGTTAGTTCTCAAGGTTTCAGTGATTTGTTTATTCGGCCATTCGGGTCGGTTGTGACAAACGTTTGCTTCGACACAAAACACTCTCTCTTTACGTTTTATTCCCAAGACAGCACCTCCTTCCGCAGCAAACTCCACGACATAAACATGAGCACATTTTACAGTGACTCTTCAACTCTTTTTCCATCTAGACAACGACTTTCGAATCCTTACAACGCCCATTCACCCAGCCCATCTTTCCAAAACCCCCCTCCACACACTCGTTCTCCACCCCCAATCCCCTTCCGATCTCTATTCTTTCATCAAAGGCGTGACTCTCCTTGAGTCTGTTGCGCTCCACAGCGAATTGTTCCCATCCATTGATCGGGTTTTGCTCGTGGGGATCGATTCTTTCGACAGCATTCGAAACTTCATCGTCCAAAACGTTTTAGCTCTCTTCCCAGCAACCCGCAGACCGGTCGTTTTATTCGCTTCGGATCTTCGTGGAGCTCTCTGCGACCGCGTAATGGTGAGAACAAACCTGTTGAGTGATGTTCAGACAGTGCTTCACCCCAATTGGCATTCCACACTTTTCTTTCCTTCCATGTTGGAAAGCACGTTGTTTAAAGCAGGATCCTACGTGTATAGCCATTTCTACCCGGACTATCGCCTTAAGGATGCAATCAATATGTTGGTAGTGAACCAACGAAACAAGGGAGCGATTGAAAACGTGGAAATCGTGGAGATGAAATTGAAGGAACGGTTTCGAAAGCAGATACGGCTGGAAACATGCTTTCTCCAAGATTTCTCGATCGATCAGCTAATCCCGATGCTTGGTCGAACGGATGTATTGATGGGCGTTTCGGGGAATGATCTGATGCAAAGCATCTTCATGCTGCCTGGAAGTGCTGTGATTGAGGTAGGCAGGAATGTTCCGAGTGCATCTCTATACGGAGAGTTTGTAACGAGCACCGGATTGTCCTATTTGTCTATCAAGGCAAACGATGTGTGTCACTCAAAGAAGAAATGTCCGAAGAAAACGATGAATTTGAGGAATTGTACTATAGAATATGAGGATTGTGAAAAGAGTGTAACAGAAGCGATTCAACTTGTGAGAGAAAAGAAATACCGGGAAATTTTTGTGATTCCATAATTTGGATTAATTATTATCTTATTTGTTTGAATTAACCTTGTGTATTCTTTGATTTTGTAAGATGGACGCATCGCTAAGAAGCAGTAACCATCTGAGTTTTGTAGCAAGCTTTGTTGATCATTTTCCCTTTTTTTACTGTGTAGAGGTACAACCAGAGGCACAATCGACGTCTGTAAGTACTACCGCGTACTTTAGGACTAGATCTCCCAGACGAAAGCAAGAAATGTCAAAATTCTTATTCACGTATCTCCTCTATCCCTTTATGACGTGTAGACAGGATAATTCGAACCAACTATCGAATTCAGAGGAAAGTTGTAATGCTCTTGCATTTCACTGTTATCCTAGGTTTGCTTCAGTACGGGATCGCCGACTATATCGGTTTTGTCGGATATAACACGGAGGACCTGAAAGAGCCATCTTTTCCTTTTCCATTTTCTTATTCCTTGCAGCTCTCTCCTACTCTGCTACAGGTTATTTGTTGCGACGAGTTGGAGGACGAAATTCCTAGTACCCTCGAATGGTTTTGTTTTCCAAGCTTGTTTCCTGTGTTTCTGTAATTCATAGATGGGATTCATTTGTGCCGAAGGATTCCCTGCCTCATCTGGGACAACGTTCCGAAGAGTGTGATCGCAGGCATCGAGTATCTAGTGCAATGCCTTCCCTGCAATCCCCTCTTCAGCTCCCCTCCCGTCGAAGTCAGCCGTGCGATTCAAGTGGCATCGCATCTCTCTCGCTATGATCACGCTCCGGACAACAACGGGCGTCTTCTCAACCTGGATTCGTTCGATTATCACCCCGAAGAGGTGGTCGCAGGCCTCAAACTGATCCTCAATCGCATGGTATGCGCAGAGAAATCGATGGACTGTAGCCTGCCCTGATTCCTTCGCATCTGCACCGAACGTTCACGCGAATCTCGTTTGATGAGATAAACGCGGAGCACATTCCGAACATCACGATCAACGTGATCAAGAAGATTTTGCGAAGCATCCCCAAGCCGCTTCTCATTACACTGTTCTATGTGATTTCCTTTATAAGTCTTTTCTTGCGAAGCAATCGCGAAGGCTGCCAAGTCTTCGGAGAGGAAAACGAGTCCGAAGCAAACGCTGCACTGGATCAATCGGTCGATTCACTCCGGCAGTTAGCGATTTATTACAATCAAATGAATTTCTCGTATCGATGCCTGTTCACACTTCCGATTCCTTTGATTCGCAACGGAATCGAGGAAATCTGCCAGTTCTTTTTTCAGTGTTGCTGGCAGCCGCAGACTGAGAAGTTTTCGGAAGAGCAAATCAATGGAATGTATTCGGTGTTTGTGATCTTGGTTCTCCAATATGAAACGATTTTCGAATCGCTGCTGAAGAGAGATGGGCAGTTGGTTTCCAGCCCGATTCTCTCTCTGGAGGAATCCGATTTCTCTTCGTTTTCGATTTCGGATGAGAAGAAAGAAGAAGCGAGCAAAAGCGATGAGTTCTTTCGAAGCGAGCTTCCTACAACCACATCCTATTCGATTTTGAGTAATTCGTCTTCCACTTATTACTGCTGCATGCTGCTTCATTATCAGGAAAAGGACGAGTTCTTCGTCCCAACGATCTTCTTTCTTCTCACAACCATCCCCATGCCGCAGCAGATCTGCAGCATTTTAGATCCCCTGCTCCGCCAGCTCTCTGATTCCTCGCATCGCGATCCTTTGCTGAAGTTTTTGCTGCGTGATGCTCTCTGCCCGATTCCGAACGCGTTGAATGTTCAGTTTCGGATTGCTGGAAAGGATCTCTGTCTTCACACCACGGAAACCCACGATCGATTTCGAAACGGTGCTTCTGTCTCGCTTGTTTGATTGTAGTCTCGAGTGTGAAAGCGCTGTTTCAAGTCTTGGAAACGGAAACAATCGCCAACCTTCTGCTTCTCCTCCTTTTGGAAGAGAAGCTTCTGTTTGTTTCAAACCAAATCGATGTGCTTCCGAAGATTCTAGAAGGCCTTTCGCTGCTGCTTCCCTATCCTTGGCCGCATGGGTTTATTCCTGTCATCCCTTTCTATTTGCTGCCAGTCCTCATTGATTCACCGTCTCCCTTCTTGTTTGGGACTTCCAACACTTCCTTTGCGTATATTCAATCCAGCATTTCCCATGACATTCACGTGGTCTTTCTTTCAGAGCGATACCATGGAACAGTTCCTTCGATTCCCATCAAGCCTCGCCAGTGGCTGTGGCTTTTCATTGCTCGTAACATTATAGAATAAACCAGTTCAATGCGTTGAACTTCTCGCTTCCTGAAGATGCGTTCTATCGCTATGTGAAGCAGATTGTTTACAGTTTCTACTGGAAGTTATTCCCTTCGTTCTCCTACTATTTATTCACTCTCTTAGGCAATGTCTGCTTATTTAACACTTCCCAATATATTCAAAACGAAGTGGACGAAGAGTTCCGTCCCTTCTATAACCAAATTCTCTCAACACAAGTAGTCTCATCGATTCTCAATTTCGTTTAGAGCTTTGCAATGTTGACTGATCACTTTTGGAATGTACAGTATCGAGAATTTGTGTCCTGCATGGACTCGCAGACCGAAACTCCCATCGGGTCTGTTCCTTCATATTATACAATCACTTATCCGCTCTTCCCGTTTTCCTATCTGTCACAGAAAAAGGAATACGCAGTGTCTCTCCCGCAAGAAACTCTCTCGCGAAAGGATCGGCAGTTAATTCTGGACGATCTGAGCTTTCTGGACAGCTTGCCGCGGCCATCGAACGATCAATTGCAGGACAAGGAGCTCATCGAAGCCTTCTCCCACCCGATTATGAGTTCGATTAATCGTTTATTGAGTCTTTATTTAATCGACAACACTTCCGAGCAGTCGTATTGCCTTTTCCGTTTACTGTTAGAGCTCCGCATTTGTTGGAATATGTGACGGACGGCTTCATCGAACCGAATGTCCGAGTGGATTTCATTCGAATCTTGTGTCAGCCAAGCGCCGGCGTTTCTCCCTATCGCATTATCTCTCATCAGGCGGCATCGTCCCTAACGCCTCTGCTTTCAGCGTTCTATTCGTAGGAATGAATCGTTTCCGACGAATCGTAGCAACTGTGTTCAGCAGCGCGATTATGTGAATGCTTTGAAGCTACACAAGATTTCCTCTCTGTTTATAGTACGCACAGATCATCGGTACTGCCCTCTGTACGGCTTTCTCAACACGCACGAGATCTACTCCAAAGTGGGCTTCTGGAGAGAATTGTTGCTGGATTACTGCATGCTGGACGAAGAAGATCCGTCCTATCAATTGAAGTATTTCTGTAGCGAGCGATCGAACTTTTATCCAATGGATTTTGGGACTGCAAAAGAAGGGCATATTTCGTTGTTGCTGGAGGAAGATCCGAATCTGGTGGTTTCGAGTGATGTGGTCACGAAGGGTCTTTCGATCATTGGGAACCTAATGATGGATCTTCAGTTGTCAGAAGAGATCGCAACGAGAATTATGCTGACAGTATTGCAATTAATTACGGAATAAAGTGTATGTAATTGTAATATAGAACGAGGAGTGTGTTTGTTTTAAAAGCAAGCAGAGACAGAATGGAGTGTTAACGAAAAGGTCTGCAAAGTCCCAGAAATGAACAATCCAGGAGCAATGGATCGACAACAAAATTGAAAACAAATGTACTGAATAGAATGAATATGCCAAACAAATAAACAATAAGGGATAATTGGTTAGTAAAATGTCGATTCCTTGTACCAATCAAGTGATTCGCGAATTGAGTTGGGCATTCTTCGATGCTTCTCAATATTTTGAAAGAGTTTGTTCCACTCTCTTCTATTGTGCTCCAAAATTTGTTTCCGATAGTTCAGGTTACACTGGTAAACTTCAGAATAGTTTGTTTTCTGCATCAAATAAACGAGGTGCGACATGTTTTGGAATACAATGGAGCACGGAGTATAGTAGGAAGCATATTGAAGCCAATACTCCGTAGCTTTCTCTGAATGATCTTCAGGGGAAAAAGGATGCTTGGACTTTGGATGTTTGGGGGGTTCTTGAAACCGAGCTCCGCAATAATGTGAATCGCTTGCCTTGATATCATGAGCGATTCCATTTTCCACAATGAATGAAGGAGATGGAACAAACATAGGGATCGCCGTAGTCACCAAATCTGCCAAATAGTATGATAACACTGCATAGGGAAAGACAACTGCAGCTTTGAATTTGTTAATATCTTTGTACTGAAATCTTCCCTTCACTCGCTCTCGCATGTTCACAAGGAAACAAGGTTTTCTCTCTCTAGCGCAGGCATCCGTGACCATTTGCTGGTATTTCTTAAAGTAGGTGTTATTCTTAAATGGAGCATAGAGAAATTCGTCCCAAATGGGCGCGTATCTCGAGGGAGGCGTATAAAGAAGAATAGTGGAAGAAATGATATAGGGGACATCCCTTCCCGAGTAATAGTTAATGTATTCGGCATCATATCTTCCTGCAGCCATAACAATAACTGGAGCCTTGGGCTGGTGAAACATCCATTTAAGAAGGCTGCTGGAATCATTATAAAAGCACCTTCGAATGAGAAAACGATGAGCAGGAATAAAAACCACGGTCTTATTGAAAACAATGTAATTCTGACACTCTGACGGATAAAACATGCAAAGAATTGCATCCACTTGTTGAAAAACACGATTATCACGAAATAACTCCCATATTCGATGAACTGAATCCATATTGTAGGAGAACAGCTTATTCGTTTTGCAGATCTCCTTCGTTGGAAAGAGAATATGAGGCTGTTCTTGCTTCAAATCCTGCAAAATATACTGTTGATCAGAGATAACTCTCTTCCTCAATTCAGTATAGGCTGGAAGAGAGCATTTATAATTGTAGAAGAACACAGAATGATTCATTGTAGTTAGGGAAGCAGCAAGATCCGTCATTGTTCCATCATGTACATCAGGAGAAAAGAAAAAAAGAGATGGAGAGGAAGGAGAGTACCGAATATTCATACTAGTTGCGGTTTTGCCATCCGAAAAAGGAAAGTACGTTTGAATGAGTGAAGAGAGAATAAAAAGGGCAATAACAACGAAATAGAAGAACATGTATTACTGATAGTTGCGGAATTGGAATGCATCGAATTTGATAAGATGATATGATTAGTTTGATTGTTGATCCTGGTTTCAAAATAAAGAAAGGGTTCCAAGAAGAAACAGTAACAGAAATGGGATTGTGTTTTAATACGATGGCTGTATAACACACAGATTACTTGCTACCAAAAACACATACTTCATGGACTTTTCAATGAATGAACATTTTGACAAGTGAAACAGCTATCAATAGAGTTTCACTTGTTCAGATATCTACATTGTGGTGATTCTAAATGAGTTCCACATATTTGATTCCATACTTATTTATACTTGCGATATATCTGTTCACCGCTTCAAAGATTGGAAAGAATGAGAGCCTAGAGGGAGTTCGCGCATATCCAATTTGCAATTTAAATAAAACAACAAAAGTGAGAAAAGAAATGCCAGTAGAATTAAAAGACTTTGGATGTTGTTCCAAGAACCGTAGGTTAGATTCGCAGTTTTTTATTTAGAATATGACTATGATGACATTCACTATCCAGTACCATTCAATCAATTGGTGTCCCAAATTTCAACCCATTATGAGAATTATGGCATTGCAAACTCTTCACTTCCCTACCTTCTTACCGGAGATATTCCAGAATACCATTTTCAGACCTCCGCAGTCCTAATGATCACAGGAGCCTCGGACAATCATGGATATGGCTCATTTAATTGCCTATATTCTATGGTATTAGCGGATCCTTATGCCTCTTACCTCTACATTGATTTAGGCTTGGCGCCTGAATTACGAGAAAAACTATTCGCACACTTCGAAACAATTCATCAAATCCAGGTCAAAATGAAATCTACAGGTTTCCTGGCTTATCGTAGATTTAATTGGAGTTCGTTTCCTGAGTGGATGAATTTATTCAAAAACAAGGATCAACGTGGAGGATACTCTTGGAAAGTGATTTCCTATATGGACGCAGCCTTTTCCTGGAAGGCAATCACATTCTGGATAGACGGAGGAAGTCTGATTCGAGATGGAATAAGTAGAGAGTTAACAAATGTCCGTCTCGAGGGTATTTACAGTCCTGCATCTGGAGGTGGGGCAGCAGAACGATGGACACATAACGGAACCGTTGAATTTCTATTGTCAAACCGCTTTATTGATTCATTCGACCCCAATGGAAGAATGGGATGTGGAGGACATTTAATAACAGATTGGCTGAATAAAACAGTGGTTAACAGAGTGATGATTCCCTATCAGCAATGTGCTTACACCCAGAAGTGTATTTCCCCAAGAGGCTCCAACATGAGGAATCATAGGCAAGATCAGGCTGTTCTTTCAGCACTAATACACAACATTGGTGTGATAAAGTCGCTTAATCCAGAATATCAAGCCCTACCTGCTTTACGTCAAGAAAGAGGAAACCAGGAAAAAGCATGCAGATTAATACTCAACAACTACCTGAAAAGTCTACAAAACACTTATCAGATCAAAATTACGAATCGATACTATGACACAACTCATATCAAATACACTCCCATGTACTATAAATACGTCTCAAGACCAGTCGATGAGGATTGGAAACCATTGAACTAAATTGTTTTTGGCTAGCTGTTTGTTGAACAATGAGGAAACTACATGAAAAAGGGCGTATTGATATGGGTAATAAGATGACTGTAAAGAATCATTATTTTTCAAGGAAAAATGTATGTGTACATCAAACGAAATGTCTGTATAATAATTAGCAGTCCACAGTTAATGATAAAGTCTACCAACAGAATGCGACCAATTTGTTGAAAACAGCAAGAACTATGCGAACGTAATAGTAAAAGTGTAAGAATAGATTGAAAATATATGAATCAGCGTTTTCAGATGGCTTTCAATAAGACCTATGGGGGTAGATAGAAATTATCAGAGTCATTTTAGTCGCAATCCCAAGGGGCATTTTCAGTTTAACAAATATGTCAACCGAGGATCCCACTCTCGTACATATTGGAATTGATTTTGGTACTTCCAATAGTGTTGCTTATGTTTGTAAAAAGAATCGATATGAATATGTGCCATTCCAACAGGGGGCTCAAATGCCATCTCTTGTGATACTAGACAATACTAAATTTGTTGTAGGTGTGCCTCCGCCAAAATTTGATAGTGTTGTATTCAAATCTGTGAAGAAACTATTGGGTCAGAGTTATTATGATGTGGATCTAAATGATGATATGAGTACATATGGATGCAAGATTGTAGAAGGCCCAGATCATATGTGTTGGTATAAAACGGAAGAAAGACTTTATTCTTGTGACGAAATTGCTGTGGCCATATTTAAAAAAATAAAAGAGGAAGTTGATAAGTTTACTGATGGCAAAGTGGGGCGTACTGTAGTTTCTGTTCCTGCACGTTATTCTGCCAAACAAAGATACCACATTCAGAAAGCTGCGGAAGCTGCTGGTTTTGATGTGACCAACTTGATAAACGGACCCACTGCTGCTTCTGTGTGTGTATCTATAGAGAGATTTATCAATGGGAATATTCTTGTATTTGATCTTGGTGCAGGTACTACAGATGTAACAATATTGAATTTGCAGGATACGATCTATAAGGTAGAATCGAGTTGTGGAGACGATCATTTGGGTGGGGATGATTTTGATAATATATTACTACATCACATTGAAGATCGATATAAAGAAAAGTATAATAGAGAGATATGGGATGGAATGAAAGAAGTCAAAAAGAATCGAACGATGAACAGACTAATGAAAGAGATCATTCATCTAAAACATCAACTTTCTTCACATAGTTCAGAAGATATTGATATGTATGACATTGTTGGTGGTGATGATGAAGATGAAGATTATAGGATAAATGTTTCTCGGGAGACATTTGAGAGATTGATTAGACCATTAACAGAAAGATTTTCGACACTCATTCAAACGGCTCTAAAGAATAGTGAAAGTCAACTTGAAAAGGCAGATATCAACTATGTTATTCTTGTTGGAGGAGGATGCTTTATGCCTTGTGTAGCACGGCAGATACGTGATGAATTCCCCAGAGCTGAGATTATTGATATGGGAAAGAAGATGGAACTTGTAGCTGAAGGTTGTTGTACCTGTGCGAAAAAGAAATCGAAACCGGATTTCAATGTTATTGATATTTTATCACACACCATCGGTTTGTTAATGGGAGATGGTTCTGTATTTCCACTGTTCAAAGTGGGTACTCGTCTGCCCACTGATACTTTAGAAGTGATTTTGTATGCAGATCAACCTGGAATCAAATTCTTCCAAACGGAAATAGTGGAATTATTGGATGAAAAGCAAGATAATGAAGCGCCTGTTTATAAAGTTCTAGCGGATGTAATTTCCTCTGAATTTATACCGGATCATTTGAAACTGAAGGAATTTAGCATGCGATTCCGACTGGATATCAGTGGTATATTCTATATGGAAGCTTATGCTTTACCAGAGAATGTGAGGTGTGTAACAAAATCAGTAGAGGGAATTCCTGTTTAACAGTAATCTGTTGACTTGTAATTGAGTTATTGCTGGTTGTGGATTGTTTTGAATACAGTCTTGACTTTAATCAGTACTATTAGAATAGATTTACAATAGAATAAAACAGGTCATAACATAAAGTGTAATTTGGAGACTTGATGAATTTGTAAATCACTTTTTAGTAACTATTATAAGGAATAACCATTGAAATAAGAAAGGTGAGAGAAGACAAAGAAAACTCTAAAAGCAAATCAAATAAGTCAGGTACAGTCAAGATTAAAAATGGAATAGAATAGAGTAAAATAAAACGTATATTGCATAACAAGTTCAGATGATTACCCGATAATTTGCTCTCATAATATAATCAAAAGTCGTAGATAGATATATGTATTATAAAATACAAATTCAAATGATAATAGACGTTAAGATATGAAGGATTCTAATAAAACACTCGCTATCCTTGCTTTATTTCTATTTAATATAGCGAATCAATGAAAGTGAAAAGTCCCGATTAATTGGTAATTAAAATTAACTCATTTATCTTTTTCAACTGGTTTCTAGAAAAACAAAGTACAATTATGAATAGTATACTATGTGGCATTAGTAAAGTCAATAATAGATAGAGGTAATATTACTCACTATATGTTATGTTAATACTTTAGGATACTTCATAATTCAAAATCATTATTATAAACGCTTGTTGTGTCATAATAACCTTACCATCTCGAAATACAATAATAGATTGAACAACATCTTCTTCTACTCCATTTACATTTTTCCTATAATACAAATAACAAAGGCCATATCGCAAAGACATCACTCATTTTAGAACAAGATATTAAGTGATTATCCGTATCTCTTTCTGCAAGAAAAGCAAACAGGCTTGTGTGCAAAACGAGTTGTTTTAGTGCCATTTACTACATTACCAAATGCGATTTCTCTACCTTTCCTAAAATCAATATAATCGCCATTTGTTCCTTCATGATAGTAATATTCAGTATAGAATCCTTTGTTAGAGCCTCTGTACTTGTTCAAAATAGTTCCTTTAATATCTCCTTCAGTGATCACGCGTCCTGACTCATCAAATAGTTTACCTTTTCCTGTTCGAGGATATCTTTGTTTGATATCATCTATATAACTTCCTTCATATCTCAAATACTTGTCTTCATCATATTCTTTCATTACATCTCCATTAAACTCCTTCCAAATTCGTTTCTCTTCTCCATTCTCATATATAGATGCCTGATAAACAACATTATCGTGTAAAGCATAGCAAATTCCATTCTTCTTATATACTTCGTTTATTTGGGTAATAAATAGCAATTCTCCTGTATGTATGTCGGTTTCATTATAAAATCCCTTCATTTTCCCCTTCAGTGGGCTTAATCGATGATAGCGCTTTCCATCCTTATAAAGCCCAAAGAAATCTCCTTCTTTACCAGCAACACGGAATCCATTTTCAATGAAACCCTCAAAAAAACATTCTCCACAGGAGGTGTACAACTTACATGGACCATTTAGGTTTCCATTGGTAAAGTGTAATTCTGCTAATACAATACTTTGTGGGTCGATTAATAATCCATCTCCGTCTATTTTTTCTTCATCTGAAAGACCTGCTCTAAGCGTATGACCAGTGAACGGTGGTTGTAGTGTAAACAGAGTACCTCCTCCTTCGATACAAGCTTCATGTGATTCCTCCCTGATATACTGTCCAATATCCCTCGTCCAGATATCTTCATAATCAGGAAGAGCATATCTAGGTGAGAAAAAATCTAAATTGATCTTAATTGTATTGTACATGAAATATAAAAATAACAATAATAAACAAGCATGTTAAAAAACAATACTGATAAAACTGCTTAATACTATCCAAACAAATATGCGATATGTAGTTTCGGTTCAATACAAGGTCATTCGGGATAACAGAGATACGGCTGTTTCGTAATGGCAAACTACATCATATTCCTCCAAAACCACAACTCCTGGATCTCCTTCGGCATAATATTACTCGCCGGAGCATTCAACGCCTCTGCTACGAAGTAGGGGAACTTTCCCGGATGCGCAGTATTCAAGCAGATCAACTTACACTCCTGCTCTCCGTTCCCGATTGTATCAAGCATGGTCTCCGACTCACTGGAATCCTCTCCCTTGCGCTGCTTATAGAGCGATTTGAGTCCCACGACGAAGGCACTCGCGGCGTTGGGACAAACGAGTGGAGAAGGCATACGGCATCGTTCGTCTCATCTTTCTTAACGAGATACTTCAGAAAATGACCAATGAACTGCATGGAAAAATCCTTGATATGATAAGTGGGTCCATAGAAGGATTCTGCCAAGGAAATGGGACCGACTTGCTTGATCTACGCTCAATCCACATATCATCCAATACAGTGACAAGTTCGCGTTGATGAAACTTTTCGAATACAGATTTCAAAAGGACTTCCAAGTCGTCGGATGATATATCACTTTCGTCAATAAATATCGAAAGAATCGCCAAATAAAGATCACAGAAATTCAGATGCTATTTTTAACAATGCAACAGATACCTACACTCCACTTCTCCAGCGTATCCGTAGAAATGCGCTATATCTCTTTCGGACATAAAAGTCCTCCATCCTCTGCGAAGGACTCCAGAAATGCCTCCGTGAACGTATATTCGCGCTTTGTTGTTCTTGTACTAATGTATTTCATCTCTTTTCATCTTTTTAAGAAAGCGGTTTCAATTTTCTGGAAAAGAACAAGAGTCTTTGGTTGGGTACAATATGAAGAACACAATCGAAAATGTACAAAGGAGTGTTGACAACACCATTGGGAATATAAGAACTGATGTAACAGAATTGTGATTTTAACCCATTCTCTACCAGTGGTACACGATTCAAGTTTAGGTATACACATAATTCCCTTATTCCTATCACTAGCTTCCAAACTCCCCTAGTTCGCTCCTACATAAACCACCTCTTTCAATACAAAGTGAATCGCTCATTTCAATTGAATCTGGTAAATATTCCCATCCAGCTCATCGACATGCATAATGTTTTGGTCCCTTAAAGCTGTATGTCGTCCCTTCACTCATCTTCCCTGTTTCTCCATTATTCTCCCATTCTAGGTTTTCCCAAAGAATGCTCGCATCTGTTCCTTCTATGATTTCGAAGCGTGCTGTGACTCTTGCTGTACGATTTTGAATCTGTGAGTGTGATGGTGTAGCGCAGTTTCGCCGGAGCTGTTGATTTAACGAAGCCTTTCACTGAAAGACTTGCTGAAGCTCGCCACAGCGCCCTTATTGGTGGAGGCGAGAAGCGCATTGATTCTCAGCACAAGCGTGGCAAGCTGACCGCTCGTGAGCGTATCGAGCTGCTGGTGGATAAGGGTTCGTTCCGCGAGTACGACCAGCTGAAGGCGCACCGCTGCGTGCATTTCGGTATGGAGAAGCAGAACTACCCTGGCGATGGTGTTGTGACGGGTCACGGAACGATCAACGGTCGTCTGGTGTTCCTGTTCGCTCAGGACTTCACTGTGCTGGGAGGTTCTCTGTCTGGCACGAACGCTGAGAAGATCTGCAAGGTGATGGACAAGGCCATGGACGTGGGTGCTCCGGTGATCGGTCTGAACGACTCCGGCGGTGCTCGTATCCAGGAGGGCTGCGACTCTCTTGCTGGCTACTCGGAGATCTTCAAGCGGAACACTCTGTCGTCGGGTGTGATTCCGCAGATCTCTCTGATCATGGGTCCGTGCGCTGGAGGCGCTGTGTACTCTCCTGCGATCACGGATTTCATCTTCATGGTGCGCGACACGTCGTACATGTTCATCACGGGTCCGGACGTGGTGAAGACGGTGACGCAGGAGGAAGTGACGCAGGAGGAGCTGGGCGGCGCTGCGATCCATACGAAGAAGTCTGGCGTGGCGCAGGGCGCGTTCGACAACGACGTGGAGATGCTTCGCGCGATGCGCACGTTCTACGACTACCTGCCTCTGAACAACCGCGACGGCGTTCCGAGCCGCGTGTGCACGGACCCGCGGAGCCGCGCGGAGCCGGCGCTGGCGAACATCGTGCCGCAGGACGCGAACATGCCGTACGACATGAAGAAGCTGGTGAAGCTGGTGGTGGACGAGCAGGAGTTCTTCGAGACGTCGCCCGACTTCGCGAAGAACATCGTGGTGGGCTTCGCCCGCATGGAGGGCCGCACGGTGGGCGTGGTGGCGAACCAGCCGCTGGAGCTGGCGGGCTGCCTGGACATCAACGCCTCGGTGAAGGGCGCGCGGTTCGTGCGCTTCTGCGACGCGTTCAACATCCCGCTGGTGACGTTCGTGGACGTGCCCGGCTTCCTGCCCGGCGTGAACCAGGAGCACCGAGGAATCATCCGCGAGGGAGCCAAGCTGATCTACGCCTACGCGGAGGCGACCGTGCCCAAGGTCACCGTCATCACCCGCAAGAGCTACGGAGGCGCGTACTGCGTGATGTCCTCGAAGCATCTGCGCGGAGACAGCAACTACTCGTGGCCCAACGGAGAGATCGCCGTCATGGGAGCCGAGGGAGCCGTCAAGATCATCTTCCGAGGAAAGGATCTCCAGAAGAACAAGGCCGAGTACGCCTACAACTTCGCCAACCCGCTCATGGCCGCCCAGAGAGGATTCATCGACGACATCATCGAGCCCACCGAGACCCGAAGAAGACTCTGCGAGGACCTCGAGATCCTCCAGACCAAGAAGATGACCAATCCTTGGAGAAAGCACGGAAACATCCCGCTGTAAAGAGCGAGAGGTCCTGAGCAGGAAAAGAAAAAGAGAAAATGAATGGTTGGTGTATTGGAAAAGAAAGAAAGAATGAAAGTTCGATGAACTGGATTAGGATATACGAAAACGTAATTTTTGAAATGGATTGTTTGTTGCATGGCGTTGATTCTCTGAGGAGGAATATAATGATAGGGAATGTCTCTCACAAACACGGTAGAAGGAAACTACAAACTCTTTCGTTGTGCCATTGAACGTGTGGCGAATGCTCTGTCCCTTACCTCCTTTCCTCCTTGCCTACCTTTCCCAAATAGGGTCTGCGCGAGCAGGTGTGAACGATATCTTCTTTTCCTCCCCACTTCCACAGCGTTTCGCTCCCAGCTCCAACGCTTCGACTCAGAACCAGCACTCGCGAGTCGTTCTGCATCACCTTCTCCACCTTCCAATCATTCCCCTCATCGATTTCTACAAGCAACCAAAGCAAGCGAGCCAGGAATCGGTGATTTCCAGTGGAAACGATGTAAGCTCGAAGCTTGTTCACCGGAATGGAGCTGTTCTCGTTGACTTTCTGCTCGATCAGGACGTTGGCGACTTCGATCTTCATGTCGTTGAACTGCAAATGAGATGGAAAAAGAGAGAAAGACTTCGCTGTAGCAAGTGAAGCAGAGCTGGATGAAGAGCACAATCGCTACACTCTGGAAGAAGTAAACTCCGTAGTAAGCGATGGTGTCGTGATGCTCTCGGAGGAACTTCTCCACTTTGCAGTTTGTAGATAAAATAGGATCGTCTGTGGTCACATAGTAGTTTTTCTCAATGCTCGTGAAATCATTAGCACATCTTCCTTCCAGCAGCTGGATCGCATCTACATCCACCACGGAGTCGTTTTCATTAATGAATGTAAAACAACGAAAAGACTTGAGGGTTTCTAAGAAAATGAGCTTATCACTGGCAGAACCCGAGGAAATCGATTTACTAAATCAAGAAAACACAGAAAAGCATACAGAAAACGCTCTTTGAGCTCTTTTCCAGAAACAAAGGGATATGGAACTTGCTTGGTTGAGTTTTGGGAACACAAGAATGCACCCATTTGTTTTCTATATAAGCAAATCCAAAAGCAATGGTACCGTAGAATTCTGCTCAACTCGGCGAAAATCTCTTCTTTTCTCTCTTCCTGTGACTAGAGTATAAGAGAACACGAATATAATAAACGAAAGATTTGATGCACTTTACACCGTTCGAAACATATCCATCGGGACATACACACATTAGTCCGCTGCAGTTTGCTCCCTGTGGACACGCTCTACAGTCTACTTTCCTAGTCGAATGCAGAGTTTACTTGTTTGAATATGCTCATCACAATATGGAAGAGGTGCCGATGCAATTTTATATATCACCACCAGAACAATCAGTCCCAGTATGACATTCCTAAAATGAAACCTTCAGATATACTCGTACGCAATTATGATCGTTTTCTTCGTCATTTCAGAAGAAAATAACCGATATTTGAACTTTTTCTGCAATTCGTATGAGCACTTTTCTGATGTGTTTACCTTATTTTTGCTATTCTGAAATGATGTACAAAGCAATTCAAACCTTTCCCTCCCAAACGGAATGAGTCGTTTTCACCAATTTGTGTATTTCTAACAAACAGCCAATTCGCATACCGAGTATAGTAAAAACTAAATATGAACATCCCGTTCGATGTTCTCATCCTTCTGCTTTTTGGCTGATTCTGTAGCTGCATTCATTAATGACTCCCATTTCCTACATCTCACGCCGTTTTCTCATCTTCACCCTCCATTCTCGGCAACTCCGCCATTCCCCGCAGGCCCTGGCGACATTCCTCTCTTCAGCGACAGCAGCGCCTGCAAGCTTTCCTCGGGGATCGGCGTCGACGGCGTCGCCGCTCCGCTCGCCGCGGATTGCCCAGTCAGCTCGGCATTTTCCACGTTCCCCGCGCCCTGCAGATTCTGCACGGCCTGCACGGCCGGAACCGCGGGGACCGCTTGAACCGCTTGAACCGCGGGGATGGCTGCGTCCTGGGGACTGATGCAGACGCGCTTGGCGTCGGCGTCGGCGATGGAGGGGTCAAAGCCGACGTTGAGGACGGGGAAGCCGGAGACGTCGTAGAACTTCTGTCCCTGCGGGACGGGGACGTAGCCGGAGATGGGCCCCATGGAGAGAACGTTGACGGGGTATTGGTAGAGGCCTTGGAGAGGAAGGCCTTGGACGTTGACCGGGTATTGAAGGTAGCGCTTGACGGAGTCGGAGGCGGGACGCGGCGCGGGGGAAGGAGGGCGGAAGGGAGGGGAGTAGGGGTATTTGGGGGCGGAGGGAGTGGAGAGGAGAGGAGATTTGGGGAGCGGGGAGGCGAGCTTGGGCTCGGCGACGCGAGGGACGGGGAAGTCGACGGAGGCGGAGACGGAGGGCGATTTGAAGTTGAAGAACTCCTTCTCGAAGTCGATGAGATATTTGTTGTATCTGGATCTCACAAGCGAAGCAGCAGAACGCACATCTTTTTGAGACGGTACGACGCGGACGTCTCGGTCGGCGAGTAGTTGTCCATGCCTCGGTAGATCCGCGACCACGTTCCCTCCTTCTTGATCACGTTATCGCAGCCTCCGTGCGCCGTCACCTCGCGGAACAGCCGGTACAAATCGACTTCGCGCTTGCCCAGCATCGGCTGCTTGAAGGTCCCCATGTTCCGCTGCTTGATGTACAGCTTCAATCGGCACATGAAGTCGCTCTGCTCGCGCGCGTACTGCGGCGTGCGGCCCGCCAGCGAGATCGTGTAGTTCGGCTCGTGGTTCTCGGGGATGGAGCAGCGATTGTACTGCGGGTCCCAGATGTTCATCGAGCATTCGAACGTCGGCAGCATCGATTCGTCCAGCGTTCTACGTCCCAGAAGACGGCTAAACCCACATCGGAACCGCGCGGCGCTTCTTGCATTTCACGCACTGGATGTAGTGCGTGGAGATCGGAGCTTCGCGGCGACGCGCCACGGTGGACAGTCCTTGGGATCCCATCACACTGAGCGGGATCGACGAGGTGCTGGCGAGCTCGGTGGGCTCCGGTTCCTCCTTCACGTCTGCGGTTCAGTCCATTCCGAGTCGCGCACGGTTGGCGAGCGGACGCTGCGGAGGCGTGTGCGTGTAGGAGAGCGGAGACAACGCAGACTTGAGAGTCGGACCGGGTTCCATGGCGAGATAGTCGCTCTCGGGCAGCTCTGAGCGAGGCGATCGCGAGTAGGGGCGAAAGCCGTCGGGTACGGGAGAGAGCGAAGCCGGCTTGGGGGAGTAAAGCTGCGTGGGCTGTGAGTGAGGAGGAGGAAGAGAAGGAGGAACGGGAGGCGAGGTGGTGGAGAGATGGGAGGCAGGATGGTAAGGAGCGGAGGGCTTGATTAGATTGGTGGGAGGAAGGGCATGAGATGAAGCAGCAGCAGCGGCGGTAGCAGCAGTAGCAGCAGTAGCAGTAGAAGAAGAAGCAGCGGTAGCGGTAGAAGTAGAAGCAGCAGCAGCAGAAGAAGAAGTTGAATTAAAGGTGGGGGAGGCGAAACAAAAGAGACTGAGGAGGTCGGGAGCGGGACAACCGTTCATGTTCATGAGAAACACGCCCCAGGCGTTGCGATAGCGCTACATGGGATGGAGAGAAAGGAGAGTACCTCGCAAAATGGGATGGAACAATGAAGCTTGGTGCACTGCAGACTGTGGATAAGGATTAAAGGACGGACCATTATGCAGAGTTTGCACTTGACATTTGTACAAATGGAGACATGGTAGATATCCTTCTTCAACTCCTTACACCAGGAAAAGTGACACACGTTGTTGGCCATTACACATTCCGAAATATGGCATAGTTCAAATAGGAATTCTTTCAAAAACGGCCGAGTTTTATACACTAAAGAGAACAAAAGAGGCACTTCCACTTCAGACGTTCCTTCATCACTCATGGTGGATATTTTACTGGTAGTTGATAACATGTCATGCACTAAAAATCAAGAGACAAAACCAAACAAACAGTTTACACCAATCTCTCCTCGAGACAGCTCCTCATTTGAAATTCCCTTAGAATCCTCAGAATCCTTTTCGTCTGGGAGGTGAATTTCGGGTATACTACAACGAGGATCATGGCGATCACCGTTTTCAGAAGAAGCTCCATTCAGCTCTTCCTTCTCTGTGCTGCCATTGCTGTCACTCTCATCAGGTGCTGAAGAAAGTTGGACGTTCATTGATTTCGCTTTTTCACGTAAAATTTGTTTATTTCCTTGTATGCCTTGTGTTTCCCCCGTTGAGAGATTTGCAGACATTACTGTCTCCTTGTGTCTTTCCCTAAAGTGTGTAAGTGACAGGTTACGGTGATGCGCAACAATTTCAAAAAAGATAATTCACAAAAACACTCAGTAACAAAACTTACACACAAAATCGAGGAAGAAAACAATACCACTCATTATCAATCTCATAATGAAACTCCCATCCAAATGTCAATTTTACAAACCTTTGTTCATTTCCACCATTATTTTTTATTGATTCGATATTTTCATCTAAAACTGAAACTGGTTGTTTTTGCATTATAGAATCTATTACATACTTAAGATCGATCAACAAATCGAGAAAAAAAGATGGATAATAGGGGCATCGATCCCCTTACCTATCGCATGCGAAGCGATCGCTCTACCATTTGAGCTAATTACCCACATTGAACCATCTGAGTATAAGGTATTTAAGTAAAATATTGAATGAAATACGTTTAGTTTTGTGAAAAAGTGAATGAAATGGGTATGTATAGTATTTGTTGTGAAAAATAGTTTGTCATGTATTCATCAGAGATTGTAATTTAATTGATGAAAAATGTCAAAATAAGATAAACCATAAATAACTACAGTTCAATAAACTAGGTCAAATTGAAATAGAGAAAAAAGAGTGGATAATAGGGGCATCGATCCCCTTACCTATCGCATGCGAAGCGATCGCTCTACCATTTGAGCTAATTACCCTTGATGATTATTCTTACAAATCGATATAATAAGAAACTACTTATAACTGTTTGATTTAAGAATGCCTTATTATAAACTACTAAGCTTGTATTAGTATTCATTCTTGTTAACTCTACTATAATGCATTATCCCTAAATAGAATACCAAGGATTTCCCAATAAATAAAACTAGGTCAAATCGAAAAAGAAAAAAGAGTGGATAATAGGGGCATCGATCCCCTTACCTATCGCATGCGAAGCGATCGCTCTACCATTTGAGCTAATTACCCTTATTGATTCTTTCTAAAATTATCCTTACAAACCTACTCTGATTTGGAATCAATCACTTCTCTATTCCAATCTTGTTAATTATTGTCTAATTGTCTATTATTTTTGCATCAATTTTTATTTCATCCTCATTTTTATATAATACAATCTATCAAACAATGCGAATAATATTAATGGAAAACAGTAATAAGTAGTAATAATAATAATAAAATGGATAATGGGGGCATCGATCCCCCTACCTATCGCATGCAAAGCGATCGCTCTACCATTTGA
Source organism: Blastocystis hominis (assembly GCF_000151665.1). Taxonomy (NCBI): domain Eukaryota; class Bigyra; order Opalinata; family Blastocystidae; genus Blastocystis; species Blastocystis hominis. Next base: position 675,227 of record NW_013171815.1, read on the forward strand.
GCTAATTACCCTTAATCTGTTCTTTCCATTTGTACACTACAACATTACTCATATCATGAATCAACTCATTCTCTATCTGTATTCTATCAAATCCACACCTCGAATACTTTCTTCAGGTACAAGCAATTTATTATACTCACACATTATCAATTTGGATACATAGAGTTATCCACTTCTTATCAAACAATATCTTATTATCAACGTCAATAGGGTATAAGCTGTGGAAATATTGATTTTCTTGCCTATCATCTAAGAAATAATAACCCCACCAAATCAAATAAATCTACACATAATCGCGAAGTCTTTAATTTTACCACCCTAGCAGTAATATTGCTTTTCCTCCTTCTGAACTCTCTATTTCGTCATGATTTGTACAAAATGTTTTTTAGAAGGAAAATTGCAATGTAAAGAGGCAGTTTCACCTCAATCTACAAAGCCTGTCGTTCTTGGGTGTCAAAACATTGAGTTTCTACTTGAACTGTAGTTCCTAACTTTTTAGAATTGGGTCCTCGATTTTGTTTTGTCACATGGTGAACTTTCTGAAAAGAAACGGCTCCGCCCACATTTGCTATATATTACCAACGTAAACATCTATTTGTCACTCCAGAACAGCTCTGCCCATTCACTTCACAAAATCATGTTTTTGAACTCTCAAAATGATTGCGATGCTGAATTGAAGCGAATTCATGTCAAGTAGAGATTCAAGAACCTTTTCACTTCAAGATATCTTGACACATTAAAGGACTTAAAACAGTTTCTGCTCTGCATTTCGATGATTTATGAAATCGACTGTATCGTAATCGACAGTGTATCATTCTTTACAAAGTTTGCAACACTCATCTATTTTTGAGTTTCAGAAACGACGAGATAATGTCGCTGAGTCACATTGTGGCGCTACTAGAGCAGGGAAACACTCCCTCGATCATTTTAGACAACTCCTTGACTAGTAGCCGATTTCACGAGAAAAGCAGCTTTTACAAAACGCGATTTTCTGCTGTGTTTTCGATTCGGGGTCTCTCTTGAAACGCACTCTTATGAATAGAAACGCTTCCTTCAAGCTATACACTCTCTTCTCTTTTCTCGAGAACCCAGCACTGTGATTCAGTATCGTTCTCCATTCATAGTAACCGTATCAACCTTTCTTTTCTTGTTTTTTTGAATTCATTTTCTTTTATCTCATACCGGCGATCGCGGTTATTGCCATTTTGTGACCGGAGAATTCTACCTTCCAATTGATTGCCTATTCTATTTAGAAATATTGTCCTAAAAGACCTCTGGTGGTGTAAGTTGCGTGTTTGCATGCGTACTAGTGCAAGGGTCTAACATAACGTAGGGAATGAAGCACAACAACGTTTTACCTAATGCTCACTTTAAGAAGGACTGGGATCGCCGTGTGAAGACCTGGTTCGATCAGGCTGGACAGAAGAGACGCCGCAGACTGCTCCGTAAGGAAAAGGCTGCCGCGATCGCTCCTCGCCCTGCTGCCGGACTGCTCCGCCCTGTTGTCCGCTGCTCTACGCAGAAGTACAACATGAAAACCAGACTGGGCCGTGGTTTCACTCTGCAAGAGTTGAAGGTGTGTTTTGGTTTGGTTTGGTGTGTAATGGAATAGGAGGCCGGAATCAACCCCCGTGAGGCTCTGACCATCGGTATTGCTGTGGATCATCGTCGTGTGAACCGCTGCGTGGAGTCTCTGCAGGCGAACGTGGAGCGTCTGAACGCGTACAAGAGCAAGCTGATCCTGTTCCCTCGCGGAGTGAAGGGAGAGAAGGGAGTGGCCACTGCTGAGGAGATGGCTGCTGCCACCCAGCTGAACGGCACCATCCTGCCGATTGAGAAGGTCGCCCCGAAGGTGGAGTTCATGGAAGTGACTCCCGAGCTGAAGAAGCGGTCTGCGTTCATGGGACTGAGACAGGCTCTGTGCGATGCCCACAACTTCGGTAAGCGTGCCAAGCGCGCTGCCAAGGCTGCTGAGAAGGAGAATTAAGTTGTGTTTCGGTCTTGGACATTTATGCAGTGTTTGTTATGTCAATCGCGTTGGAAGCAATTCCTAGAACGGACCACATTCGTAGAGTGTCCTTCAACGAAGGGAGAAGTAGGCACGTTGTTGTGGCTCCATGTTGAGATGTACTTATTGGACTTACGGAAAATGGCTACCGAATCGTAAATTGCTGTCCCGTATTGACCGTTGTGAATAAGAGTACATATTTCTTTTCTTTGTGTTCTTTTTATAGATGCGTGCATAAACGGCTTCCACAGTGCAGATGTATATAAAAGATCGAATATTTTCTGTGTTTCTGGGTCAGAGCGATGTACCAGGTTTCAACCAACGAGTGTATGACTCGGTGTTGCCTTTCAGAGGAATAGGTGTATATTTACGACGATGAAAAGGATAAAGAAATTGCGCACATCGATTTTTACGCTCCAGTCGTTCGCTGCTTTTTCAAAGGAGACCTGCACGTTTTTACCTCCTATTTTCACCTGCAGTCTGATTGTTGCTCTCGAAAAGCACACTTACATCTACACACTCCCCTCCATGACTCTCTTTTCCGTCTATCCAACGTACTCCAACCCAAACGGCGTTTGCGACGTTCGCTTTGTCGAGAGCACTCCGGTCATCGCCACCCTCGGCGAGAAGCGCGGATCGATTCGCCTTGTTGTAATTTTTTTCTTCATTGAATTGAAGCAAAGGTCGGAAAGCAGCCCGAAGTGATTCTTTCTGCCCACGACAGTGCGATTTCGTGCCTTGCACTCTCGGAGGAAGGCGAATTGCTGGCTACAGCGTCGACACGCGGCTCGCTGATTCGCGTTTTCGATGTAAAAACGGCGCATTGCATTAGCTCCATTCGTCGAGGTCATCTCCACACATCGATTGTGAATTTGGAGTGAGAGTGAAGTGTAAGTGCGATGTAGATTCGATAAATACTCGCAGTACTTGATGTGCAATTCCGATACGACGATTCACATCGCAAAGCGAGTTATTGATTCAGGAAAGGTTCGGCGATATTCTACAGGCTCTGGTTTGGGATGGGAGAGGAGGTGATGGATAGTGGGGTCGAAACAGGGTGTTATTATCAACGAAGGGAAGCCTCTCTTCGAGTAGACCACATAATTATATTTGGATGATGTGTAGAGGATTCATCTCGGACTCTTTTGTGTTCCGCTATGCAAACCCGGATAAAAGTAAATCGATGATCTCTGTGTTTGGCGCCGAGCCGGAAACGGTGTATGTTGTGACATCGAAGGGACTGTTACAAAAATTGTCTCTGGATCAAGAGAAGGGGCTTTCCCTGTTTAAGGAATACAAGATTTTGGATAGTTAGTTGAATAGCAGTGTTTGTTAAATAACTTGAACTTAACGGAATTTTAACTTTGTGAAGCGATGAGTTCATTTCTTATTTCTTTGTAGTATGGCTACCGTGAACAGTGAAAACACATTCAATATTGGTATTGATTTTGGAGCGTCCAGTTGCCAAGTCGCAGTTTATACGAATGATAAAGTGAGTGCGATTCCTCTTGATGATGACAATAATTCTATCCCTGCCTGTGTATATTTTGGAGACAATTCGATTCTGGTAGGAAGGGAAGCCGTACTGAAAGAACAAACTGAACCCAATCGCGTCGTTCGAGGTATTAAGAGAATCCTTGGACTGCTCTATGACGACCCTGAATTTCAAAAGGATCTGCCTTCCTATCAGTTTGAAACGAGAAAATCAGATCGTGGAAATGTTGAGATCGTGGTCAATGGCAATGTGTACACTCCTACCACTGTGGCAGCCTATATCATTGCACATCTTGTACTCCGTGCATCGGAATATCTGGAAGGCCGTATTACAGAAGCCTATATTAGTGTACCTGCGTTTTACAACAATGTGCAGCGAAATGATACCATTTACGCCGGCTACATCGCAGGTCTCGAAAAGGTTCATCTGGTCAGCGAGCCGTTGGCCACTTCCATCGCATACGGAACGATTCGTCAGATGCGCAAGGACATGCTGATGGTGTTCGATTTCGGCGGTGGCAAGCTGGACATCCAGGTGATTCAGATCATGAACAACGAATACACAGTGATGAGCAGCATCGGAGACCATCACATGGGAGGTGACGATTTGACGGAGAACCTCTTCCAGGAAGTGGTAAAGGAATTCAACGCCATGTTCCTCGAAGACATTTCGACGAGCTATCAGGACTATTCGCGTCTCTACCAAGCCGTGGAGGACGCCAAGATCGCTCTGAGCACGGCCGATGAATACGAGATCGGCGAGGAGAACCTGCTCGGCCACGATTTCATCTACGTCGTCACTCGCCGCGACTTCGAGCATGTGAACCGCGCCGTGTTCGATCGCTGCCGCCAGCTGGTGATGGACTGCTTGGATGCGGGCCGTCTCGTGAAGGACGACATCTCGCACGTGTATCTCACTGGCGGGAGCTCGAACGTGCCGTACATCCAGTCGATGCTGCACGATCTGTTCGGCGACCGCACGGTCGTGTCCACGGACGCCAACTACATGGTGGCGTTCGGCGCGGCGATCATGGCCGGCGTGGGCATGGACGTCTCCGAGAAGGGCTTCGACATGCAGATCTCCATGTACACCACCACGCGGAACCGCGGGAACGACACGCTGGCGCGCAGCCCGCTGCGCGTGAACGACATGACGGTGATGGACCTGGGCGTGCGCGTGTCCTCGGGGAAGCTCTCGGTGATCATCCCGCGCTTAGTGGACATCCACTCGACCATCACGAAGCGGTACCGCGCGCACAAGGACTTCCAGAAGTACTTCTCGATCCGCGTGTACCAGGGCAACGAGGAGATGGTGGCGAACTGCAAAGAGATCAGCGAGGTGCGGCTGGACATCGCGAATCCGGGCCGCGCGGTGGACACGATGCTGGACCTCACGTTCCGGCTCGACTCGAATCTCACGCTGAGCGTGTCGGCGATCGAGGTGAGCACGGGGAAGAGAGTGGAGAAGGTGTTCGATATGGGGTCGCAGGCGATGACGGAGGACGAGATGACGTTCATGCGATCGACATTGCAGCAGACCATGATCCAGTCGGAGCAGAATCAGCAGGTGGCGTTGAAGAAGGACGCGTTTATTAAGCTGGTGAACTATTACCAGCGATGTCTGGATTCGTTCCCCGCGGATGAGGTGACCACGCGGAAGAAGGAAATGCTGCAGGAGTACCGAGACTGGGTGGAGAATTCGTACCTGGCGACGTCGCTGGAGGAGCTGGAGGAGAAGGAGGATTGGCTGAAGAAGCAGATGAGTGATGCCAATTAGTTGGTTGGTTGGTTAGTTAGTAGTAGTAGTAGTAGTAGTGGTAGTAATAAGTTAGTCAGTGGAACAATGCTGAGTGGTTCGTATTGGTTGAACTATTGTATTGATCATTCTGCATGAATTGTTTGTTGAAGATTCGATGCAAAATAGGTCCGATTTCTGGAGTGCAGACAGAATCGTCAAAGAGTATGGGAACAGTTTCTGATATTAAGGAACTTGAAATGTCACAGGTGAAAAAAGAAGCTACTTCGAAACAGGTGACATCCTGCTGTTGATTTGACGCTTAGGCAGAGCCAAGCTTCTGTAGAGAAGACGGGGCTGGTTGCTTGCGTTGGGCAATGTATCATTGCGTTCTGAGGTCTATCTTAGGCTTTCCTTTGCAACACCTCTCTTCATGATGGCAAGAAAGCGGTCACTCGAAACAAAAGACTTGGGAGAGACGCCTGAAGATGTAAAGGCATCATTTCTTCACACCTCGTTCAAAACGGCTTGGAAGAAGGAGTGTGAAAAGTTGCCGGAGGAGAGATCGTTGTTTCGCACCTTGATGCGAATTGTTGGATGGGGAAAGGCAAACTGCGTTGTAACCATCTACACGCTGTCCTCTCTCATCAAACTCGTCCCTAGTCTTCTCTTATCTGCGTTAATCGACGATTTCGAAACCGACTCCTTGGGTAGGATTCTGCACATCGTTTTGAACTTAGGGACGGCCATGCGTTGGTGCTATGCCCTTGGTCTATTCCTGATCCCTGTAATCTGTTGGTTGATGTGGATGTATGCCGAATCCCAGTCGATTCGAATGGGAGGAAAGATCCGAGCGATGGTTTCAGACGCAATCTACCGCAAAGCGTTCACTCTTTCATCTGTGTCTCGCTGCTCGACGAGCTCCGGGGAATTAATGAATCTAATGAGCAGCGACGCTTATCTTGTAAAATCTTGCTGGGATCTCGATTTTAGCTGCTTTGGACGGTCTTTTTCTACATGGCCCTGATCGCTCTTCCGATTTTGGTGATGGTGATCTTCGTTTTTGTGTATGTCAGCATGGGCATTACCTCGCTCGTCATCATCGTCATGTTTTTGATGATGCTCGGATTGATGACCTTTGGCGTCTACCGCTACGCCAAAGAGCGACTCCGCTGTCTTCAAACCACCGACGAGCGTGTCAAGCTCGTCTCCGACGTCGCCACCGGCATCCGCATCGTGAAGTTCTACTGCTGGGAAGAGCCGTTCCGCCAGCTGGTTTCCCCGTTTCCCCTCCCTGACCGCTAGATCGACAAAAGCCGCCAATCCGAGCTCGTGTTTATCCGCAAAATCGCCGTGATTTTGGCGGGGTATTTCGACTCGGTGACGTTCGTTTTCCCCAAACTCATGCCGCTCGTCGGCTTCGCGCTCTACCCGATCATCACAAACACGCCGCTGAGCGCGTCGATCGCCTTCTCGATCATCTCTCTCTACAAGATCGTCGAGTCTTCCATCTTTTATATGCCCTGGATTCTCGCGTCCTGCGCGCAGCTCGAAGCCTCCTACAAGCGAATTTCGCACTTTTTATCTCTCGAAGAAATGGAAGCAGACCTCGTCGTTCAGGACCCGCCAGCCGCCGAACCGCTGCGATTTTGCGCGGCAAACGGCGAGGCGAAGACGACGCGGATGGGCGAGAACGACGCGGTGATGGTCGAGGAAGGAACCTTCGCGTGGGGCGACGCCGCGCCGTGTCTTCGCGATGTTTCCATGCGAATCCCGCGGGGAGCGCTCGTCGCCGTCACCGGAAAAACGGGTTGCGGGAAAACGTCGTTTTTGGCGGCTTTGATGGGGGAGATGAACCGAATCAGCGGCGTGGTGGCGACCCGCGGTTCTGTGGCGTATTCTGCGCAGCAGGCGTGGATTCTGAACGATACGGTTCGGAACAATATTCTGTTCGGGAAGGAATTCGACGACGCGAAATACGAGGAAGTGCTGTCGGTGTGCTGCATGAAGAACGATTTGAAAACGCTGCAAGGCGGAGATCAATGCGAGATCGGAGATCGCGGAATCAACGTGTCGGGCGGGCAGAAAGCGCGCATTTCGCTGGCTCGATGCTGCTATTCGGACTCGGACATCATGATTCTGGACGATCCGATCGCTGCAGTGGACGCGCACGTGGGGCGTTCGCTGTTTCATAACTGCATCAAGCGGTATTTGCACGGGAAAACGAGGATTATGACGACGAACGCGTCGCACGTGCTGAGCGATTGCGATCTGATTATCGTTCTGGATGACCGCAAAATCGCGTTTTTGGGGACCTATCAGGAGTATTTGGAGTCGGGCTATCAGGCCATGGAGGAAGCGAAGCCGGCACCGAGCGAAGAACCGCCTCGCAAGGATTCTGCGGAGCAGCTGAGCAAGGAAATGGAGAAGAACGGGACCTTGACGCTGGAGGAAACCAAGCGAACGGGCCGCATCCAGCCGTCCGTGTTCCTGGGCTATTTCAAGGCGTTCGGGTATTGCATCGCCGCGTTCGTGCTGCTCTTCTTCCTCTGCAACGTCGCGCTCTCCGCCGTCTCGCAGTTCTGGGTCTCCGCGTGGACCGACGACGCCTGCTTCGCGAACTCCACGGACCCGGAAGTCGGTTCGGAGGCGCCGATCGCTTGTGACGGTCGTTTGCAGTACTACATCATCGGCTATACGGTCATCACCGCGCTGCTGATCTTCTTCGCGGTCGCGCGGTTCTTCACCATCGTGAAAGGCCGCATCAACGCGTCCTGGCTGATGCACCAGCAGCTCAACAGCGCCGTTCTCAGCTCTCCCGTGTCGTTCTTCGACACCACGCCGACCGGTCGCATCGTGAACCGATTTAACCGCGATATGTACATCACCGACTTCGACTTCCCGCTCTATTTCTTCCAGCTGGCCAATCAAATCAGCAGCATTCTCTCCGAGTGCATCGTGATCGTGGTCGTTACGCCCATCACCATCGTTCTCTTGATCGTCGTCGCCATTCTCTGGTATATCGTCTACGGTCTTTTCACGCGCGCCAACGCCGACTTCCAGCGCATCGAAGGCCTGGAGCGCTCGCGCGTGTTCTCGCACTTCCAGACGGTTCTTTTCGGCGTGTCGTCCATCCGCACGTTCCACCAAAGCGACGCGTTCGTCCGCAAAATGGACGACGCGCTCGACCGCAGCAACCTCGCCGCGATGTACTCCGTCTGGGCCAATTACTGGCTCTGCATCCGCGTCTGCATCGTCACTTCGTTCATCACGCTGGCCGTCTGCATCATCGGAATTCTCGGACGCGACTCGCCGAACACCTCGCTTCTCGGCGCCGCGCTCTCCTCCGCCACTAGTCTCGCCAGCTACGCCACCAACGTCTGCGATATGCTCGCGCAGACCGAGCTGAACGCGATCGCCGTCGAGCGAATCCAGGACTACATCAGCAATGCCAAGCCCGAGACGCCCATGATCACGGACGTGCGGCCTCCGAAAGGCTGGCCGAGCGAGGGACGCATCGAGATGAAGGACGTGGCGCTGCGGTATCGCGACGGACCGCTCGTGCTGAAGGGCGTGAACCTGACGGTGGAGCCGGGAGAGAAGCTGGGAATCGTGGGCCGGACGGGCGCAGGGAAGTCGTCGATGATGATCGCGCTGTTCCGAATCGCGGAGCTGGCGGGCGGGTCGGTGACGATTGACGGGATCGACGTGGCGAAGCTGGGGCTGACGGATGTGCGCCGCGCGCTGTGCATTATTCCGCAGGATCCAGTGCTGTTTTCGGCGTCGGTTCGGTTCAATTTGGACCCGTTTTATGAGGCGAGCGACGAGGAAATCTGGTCGGTTCTGGAAGAATCGGGACTGAAGAAGACGGTGCTGGCGATGGAAGGCGGGCTGGAAGCGAAGGTGGAGGAGGGAGGAAGCAACTTTTCGATCGGCGAACGGCAGCTAATCTGCATGGCGAGAGCGCTGCTTCGAAAGCCGAAGATTCTGATAATGGACGAAGCGACGGCTTCGATGGATAACTCGACCGATCTGTTCCTGCAGGAGATGATTCGAAAGCAGTTCGCGAACTGCTCGCGACTGACCGTGGCGCATCGACTGAACACAATTATGGATTCCGATCGGATCTGTGTGATGGACCACGGGCGTGTGGCGGAATGCGACACTCCGCAGGCGTTGCTTCACAATCCGCACAGCATTTTCAGAGGCATGGTGGAAGCGACGCAGGACCCCTCGCTCTTGAAAATGATCAAGTCTACGTAGTTTTGATGGGTTGATTGTTCGAACAAACGTGCTCTCAAGCCAGAGTTAGCAAAACAAGCTTAGAAAAAGTTCAGATCCACGAGACCCGCCGTGTATTCCTCGACACGCTTCTTCTTCACTTCTTCTTCGCTCATCTGCTTCGGAGCGTCCGCAGTCGACGCGCCTGACTCCGAAACGGCTTCAGCAGCAGGCTGGAGAGAGATCGCACCGAAGTCGAGCCAGTTATCGTCTTCGTCAGCTGCATCTCCATTGTTCGAGAAGAACACAGCCTCTTCCTCATCCTCTTCCTCCTCATTAACGGGCTCCTCCTCCTCTTCTTCCTCTTCTTCCTTTTCCTCCTGCTCTTCCTCCTGGCTAGAAGACTTGATCACAGGGCCATTCTTCAAACGATTAACAATATCATCAGTTTCGATCTTATCCTTTTCCTTGAAACTGGGTAGATCTTCAAACGGAGTATCATCTACAAACAATGCTAATGGTGAGAAGAAAAGGGCATGTACGTACAATAAACATACACCTTCTTCTCCTTCTTGATAACTATCTTGAAAAGGTGCTTTTCAGAAGACCAAGCATAGTCAAAATCTCCGGAGAGGAAGCCTTGGACCTCCTTCACAACTTGATCATTGAACCAGATCATTTTCTTGTGGGTAATGATAGAATGCTTCAATGTAACGACGCAACGCTTGTCGTCAATCATTAAGCCCCACTTGGCGAGCTTCTTCGTGTTATTAAGGTTCTTGCCCACGTCCTTCACGACGCTTCCACTAGAAATGATGTAATACGTAAATTGCTTACCATCTAAAGACTTTCGACATTGATAAAAATAGATTATGGATCTGGGGAACAGAAATGATTTCAGAAACCGCGGTTATACATCCTTCCTGTACTTTTTCACTTGAATATTCTGTCACTGTAAAGTCGTTTGGAATTGATCAAAAAATCAACATTCCGGATAGTTTCATATTTCATTTGTTTGTTCAACGACCATGTCAAGACCATCTGAACAGAGCACATCTGAAGGAGAACCAACGGTTCGCAGTGATAGCAATACCCCTAAAACGTGCCTTCTATGTTCTAAACCCATCGAAAGCCACTGCTTTGAACCCTACTGTTCATTACAGTGCGCAAAGAGTGGTGTAGCAAAAAGGTACTCACTCCTTCGCACATTCATTGATTTTGAATCAAAGTATATTAATCCGGTGATCAGAGAAGAACCACCACCACTCGAGGCAGAAAAGGTGGAAGAGAGTGGCGATACATCCTCCGAGAAGTCAAAGAAATCAAAGAAGTGGGAATTGTTGTTTGACGAGTAATCCGCGTAGGCTTCCCCGCGTTGAATACAACCAGTATGTACCTATTGTAGGTGTTTGGGTGAGTGGTTTATGGTCTAGTTAAGAGAACGAAAGCGTATTCTGCTTGCAGAGAACCTAAAGGCGCCTCTCAAGACAGACATTGATCTCACAAAAATAGTGAACCCTCCCTACATGGACTGATAGATAGGACTTTATGGATCTCGCTTGTCGCATCGAACAATCCATCTACAACCAATTTCCCTTTAGTACTAAGTTTAACTTAAAAGAGAGCTACAATGCAAAGCTACGCAATATTCTATTCAATCTTTCCGACCCCAAGAATCCCGATCTTCGAAATCGGATTTTTTCCGGTCCGTTTTATGAAGAATCGCTGATTGAATAGGAGAACTGGAGCCCGAGCGACTTCCCATCATGACAAACGACGAGATGGCTTCTTCTGAAATGCGAAAATGGAAGGAGGAGGAGGAGCGAAAGCATATCGAAGAGAACGTAATGCTCACCGATGCCAGCGAGAAAAAGATCGCCACGGTGAGCATTGCTCATGACGACATCCCCAAATCCGTCGAAATCAAAGAAGATTCCGAGCCAGTCACCCCCCGAGAACCCTCCGCCCCCTCCGAGCCCCCCGCCAAGACGGTGGTGATTCCCACGGAGCTCGACAAAGAGCGCGAGGAGCAGATCGCCGCGCTTTTGAAGCAGATTCCCGCGGCACCGCCAACCCCCCAAAAAGGAGAAACAGGAGAAACAGGAGAAGCAGAAAGTAAGGAAATTGGATTCGGTTTCCGCGTAGAGTCGAAGGCGGCAGCGGCGAACTCAGCGTCCCCCGCGGTGAAAGAGCCGGCGAAGGAGCGTTTTTCGCTGCCGGTGCGTCCGAACGCGGAGAGCGAGATCGCGATCGCGATGCCGGACGCGAAGCCGATCGGGTTTTTAGCGAGCGTGATCCAGACGCCGAGCGACGTGGAGGTGGGTTCGGTTTTGCTGGACAAACCGGTGCCGGTGATCGGTCGGATGAACGTGGCGGCGTGCGACGCGTACTGGACCACCTGCAAGGAGAATCCGTCGTACGACGTGGTGTGGTGGCGCTTGGAGCTCGCGGACGATTCCTCCGAGTAGGATTAAAGCGAGGGCGTGAGGGACAGATCGGATCTGACGCAGTTCCTCGGCCACTTCGTTCCGGACAAGCGGATCGGCGTGCTGGAGACCGTGCACCGCGAGAAGGGCTTCTATTTCCTCCCGCCCTCCCTCGACCCCGTCACGGCTTCCCCCATTTCCACGCTTTCCTTCGTCCAGGACGGTTCCTATCGCCAGTTCTGCCACCTTCTCTACATCCGCAAGCGTGATCGGCCGCGTCCCAAGCCCGCCACGCCCCGCCAGCCCGCCGCTTCGCGCCCTCTCTTCGCCCCGCGCACGCCGCCGGGGTCGCCGCCGCCCTCCGCCTACCCCGCGCGCCCGCGCTCCTCCCCCTACGCCGCTGCGCTGCCGCCCCCGCTGCCGCCCCGCCAGCCCCGACCGCCCTTCCCCATGGGCTACCCGTACGCCCCTGGGGGTCCGAACATGCCAGGGGGTCCGAATATCCCAGGGGGTCCGAACATGCCTGGGGGTCCGAACATGCCTGGGGGTCCGAATATGCCTGGGGGTCCAAATATCCCAGGGGGTCCGAACATCCCAGGGGGTCCAAATATCCCAGGGGGTCCAAATATGCCTATGTATTATCCTGGAGCGAGGTTCGTGCCACCCCCTCCAGGCTATCCTCCGCGGGGATTTGTGCCACCCCCACAGGGCTATCCGCGGCCGCGATTGCCTCCGATGGCGCGGTACCCGCCGATGCAGGGCTATCCGCCGATGCAGGGCGTGGCGCCGCGCGGCAGACCGCAGGGAGGATATCCCGGAGAAGCGGGGTTTGGAGCGATGCAAGGATTCCCGCCTCGGAATTATCGCCCGGGAGGGTTCCCGGCGCGAAATGAAGCTCCTCGGTTAGATTCTAGTTCGTAGTTGAGTGTTTGTTTGAAAAGAGTCGATGGAGCTGATTGATTAGGATGCGTGGGATGTGGGAGAGAGAAGGATGAGGATAAAAAGGTGGGTTTGGATCATCGAATCAATTGAAATGCCGAACGTTCCGTGAGAAAAGAGAAAGAAGCAACAGGAGCACTGAATTCATTCATCCCCAATTCACAAAAACGCTCAAGACCAGCCTTCCTTTCATCCAACAAACACTCAATCAATCAAGATTTGCTCTCGCTTTCGCGATCGATTTAATCTCCTTCTTCTCCTTCCGCTCCTTCTTCCGAACGTACTCGTCAAGGCTCGTCCCAACACCCATCCCAAACACACAAAGGATATCACCGACTCTTCCTTCTTCATCCACTCGCTTCGCTGAATCTTCATCGGCCGACTTCCGCACAGCTTTCCGTTCATTTCCTTCATCGCCTTCACTCCCTCCAGAGCATTGGAAAAGGCTACAAAGCCGTATCCAGCAGAGCCTTTGTGGACTTTGCTCTCGACAACGCGACCCATTGTAAATGAGGGATACTTCATTCGGAAGAGATTCGACAATATCTCGGTCGTCACTTCGCGGCCTAGATTGCCAACAAATAAACGGAAATCTTTCTCATTCCAATCTGCCAGCGTAGCATTAAGAAAATGGATAATGTGCAAACAGGATATGTTGGATCGACCCACGACTGACCGTTTGCTCGTCTTCTGTGCTGATTTGATTTCTTTTTGTTTTCCTACAGTGAACGGGGCTAAAAATCGCATACAACTTCATTCTTGAAGAATTTCTCCAACCGCTCCTTCTTTTTGATTTCTGGATCCACCTCAGCAAACCTAAGGATTAAGAGAAGACAAACTATTTCACTTTGGAGGAATGTACGCAGTTTCTAATTTGGGCTTGGGTTTTGGTACAGTAACCGGCTTGTTTACCGCTGCTACAGATCAAACATCCAAAACAAGACTCACGATCCGAACACTCAACAAACTTCGTGTTTGTTACTATAACATCCTATAGATGAGAAAAATACACCAATTTTTATTACATTTTCTTCCTTCGGAGTGGAAGTCGTATTTGTAGGGAGTTTATCAATTTCTGCAAAAAAGTTACTCAGCAAATCATCTTCTGTGCTCATCTGATGATGGAAACTGTACTCGCAGAGAATAATGTAAAATGCTTATTTCCTTTTGTATGTATCTTTTTGTTTTCACATCAAAAACTAAATATATTTATATAGTGACTCTTCCTCTTTTAGATCCAAAATATCAAAACCGAAAAAAAGCCACAACCATATCAAACAAACACACAAAAATAAAAAGAACGGGTGTTTCAACGCTTCGTCCGCCGTAATTCGCTTCGACGGATTAATCTCCAGCATCTTCATCAACAAATCCATCGAGATGTCCACCACCCATTCCTCCCATCGACTCTGCACAAAAAACTCCCGTAGCGGTGCCGGCTGCACAAACGGGATATTCTCCACTTGCCGATTCATCTCGTTCAATCCGTTCACCACCGCCTCGGAGCCAAAAATCGAGCAGCACTCCATCAGCTCATAGTACTCGTTCAGATTCGGTTTCTGGTAATAGAGAGGATATCTCCGTGAGAGAATGCACATAAAGATGATTCCGCACGACCAAATGTCCAAAGCGGAAGTCTGGTGAATCACTTTGGTTAGGACTTCTGGAGCTCGGAATCCCGGCGTTCCGGACGTTCGAGCGAATCCTGTGCAGTTGGGATCTTGGCATACTGTGCAGCGGTGGCCTGGCTTTTGGAGATGAGAGAGAATGCTAATGATGAGATTGGTTTCTTCGGTATGTTCGTTGTCCATTTTCTTATCCTTCACAGACTCCAGGAGGTCGGCTACAATGCCTTCCTTCACTTCGGAGAGACCAAAGTCGATGAGAATGCCTCGCTTTCGCTCTTTTGAATACCTAAATTAGACGACAATAAGAAAGCATACAGAAAATTGCGAGGTTTGACATCACGGTGAATAATTCCCTTGGAATGAACTTGGCTAACTGCCTGTAAAAGGTTCTTCATATAGTCTTGCATCTACATGCCATTCCCTATCTCAAATATACGTCTTTGAATGTACAGTTTTGAATGAAAAGATCAAAATCATCAGACTCTATATATGGAAATATAAGGTTGAGACAATCCTTTTGCATAGTAATACCAAGCAAGGAAATGGTATTGGGACATTCCTATATAAAATACGTATTTACACAGCCTACACGAAGTAAGTAGAGAGAAACAACTTCATTAACTATCTTCTTTGAGCTACATGTCGACAGAAGTCGTTTAATAGCAAACAGGCAGTCGCTACAATCGGGCAGCACGCAGGTGTACACTTCACTAAAAGAACCCTGCCCAACCAACTCTTTCACAATAAAACCACCAATAGAAGTGACTTCGTTTGACATTACAGAAAAGTCACGTATGAAGTTAAATTGAATTAAATTAAATTAAATTAAATTGGAAACAATCACGACGAAACTAATAATAGTAATAATAGTAATAATAAGTCTACTCGTCAACAACAAGTATATAAATTGTTCAAATGTATTGAATATCGATTAGCTGTGTATAATTACAAATAAAATAACCTAACTTTTTCGACAATCATAATACTTAGAGAAGGAATGGGACCTATGGGGTAGATAGAAATTATCAGAGTCATTTTAGTCGCAATTCCAAGGGGCATTTTCAGTTTAACAAATATGTCAACCGAGGACCCCACTCTCGTACATATTGGAATTGATTTTGGTACTTCCAATAGTGTTGCTTATGTTTGTAAAAAGAATCGATATGAA
This sequence comes from Blastocystis hominis, assembly GCF_000151665.1. Classification (NCBI taxonomy): domain Eukaryota; class Bigyra; order Opalinata; family Blastocystidae; genus Blastocystis; species Blastocystis hominis. The sequence goes on from NW_013171815.1 coordinate 690,846, forward strand.
TATGTGCCATTCCAACAGGGGGCTCAAATGCCATCTCTTGTGATACTAGAGGGTACTAAATTTGTTGTAGGTGTGCCTCCGCCAAAATTTGATAGTGTTGTATTCAAATCTGTGAAGAAACTATTGGGTCAGAAATATAATGATGTGGATCTAAATGATGATATGAGTACATATGGATGCAAGATTGTAAAAGGCCCAGATGATATGTGTTGGTATAAAACGGAAGAAAGACTTTATTCTTGTGACGAAATTGCTGTGGCAATATTTAAAAAAATAAAAGAGGAAGTTGATAAGTTTACTGATGGCAAAGTGGGGCGTACTGTAGTTTCTGTTCCTGCACGCTATTCTGCCAAACAAAGATACCACATTCAGAAAGCTGCGGAAGCTGCTGGTTTTGATGTGACCAACTTGATAAACGAACCCACTGCTGCTTCTGTGTGTGTATCTATAGAGAGAGGTATCAATGGGAATATTCTTGTATTTGATCTTGGTGCAGGTACTACAGATGTAACAATATTGAATTTGCAGGATACGATCTATAAGGTAGAATCGAGTTGTGGAGACGATCATTTGGGTGGAGATGATTTTGATAATTTATTACTACATCACATTGAAGATCGATATAAAGAAAAGTATAATAGAGAGATATGGGATGGAATGAAAGAAGTCAAAAAGAATCGAGTGATGAACAGACTAATGAAAATGATCATTCATCTGAAACATCAACTTTCTTCACATAGTTCAGAAGATATTGATATGTATGACATTGTTAGTGGTGATGATGAAGATGAAGATTATAGGATAAATGTTTCTCGGGCGACATTTGAGAGATTGATTAGGCCATTAACAGAAAGATTTTCGACACTCATTCAAACGGCTCTAAAGAATAGTGAAAGTCAACTTGAAAAGGCAGATATCAACTATGTTATTCTTGTTGGAGGAGGATGCTTTATGCCTTGTGTAGCACGGCAGATACGTGATGAATTCCCCAGAGCTGAGATTATTGATATGGGAAAGAAGATGGAACTTGTAGCTGAAGGTTGTTGTACCTGTGCGAAGAAGAAATTGAAACCGAATTTCAATGTTATTGATATTTTATCACACACCATCGGTTTGTTAATGGGAGATGGTTCTGTATTTCCACTGTTCAAAGTGGGTACTCGTCTGCCCACTGATACTTTAGAAGTGATTTTGTATGCAGATCAACCTGGAATCAAATTCTTCCAAACGGAAATAGTGGAATTATTGGATGAAAAGCAAGATAATGAAGCGCCTGTTTATAAAGTTCTAGCGGATGTAATTTCCTCTGAATTTATACCGGATCATTTGAAACTGAAGGAATTTAGTATGCGATTCCGACTGGATATCAGTGGTATATTCTATATGGAAGCTTATGCTTTACCAGAGAATGTGAAGTGTGTAACAAAATCAGTAGAGGGAATTCCTGTTTAACAGTAATGTGATATGTTAGTTCTATAAACAAATTGTCTTTATGTACTTTACCTCTCTTCTTGATAGAATAGAGACGATATCGAGAATACAGAAAAAAGAGAAGCAAAGATTGAGCAAACAAACAAGCAATAAATACAAAAAGTTTATTGGGAGGCTTCAGTTCCAGCACCCCACAGAGTCAAGTTATCTCTCAGAAGCTGCATAATCAAGGTCGTATCCTTGTAATCGCTTTCAGACAAAGATTCGAATCCAGACACAGCACCATTATAAGCATCCCGAGCCAAATCGCATGCCTTCTGGGCATCTCCTTCGATTTCGTAGTAGAATACAGAGAAATTCAAAGCTAACCCAAGCATAATGGGGTTGGTCGACTGCAGAGGCTCCTCCTGGCCAATATCCATAGCCTTTTGGTATCTACATATCAAGCAACGCCGAAATCGCTACGCATCGCGTGCTTTAACCTTCATCTCCTCTTGCTTCTCATTCTTCTCGAACTCGCACACATATCGGTAATAATCTCCCTTCAGCTTCCAGTAGAACACCTTTTGGGAACCATCCTTTGCTCCGGGGATCAGATAATTATCTAACAACGTCAAGATCTCTTTGCAGACATCGATGAGTTCTTTCTCAACTTCCATCATAAACTGGTTAATATCTTCGAGGTAGGGGCAGTTGTCTTTCTTCGATTCCTTTTGAATATGCTGGTTCAAAATTCTCCAAGAGACTCGTTTGTTATTGACAACATTCTTATATGCAATAGACAGAAGATTCCTTTCCTCGTTACTAAGATCCACCTTGTTCGTTTCAGGATCAGGTGTGGAAGCTACAGTATACATATACTCCTTCATTTCATTGAATCTCTCTGCCTTCTCAGCAATACGAGCCATCAAAATCATATCACTCTTCTTAGACATCTTTCTATACAGAAATGAGCAACACACACTTCAAATAGCAAAAATCACAACTCTTCATAAGTAACTCGATTTTCTCATCATATTACATACACGAACAGAACTGAAGTGAACGAAAGTAATGATTAATATGCAGAGTAGATATTGTACCCCAGGGGTAAACTCTTATAAGAAAGAATTAGTCAACCTAATTTACCCCCTCAATATTAGTTCTTTCTAAAAAAGTGAGGATTATCCTTTTATTAAACAAACATCCCTAATCAGAAATATCAATGATCTCGATCTGGGAACCGAGATTAGGGTCACAGTTTGTATTGTACATAGAAGTAGAATTGTTACTGAAATTGTTATTATTGGTATTCTCATCAGGTTCATCTTCCACACTGCTACAGCTTACCAAATCAATTATTTCATTATTGTCAAAGGCCATAGCAGCATCCAAAAGAGAAGAGAAGTCGGGATACAAGCGGCGCGTCATGCTGATCGATTCGGGAACCACACTTTGGATAGCTTGCTCAAACGGCTGACCGAATGTATTTAAATTGTTAGGATAGAACAGGCTTCCCGGTATCCCATTCTGTGAATCCATCACGACGACAGGCGGAATCTCGGGAATTCCAGTGGTTGCAAACACATTTCCACCCTGCACTTGCAACTCCTCGTGTTTATCCCTGCTATGTTCTTCTTCTTCTTCTTCTTCCCTGTCGTCTTCATCATATTCTTCTTCTTCTTCTTCTTCTTCTTCCATATCGTCAAGATCTTCAATATTCTCCTCTCTCTCGCAGTGCTTCCACTCTCCATTCATCGTCATCTTGACTTCGTCCTCATCGTCGTTCGTCTGCTGCAGAATGCTCTTCACAAACGGATCCTGCCGTAAATCCTGCAGTTTGACCGCGCTCCCACACACCGGGCAGCTTCGATTTGCCTTTTCCGGGTACAGCTCCATGAAGTTCTCCAAATCGAAGCATTTCACGTGACTGCAGCGAATCGATCGCACCGGAATCCGCATTCGCTGGTACGACAAGGGGTCCAGCAGACTGAACTCGAAGTCCATCAGGTCTAAAGCGATATCATCCTCTTCGTCGGTCTGCTGCAAGAGTCGTGCGAAGTTCGCGCGTCCCTCTTCGAGCGAATTGCTGCTGGCTTCCAGCACTTTTTGGAGGAACGACGCGGGCGGAAGGTCTTCGCAGAGGTATAAAACGCTGACTAAATTGGGATCTGCCGACGGAGAAATGGTCACGAAGTTGGTGCCTCGCCGAGCGAACGAGCTGAGCTCGTAGGCGTTCTCGATGGAGAGGTTCTAGAGCGAAGAATTGCCGCGTGAGGTACGCTGAGAGAGAAGATGTCGATGGAGTTGAAGTGGAAGCGATAGCGACTGGGAGAGAAACACCACTTGTCATCCTCGAAGACCACGTTGAAGAGTCGGAGGTGGAGCGTGCCGTCTCGCAGAGCTTGAAACTCGCTCGAGGAAAGCACGAATGGAGAGAGATTGGGTGTGGAGGCGGGAGAAAAAACGTAGATGCATCGATGGACCGAGAGTAAAAAATACGCGTCGTGGATAAAGCAATGCACGCAGTGACATGGAGAGTCGGAAGTGGGCGTCTCACCATTCATGTTTACAAGAGGAGCAAGCTGGGGGTCGTGACACACTAGATCGAACTTGGGAGGGGGAGGATTCTGAGGCTCCTTCATCAGACTTTCACTCCAATCGTAGTTTCTTTCAAAATCATAGTTGTTTTGGTGAAGCAAAGCTTGGGCTGTACGAAAACGCGAATAGTAGGCAAAAAACGATCGTAAGCATGGAGGTAAGTATTCAATAGTAAAGGTAGTGTAATCTCTCTCGAGATGGATTTGATAATAGTTGATGATGAAAAACATCGCATCGTCCAGGGAGAGGGGCATGGGATGTGTTCTCTTAATGTAGTTCCATAGATCTGCATCGTCAGCAATCACACTAACACTACCATTTCTAAACACTTTGCTCTTGATTCGGTGATTGGAAATTAATATATATATTACTCTCCCCAGAGCTAGTATTACGTCTTCGATACTGAAATTGGACACCTATTCATTAACAGGCAAAACAAAATCGTACAAGTTGTGAAATTTGCAGCATCATGGTTTTCCTCTGCTTTTCCGGTTTGACATGATATAAATACAGAAACTCGACCAATGTTGGGTTCACACCATCACGTTCCAAAATACTCCCCAAAAGTTGAATAATTGATGACTTTTCGTTCACTGACATCTTTCGAAAAGAATGAATGAAACCAAACGACTAAAAAAATACGTTTTTGAAACTATACGAATGGAAACAAAAGATTATGACAGCCCCAAAGATGTAGGTTCCGACCGTGTGAATAATCTATAGTTTCGCTTTCCATTTCAGCCCTATGGAGTTCAAACACAATTCATGAACACTCTATTCGATATTCTGATGAAGGGAAATATAGGGATCATAGAGAGTCCCACGGGGACAGTACGATAGTGCGAAGGACCAACAACTAGGGGAAAACGCTCAGTCTGCTTTGCGGGTCTCTGACTTGGCTGAATTCGGTATCTACCCTTCCGGAAGACTATGTTCGGGATGGAACGAAGGAAAATAAGCAGACACAGACTTCCTTGGCGGACTTCCCCGCATGGTTACTGGATATTACAGACGAAGATGTGGCTCTCAGTACCATAAAATACGATATATATATCACTTGTAGAAGAAAAACGGGAGAATCAGCGTTTCCAACTGGAACAACTGAAAAAGCGGTTGCAGAAACGAAAAGAACAAAGATTGCAACTGCTAAAGGAATCGTCAGAGAAGGACTATGCTCATCAGCAGAAGCGCATTCGTGTCTCCGAAGAGGATGAACTCCTGTTCGATAGCGAAATCCATTTGGAGACGGAAAAGGAGGAAGAACCGATCGGTGTCACCAAAGTATTGTTTCATCAGTATTCACACTTTCTCCTCAGATTTACTACTGCTCGCGGACTCACAGCCAACTCTCGCAGGTGTTTCAGGAGTTTTTACATTCTGCGTGGGCTGAGGATGTGCAGTGTTCGTGCATTGGAGGTCGTCGGAGTTTCTGCATCCATCCCACGGTGAAACGGCTGCCGACAGATGCGCAAATGAGCGACGAATGCTTGTTTTTGCAGAGAAATCGTTCACGTGGAAAAGAAGGCTGCTTGTTTCACAATCGAGAACGGGAAGAATCAATCCGTGATGAAGTTTTGGTAGCGAGCTTTTGATGATGAGAATGATACTCATGGGTGTAGACTACAAATTTGGAAATAGAAGACTTAGTTCAGTATGCTGAAAAGGAAAAAGGATGTCCCTATTACGCTTCAAGAAAAGCCATCCCGTATTTGAAGCTCGTGTTGTTGCCTTACAATCTTATTCTAAACAAGAAGAGTCGCGAAGCTTTGGGGATTGATTTGAAGGTACTTTTACGGTTTTGTTTTGGTTATTATTAAGAACCAAGTGGTTATTTTCGATGAAGCACACAATCTTATCAACGCAATTGGCGATCTTTTCAGCCCTACCGTAACTCTCTCCATGCTTTCTTCTTCCCATTCTCAAATTGATGCGTATTATCAACGCTATTCGGACCGTCTTTCATCGGAATCGCATTCCTTTATCATCCATTTACAAACGATTTTGAAAGCTCTGAGCCATCTTTTAACAACGAAACCTTCGAACTTTGGAATGGTGAATATCTTCACAGTCAACCGGTTCATTCAGCACTTGCACCTCGAGTCTATCAACTTATTTGATATTCTTCATTTCATCACCTCCAAACGAATTGTTCAGAAACTAAACGGTTTTGTGGACACTTTAGGAGAGGACGGAAAGCCGCCCGTTTCCCATTTTCCTGCAGTGACCGATTTCATTTTAGCGCTGACGAACGATAATGAAGACGCCCGTGTTGTCGTGAGCTATTCAAAGGACAATGGTCCTTTTCTGCGCTTTTTGCTCCTGAATCCAAGTGTTTATTTTAAAGAGATTGTGGATGAGTGTCGCTCTGTCATTATTACTGGCGGAACTTTACAGCCAGTCAAGCCATTCTCCTTGTTTTATCCCTAGTTTTCCGAGTTTTCTTCTCAGTTATTCCCTCATCTCTCCCAGGATCGGATCGTTTCTCTTTCCTTGCCTCACATTTTATCTCCTGATCATGTCGGAGCGTTTTATGTGACACACACAGCAACACGACAGGAAATGCGTTTTGACTTTTCCAATCGAGAAAATCCTTCCCTTCTGAGCGATCTTGCTTCCAAACTCGGAATCCTCTGCAGAACCGTTCCTCGCGGTCTCGTCGTGTTCTTCCCCTCTTTCTCGATGCTTCAGACGACTCTTCGCTTTCTCCACTCCACAGGGAAATTCTCTTCGCTCAACGAACTTAAACCCATTTTCTCTGAAGAGCGAGAGAAAGACGTTTTCGCTGCGTACTCTTCCTATCTGAAAGACCACCCATCGAAAGGAGCGCTTCTGTTTGCTGTGATTGGTGGAAAACTCTCCGAAGGAATCAACTTCAGCGATGATTTGGGACGTTGTGTGGCTATTGTGGGCATGCCCTATCCCAATAAAACGGATGTGGTGTTACAAGAGAGGATGAAGTACTTGGACCAACAAAAAGCGGGTCTTGGGCAGGATTACTATTCCAATCTCTGCATAAAAGCTGTGAATCAAGCGATTGGACGAGCGTTTCGGCACAAGGAAGATTGGGCGAGTGTGGTTTTCCTGGACTATCGCTACTGTCAGCAGTCAATCCGCTCTCGTTTGACTCGTTGGATCGACAACCGAGGACTTGTGTGCAATAATGATGACGTTTTGTTGAAGCAGCTGCAAGCATTCTATCAACGATTCAATTTGGGTGTTTGAGAAAACAACAAAAGATGACATTTGTTGCTTCCATTTCGGCCAAACCGCATCTAACTCCTTCGTCTCCTCTCTCCGTTTCTCCAATTTAGGGACTGCTACATAGCGTAGTAGTGTATCCAGCGAGTCCTCAGGCAAATCATACAACCGAGCGAGCTGCTCTCTGCCCGAAGCATTTACGATTAGGTCTTCGTTTGAGAAGAGAGATTGCAACTAGAATTAAAGCGAGTAAGCAGCACTACTTCTTCGGCTGTCACCTTTCCGGGTATGTGTCTCGCTTCGTAAGGTGTCTAGCCGTGAGTAATTGCAATCAACCAAACATTGCTTCGATCTTGAGGCAGAACACTTGTTGACTCTATAGGCAATTCCTACAGTCAATCAAAGTAATAGAAAGAACTTCTTTATTTACAGTTTCGGAAGCCATTGAACGAAAGTCACCCGTTAATTTTGATACAAACTGTTCATCCTTTTGCTCTATTTGTGGGCATTTCCAAAAAGCAAAATACGAGCATAAGCAAACGAATTGGCGAAATCCGAAGAACTGTCCTTCATTTCCCTTTCCATTTTTTCTATATCTCACAAAGTACTACTTAGTACTCACCTCTGACTTGCTTGAACAAAGCATCCGTTTTGGGAGTAAAACTTTGATTCTCTAAAATAGTATCTAACATTTGGGGAGTTATTTCGCCTGAAGGCAAGTTATCAACCGCAGACTTCAGTTCTAGGTGTTAGATTCTCATAATTAAACGACTTTGCAGTTGCTGGATTCCTCTCTGTGATAATTTACTACTCGCTGCTCCCATTTCTTGTGTATGAATGATTGTTGACTTGAATGTATTTGTTAAATGTATATTTTTTCTTCTTCTAACAAGCCCGTCTAGCTCAGTCGGTAGAGCGCCAGGCTCTTAACCTGGTGGTCGGGGGTTCGAGCCCCCCGGTGGGCGTTTCTTTTTCTCAAACATTTTATTTTTCTTATTATTATAATTATGATGATGATGATTATTATTATTATTATAGTTCTTTTCAAAAGATCAAACCAAACCGGCTTTCCCTTTATCTTTATAAATAGCTTCAATGGAATCGCTTCATTTCCAAGCAAACTAAGAGTGAATTACAAAAGTCCTAAAAGACAGGTAGATTCTTTCTTCCTAATCCTCCATATTGCTTATTCTATATATTCCTCCATATCTGATGAATTCCTAACTGACGAAGCGGACGATTCGCTCAATAAATACTCTTCCTTTGCCTCATTTTCTTCGTTTGCCTCCAAAATGTTCGCATCGTTATTCTCTTTTATTTTCATCTCCATTTGGTTCCCTTCTTTCTGATGCTGTTGCTCCTGTTCTTGTTGCTCCTGTTCTTGTTGCTCCTGTTCTTGTTGCTCCTGTTCTTGTTGCTCCTGTTGCTCCTGTTGCTGCTCCTCCTGTGGATTTTCCTCTCCTTCCTTCTTCTCTTCTTTCTTGGCGTTCTCACTCGAGTCCAGCAACGTGGACACAGTTTGCTGGGAGTTCCCTTCATTGAGACGGAAGTACGTCCCTCGACCTCCCAGCGATACCAGAATTCGCTTCTTCCACGCCTTTATTTCGTTTTTCTACTGTCTACACTCCCCCAAACCTCTACATGCATTTTCTTTCGGTGACGAGACAGCGAGGGAAGGTGCGCATAGACCTTATTGCAGTACTCGCATTTGTATTTCACGTGGTTGTGGAACGTCGTTACATGCGCCAGCATGGTTTTCCTCTGCAGTCACGCCATTCCCCATTCATTCTACCGATGTAAAGGTGTGCGAACATCCAGGAACCGAGCAGGGAATGCGCGGAGAGAGCTCTGACTTGGGAGAAGAAGAGGAAGGTTTCGACGGTTTGGGAGGCGCATGGACTGTTTTCATGTGGTTTTTGAACTCTTCGATGCTCGAAGCAATGAATGAGCAGTCAGGAACGCTGCAAATGCAGGTGGCTTCCTTATGGACCTTTTCGTGAATCACGAGACGGGATTGAGATAAAAAGGATTTATTACAGCCAGGAAATTGGCATTGGAAAGGTTTGATGCCCGTGTGGAACTACAGAGTGAAAGACGGTAGGAACAACAACAAATTCGTGCTTTCGAAGGTGCTGCTTTTTGGTAAACTCTTCGTCGCAGTAGCTGCACTTGTAGGTCTGTGGGGGATTGTTCTCCTTTTGAATGTGCTTCTTGATATGGCGATTTAGGTTATATTGAGTGTTAAACCTACTCTAAACGGGATATCCTATAGAATACCTCTTGGTACATCCTTCATAAGGACAGAAAAAGTCATATTTGTCATTGTGCGACGCTATGTGTCTCGTTAAATGGTCTTTTCTGCTGAAACACTTTCCACAACCTGGAAATGTACACTGAAATGGTTTCTAGAAAGGTATAAGGGAAAAAACGCTCATACTTCTTTTGTATGGGTTCTGACATGACGAATATACTTTGTGTGCTTTTGAAAAACGATCCCACAATACTCGCATTTGAAACTAGGTCCCTCTGTTTCCTTCGTTTCCATTTCTTCAGAATCGCTTTCTTTGTCTTCTAATTCGTCTAGAGAAACCGATTCATCTTCGCTCATCTCTCGGAATGGAATATGAATAAACGCACTGTAAGTAATCTGTGTGATCCCACGTTTTTCAAAAAATGAGTGCTCTTGAAGATTATGAAGTTTTAGAAACTTCAGAGAAAGCGCTGTGCGAGCATATTTTAAGTTTAACTTCATTGGATTTATATGTGACAGGTAATGGTTGTGTGATGCTTTTTGATCTCAGATCCTTCAAAATGGTTTTGCGTGCTCTGTAATGCGAAAATGGAAGACGTACGGGATATTCAAGCCCATACAGCAAAATTTGGGTAGGATTTCCATTTGATGACGATTTATGATTAGTCACAGTTGTTATCATCTAGTGGAGGATGATAAATTGCTGTGTAGTAAGTGCAAACGAATTCTCACTCATTTTACGGAAAGAGTGAATGAAGGGGATTACGATAGTGATAACAGCGATTCAGATAGCGATTCGGATGAGTTAGTTTCCAGTCTCTATTCTTCCGGATCAGTGGTGTGTTTTTTATATTCTACTCTCATTTCTAGCCATACAATGGTCCTGATCTAACTATTGAAGAGGTAATATCGGGTCTGAAGAACGACCAATACAAGAACATCATTGTGGTGCTGGGTGCTGGAATATCATGCGGTATCCTTTCTCTCGCTCTTTGTTTTAACCTCAGCCTCCGGAATTCCGGACTTCCGTTCGGCGAACGGTCTCTATCGGAATCTGAACAAGTTTCCCGTTCCCTACCTGCGCGACCCGTCGTCCATTTTCAATATCAAAGACTTCAACAAGCTCAGCACGCCGTTCTGGATCCTCGCTCGCGAGATGTTCTACTCGGATCAGAAGTACCACCCCACGCCCTGCCACTTCATGCTCTCCTTACTGAAAGACCGCGGCATTCTGCGCCGCATCTACACGCAGAACATCGATGGATTGGAGCGCGACGCGGGACTGGAGCCGCCCTTGCTCGTCGAAGGCCACGGCACCTCGCGCGAGTGCGCCTGCTTCCACTGTGGGCAGGAGTTCCGCTCCGATCTGCCGCAGCGCAGCGTGGATTCGCGGACCGTTCCGTTCTGCCCGTCGTGCGGCGGTCCGATCAAAGTCGAGAAGCGGAGAGGCGATGAGAAATAGCCGAAAATCGTGTTCTTTCATGAGCATTTGCCGAGCGTGCTGTACTCGTGCTTCCGAGAAGATATGCCCGTGGCGGACTTGCTGATCGTGATTGGATCGTCGCTTCGCGTGTATCCGATCGGGTAGGTGCGGAGAATGGCGGTGAATCAGAGGAATCCCAGAGCATTTGCCGGCGTTCGTTCCGCAGCTGCTGATTAACAACGAGCTCGTTGGGAATTTCGGAAAGAAAATGTGGAAAGAATGCAAAGAGAGAGTGAGATGTAGACATCGGAGCTGCACGTTAATCGGAGATTGCCAGAATCTGGCATTGGCGCTAATCAAATTGTGTGGCTGGGAGACGGATTATCTGGACAAGATCGATGCGTATAAGAAGGAAAACGGACTCGAGTCGTTTATCTGGGAAGATCAATACAATTTCGAAAACATCGAGGCGAATTGTTTGAAGTTCGAAGAGACTCTGAAACGAGACGACGTTCAGGATAGTTCGGATGAAGAGCCGCTTCGACCCCTTCCGAACTGCTTCTTTAGCGATGATGGAAGTGAGCTGGAGACGTACGGAATGTCGCAAGAGGATTTAGACAGCATTGCGGAGTATTTCGTGACGCAGATCCGCGAAATGAGCATTTTGAATCACATCGAAGAGAGCGAGAATCGAAGCGAACACATCGTGCTGCGATGGAATAACATTCTGGTAGAGTTGAACGACGTGAATAGTCGCTGCTTCCGTGAAATGATTAAGTGGAAGAAACAAAAGGTAAATAAAGATGACATGATTTCCTTTCTTTGTTCAACACGCTTCAAAGAAGATAGGCTCGAATTACCAGCTCGCGAGATGATCTCTACGCTCGATTCTCCTCCACAAACAAACAAAAATATGCGCGTTGGCCTCCGATTTGATGATATCGCGCATCGATGTGTACTTTGTATCCAACATGTAGTAATGCTGACGTCGAATCATCACCGACAAAAAGTCCGCCTGAGCGATGAGAGCGAGACAAAGCACCTCGCTTACCTTGAAATCATCGATGGCTTGGACCGTGTCGAGCAGTTGAAGCATCACTTTCGACATGAAGTAACACTCGCAGTCGTGCAGGTTTGTGTAGAGGCAGAAGGAAGGATAGCTTGGAATCACGCAGAGAGGAGCGTTGCTTACTCGATAAGGAGGGAGTGCGGAATGTTTAGGGAGTTCGAACGCGAAAGCAAGTCCGCATAGGAAATGATGTGGTGGTCGGAGGTAATTCCATACACGGGATTTGCCTGAGTGTTAGAAGCAGTGAACGCACAAACTCCATCCTTTGCGGTGGTGTGATCTTTGAGTTGCTCTAGAACGAAGAGGCAAGCACATTCCTTTCTTCTATAAACATTTGCAATGTCATGCAGGTTCAAATGTAGGTTAAAGTTGGAAGTCACGACAATGCAATCACTCTTTATACTTGGCACCATCTGACGCAGGGTATCATACGTCCCCTTGCTGTTTTCAAAGCAAACGATGTCAACGAACGACTCAAGCCTAGAGAGAAGGCGTTTACCCAAAACTCACCCTTCTGTACAAACAACTACCTGCGTTCGTTCCACATCATCTCTGCAAATGATTGAGACCTAAAAATGAGAGCAATCGTCTGTAGCAAGATACTTTATCGAAAAGGAGGGCTTTAAAAAATTCAACAACGTATGTAAGCCGAGCTTTGTCCCTAACATATTTCATTGTAGTAGGAACCTCCTTTTCGGTAATCTCCTCAAAACTGTCTTCATTTGGTATTATGATGACCTATTCGTATTGCACACACTATTTTCCCACTTGAAACTCCTGGATGCTCATGAATAGTGTAAAGAACGAAAACCAGATAAGCTCTTATCTAACTCTTATCTTATCTATGAAGAATGTTTGGTGAATTTCAAAAATTTTTTTAATGCAACGTCACAGAGACACTCCAAGTCCTTTCCGTTTTGACTTTGGATACACTTCAAAGCCTAAGCCGTCTTCTTCATATCTGGTAAGGATTAAAGTGAAATTATTACTTATAGGAACTCGAAGAATCGTTTACTGCTGATTATGATATCACTTTGACCTGTCAAGATTTCTTTGAACACGCCAAGAAAGTATTCCCAGCGCTGCGCATTTACACGTTCAACCAATTTACTGCAGAAAAGCGTTATGGTGGAAATGAAAGTGAAGGAAAGAGCGCTGTCATCTATATCAAGGGTATGGGTATTCATTTTTGTGGTTACTTCCATTCTAGCAAGACTCACTACTCCACTGTTGGTTGCTACTCAGTCGGGGGCCACGCTAAGAGAAGTGCTCATCCCAAACATTGGGCAGGTAGCATTTCTTGGTACCTCCCGCTGGTCTCTACAAGACAGACTTACTACTCTTATGGATATGAGTAAACTTGTTTGAAAACAAACACATTCACTTAAATCTCAATCTTAGGTTGTTCACTAGGAGCAGGAGCCGCTGGAGCAGCTGGGGCGGGGGCGGGGGCGGGTGTCTGTGCAGGAGCAGGAGCCGGAGCCGGAGCGGGAGCCGGAGCCGGAACAGGAGCAGGTGCTGGGACAGGAGCAGGAGCCTTTACAGGAGCCGGAGCCGAAGCCGGAGCCGAAGCAGGGGCTTGAGCGGTGCTGACCTTAGGAAGCACCTTTCTCGACGAACGATTCACCATAGCGACAATACCCACAACCAACATAACAACACCGAGCACAATCAACAAAATTCCGACAAGGAGAATCACATTAAACTTGGACTCCACGCAGAACGAATACGGAGCGCTCCACACACCCGCAAGTCCGGTCTCATCCAGAATGCACGCTCGCACAGAGGTGCCCTTGTATCCAGCGATGGTGGTACAGTCCATCGTGTAGTTCGTGCCCACCGGCGTCTCCGGGAAGTCCTCCATCTCCACGCAGAACTGCTTCTTCACCGTCACATAGATATCGGTCTCCACGGTGTTGTCGTCCTCTCCCTGGCCAATGATATGGTAGGCAGTGCGATCGCTCTCCTGGGTGGGATAGCCCGAAATCGATCCGTCCTTCTGCATCATGAGGCCGGTCGGGAGTTCCGGCGAGATCGTGAACGAGCTGATCGTTCCGTTGTATTCGGGTCGCGGCGTCTGAACCAGATTGTTGACCACGCCCACAATCTCAGACTCCACATAATGCAGATTGGACGGGGCTTCGCGGCGGCAACCGCTTCGATCCAGCGCGCTCAGCACGCCGTTGGAGCAGGTGCGAGTCGCCTGACCGATGTATCCTTCAGGGCAAGCCTCGGTGTACACCTCCTGATCGGCAATGTCGATACCCTCCACACCATTGCAGCCAATGCTGGTCACAGTGATCGTCACTTCCGTCGTGGCAGGAGTCGAGAGAGTGTTCGTCGCCGTGATGGTATAGGTGTTGGTTCCCAGGACCGACGCCATTCCAGCAATGTCTCCACTCTCAGTGAGGATCAGACCCTCAGGGAGAGAAGGATTCACGACGAACTGGGTGACGATGTTCGTATAGGTCGGCTTCATATACACGGCGCCTCCCATAGCCACCGTCACGCTGGCGGGCTGGTAGGAGAAGCCGGACGGCGACAGAGCGGTGCATCCCGTGTAGTCCGGCTCTCCGAACACTCCGTTGGTACACAAACGAGTCACTGTGCCCTCGTATCCCTCGGGGCAGAGCGTGCTGGAGGAGGAAGTCTCCCAGTTCGACACCGCAGGGAAGGAGTCAAGAGCGTTGCAACCGTTGTCCAGGACGGTGATCTGGAGAGTAGTCTCCACACTCTCCAAAATATTCGTTCCAGTAATCGTGTAGGTCAGCTGCTCCGACACCTGCGTGGGCTTTCCCGAAAGAACTCCAGTCTCGCTGAGAGTCAGTCCTTCAGGAAGAGCAGGCGTAATGGTGATGTTTTCAAACACAGCATTGTACAGCAACGTGAGCGGCTCAATTTCGACTCCCGTCTTGTAGATGACTTCACTAACGCCGTACGAGAAGAAAGAAGAAGCACGTAAGTCACAATTCGTAAGATCCAGTTCACTGAAGTCTCCTGCAATACACTGCACACGAGCATATCCAGAATAGTAGGTAGGACAATTCACCACAGACCACGCCTTATGAGCAGTATAGGGATACTTCTCCGTGGCTTCACAGTTTACAATAACAGCGGAGATTGTTACAGATACAGAGCCCGATCCATAGTCATTCGTGGCAGTGATCTCAAAGACAAGGTCCGAAAAAGTTTGCTGGACCATTCCATAGATAGTTCCTGACTGAGAATCTAAGAAGAGTCCAGAGGGAAGGTCTGTGTTGACCGACCAAGAAACAGGGTTACCCAGAGCGGTAGGAGTAAAGCTCACTTCCTTGTCCACAGGAATCGTAAGCTTGTTGTCGTTTCCATAGCTAATGCTGCTGGGAGAAGGGGGAATGCAAGTATCTTCGATCTCCGAGGAGAGAACACCTCCCTCCTGGCAAGTACGGTACAGCCCTCCAATATATCCTTCAGTAGGGCACGCCTTCATCGCCTTGCTTCCCACAAAAGAGGCCGAATATCCGTCCTGCGCAGTGCAGTAGGCCGCAGTGACGCGCGTCTGAATGTACCACTCGGACATCTCAACTCCTTCAGACTCGCAGCCCCAGTATTCGATACGATAAGCAGAGTAGGCCTTGGAGTTATCGAAGGCAAACATCTTCTGTGTAGGCACACCGGTAGCTCCCCAGGTACCTTGCGTCTGGAAGGACTGAATCAGCTCGTATTCATTGTTATCGTTGAGACCCTTCACCTGCACCGTGTAGGGACGACGATTGTAGTTGTTTCCAGAGTACAGAGTGAATTGGTTCGAGAACACTTTTCGATTGTTGTTAAAGGTGTAAGACACCCACACGTGCTGCGATCCTTGGCAGAAGGCGGTGGATTCGGCGTAAAACTTGGTATTGGTGTTCTTGTCGACCGTGTTATCATACGTTTCGTGATAATAGCCATCATCAAAACCAGGATGACTCGCAGTGACCACTCCATTGGTTGTAAGATCCGTCTCGGATCCCTCTAAAGAGAGAACAATAGCAAATTCATTTTCGGTCGGGGGTGTCTTCGTATGGATTTCCACACAAATCAAGTTGCCAGTATTCCGCATGGCGGCGAGCTCGAAGCTCACGAGGGCTACCCAAAGGGACATCGAAGTCTCCTCAGCAGTCGACTCCGTTTGGTAGGTCAAATCTCCGGTAGGCAAACGAATTCGAGTCATTTCCTGACCATTGAGATAGAGAGCATAGCCTCCGCGAGTACGAACAGAGGCCTGGATCGCAGCATATCCTTGGATCTCCAGCACATCAAAAGTAGCGCAGTAATAGGCAGAGATGGAAGAGGGGGTCGGAAGAGCACTTTGGGTCGCAGTAGGCCACGAACCAGAGAACTCGTCTTTATACCAGTTTGCTTCAGGTGCGGTTCCATCCACTTTGTACCTCCATTGAGTTGCTGCCGTGAGGTCGGTTTGTTGCGACAAAACTTAGTTATTAGGAAGAACAAAGTACCTACCAACAGAAAGCACTACAAAAATCAGAATACTTCTCATCAAAAATAAAAAATGAATATTGTTACGAAGTGTATAGTGATACTATTAAATCAAGAAGATACAATTCTTTTGCCTTTTTCTTTTGTATACGTGAGGAAACGATAATTTTCAGTTTTTTTCACCTACCTCCTTGTGAGAAAACTTTAGAATGATACTTCCACTTTTTCTTTAGTCTTGTCCATTATCACTGCATGGAATAGCTTATTTGAATTTTCCATATTCAATCCAATAAATAACAAAAGAGACCTTGATGGCGACCAAGAATCGCGGTTATCAGCAATTATATTTTTAACTTTGGAAGCATGATTCATCTTAGAAAAAAGGTGAATGTAGCGAATGAAACAAGCCCATACGAACGGGTGACTTTTGTTTTGAGTTGTAATGAATAGACGAACACGCTTTTGGTGTCTAATGTACTCTATACACAGTAGATGCTATATAATTGCTCTGAACATAGGTATTTGGCTACGGAAGCGGTTACTGGGAAATACGTCTTGTGGACGGAGATTGCTGTAGGAGATATAGATTTTGAGATGATACAAACTTGGGCGCAGTTTGCAGTGGAATTCTCGAAAAAGGCCCCTACGTACGTAATGAAAGTGAGAAGGATTATCCCTCTTGCAGACAAGTCTATTGTTGTTATTATCTCAGATTATTTCGAGTCAATGACGGTTAAGGATTATCTGCTGAAGAATTCCGACACTCTCCTCCTCGACAGCAATCAGGAGAGCTATACAAAGCTGGTGCGCAGACTGATCTTCTATATGACGCAGTACATTACGCTGCTGTCTACAATCCATCCCCCTATGTACCTACCTATGTGCTCTCTGAACAACATTTATGTTTCTGCAGATCTTGAGAAAATCAACCTGGCTTACATTCCCTTGTTCCTGTACCAAATCCAATGTGTCGCAGAGAACCGTCACTATTGCATTCCTACCGAAGTGCTTGAAGGAAGCACCCCTTCCATCTCCACCTCGATGTATTCGCTCGGAATCTGCCTCCTTCAGCTCCTCACAATCTCTCCAGATCCCACTTCTCCCACGCTCGAAGCGTCTCTCTCTCAACTCCACGACCCTGTATTTTCTCTCTGCATTCCTCTCTCTCACTCCCAGACATTCCTCTCGAGGTACACATCCGCCCTAAAGACCCCTCTCTATCACGATCTTTTGACAAGTCTGCTGGGTCCTGCTTCCAGTCGTCCGTTGTGCCAAGAAGTGCTTCAGCAAATCCAGTGGAACGAGAGCGAAGAGACATTCGAACGCTCCTACAATTCCTACTTCACCGTGCGAAACCCTCCCTCCCGTCTGAACGTGAACGTTTCGAGCCCTCATTTCTCTTCGACCAGCATGGAGGTCGAGCCAATCAGCTCGTCGTTCAACTCCCCGCAGCCTCTTCTTCATCCTAAATTTCAGCAACAGCAAGAACAGCAGCAAGAACAATCTCAATCTCAATCTCAATCTCAATCTCAATCTCAATCTCAATCTTTATCTCAATCTTTATCTCAATCGCAGCCCCAGGATTCCGTCGATCCGTCAGAGTCCACGGTTCCCATCGATTTCTACAGCCTGAATTTGGTGTTTGTGCCGCAGGACGGGTCGAGCGAGTCGGAGCCGGTAGGATTTTTGATTCGGTTTGCGAGTGATGTGCAGAAGAATGATGATCGGTTGGAGCTATTTATCGTGTCCCGGAGGGAGAATTGCTTCCAGTTGCGAGTGTATCGGTACTGTAGGGGTAAGAGAGGGCGTTGAGCGTAGTTCCCAGTGGCCTACGAAACTCGATCGAGATTCAGTTCCGGTATGGGGAAGAGACGATTAGTTCGGTGGTTTGCCAGCTCATTAAACTTAATTTCATCCGGGAAGCTCTTTTGGAGCTGGCAACAGAGAACATTCAGATTTGGTTTGATAACTTTATTGAGGCGACTTTTGATAATAGCACACCTTGCAAAAATCAATGACATGTTTGTTACATAGAAGGAAAAAGGGGGATTACTGCCCACGAGTGTTGAACGTTTTTTTCTTAGTAAACGCCATTATCGTAAGGCAGTAGACACATTGCGAACTTCCTAACAAGAGTTCTGCAAATAGTAAACGAAGCATCCTTATTACACACAGTTTTCTTTTAACTTTGAATCGATTCTACGTCGTTTGGTTTGAAAATGGTCTACCAAATGACAGATGCGGATCGCCGCGCAATCCATGAACTCTACCCATCTCTCTTCATAAAGTTCATCCCGCCTCTCACCGTCGATGAAATTGAGAACTGTGTGTTCAATAGCAAATATTCGTTGAATGTAATATTGCCTACCCTAGAACATTTGGTTGAACTCTTTCTCTGGTGTGTAATATCTAGAAAGAAGTGAAGCAGAAGGCTCGCATTCCTACTCCACCAAGTTCCCCAAGCCCGCTGGTTTTGCCACCCAAAATGGATGTTGACGAAAAGAAGGAGTGTCCTGTCAATACAATACAAAGTACGAGTCCAGGCCCGAACCCAGGCCCGAACCCAATACCTGTAGCGAAAAGCAGCGAGCTAATCATCCTCTCTGATTCCAGTGATGACGAGAATCCGCGAAGAGCAATTCGTTCGAACCCTGCTTCACTCTACAAGCAGCGCATTCAAGATTCACCCGAATCTATCATTTCTATTAGTTCTTCTGATGATGAGCCCCTTTACCGAACAGGACGTCGATCGGTTATCAGTGATGAGGACGACGAAGTAGAGAAATCAAGTTCATCGTCTGACGTGTATTCTATCGTTTCAACAAGTGATGGTGACGATGATGATGATGGTGATGTTGTTGAGTATCTATCAGGAGACGAAGACTCCACGTTTATGTTGGAACGGAGCACTTCTGATTACAGTTCAGAAGAGAGTGATTCTACTCCCAGCTTCGCCTCAGACGAGAGCGAAACGAATGAAAGCGCGTTCATGAAAGTTGGAAATGCAAAAAACTGGAGGATTTCTGGCAATCAACCGGAGGCTTTGCCTGAATCAGTTGCTGGCTTTTCACTCGAACCTCCTAGGCCATCCACACAAACCAGTTTCAAAGCACGCCCTATTATTCAAAACATGTCCCAATCCACAGAAAAAGTGGTTGATGAAATCGTGGACGACGATTCTCCTCCAAAGAATCACCCCATAGATGCAGCTAACGAAAACGAACTGCGAGAACTAGCCAGAATCAAACTTCCCTATTTCCTGTCAATCCAGCAGCTGAACGCGCGAGGCTGTCGAATCAGTAGGGTAGCAGAATGTATATGATCTCAAGAGTACCAGAACCTGTTCAAGCCACAGAGTAGGGAGCTGAAGAGGAAGAAAAAGCAGGAGAAAGAGAAAACTGAGAAGTCGAAGCGAAGCTATCCAAGAAAACAGGCACGATCACGAAAGGTATGAGGGAATGTCTCTTTCAAACTCGATGAAACTGTTTCTGAGCGGTCTCCAGACCGAGTAGGGAGAAAATCAGAAGGCGGCGTTTCACATTCCAGGACTGCCTGTTTGGGTAGAGAATCAGAATTAGGAGAGTGTACTGGAATAATTTATGCTAGAATTTTGGCAGTCAATATGTTGGGTTGGACTGGATCTTGTTCGATTAGCTTCGAAATGTCATTTGTTGAGATACAACCAAAACATTAATCCTACGCATTGAATGAATCAGTATTCCAGAAATCGGCCTTTTCTTTTTGTGTCTTTGTTTGATAATTATGGAACCACTGCACAACTGTCAGGATGCAATGGTCGTGTTAATCGAGATGGTTTGATTGGATGCACTAGTTTCACCTGTCCGCTTTTACAACTAGTCAGATTTCCTTTTGAAAACTGTCACTTGAGGAGTTTCATCAATCTCCCAATTTATTTTTGAATTGTAGTTTAATTTTAATCTCGTAATCCCGTAGTAGTCACTTTGTTATTTTAAATATTTTAATACATATTTGTTAAAACCAAGTATGTCTGATCCAAATCCAGAGTAGAATTGAAATATACGCATAATGCAAAGACCGGTGAGGGAAACAACAGATTCCGCACAGGACCATTCAGTTCCCATCACCGAAGAAATCAAACACGACCCAGACGAGCCTACAAATCAGCAGTTTTCTGAAGTGAAACAGGAAATAAAAATAGAGCCGGTTATAGATAATAGTTCCACGGCAGCAGGTACTCACGCTTCGATTTTTCATAAAATGATAGTGGCTTCCGT
Source organism: Blastocystis hominis (assembly GCF_000151665.1). Classification (NCBI taxonomy): domain Eukaryota; class Bigyra; order Opalinata; family Blastocystidae; genus Blastocystis; species Blastocystis hominis. The sequence continues at coordinate 711,512 of NW_013171815.1, forward strand.
TGAAAAGTCACCGGAGCCTCATGTGTACACACCGGAGTACGATGGGTCGGATGATGACTATACAAACGATTATACAGAAGTGAGCTCTAAAAGGAGGAGACGGGAAACTCGTTCATGTAGAAACGCCGCAGGTCTGTTACTCCTAGTTGCCTTGTCCCAATCGAAGCCTTCCGTCTTGCTCCGTGGCCAGTATTCAATCACAGACAATCTCTGCACCTGGGAAGGCACGGTAGTGGTTCCATCAGTCTGTGATGATAGTGGGGTATGGCGGTAAACGGCATCATCAGCGGCTTGGAGAGCGACTTTAAGCTATCCATGCCTCGACAGCGCCAGTCCACATCTCTTTCTGGCCCCCAGTCAGGCGAATACGACGGCTACTTTTTCATGAAGGTGGACGGCGTGAAGAAGGTTCCCGAGCGCGGTGTCCACCTGGAATTCATCCAGGACGGTTCGATCTACCGCGTGAAGGGCCATGGCTGCAACAACATCGGCTCGTACACGATGGAGGGCACGTACAACCCGGAGACGATGGACATGGCTTGCAATCGCCTGTGCGCACTGTCTCTTTCCTGGTGAATCGTAGATACGAGCAGAATCAATCGGGCCATTCCACACGGCAGCGTGCGCGTGGCGGATACACGGATTCGGCGCCGGAGCGAGAGTATCGTGGCCATCCTCGCCAAGCCACGCCCTCGTTTCTTCGCGAGAGCGTGGATTTGCCGCCAGGCCTGAACGAAGACATGAAGATGTGCTATAAATCACTGAAGCGATTGATGGTAGGCGAGCGAGAGCGCGAGCGCTCTGGCTGACGCGTAGAATCACAAATATGCCTATCCGTTCGTGACCCCCGTGGATCCAGTGGCGCTGAACATTCCCGACTACTTCGATATCGTGAAGGAGCCGATGGATCTGGGCACCATCCAGAAGAACATCGAGAACCACGTGATTCTGACGCGCGACGACTTTGCCATCGCGGTTCGCAAGGTGTTCGACAACGCCTTTTTGTACAATAAACCGCAAGACGACGTGTACGAGCGCGCTGGATTCATGAATCGTAGTCACGTGATGGCGAAGACGCTCTCGGAAATCTTCGAGAAGGATTTCATGCAGATGACACGCCGGATCTACGAGGCCGAGCCGGAGCCGTCCTCGCCCATCTACAGCAATAAAGTGCAGCGACACTCCGTGGTGCCTCGCTCGCGGCAGCGGCAGCGGCAGCGGCAGCGCTTGGCGAAGGGGAAGAACGCGAAGAAGGTGAAGGGGAAGAGCGTTTCTGGGAAGAGCGGGCATCGCAATGATGTGAACGAAGAATACATGAAAATGAAAAATCAAATGAACGCACTCCAAAGTCGGGTCGATCAAATGAAGGAGCAGATGCTGGCGATGGGGCTGAAGCTGCCCTCGTCGGACACAGCGCCTCCCATGTCGGTGGAAGAGAAGAAGGTACTGAGCCAGGAAATCAATCAATTCACTGGCGAGCGACTGGAGTACATTATAAAGATCATGCAGGAGTCGATGCAGATCGATACCGTGGGATCGGACTACGAGCTGGAGATCGATCTGGATACGATTCCGAATGAGACGCTGCGGAAGCTGCAGGAATATGTCCAAAAGTGCAATGCTGGAGGACATGGAGGAGAGCGGGGCAGACACGCTAGCGAACTTAATAGCCATATGGGTATGGGGAATTTAGACGTGGATTCGGGTAGGTGAGGAGGAATTGCGTGAGGGAGTAGATGATTCTGTGGATCACGATTTTTTCTAATATAATCTATAACTCATCTATGGCGTGTTTGTTGTATAAGCTTTGTTTGTTTCGGAGAGGGGTGGAATGGAGATTTTAAATGGAGTGTCTAAAATCGGCTCGATTTCGGGCACTTCTTCAAGTCCCTGTTTTGGCTCAAATAACTTTCTGGCAGATATTACGTGCCTTGGTTTTTGATTTACTCATTAATTCACAATGGCTGACCAGGTACCAGTCCAGGGTTTCCACTCATCGCCTAGATCATTATAGACGACGTTGTTTTTTCTGAGAATTGCAAAACAATTCGAAAGCATTGGATGGTACCAGAAAAGAATGCGTCCGTCTAATCTGTAGGAAGAGCGGGAAAGCTGGGGTAATAGCGACTGCCTCTGCTTTATCCAGGGACAAGTGGATGCCGATGTGATGTCCTATAGCAAATCAAACACTATTCAGGTTTCCATCGTCTTTTCAAAATCGATTGTAGCTGTATCTGCTTGGAATCGAATTTCCGGAGACCGCGGTCATCTTTACTGAAAAGGGAGTTTATCTAATCACCAGTGAAAGCAAGGGTTCGGGTTTTCGGACGTGCTCACTTGCTAGCTCGCAACTACCTGACACCCATGCTCGACAAGGTCCACAGCAAGAACAGCCTGGACTGTGAATCGAAAATTTTGATTCGTCAGCGCAATTCCACAAACGAAAAGGTCTACGAGGAGCTGAAGCCTCTTCTTCAGAACTCCTTCAGTGGCGTACGCTCCTGCCCCTCTCTCTCCATCGTAGAGCAAGCTGGGCCTCTTCGTGAAGGAGAAAGAGGACTGGACGGGGAAGTTCGTCACGGAGTTTTTCGCCGGCATCAAATCGTTCGTCCACGAAGAGGTGGACATCGCGGCCGGCGTGAGCGCTCTCTTCGCGATCAAGAACGCTCGCGAGCAGGAGAACGTGGACCACGCGGGTCTGGCGTGTCGCCGCCTAATGAAATCGGTTTTCGTTCCCGAAATGGAGAGCGTGATGCGCAGCGGCCGCAAGGTCAAGCACAGCAAGCTCGCGGAGAAGCTCGAGACGATGCTCTCGACGCCCGAAGCCTTCGGCGTGAAATACCCGGCCAGTCTGCTGGACATCTGCCACCAGCCCATCATCCAATCGGGCGGAAGCTACTCGCTGAAGCCCTCCGCGATCTCCGACGACCATCCTCTCTCGCAGGACATCATCATCTGCTCGGTGGGCGTGCGCTACGCGAGCTACTGCGCCGCGCTCGCACGAACCTTCTTCATTAATCCCTCGCTGTTCCAGCAGAAGTGCTACGCCGCGCTGACCGAGGTGGAGTCGGCGGTGATCAAGCGGCTGGTTCCGGGAGCGGTGCTAGGCGAGGTGTACGACTACGCGGTAGCGCTGCTGAACGAGAAGGCGCCGTTCTTGCTGCCGCACTTTATGAAGGAGTGCGGTACGGGAATCGGCTTGGAGTTCCGCGAGAGTTCGCTGCGAATTCGAAGTGGAAACAAGGAGGAAGTGAAGTAGGGCGTGGAGCGTGGAGAGGAGTGGCTCGTAGAGTGGGGATGTGCTTCAATGTTCGATTGGGCGTGGAGGACGTCGCGAACAAGGTGAAGGACACGGAGGTGAACGTGAACGATCTGAAGACCTTCTCGATTCTCCTCTCCGATACGGTGATTGTGGGCGAGCCCGAGCAGACGCCGTTCTCCGGCTTTTCGTCGTCCAATCGCGTGGTGACGAACTTCAGCACGGAGTGGTCGAACGTGTCGTTCGATCTGGACGATGAGAGCGACGACGCCACCAACGAAGACGCGGTCATTCAGTCGATCGCCGAGTCCGGCCGTCGTGTAACGCGCGGAATGATTCGGCAAGAGCAGCTCCGTTCCGAGCAACGCGAAATGGAAGAGAGCGCGCTGACGCTGCGGAACAAGCACCAGCGCAAGCTGCTCTTAGAGCTGCAGGCGCGTCACTTGGGTTCGGTTCGCAATGAGGAGACGAACGAGAAGAAAAAGGTGGAGGTGGAGGACATCCAGGCCTTCCCTTCGCCCGCGCAATACCCTCCCGAGATGCGACGCGACCAGATTTATGTGGACACGGAGAACGAAGTGCTGTTCCTGCCGATCCACGGCGTTCCGGTGCCGTTCAGCGTGCATACGGTGCGAACCGTATCGATGACGGAGGAAGGCGGGTACGGGTATTTCCGCATCAACTTCCACACGCCGCAGAACAAGAGCGGAAAGGATATGAACGCGACGATGCTGAAGGCGATCGAGAAGTTCCCGGCCGCGACGTACATCCGGAACCTGACGTTCCGCTCGCGCGATGTGACCAACATGAACGTGCAGGTGAAGCGGATCAAGAACGTGATGAAGCAGCGTCGGCAGAAGGACAAGTACAACGAGGAAGCGGCAGACATCATCGAGCAGGACCAGCTGCAGCTTCAGACGCACGCGCGTGTTCCTTCGCTGACCGGAATCGATATGCGACCCGCGTATGGAAAGACGAAGGGAAGATTGGAGGCGCATGTGAATGGATTCCGCTATCTCACGCAGCGCAATGAAACGCTGGACATCCTCTACAAGAACATCAAGCACGCGATTTTCCAGCCGTGCGACCGCACTCGGTTCGTGATTCTCCATTTTCACTTACTGAATCCGATCATGATTGGGCGTAAGAAGTGCAAAGACGTGCAGTTCTTCACGGAGGTCATCGACGCGAGTCGCAACCTCGCCGGCATCACCACGAACGCGTACGACCCCGAGGAAATCCAAGAGGAGCAGCGCGAACGCGAGACGATGCGCCGTCTGAACGAGGCGTTCCGCCATTTCACGCAGCAGTGCGACAAGATCGAATTCGATATGCCGTATATGCGCTCTTCGTTTATGGGCCGGCCCTTCAAAGAAATGGTGCTGCTGTCTCCGTGTCGCGACTGTCTCATCAACATCACCGAGCAGCCCGTGCGGTTGTGCGGATCGCGTGATTTGTAGTGTCTGGTTGTGACGCTGGATGAAATCGAGCACGTGCACTTCCAGCGAGTCACGTTCCGAACTTCCACCGCCGATATGATTCTGATCTTCAAGGATTACAAGCGGCCCGCGGTGGAGATCGACGCGGTGAAGGTGTCGGACATGGACAAGATCAAAGAGTGGCTGGACTCCATCAACATCGTAGCGGAGTGATCGGGTTTTGATGATGTAGACGTTCACGGAGTCGGCGACTTGTTACAACTGGAAGGAGTTTATGAACGCGGTGCGCGACTATGATCGCTTCTGGATGGACACGGATGAGGACGGACAGAAGAAGCCGATCGGATGGGAGACGCTGACGGAGGACGCGGTGGAGGAGGAAGCGAACGGAGCGGAGGAAGGAAGCGACTTCTCGGAGGATTTGAATCCTTCAGATTTGGAGGACGACGATGACGACGAGGATATGGACGAGGATGTCGATGAGGAGGAGCCAGAAGAAGGAAACGAGGAGAATTCGGAGGATGATTATGACGACGATGTTATGGATCTTAGCGATATGTAATGTTACATTTTTTTGTTTGTTGGAAGCAGTTTTGTGGAATGAGCCAGATTAACTTGGACTCCCTTATTGTATGTGGTTCGAAGCGAATTGGACTGTAGATGACGGTAGAAGAGAAGGACCTCTTCACACGCTACAATTACCTGAACGAGGAGCTGAAGGATATCAACAACTCGATCGAGCAGATTAAAGTGAGTCGTTTTTCTTGGTGGTTAACGATTAGAAGCATAGTCAACTGTTATCCGATGCTTTGGAGGAGAGCATGCTAGCGGAGGATGAAGAAGGCAATCTCATGTAAAAGGAGGTGAAAATGGCTGTAATCGTCTAGGTTGAGTTGCGGAAGCATTTTTGTCCAAATGGGATTCGATTCTGTTGAAGAACGTCTCAGCAAGATGTCAGAAGACGCGCAAAAGGAGCAAGACAAATTGGAAGAGGAAAGAAACGAAAAACAAACCGAATTAGAGGTAATTTGAAGTTTAGGAAATATTAGTATTTAGGAAATAAAGAAAAAGCTCTATGCTCGTTTTGGTGATCTTGTTGTGCTGGGTTAATAATTGTTGTTAATCTTTTCGTACATTCTTTGTTTTAAAAGAAATTAAAATATATATATATAAATATATTCACACAGACAAATAAACAAAAATGTCTACTCAATCTCAAGCTGGACCGCAAAATATCTCGCGGCTAGTTGAGTACCTTGACATTGAAAATGAGAAGAGTTTTGATGAATGTTGTCTGAAAGAGATTGAGATTGTTTCAAATATCGTAGATAGCAATAGTGCCTATGTTACTATCGATACCGTACTATTTCAAGCATATGTACTTCTCGAATTTCGGATCGAGCAATCAAAGCATTCGTTGAGCGATCGTCTCATTGAATCTATCTTCTCCTTCATCGAACGCCATGTAAAACCATATGAAACGAACTATAGGGAAAATGAGAATGGTTGTTTGCAACGAGCGCTAAATTTGTTTGCAATGTACTTTTCATATAATGTGTAGCTGTGCCACATATTTATATCACCAAAAGAATTTGAGGATCCCGGAACATCTCTCGGAGAATGCTATTCTATCGATTCTTCGTTGTACAAAGTCTCTCCTAATGGTAGCTGACTCTTCCAACATGGAGCCTTTCATCAAATTACTCACAACACCAATTACCCCCGAAATAGAGAATTCTTGGGAAAAACTCACAATTCTACCTGCTATCGAGTCAACTCCTGCAGTTCAACATCTTCAAAGTCAGGACTTCGCCTCTATCCTTCCTGTTCACCTCTACAGTCTCAACGAATTGATTTCTCATTCCTCCCATGAGATTTGCAGCACTTCGCTCATCTGTATTGAGTTAACTCTCCTTGGTACCCAAGGAAAGCATATTACTCCACTTCTGCCAGCATTGCTTTCAAATCTCGTTGTGGCTCTTCGAACCAACTCGCTTATGACTTGGAGGGAAAAGGCGCTTTCCACGTTTATCTTTGCTCATTCCCTTTCATTGATTGAAACTCCATCGAACAAGCCGGAAACGAAATCGATTAGCGAAATGGTGGCAGACTGGTTGGAAATGGCGAACCATGGACCGGGAAAGGAGGAAAAAGTTTTGGAGCCGAAGGGAGAAAACGAGTCCTTCGTTGAATTTCAGACACGGCGCGTTCTTTTTGAACTCTCAAAGCAAATTCCGCCTTTGGTTGCGGTGCTGCTTGAATGCATCGCTTCAGAATCTCATGTAAACGTGACTGTGACAACGGAGCACGCCTGTTTTTTGCTGATTCAGCCAGCCGTTGCATTCTTTCCTGAGAGTATTCCACTGCTTATTGATCGAATGGTATCTTTTTTGTATTCATCCCATCCTCTGCTTGTGAATGTTTCTCGCCTCCAAACGAGGGAGATTCTGCAAACCATTTTGATGAACGACAAACTAACAAATGAATTGTTGATCCATATTGTGCAGCTGATCGACTCCCTGCCTTCTTTTCTCCATCAGCACAACGCGCAAGCCAGTTTGCTGGCATTGTCGCGATTGCGAGGCTATTGCAGCGTTTTGGGAGAGAGATATTCGGCGGTGTTTACGATTCGTGGAGATGTGCTGACACAGCTTCGAACCTGGTATGAAACAATGAAGGAACTGCTCCATATTCAAAGCATTTCGACGGTTGGAGTGGATATCATAGACGAGGCGAAAAGCTCTGCATTCTTTCGAGTGATTTATGAGTTTTTGGATGATACGTGCAGTGAAGAGCTTTTGAATTGGATTTTTGAGTCTGTTGAAACGATGAAGGATGATTGGGTGAGCGAGATCGCTCTTTGGATTATGAATGATTGCTTGGACGATTCCTATGAAGCAGCTTTGCTGCTTCCAGTCATCGTAAAGAAAAGTCAAACGCAGTTGAACGCATCGCAGTTCGAAGTGTTTGATTCGCTATTGGGAGGATTGAAGTCGATGTCGAATGTGAGCAAAAAGAATGCTTCGATGATTCTTTATTCAATCGTCTCGGTTTTGATCCCATTCGATGCGTTTTCATACTTCCAGCCACAACTTCTCTTTCTCCTCTTTTTATATCGCACACTCACAACCGAACCTGGAGTTATTTTAGCCTGTTTCCACATAATTCTCACTCACCTTCACCTTTCATCTCTCTCTCAATTAGTGTACGATAACTACGACTATTTACTGGATTCAACGTTGCTCCAAGTTCGACTTGCTTCTTCGCTTTCTCTTGATGTTTTGTCTTTTCTTCTGCGTGTTTTGGAAAGTTTGTGGTCGTTATTATTGAAGACAGCGTTTTCTGAACCACTCTTTCCTTTTATGCGAGATTCGGTGAACGTCTGCAGAGAATTATTGCATCGGTATCAAGCAGACGCTTTGAAGACATTGCTGCCTCTCACGTCATGTCTCGTTCAGTTGGTGAATGAAAAACCGATGGAAACGGACGAGCCGAGCGAATCGTCGATTGCAATGATCGTGAGATCGTATCTCCAAGAGAAGAAAAGGACATTGCTTCCCTTAACGCCAATTTCTCCTTCGTTTTTAAATCCAAGTCACCAAGAAGACAAAGAAAAGGAGGAGAAGGAGGAGGAGAGAGAGAGAGATGGCAACAATGATGAGAAGTCGAGTGAGGATGAAGATGAGTTGTGGGAAGAACAAGAGAAACCCGATGAACGATACGATCTTCTTTCGTCGATTGTGAAGGATATTCGATATTTCTTGCAGACGGATGATGTGTCCCTTCAAATCAATACGCTAAATATCGTTTTGGAAGTGTGCAAAATCGTCGACAAGGAAAGAAAACAGTCTTACTTGGTTCCAATGATCCCGCTCATTTCTTCTCTCTTGCAGACTTCCCATTTTACTCTTTTTTCGTCTGCTCTCACTGCAGCCATGCAAATCATTTCTTCCAATCCTCAAAGCACGGTAATGTATGTCAAAGAGAAAATCTGGCCTGCGTTGAAATCAAAGTTGTATAGTTGTTTGGATGCTCGGAACGGAGATTTTTCGCAAATAAGAAGTGCAGAGCTTGCGGATCGAGTCGAAGTGTTTGTCTGTGAAAATATCGAAAGTGTGTATTCTGATTCGATCGTGTTTGGCGATGTTTGTGGAGAACTCCTTGAGTGGATCAACGAGAAATCGAAGGAAGGAGTGATTCCTGCATATTGTGAGAAACTGTTAGAGAAAGCGGGCAAATTCAATTTTGATGTGGTTGCCCAAATGCTGATCGAATTGGATCCAGACCAATATGCTGCATTTGTGAAGAAACAGAGACAAGGATGCGTACGCTATCGGAAGATCGTGAATGTTCAGCACAATACCATCAATTCGATATTCGTCGAGTCATTGATACGAGCTATTTCTTTCACTGTTTGTTTGACAAGTTGTCATTTGTTGTTTGTTTTGCATGTTGTCGATATATTCTCTCTCTGTGGTATCCTTTGTAATCCATATTGCTTTCATTTGTATTGGAGACTACTGCGACAAAACATGTAGCAACTCTTGCAACTTTAATACGCCAAAGGGAATACGATTCACTACACCGATATTGATTATAAAGTTTACTCTGATGCCGCTTTGCATGTTCTCAATGGCCAGAGTCCGTTTATGCGAGCTACATATAGATACACTCCTATTCTGTATACCATTCATTGTTTCTTTTTAGAATAGAGCTTATCTTATGATTCCAAACCATGTTCTATTTTACTCATTTGGAAAGTGTATATTCTCTCTGTGTGATGTATTGTGTGGAATACTAGTGTTTCAAATATTCAAAAACCAGGGAATTGAAACGCGCAAAAATCTTCGTCTGACTTCGTTATGGGTTTTCAATCCGTATGTGATATATTTATCGACCCGAGGCAGCGCCGATTCACTGGAATGCCTCTTTGTTTTTCTAACGGTATTCCTTATTCTAAAAGGGAAGATTGCTTTCAGCGCCATTGTTTTTGGTATTTCTGTTCATTTTAAGCTATATCCCATTGTTTACTCATTGGCATTATTTTGTTACAGTTTATCTAAATCCTGGAGAAAAGCGCTTCGTTTAACACTGATTAGTGCATCTGTGTATCTTTCTCTCCAATTCTTATTTACTGAAATCTATGGAATTACATTTCTGAACGAAACCTTGTTTCACCATGCGCAGAGAGTGGACATAAAGCACAATTATTCGATCTACTTTTACCCATTCTATCTTCTCTCTTCTATGCACCGCAAGCCAGGTCTGTGGGTGTGGATTCCTCACCTCCTTCTTTTTCCACTGATATCAGTCAAGTTTTATCAAGACCTACCACTAGCCATATTTGTGTTGACGTTTTTATTTGTCACGTTCAATAAGGTTATAACAGCACAGTACTTTAATTGGTGGATAGGTCCTTTGATCCTAATTGTGCCCCAATCTTCGCTAACAAAACTGCAATGGGTAATGATATTGATTCTATTTTTAGGACCGCAAAGTCTGTGGAACTATGTTGCATATCAATTGGAGTTTAACGGAAAGAATACCTTCAGGGAAGTGTGGTTTCTTTGTATAGTTATCTTCATCTCGAATGTGATATTGTTGCTCATTATTTTGCAGGGTCATAATTTTGCATTGTTTAAGTGTAAAACTGATTAGAACTCCTTTTAAGTAGCTTGTTTGTTCCAAAATGACCGTAATTTCGCCAAAAACGTTTTCACTCTCGTAGCCATCCAATCGCATACAGAAGAAAAAAGAGATTCTTCATATTCCAGCATCAAAAAAGCCTATCCATATTCCCATTCCGCGTGAACAACTGCATCATTCTGATAATGATCTCACTCTATTGACTACATCCCAGAAGCGGCATTACAAGTATCAAAAGGAGCAACTACTGATTGGATATCCGACTGCGATGGGTGAATCACTGTTTGAAGTATCAGCTTTTCATTCGATGGATATTAGGTTGATAGAGTACTCGTTCCTCCAACGACCCTGCAACCCGAATTCCGGTAACATATTTATAGCAGATCGATAGATAATGAATAGATGTACACATTACATTTTGCTTGATGGGCGGTTTGATTTAATGCCAGGTGTACAGAGCGGTCCTTCGAATCATTTTGCAATTCAAGTAAATCCAATGATAGCAACACCGATTGTGCAAGTAGGAATGCTTTCAATGACTGAAAACAGCACCAATCATCAGGTCCTATTCAGTTTTATGGATTTCCTCAAGGATTCTTCCCTTCGTAGGAGCTTCATTCCATTTCTTTCACATACAGAACCAATTCCTATTCAATGTCTCGTGAACTACGCAACTTTATCATACCAACAATTATGAATCCATTCAAAACATATTCTGTTTGGCTCAAACACACCATCACTACTATTTCTACTGGATACGTCTTATCACAAATCCCTCCCGGGATCGACTTAAACGCCATCCTCCCTTCTCATCCAAACGCCCATGATGCAGTTTTAGCCCATTCAACACATTGAAGTTCCATCGTTCGTTAAAATTGGCCGAACGACGTCCACGGTTGTAGTTGGTATCTCTTCCGATGTGGATACTAACTACAGAAACGGTTCCGTCCACAAGATCATAGGGCTTGGTCCGGTCTTTCCCTTTCCACATCAAACCAAGCAAATAATTGTCGATTTCACGACGACCCACAATGACTTGATGAGTCCGATTTGTTACAAGAGGGATCGCTTCTCGGGAGAAAATGAAGTAATCCTAGACTTTACAACGAACACTCACAGCACTCACGGCACTTCCAGCATTTCGAAGGGTACTTCTGGTTACCACCACAGAACGGAAGAATTGTTGTACATGGTCAACAGATTCAAAGGCAAAGGGGATTTCCGAGTAATCTTTCTCATACACCCTGCCTGCCAATTCATGCTGTGGATGAAGCTTCTGCTCCTTTACCTGGCTTTGCAGGTATTTCAGTGCATCAAACACAGTATAGTTTAACAAAATATCCGCATTCACGTAACCATAATACAGAGCATTGAACGTTTGATAGGCAGAATAGTACAAACCTGTGACTGTCGGTACACCAATTCTTGTAACCTCAAAATTTGTAATCACTTTCACGGAGGAATTGGAAAAACGGTTTATCAGTTCAGGAGTATGGGTGAACATGATCGCCTTAAACGAGTAAGCTTTCGAATAGGCATCTGCCATCGATTTCCAAATTCTCGATTTATTATTAATACGCTCTGTCCACCCCTCATCGGTTGTAAACAAAACTAAATCATATAAGGTGTTATCTTCTCTTTGGAAGTTAGAACTTCTTTCCATATTATCACTGAGAACTGGGTTGAATAAGGAAGGAACATTCACATTCGGCTCTAAAGAAACTACTTTCTATTTTTCAATCAAATAACGCTAAATTATACATCTACATACTCACTAGATTCGTCAAACTGAAGAGGATTCCCCCATGAGTACAACACACCAGCATACTGCTTATTTTCATTCAAAGAAATAAGTGACTAGAATACATTATACTCACAATGAATATTCTACATTCGAAAAAGCAATGCGTGCCACAAAACTGATAAACGTTATCAAAAGTGCTAAACCATATTGTATACACATGTCTTATTATCCAAACTTTAGATAGAATATGCTTAGAGACAAATAGGACACTTTGTAAAAAGAATTTGACCAGTATGAATATTGATATCCATCAATATTATACTAAAAAACACGTAACTTCCCGCTTTCTATTTCTTACTAAACGGCACTTACAAAACACCGCAAACCCTGATCTACCTAGATCAAGTGAATGGTAATACAACAATAATGATTTTACGGTCTATTCAGCTCCAAAATGGTCATACAAGGAGTTTCTTGATAATCATAAACAGTGGATAGGGATCAATTGTAAGCTAAATACAGACTCTGTCAGGTATTAATTTGGATTAATCAAGATGGTATGACTCTATGCACCGAATGTGTGATAATTAGGTTGTTTTGCTTGCAGCAGTCCTTACAAAGCCGGGAAAGGGTACTGTGTATATTTTTGAATTTCGATGAATAGTGTTGATATCACGACAATATGTAAACATGAATCGCACTCGTGTAGAAGTCTGGGTAGTAGGAGTGTGCTGTAATTGGTAGGGAATCCTTGCAGTTTTTCCGAAATTGCTGAGTGAATCGAATATGCAGCATACCTTTGTGGAAGCAAATAACTTACGGTACTTTGTCGTGTGGGACTGTAAACTCGTAGATATGTGTATCAGCCGATCGAAAATCTGGTGGTATTAGTAGTGACAACGCGGAATAGCAATATCATAGAAGATTTGGAAACGTTGCACTTGGTGGCGAAGGGTATTGAATGAAAGGTGTGAGTGACAGTGCAGTGATTCCCGAGTACGCTGGTTCGATCAAAGAGGAGGCGATCGTGGATCATGCTTTTGACATAATATTCGCCCTGGACGAGCTGATAACGTATGGTGGAATGAACGAGCCGATTCCTCTGCAGCAGGTGCGTGTGAACTTGGTAATTGAGCGTGTGAGTGTGCGAGTGTAGGCGATGGAGAGCCACGAAGAAAAGCTGTTGGCGATGGTTCAGGAGAGCAAGATGAACCAGGCCCGCGAGATCATGAAGCAGAAGGAGCGCGAGCTGCAGTCGCACCAGCCGGCGCCTTCGGGTCTGTCCTTCTTCACCTCTCTGTTTTCCTCGGCGGTTTCGAACGTTGCGAATACGGTGCGCGCGGTGGATTCGGCGGCGGCGCGCTCCTCGGCGGCGTCCTCGTCGGCGTCTGCGTCTGCGTCTGCGTCGGTGCCCGCTTCGGAGCCTCGTTCTGCGTAGGGTCGAGTGTGTGTTTGGACGCGGAGAGGGGAGCTGAGCGCGAGTCTGGGCCGCGGGATGAAGCTGGGCGGCGGGAAGAAGGAGAGTCTGCAGGTAGGGCTGGCTGCGCGCCGTGACGAGCAGGGGCTGATGGCCGAGGACCACCTCGTCGCCCCCGCGCGCCGCGCCGCGTCGGGGCAGGCCAGCGGGGCGAATGGAGGAACCGCGGGGAAGGCGGAGGGCGCGGTGCACGTGGGCGTGGAGGAGGAACTGTCGGTGAAACTGTCGCGCGACGGGCTGATCGAGAGCGTGGACGTGAAGGGCACGCTGTCGGTGCGCGTGCACGACGCGGGCGCGGCGAAGGTGCGGATCCAGCTGGGCGCGCTGAGCGCGGAGGGCTTCCAGTGCCAGCTCCACCCCACCATCGCGCGCTCTTTCTTCGCCGACCACGTGCTCCAGCTCAAGCAGCCCGACCGCGGATTCCCCGTCGACTCCACCGTCTCGCTCCTCCGCTGGCGCCAACCCGCGGGGGGCGACGCGCTTCTGCCCATCAACGTCACCTGCTGGCCCGAGAGCGAGGACGCCGGCTGCGACGTCAACGTCGAGTACACGCTCAACCCCGCCGTTCTCAAGCGCGTCGAGAACCTGCGCATCTGCATCCCGCTGCCGAGCGGCGCCTCGCCCGAAGTCCTGGCCATCGACGGCAATTACCATTACGTGGGGCAGGACTGCGCGGGTTAGACGTAGTATCCGAAGGAAAGCTTCCTGGAGTGGGAGGTGGACGAGGTGAGCGAGGAAAACGCGAACGGCGTGCTGGAGTTCAAGGTCAAGAGCGGACAGCCCGACGACTTCTTCCCCGCCTCCGTGGAGTTCGACTCCCAGCAGACCTTCCTGGAGGTGAATGTGTGAAATGAGGTGTGAAGTGACGCGTAGGTGGTGGATGTCCAACAAGTGGCGGATGGAGCTCCCGTAAAGTTCTCACAAAGCAGTTCGATGAGAGTATCGAACTATTCGATTGCTTAGTGGACCGTGTAGTGTGTGCGTTGCTGTGTTTGTTTCAAAAAAGCAGGAATCGAAAAGAACCCCTTGGTGGTATCAAATAGAGAGAATCCAGGCTATGGAGATTTACCCCCAGTGCATTTGATTTTCTGCTGTATTGCCATATAGTTGAGTGATTACTATTCAATTTAATCAACAGTCGTAAGTTTGAGTTGAAAGAAGCATGGGAGGACCGAATGGCGCGAGTCCTGCGTTTGTGAAAGAATTTTGAGAATCTCACTCGGGAGTAGATGGTTGCTAATCGCAGAGTTACCTACCGTCGTCGACACTCCTACAACACTGCTTCCAACAGAATCGAAGTCGTGAAGACCCCTGGTTTGTGGTTTGTGGTTGGAAGTAACGATTTAGGTGCTAGATTGACTGCCCACTATATTGAGAAGTCCGTTCAGGCTCCTAAGTGCCGTTGCTGCAAGAAAGTCCTTCCTGGAGTAAATGGTGGTTGTGAGGGGTAATGGTCAGATTCCCAGACTGCGAGTTAGCGATCTGAAGAACGTGACTCACTGCCAGCGCACTGTGTGCCGTGTGTATGGTGGAAATCTGTGCCACAAGTGTGTCCATGATCGGTAAGGAATTGAGTGTGTGAGTGAGTGTGCAGCATTCTGCGTGCGTTCCTGGTGGAGGAGCAGAAGATTGTGAAGCAGGTGGCTATGGCTAAGAGCGCTGCTAAGAAGGAGGAGAAGGCTTCCAAGAAGAGCTCGAAGGACGCGAAGGCCAAGAGCTCCAAGAAGACTGCCAAGAAGACTTCCAAGAAGTAAGGCTGTGCTTGATTTTGGTCACTCAATGTGCGCTGTTTGTTTGAGAAAGAAGCGGATTGCGAACGGATATGTCTTCCGTGTTCTGGAATGAAGGAAGAGATAGATAAATAGATGGATAGATAGATAGATAGTATTGATGCAACAGAGAATCTGCTCAATCTGCTGTAGAATCTCTCGTTCTCCTGTTTGGAAACGGTCCTTTGCCTGGATGTAGAGGTTTGGAGGCAACTTGAGAATAGTTCAGAACCGCGATATGATGATGAATATGGGTGGATGATCTCGATTTCCTCTCGGAAAGCAGTGACTGTGAACGAAGTATGGAAGTTTGGCGGAAGGATGAGGAAGTAGTTCCGGGGTGAACCATCTGCGAATATCCGCGAATATGTGAAGCTAGACGACGGTAGAACAAAAGTATCAGTAATATATGTATCCTAATAACAAAGTATGCAGGATATGAAATAGAAATACAAGTCTTTCTTAGTAAATCTCTAATATCCTTATCTGTATTTTTATTGCCTTATGTTTAACTCGTCTTTTGATAATCAGCTTGGGCAAGTCATTGAGTCGTTAGAGAAACTAAGACATGATGCTTTCTATCGCTCTGGAAGCGATTCTGAGAATGGAGATGCTAATTCTCGCGTAATAGAGTTAGAAAGGCAAGTAGCGCAGCTGAGTTTGGAGAATGAAAGAATGAGCGCTCATATCGAGTACTTGGAAGACAAAATTAGCTCGTACATCGAGAAGAGCCTGGAGAACATAACTCCCTCTCGGGTAGTGGTAGTGATGAAGAAGTTTTTCCACTGTGTAGAGCGATATTCCAGATGGAATTGTATTCGTGTCAAACAGTGAAAGAGGAAAGTGTATCACGTCTGACCAAGAGAAGCGTTCTTCGATGTTGTACGAAAAGGTTCCATTTGTTCTGAAAACGTATTGCTCTATTTTTCTATGCATTCTCAGATGTTCTCTTGAGTCATGTAGCGTATCTTCCGTGGGTAGTTACATCTTGAGTACTCCGTCTGTAAGCAAAAATGTTTCTATTTGATGTAGACATTAAATATTGTCCGTTTAAGTTGGGCGGATGACAAGAAACCTCACCACGTGTTAATCATCAAAAAGAAGTACAACAATGACGCATCCAAGGTGTTACGAGTGATGATCGACTGGTTCAACAAGCAGGGCATCCAAGTAATGGTTGAGCCCGACGTTTACAAGGAGTTGCAGCCCTGCAACGTAGTCACATGGAAAGAAGAAGTAGAGAGAAATTGATCTTCAGGCTCATTCCCAGGATCGATACAATCTCAGCAATCTGATCGACTTCGTCGTGACCCTGGGAGGAGATGGCACCCTTCTCTTTGCGTCCTTGCTCTTCCCTAAAACGGTGCCTCCTGTCATTTCATTCCACATGGGCACGCTTGGCTTCTTAACGCCGTTCTTTGCGGACAATTTCGTCCCCCCGCTTTCCCAAGTAGCTGCTTTCCGCGGGTTTGAGGGTAGGTAGTCAGGGGGAATGTGCCTCTTACCGTGCGGTCGCGTCTGGAATACAAGATCGTGAGGTGCCTGCCGCGCTCGACGGTGCGGAAATCGATCGACTACTTCGCCGAAGAAGAAGAAGGGAACGAGAAGCCGAGGCCGAAAGTAGAGATGGGCGAGCCGTGCGAAATAGATTCTGAACGACATCGTGATTGATCGAGGAACAGCCAGCAGCATGGTGGAGCTGAATTGCTATATCGATACCGATCTGATCACAACGGTGCACGCGGATGGGCTGATCATTGCCACACCGACGGGATCCACGGCATATTCAATGTCTGCTGGAGGATCGATGGTGCATCCGCTCACGCCTGGTCTTTTAATGACACCTATTTGCCCACACACGCTCTCATTCCGACAGATGTTGTTCCCGGATAGTACGGTGTTGCGTATTGAAGTATCGATGGACAGTCGATGCACTGCGTCGGTTAGTTTTGATGGACAGTTCAAAGAAACATTGAATCGGGGAGATGCGCTGATTGTTTGGATTTGAAAGAGCATTTGAGTGTAGATCCGAACATCGAAGTACCCTGTCCCCTGCGTATCTCCCGATGACAGCAATCGTGATTGGTTCAGAAGTGTAAGAGAGATGCTCCACTGGAACAAAGCTACGTCCTCTTTCATCCCGTCACAGAAGCAGCGGACTATATAATTTTCCTTTTGCTGTGTTTCTTCGAACATTCGTTTTCTTGATCCTTTTCCGGGGATTATGTTCATCAAAGTTATTTTTCATATATTACAAAAACGTTTTACAAATGGGATTTCTCACAGTTCCTAAAGTCAACCATTGTACAGGACTTGTTTTGTTGATCATCAACTGTATCTTGCCCGGTATATATAGTTAACAGATGCATCCAATTGTAGGAATTGGGACGATGATCGGAGGACTTATCAACGAAGGAGGGTGTGATTGCTGCATTTTCCTTTGCGGATGGGTCCAGCTGCTTACAGCTCCGTTTATTATAGGATGGGTGTGGTCCATTGTATGGGGATGTAAGATGTGGGTCTAAAGTGTTTTGTTAACAAAAATAATATGGCGCCATCAAATACAGACTATCCTGAAATGCATCAATCGTATCAAAATCCAGATCGGGAAATAGGAAGGCACTTAATCCTGCTCCCACTGCCTCAAGCAAGTAGGCAGCAAGACAATTTGTAAGAGTTATAATTACACACCTCCCAAAATTCGAAAATTCCTGGAAGCAATAGCTAGAGAAGTTCTCATAATAGAAAGCAGACTCATCCACCGACCGAGCATTGTAACAGAACCAGATATAACGCATAAGCCTTGCCAAAAAACAAGAAAAATCAAAGATGCAGCGAGATAATAAGGCCGAAAGGTGAAAAGGTACCGATCTACATAACATAGATACATACATTCTTTTTCCTGCGCTTAATCGATCATCTCCAGGATATTCTGCGTATTAGATTAATCAAATTCTCTCTACTCTGAGCTATGCGATTCAAAGTTCGAGTTGTATCATCCTTAGCAAGTTCGGTTAATATATTTTTTAATTTTGATGTTGAATAGTCTAGATAGAACACCTTAAAGCTGTTTTTCAAAAAGACTGTGAAAAGAGTTCTACAAAAGAAAGCTGACATTTTTCGCATACTTTTTGCTTTTTCGAATGGTGAGAAGATACTCATTCAAGGTTAGAATACCACCAAAGCAAATCCCTCGTTTTATCGATAATACTAAATTGCAACATGATGGATTTCCGAAGAATACATAATATGTCTTCAGATCCATCAGTAACGGAGTGTGACGGACAAAAAATGATTTCGGGTATTACAAGGAAAACAGGAATAATTGGATCTGCGTTAAGAACTACTCTGAATCGAGCACAAATCCAACGAGAATACTGTTTCTATCCTAAAGTGTATATATCAGAGTGTTCGCTATTCAAACCGCAGTTTGTGAGAAAGTATTCAAGAAAAAGCTGTTCAGATCGGCAGGCTCACCAGTGTGTGTTGTTCCAAGTGAAGGCAGTAAAATCTCTTGAGAATTAGAAAGTGAGTGATGAAACTAATCTTGTACAGTGTAATTGCTGTGAAAGAAGGTGCAGAATCAAAGATCAGTCTGCTGGGTACTGTAGAATACGATACAATGATAGAGGAAATCTATTCTTGAGTGTCTATGGTTATCCGTGCGCTCTTCAAATAGATCCCATCGAAAAGAAGCCACTCTTCCACTTTTTGCCTGGAACAAGGTCATTCTCTATCGGTACTTTTGGATGCAATTACCGATGCTCTTTCTGCCAGAACTGGAGTATTTCTCAACCTCTCAATGTTTCGTGCAATCAACCAAACATAGCAGGTCTTGTGCTCCAGTCCAGGGGAAGTCAGGAGTATTTTTCACCGCAGGCCATTGTAGCTCTGGCTTTAGAAAACCATTGTTCCAGTATTGCATTCACTTATAACGAGCCGACTACCTGGGGAGAATACGCGCATGACATAGCAGAAGAGGCACACAAGAAGGGATTGAAGTGTATTTATGTATCCAATGGGTCGATGACCGAGGAGCACTTGGAGTTCATCAAGAGTTCAATCGATGCAATGAACATCGATCTAAAGGCTTGGAATCCGGATTTCTACAGGAAGGTGTGCGCAGGGGACATCGAAGTGGTGAAAAGAAACATCCGACGTATTTGGGAGATGGGAATCTGGCTTGAGGTGACAACGCTTCTCATTCCAGGAAAGAACGATTCGGATATGGAAATTGGGTCTATTGCCCATTTCCTAGCGGACATCTCGCCTGCAATTCCTTGGCATATATCTGCGTTTCATCCTGATTTTAGGATGAAGGACATCGGGAACACTCCGGTCACAAGAATGAAGTTTGCTTATGATGTGGGCAGAGATGCAGGTCTGAAATACGTTTATTTGGGGAACATAAAGTGCGCGCATTGTGAGGATACTATTTGTCCTCAATGTCACAAGAAAGTGATTCAACGAAATTGCTTTCACGTTCAGTTACCAACTGACTCTACTATCAGCGGAGTGTGCCCTTCATGCGGAACAAAAATTGATGGCATTTGGCAGCAACAACTTTAGTAAATTCTTATTGTTTGTTCGGGAACACATTTCTATGTCTTCCACAACAACGGATTACCGGAAAATCGAACGAGGAATATTCGGCTCGTCTGATTTTGAGAGTTTTCAGAAGTGTCCTGTATTCGATCGAATTTAGAATTCACTCGTATAGTCCGTCCAGGAACTGAAGGATTTTGTTAGAAAATGCGGGGACAGCGTGATTAATACAAAACGCTCTGAAGTAAAAACCGTTTCGCCCGTATTCATTATGCCTGTGATTGAATTAAGATAATTGAGCGACTCATTGATATGCTACGTACCATGAACATCTGGATTCAAGAGATTCCTCCGTTGAAGCAGCCCTCTCGTTTTGGAAACAAGGCATATCGCATTTGGAATGAGCGTCTTTGCGAAGTATGCAAGTCAGTACCTACTAAGTCACAGAGAGCTCCTCAACTCATCGAAACAGTAATTCGAAAAGATAACCCAATGCTTTGCACAGAGCTGGCTGGATATCTTGAAGAGTCCTTTGGTAATCCTACTCGAATTGACTATGGAACCGGCCATGAAACGACATTCATAATCTTTTTGTGTACGAAACCTTCAACAATACCGATCTAGATTGTCTCTACAAGATTGGGGTTATTGGCGATTCTGATTTGCAAGCTCTGATTCTGAAAGTATTCGCTTTCTATTTAGCGGTTTGTCGCAACCTTCAGCAAGTTTATTGGTTGGAGCCTGCGGGATCACACGGCGTTTGGTCTCTCGACGACTACCAAATGCTTGTTTTTTACTTTGGAGCCGCTCAGTTGCACGGTAGGGGGGACACTGTACCAATATCGTTAACGTGGATAGGAAATGATAGTTTTGACCCGAAGTGTATCACAGATCGTAAGCTGATGAAGGAATACGCTCCAGAATATCTGTATTTCGAGGCGATCGCGTACATTCAGTCGGTAAGAACGTGGCAGCGGAGTGAAATCCAGACAAAGTCGGGACAGTTCTACGAAACGAGTCCCTTGCTTTATGATATAAGCGGAGCTGCTTCGTGGAGCAAGATTTGTGGAGGCATGTATAAGATGTGGTGCAGCGACGTGTTGGGGAAGTTCCCTGTGGTGCAGCACCTTCGATTTGGATCGATCTTCCCGCTCAATTGGACTCCTTCGAAGAACCCTGCGGAGCATGAATATGCCCATATCACGCCTCCGGATCAGAAATCGGAGGAGACGCAGGCGGTCTGTACGAAAGCTCCGTGGGCGAAGTGGATTGTTTGTTTGAAAAAACAGAATACCACAAGTCGTACTTCTCCATGCAAAGTTCAATGACTTCGTTGAGACTACACCATCAAAGAAAGCGAAAGCAAAACGAACATTGTTGTCATCTCTCTCGAGTAATCGAAGCCCCACAGTTCACGCCAGCGCTGCACCAGGATTTGCTTTTGCTTCCCCTACGTGTAAAAACCATTCTTCGATCTCACTCGCAAAAAATCCAATACTTCTTCATCGGTCAGCGGAGCGCAATACTCTTCCAACACTTTCATCATGTTCTGCTTCCTTCTCTCTCGCTCTTGCTGCTTCCATGCTTGCCTCTGCTCTTGAATTTGCTGCTTCCCGGCCAGCGATTGCATTTCTGTGATTTCATCGTGAATAAGAATCAGTAGATTATTATCTTGATTTAGCTGGCTGGCTATGACAGCGATCACGTTGATTAATTCAAATATCTCAATTCTGTCTTTCTGTAATTCGACTCGATTGCGAATGTCTTGCAGTTCTGGCCTCCCTTGGCATTAATCGAATGAAGTTCTACTACAGCGCATCGTTACAAATCGATCATAAAAGGAAGGGACAAATCCATGGTCGTTGAGTTCCACATCGAATCGTTTCTCGATATGTTCGATCAATTGCATCACGCGACTTCGAGGAATAAATAGCTCGATATCTACCCGATTAGAATCGAAGCCAACGCGATACCATCTGAAAGAACACGAGTATAGGTTGATAAATCAAAAAAGCGAACGATTTCGGAGATCAAAGCAGATGAAATTGGATAGATCGAGAATTGAGCAGAACCCTAATATCATAAGGGAGGGGAGAAGACATCTACAAAGATAAAGAGAGAGGAGCGGTTTGGAATTGCTTTGTAACGGAGAAGGAGAGCGTAAAGTGACTCTTCGGTGATGTTCGCCTCGCTGTTGTCGACGGTGAGTTCAGTCTTTAACAACTACTATGTGAAATGAATTGAGTGTGAAGCACAGTGTTAAAATAAGAAACCGCGTCCTGCAGACACTTCCAACCGAGAGGATTCTCTATCGGAAACACATTCAAGAGCTGGGTACGTTTATATAAGAAGTACGAGAGACGCTCGCAATACAATTCAAAGCTATACTCATCAAAAACATGTAGAATGTTTTGGCTAGGAAGAATTCTAAAATAATGCAATAGCTTCGATATAAAATTGTCCTTCTCTGAACGAATGACGTAAGCATAAAGGTCGTGCTGGTAGTGCTTACGAAAAGAGTATCCGATAAATCCAGCACAGCCTGCAATGATGAGTATTGTATTTCTCCATTTTCTTGACTGGAACGATTCTTGTTGGGGATTCAAGGCAACTTCCGGATTGACGATTATTTCTGTTCTTCCTTCTGCAATCTCTCCCGATAGAGATTGTTTTCCAGAACTCAAATTCGATTCTAGGAGGAAAACGAGAATCTTGCGATGTACGTTGCCGTATTTGTGTCCTTCTTATTTCCTTTACTCTTCTTGCAGTAGCCATCGTACGAAAAGCCTATATTTTATTGACCCATTTGAAAGCAAACTCCACGGCTTCGGATCGTCCGATTCGAGAAACGGAGAATATTCTACACCAAAAGGAAGCTAATCTGTTTCGTACAAACATCCATAAAATGAGAATAACCTCTTAATCCATGCGTGTCTTCAGTCTTCGTTCAATGATTCTGTCAGGAGTAATAATATACACAATTCCTCCCCAACCACTGTATGCATCTCGATCGACAGACGCGAGAAGACATTGCGAAATGACCTCAAAGAGCTCTTCTGGCTCCATGTTATCCTTGTAGCTATCAATAATAGGCAATGGCAAACACCCACAATGCTTCACAGGTTCCGTAGAGGCTTTCTGCGCAAGTGGCTGATATAGCGAACTTTGGGGTGTAGATTCCAGCACCAATTGTGTCCATTGCATTCACGTACGGTTCACCGTTCTAAATCAATGAGGTTATAATTAAAATACAAAAGTACCTTATCTAGTCCAGCAATCACAGGTTCTACGAAATAGGGACCCCAGCGATGCTGGTATTGCTTTGTCCGCACCAACGATCCAAAAGCCTCAGGACTAATGTCGCGATTTTCACGCAGTTTATAGGAATTCACTTCGTATGTTAATAACTGAGCGAAGGTCTGTGCATCTGACTGCAAACCATTGAAACCGATAAATATCTGGTCAGTCATCTTATATATTTTCTGGAAGTTACAGTCGACTGTTTGAAATTGGGCTCCAAGTCTCAGATCACTATCTTAGTCAGGCATAATTGAAATCTACCTCGCAATAGCGACGCAGTTCTTGCCTTTCATGGCAATGACTGCTGCTCCATTATATGACATAATATCAGACATCTTTCAAAATGGAAGACTAAACCAAAAAAGTAAGAAGTCTGTACGGCAAATCAATGACTCAATCATCTACTCAACACCTACTTAGTGACGCTTTATCAATAAGGATTCAATAAGTGTAAAGAAGAGAGAATGAAATATACCCTATTTTTGGAAAATGAGTCTTTGGACTGGGATGAAGTGCTACTCCATTCCAGTGAAAGGTTGACGCAAAATGGAAGATGGTTTTTTAGATGTCGTACATTTTCCGAACAGAAGATGGGGACATAGTTTACAAGTGGATTGTAGTATTTGGGCTTGTATGAGGGTCTGTTAATACAAATTGGAGATTCCGCGGTTTTCAATTTTCTAGAATAATCCATTATCAATTCACTATTTTATTTCTTTGTAAGCTATTATCTTGTATTCAGAGATGTCAGCTCGTGTATTATCTGTATTAGCATGACTATAGTCTAGGTTCCTTCAATGAAATGGGTTCAGGTCAAAGAAAATGTGTACCTGACCGTAACTGTATGTGACTTGGAGAATGTGAAGATCGAATTTGACGCGACACACATGTCTTTCAGGTTGTTGGCTTTCGCTTTGCTTTAATGTAGCGCGAACCAAAAGGATGTGAACTACGCTGTAAACTTAGAATTCTTTGGAGAAATTATCCCTGAGGTAAGAGATGGGATCGTTGTGTAACGTAGAAATGCGTATGGTCTCAGAATGGTCAGTGCGTTATGATTCTGCTAAAGAAGAAGTCCGATGACAAATGGACCTATTTGTTGAAGGTTTGACTGAGCGATCTTTTTCATTTTTAGGAAAAGAATTTGTACAAGAACCTTATTCAAATTGATTGGGATCATTACCAGGATTCAGATGAGGAAGACGCAGGCATGAACGTTCCTTTCTCCGGAGATTTTGAAAAGATGATGCAGTCTTATCAGCATGATGACCATCACTGCGATTCCTGCAGTTCTTGCGAATCTAGTGAAGAAGAAGACGAAGAAGAAGAAGGTGAAGATATGCCTCCTTTGGAATCTACCGAATGTTGTGTTTGTTGTTACAAACAATTCAAATCCGCTTCGTATTGCCAATTCCCTTCGAAATGTCATCCAGCCAGTCTTCATCATGGCGCTCCCTACAGATCGATCCAATTCCCCAATCTCACTTCATCGTGGCGAGGTCCACAAGCTCCTCATCATCCTCCAGTCCCTCTTCAGAAAGCTGCTTATAGCGCTTAATCGGCTCTGGGTCGTTCTTCCTGGCTTCCTCCTCTTCGTGCATATGGCGAAGCTCCTCCTCCGCATAGTCTTCCATAGAGCGGGTGGGTAGATTCCACCAAGGCTTAAAAACGTTCGCTTTGATTGTCTGGCGAGTGACTGACATGTCTGTTCCGATCTTGATCACTTGCATCGGTTTGCGACTGGCCTCTTCATATCCACGTCTAGAGACATAGAAGCACCTCCAATATTCCTACACAACCTCTTGATGGGGGTCCTTGCCTGCCTTTTGCATGTTTTGCATGTACTGAAGAATCTCCATCTCCTGAGGAATCATGCGGAGATCGTTGAGAGCTTTGCGTGAGCAGCTCTGAAGCGCAAGGATCCATTTTTCTCGCTCCAACTCTTCATCCACAACGCTCCCCTTCTCCTTTCTTTCCTCCATCGTTTTTATTTCTTGAAGACGAGCGTCGGTCTCCTTTTCGATACGGAAACGACGAATCTTCTCTTCTCGGAGAGTCGCTGCGTCAGGCTTGGTGTGATCTTCTTGTTGCCTTCATATTAGAGTGCTGCCTGCCAAACATACTCAATATAACGTTCATATTCTGCGGTTTCATCCTTTTGTAGAATCTCCATGCGCTTCAGCACATCCAGAAACGATTCTAGGTAGGATGTCGCCTTTTCCAAACGCGACAGGCGATCGTTCATCCCCTTTTGGTACACAAAACCGAGATAATAGCCCACAATCAAGTATTTTATATCATCTACCATTTATCCAACCGCAGGGAACCTACCTGTAGATATGTCCTTGATCGTTTCATTAATGCTGAAGAGATGTTCTCTGCGAATCAAAACTTCACACTCGTGTGCCTTCTCCTCCAACTTTGATATCAGTTCAGCGCCCGTTTTGTCATTTCCAGCAAAGAACTCGGTACTGAGTCGATTAAAGCAATTTTGGCACTCTGCAAAGACGGACTCGATATCAGACACTACATTCCAGAATTCAAACCACGTTTACATTCCACCGTGTTTTCCATGAAAGAAAAAGTGTGTACTAACAAAAAACAAAACTGATTTGACTTAAGAGGAAACAACTTTGAGGCTGTATGTTTACCAGTCGTCGTCATCATCACCGAAGAGACCGCCTCCGCTCATATCAATATCTTCCTCTTCCTCCTCTTCTTCCTCCTTAGCCTCTTCCTTCTTCTCCTCAGCAGCAGGGGCAGCAGCTCCAGCAGCGGGAGCAGCAGCACCTCCGGTAGGAATAGAAACGAGCTTATCAAGTCCAGCCTTGATCAGTTCCTCGACGTTCTTTCCATCGAGATCGGCCAGGAGCTTCTCAATCTTCTCGTCATCGGCCTCAGCACCAACAGCTTCCAAAACGGACTTAATGTTCTCAGCCTAGCTGTTAAATTATGTCTAATCGACTCATACAGTGGGCTTCTCATTTCCACCGATCATCAGCATCAGGTAAGCAGCAAGATGTCTCATCTACAGACTGGTAAGATATTTCGACGTAAAATTAGGGTGATTTCCACAAAATTGAATATAGATCCAATTGCCACTAACGACATACCTCCTAGATCAAAATCGAAGTATTTCTGGCTAATAAGAAAAGGAGATCCAGGGGATCGAAATGAGTTCTGTAGCTATTCTCTGAACAATTTGACTACCCCCACCAAAATTCATAATTTGGTATTGTATTCTCTAAAATAAACAGGGGAATACCCACAGAAACTACACGGTGAATACACTTATTGTTTAGAATATTGCTGAGCATAAAATTCTCTCATCTTTGCTTGAGGCATGTAAGAAATCTTCTTCTTCCCGGCGAGTTTGGCTCTACAGATGACACGAGAGTGTAAGTCACACATTCCAGAGGCAATCCATTCCAGAATAGAAGAAAAAGGTGGATCACTCTACCTCCTGAGAAAATGGTGATATACCCAATACGCGGTAAAGTTTAAGGAATAGAGACCCCCATGCGATAGCAAAGAGCTCGCACATGATCGTATTATTTACAATCAAAGTGATGAACGCATAAGCGAATGGAAGCACCTTTCTTTTTACAGAAAAACCTATGCGTTCAATCACCTTGCTGCTGTCGAAATACCCAGAATTTCCGTAGTCTCGTCAGGATCACGCATTGTGTCAATCGTGAGCAGAGTCATTATCATGAAATAGGCTCCATAATAAAGAGGATAAAACAAGCACGTAATCTAGATTATGATAAAAAAGAATTCACAAAATACCCAAAAACCAAGAGCAGCAAAAACAACTGATACTGCGAAATTGATAGGAATGCTTAAATCTGCATGAAAACAGTATATATGGAGCATACCTTTTGCAACCATCACAGGATGATCTTCATATGTTCGAAGATGACACACTCTGATACTCATTAATATACAGTCAAACAATACAATATCCAAATGAATAACAATGCATAGGGCATGGGATATCCAATCAAAAACAAAGAAGTGAAAAACCTCCAGATCTAGAATGATAATAATATAAACCATGATTATGCACCTGAAAGTTTAAGAATATCTTGCCATATCGCATGGCTACATCTTCAAGAGTAAATCTGTTCCAAAACGCAATGTAAGCGGATATCACCAATTCCAGCGCGTACAATAGCGAAAATGTTCCAATGAATCGATCTTTTTGCATGTTTCGATAATTAGATTTGTTTTTAGAAATCTTCAAAAGATAGAAAAGAGAACTTATTTTTGGCAAAGCATATTTTGGATTCATATTGAAAATCTGAATCATGGAAATTATTAAGAATGATGTGAAGAATAAATCCAAGACAGGCAAGAAGGCAAAAAAGGAGTACATGCCGTCAACCAAGTAGGTTACGAGATATTGCTAATTATTTTCAGTTCGAGCTATTATCGCATCACCCAGGGATTTAAGAACCTTTGGAAGCTCACTGGTGAAACAGAAGAGATTCGCATGAGAAACATATCTTTTTATAATATGGTTACAGTTCTTAATTGGTAGTTATCGTTTTTTGTGAATACTGCTCTCTTTATTGGGTCCGTCTTCCTCTACGACAAGTATGGTAACATGGTGGCAATCTAAAATCGACGGGGCTATGATGCGGTTATCGTTTTGTAGGTGCACCAGTATATGGGTTGGTTTAGTTCATATTATCTTTGTTTGTTGAATCGAAACAAAGCAAACGAGTGTTTAGCTATGTATTCTTCAGACGAAGAGCAATCTTCCGTAGTCGAGAGCAACGAGTATTCCGATTCTGCTGATGAAGAGGTTTTTGGATGTTTTAGGGATGGTCACAGTTAGGTATCAATTCCGGAAGAAGAATGGGTTAGAGAGGAGGAAGAATTAGATCAAAGTATAGCAGCTGCAGGGGATATTGTCAATAACTCTGTTGCATTGTACTTTCGTAGTAACAGCGACTAATGCGTAGAAATGAACAATATGATGAAGCAATTCTGTCAATCCGTGAAATGATGCAGGAAGAAAAGTATTCGGAAGCTCGCGGCATGTGTTTGAATTTATTAAGCGGAGATTTAAAATACCGGTGTGTGAATGCAGAGTTCTGGAAGTTATATGCAAATGCTGAAAAGGAACGAATAGTGGCCCTTCCTGATATATAGAAAGTCGGAACAGCCGACTCTGTCATTGCAGTGTACGATCAAGGCTGCAAGTTTTTAAAAGACCCTCACGAAGTTCTGGACTTATCGCTGGTGCGATTATGCAGTGAAATTGAGTTTAGGACATGCGTTCCTACGTGGAAGACATTGTTGCGGAAGAAGAAGCAGTGAACGGGATCGATCTCCCTGTTTCCCAGCAGGGTGAAACACAAAACAAGGCGTAATTCGTGTGTACCGCCCTCTTCCGTAGTCCAATAGCCGAAGCCATGTTCAATCTCATGAAGCAGTACGATCGTCGAAGTCTGAGTCATGTCGAGTCTCCCTTGGGAACTCCAATCCGTCCTGAAGGAAAGAGAAGGCGGTGCGACGTGCAGCGAGATAGTAAAGTGTAGTCGCGAAGGGTCCTTTTCTTCCAAAGGAATCGATCTAAAGAACGAAGTTCAGTCTACGCAGATCATCTTAACTCCGATCAAAGCGTCTCCCAGTCAGCAGAGGAAGCACAAGTGCGGGTTTATTCTATCTCCCGTGCGCAAGAGTACGCGTCTTATGAAGCAGCAGAAGCAGGACATTGTGAGTGATAAACTGGTAATGACAACATACGCATATGCGAATAATGAGTACATTAAAAACAAACCGATTGATGCATGCTATCGTTTCTTATAAATACAAGCTTTTAGGGCGGGAATGCCTTGCGCCTTCCTCTTTGTCGTATCGGCCACCTTTTTGAAAAAGAATAATCCAAAATGCGTATTTCGTACATCCTATGGATGAATTTTATATCACCCAATAAAACGTACTTTCCGAATTAAACGAAAGCCTAGCTTCTCGATCGTGCTGATAAAACCTTTTTCACCTCCGATCTCGCTGCTTTCAAAACGACTTCGCACTTCCGCAATCTAGAGTTTTAAGGAGATCGCGAGAATGAATACCCAAAGTTGACCATTCAGTTTCAAACAGCGATTGCTTTCCACGATAAACTCACTCCAGTTCGTCCCCATCAATGCCAAACAATAGACAGCAATGTCCAGGGACTTGTCTGCTAAAGGAACGTTTGCAATGTCACAGGCAGTAATGAAATCTTCCTTCGACACCAAGTCAAAGCTGTGCACCACATGGTTTTTGCATTCTTTGTATATTTTTCCATCGCCACAACCAAAATCTCCAACCTCTTTCTTTGGGAGCTTTCTACATGGGACATATAGATGAAAACTACTTTAATACACTGATAAATACATCTACAGGGACTAAAGGCCAGCGAGTGACTTGCTCACGAAATCCTTGGTGATAAACATCGAATAGACTTTCATCCTCTTTGATCATTCGCAGGGAGTCTTCTCCGCTCTGTGTGTAAAGTTGCTCATTGATCCATCGAAACTTCGATCCCTTCACCTTGTTTTGCAGCTGTGCCAAAAACCCATTCGAAATTTCCCCAGTTTTCGAAATGACGACTTTGGCCTTGAGACTCCGGTGGAGCTTCCCCTTTTTCTTTTCATTGCTTTTCTCCGCCTTTTCGGATGCTTGTTTCTTACTTTTCATGCCTTTTAGAAGTAATTTGAGTTTTTGTAAGTTGTTTTGCATTATGTGTAAAGATGTGTCTATAATAATGTTCAAATAGTGTGTAAGATTGCTGAGTGAAAGGAATGTCAGTACTTTTCACTGGAGTGTAGAAACGGTCACTTGAACAATTGAATAGTCCCCATTTTTACTCTATTCAACAAGCTGCAATCGCAATAATCGCAGAATCCAAGTGAATATACTAGAGTAAATATCCAAGCTTGATATTCCATCTAGATTCCAACGTGACCAGTCCATTCAACACTAGGTTTAGAATCGTTTGGCGTCCAATTTGTAAATTAGAATGGTATGTGCTTGAGTAGTTGGTAGCAGTGCTAACCTCTGTGTAGAGCGACAAGGCTAACGTGATGAGAAACATCAGAGTGGAGAAGCTGGTCATTAACATTTGTGTTGGTGAGTCTGGAGATGCTGTCTCCAAGGCTGCTCGTGTCTTGCAGCAAATCTCTGGACAGGAACCCATTTATGGAAAGGGTAGGGAATATGGGTTTGAAAATCCTAATGCAATAGCTCGCTTCACCATCCGTTCCTTCTCCATCCGTCGTAACGAGAAAATCTCCGTGCATGCCACCATTCGTGGTGAGAAGGCTCTGGAGATCCTTGAGCGTGGCCTGAAGGTGAAGGAGTACGAGCTGGTGAAGAGAAACTTCTCCGACTCTGGAAACTTCGGTTTTGGTATTCAGGAGCACATTGATCTGGGTATCAAGTACGATCCCAACACCGGTATTTTCGGTATGGATTTCTACGTGCAGCTGGCTCGTCCTGGTGGCCGTGTGAGCAAGCGCAAGGCTCAGCGCAGCCGCATTGGCTATTCTCACAAGGTGACTCGCGAGGAGGCCATGGAGTGGTTCAAGAAGACGTACGATGGAATCATTCTGGACAAGGCTAAGTAAAGTCTTTCAAAGAGAATCAATCAGACGCCATGATAACTTGTTTATTTGCAATAAACACGAGATTCATTGATTTGTGTTGTTTTTTGGATTGTGGTGGTACCAGGTGGATTCTAAATCGTGTGTAGTAGTAGTAGTAGTAGTAGTAGTAATAGTACCAGGTGGATTCTAAATCGTGCGTAGTAGTAGTAGTAGTAGTAGTAATAGTACCAGGTGGATTCTAAATCGTGCGTAGTAGTAGTAGTAGTAGTAGTAGTACCAGGTGGATTCTAAGAGGTTGGCAATTACAAATCTTCGAAAGCAAGTGGCAGTTACAGAAATTCTAAAAGTATCTCGGTAGCAAATCTACCAAAAGTGTAGCAGTAATAGGTAATGCAAAACCTCAAAGAACCAAGAGTCGAAACTAAGAAATGCAGAATCAGGCCTATTTTGGGATTCCAAGATCTCATATGGATACAAATAAAACTTCTTATTCCCCGTTCCGATTCGTATTATTCATTAACATATTATCCGAATGCTGTCGATTGCCTCTAAGAGAGTTTTACGTGTTGCCCTCGCAAGACCCTTTTCGGTAGAAGCGCAGAAAGTTTGCCAGAGTGGAATTCTCCCAGAAGGAAACAATAGCGCCTACTTTGGAATATATAATCTTAACTATGAGAGAGTGGCTACTCCAGAAGGTCGTCAGCAGTTGATTGACGCAGTGAAGGGTTTCGATGGCCTTTTGAAGGAGACATCATCCGATTTGAAGACAAAGATCGTTGGTTGCGTGTCTTTTGGTAAAAAGGCGTGGTCGACTCTTTGTGAAGGAAAGGATTCTCTGAAGGGTACTGGAGATAAACTTATTGACTTCCCTGGATATGGTATTGCTCCTGCGACGCAAACCGATCTGTATATCCATATTCATAGTAAGAAGGATTTCGCCACGTTCGAAGCAGCCAAACTTATTATTGACTCGTTCAATAAGGAATCTCCGATTATGAAAGTGTTTGATGAGAAGAATGGCTTCGTCTACAAAGATAGCCGCGACCTGACTGGCTTTATCGACGGAACTGAAAATCCGCATGGTCCTCAGCCCCGAATTAGTGCTGGTCTGGACAGCAATGGAGCTTCCTACTGTATTGTTCAGCGCTTTGTCCACAATCTGCCGAAGTGGAATAAAGTGTCTGTGTCTGAGCAGGAACAGGTGATTGGGCGCACAAAGTTGGACAGTGTGCAGCTCAGTCCCGTTCCTCACAATTCTCACGTGGGTCGTTCGGACGTGAAGGAGAACGGAAAGGGTCTTAAGATTGTTCGTCAGTCCCTGCCCTACGGAATTGCAGGATCGGAGAAGGGACTCTGGTTCACTGCATACTGCCACGACCTCCACAACATCATCGAGATCGAACGTTCGATTTATGGAGAACGAGATGGTGTGTCTGATCGTCTGATGGAGTTCATTACGCCTGTGACAGGATCTTTCTTCTTCACTCCCTCTCTGAATGATTTGAATAAGCTCTAATACGTAATCCCGAGTGCTATGATGCGTTTGTTTGAGAAATTAAGCAAGTGAGAAATCAATTAATTAATAAATATGTGGGATCCCACTCCAAAATTCCATTTCCTTCCCAACCACAAATTTTCAGATAGGTAAGAATCGTTCTTTCATTTCTATATAGTTGTTTTGACGATTTACATGTCGAGACATCATGGCACCGAAGAAAAAGAATAACAAGGCGAAACAACCCATTCAGAAAGAGGACGATTTTGATTTAGACGCATTTTTGGAGCAGGAGGCAACTGCGAGTAAGGAAACGGCCGAGCCAGTAGAGGAAAAGCAGGGAGAATCAAACAAGAATGTGGAGGATACCCCTGCTGCACCATCGCAAAATCTGGATGACGCGGCAGCAGCTTTCCTCAGTAGCTTAGCGCCTCAATCGTCTGGAGGTAAGAAAAAGAACAAGAAGAAGCCTGCAAAAGCTGCCACTCCTGCAGCAACTGCTAATGCAACTGCAGCAACTGCAGCAACTGCTGAGGAAGAGGTGGCGGTGGTAGCTGCGGAAGGAGATGGCGAGAAACCGGAAGGAGCCAATGCAGCTTCCACTGAAGGCGGAAAGAAAGGAAAGAAAGGAAAGAAGGATAAGAAGGCTCCTGCAGAGCCCAAGCTGTCTGCTATGGCAAGAAAGATTCTTGAAGAAAAGGAACGTCGTGAGAAGGAGGAAAGAGAACGTCTACAGCGCGAAGAGGAAGAGCGTCTGAAGCGTGAGGAGGAGGAACGTTTAATTCGTGAGAAGGAGGAAGAGGAGGCTCGTATCAAAAGGGAGAGGAAGGAGAGGAAGAAGAAGAGGATTGAAGAAGCGAAGAAAAACGGTACCTATCTTACCAGTAGTCAGAAAAAGAAACTGATCAATGCCCGTTATCGTATGGGCTTAACCCAGCAGATTGCCCAACAAAACTTAAGGAATGCAGCGGAGGCCCGAGCAGAGGCAGAAGCGGAGGCCCGAGCGGAGGCAGAAGCGGAGGCCCGTGCAGAGGCAGAGGAAGTGAAGAAGGAAGAGGAGGAGGTGGAGCAGAAAGAAGAAAAAGATACGAATGCTGTTTTGGATGATTGGGAAGATGAATCTGTTTCTGAACCAGAACCGGAAAAGAAGGAAGACGACGTTCTTGATGACTGGGAAAATGATCCTTCTCTTGATCTGGAATCAGAGCCGAAACCGGAGCAGGAGCCAGAACCGAAGCCAGAACCGAAGCCAGAACCAAAGTCGGAACCAAAGTCGGAACCGAAGCCAGAACCAAAGTCAGAACCAAAGCCAGAACCGAAAGGAAAAGGAAAAGGAAAAGCGAAACCGGAGCCAAAGCCGGAACCGAAACCGAAACCGAAGACGAAAGACGAGTCCTTGAAGGAACTGCGATCACCGATTTGTGTGATTATGGGTCACGTCGATACTGGTAAAACCTCGTTACTCGACAAAATTCGACGCACCTCCGTTCAGAAGAGTCCGAGAACGTTCATTTTATCATTTTGTAGATGAGGCCGGAGGTATCACGCAACAAATTGGTGCTACCTACTTCCCGATAAGTAACATCAAGCAAGCTACCGAGAAATTGACCAAGGAGCTCGAGCTGCAGTATAAAGTTCCTGGTCTGCTGGTGATTGATACACCTGGACATGAGTCATTCAGTAACCTCCGTTCTCGTGGTAGCAACTTGTGCGACATTGCCATTTTGGTGGTGGACATCATGCATCTTCTGGAGCCCCAGACGATCGAGTCCCTCAACATGCTGCGATCTCGCCGTTGCCCCTTTATTGTTGCCCTGAACAAGGTGGATCGTTTGTATGACTGGAAGGGACATCCCTATGCCACATTCCGCTCCTCTCTGAAGCAGCAGCCCAGTCACACCCAAGAAGAGTTCGAAACGCGATTGGAGCAAACGAAAATTGCGTTCATGAACCAGGGCCTGAATGCTGCTCTGTACTATGAGAATGATAACCCAAAGAACGTGATCTCGCTTGTTCCCACTTCTGCTATTACGGGAGAGGGAATTCCTGATCTGCTGGGTCTGTTAATCAAGTACTCGCAAGATTACATGCCGAAACGTCTGACACTCACGGAGGAAGTGAAGGCAACGGTGTTGGAAAAGAAGGTTATGGAGGGTCTGGGCACGACGTTGGATGTGATTTTGGTGAACGGTCGACTTCGTGTGGGAGACACGATCGTGCTGTGCGGTATGAATGGCCCCGTCGTCACTACCATTCGTGCGCTGCTCACCCCCCACCCAATGCGTGAGCTGCGAATCAACACTCGATACGAAGAGCATGATGAGATCCGTGCAGCGATGGGTCTGAAGGTGGCTGCGCAGAATCTGGATGATGCCGTCGCGGGTACTTCCCTCATGGTATGTCGCAACAACGACGAGCTCCCGATGCTCCAGGAGCAGGTACAGGAAGAGCTGGAGAGCGCGCGTCGCTTGCTGAAGGTGGACGGAGAGGGCGTGTTCGTGCAGGCGTCCACGCTGGGCTCTCTGGAAGCTCTGCTGGAGTTCCTGAGCTCGCTCGACCCGCCCATCCCTGTGGGAGCGTTCAATATCGGTCCGATCTCGAAGCGAGATGTGATTCAGGCGTCGGTGATGCTAGAGAAAAAGCGGGAGTATGCAGTGATCCTGGCGTTCGATGTGAAAGTGACGCCCAACGGAGCGCAGATGGCGAAGGAGCTAGGTGTGCGTATTTTCTCTGCGGACATCATCTACCATCTGTTCGATCAGTTCACCAACTACATCAAGGAGTTGCGCGACAAGGACACCGAGGTCAAGCGCAAGGAAGCGATCTTCCCGTGCATCATCCGTATCATCCCGCAGTACATCTTCAACCGTTCGAATCCGATTGTGGTGGGAGTGGACGTATTGGAGGGTATTCTCCGTCCAGGCACGCCGCTCTGTGTCGTGCAGAAGAAGACAAAGGAGGTAGTGCGCAATCGGAAAACGACGCTGGAAGACTGGATTCCGGATAGTGATGAGGACGATAACTTGAACTTCCAGGATAGCAAGAAGAGCAAGAAGCTGGGTCAAGAGGTGGAGGTCGTGGAGACAGTTACGTATGTGGATATCGGCGTGGTGCAGAGCATCAAGGCGGATGACAAGGAGGTGCCGGAAGCGAGACCAGGAAAGGCTGTGTCGATTAGTATCCTGCCGAAGGAAGGATCCAAGCCTGCACTGCTGGGAAGAACCTTCCTGGAGTCAGATGATTTGATCTCTCACGTAAGTTTGTTGGGTTGGAGTGACTTGTAGCTCTCGCGAAGAAGCATCGACGCGCTGAAGGAGTTCTTCAAGAATAATCTGAGCGATGATGACTGGAGACTGGTCATTAAGCTGAAAGGAATTCTGAACATTATTTGATCTGTTTGTTCACATTACTCTTCGCTTTATTCTGTTGTTGAGCTCTTCATGCTGTCTACGTGTTTTCAATCACTTGCAAAGGGAATGGTGCGCGCAACCTCCCTCGCTCCTCAGGTTTTCTCCGCCTCATTTGCCACTGGATTGAAGCTTGGAGATGGGCAGAAAAGAGTATACACTTCCGGTTTGGGCTCATAAAACAGCCGTCGTACAAGTTGTTCACGATCTTCCGATACAACCCTGATAAGGACGTCAAGCCTCACTATGAGAAATACGTTATTGATCTGAACGAGTAAGGATATGTATTCGCGTGTAACGCGTAGTTGTGGAACCATGGTGTTGGATGCTCTGTTCAAGATCAAGAACGAGCAAGATCCTACTTTTGCGTTTAGAAGGTAGCGATAGCCGGATTTTTAGGACCGTAGATCGTGCCGTGAGGGTATTTGCGGTTCGTGTGCCATGAACATTAACGGCGAGAACGGTTTGGCTTGTTTGACTAAGATCCCCAAGGATAATAAGGTTTGCACGGTGCGTCCTCTCCCCCACATGTTCGTCATCAAGGATCTCATCCCCGGTAGGCATTTTCTTTCTCTCTCTCCCTCCTAACGCTCAGATATGACGAACTTCTACGAGCAGTACGCGTCGATCAAGCCGTGGTTGCAGAAGAAGTCGGCTGTGAGCACGGACTACAAGGTGGAGAACCTGCAGTCGCACGAGGATCGTCTGCTTCTGGACGGTCTGTACGAGTGCATTCTCTGCGCCTGCTGCTCGACGTCGTGCCCGTCGTACTGGTGGCACGGCGATAAGTATCTGGGCCCGTCGATTCTGCAGCAAGCGTACCGATGGATCGCCGATTCGCGTGATGAGATGACGGAGGAGAGACTGAAGAGTCTGGACGATACGTACAAGCTGTATCGATGCCATGCGATTATGAACTGCACGCACGCTTGCCCCAAGAATCTCAATCCGGGAAGATCGATCCACAAGCTGAAGCATGCCATCCATAAGATGCACTAATTATCTTTTATGCCTTGTTTGGTTGGTTGTTTGTTTCATACATAAATATAGCAAACTATCGTTATGGAGGAAGGACAGAACTGGGTGGATGAAAGCGTGGGTCTCCTAGCTGTTTCTAAAAGAGTAGACCATCTCTGCGAATCAATTATGGAGTTCATCTCAATTGAACATAAGAGATGTCAAAGAGGAGTCGGATGATGAAGAGAAACCTCAAAATCAACAGAGGTACACTGAGTCGTATGAAACAGAGAGTTGCCGCTAAATTCTTAGATTGCAAAGCAATTTTTATTTCTATGCATTCCTTATGATATCGATAGCTTCCTATGCCATTGCTATGCTGAAGTACTTCCCAAACGTGCTGGTGTCGGAAATAACTCACTGTTAGATAGAAAACCAATGTCAGTTTTATTCCTTTTGGATGGGTTTTGGATCTATCTCGTGTATTGCAGCAGTTGCTCAATTTGAAGGTTATGGACAGTTCTTTGGAAGACTTTTCGAAAAAAGAATACTGCCCCTGTCTCTTTGTTTTTGTCTATCTCTTTGTGAGTTATTGGAGTCATTAGTTCATACTAGTTGGTTGCATTTTTTCAGGACTTCGAAATCAGTGTTTTGTGAGTGTTATCAATTCGATTATTCAGGTAAGGATAGGGAGGGAGGTCATGAAACCTAGTGTTTGTGCCTTGTAATTCTCTTCAGTCTGTACACATCAACTCCATTTACCTTTTTCTTGAGTAATAATACTACAGCTGTACGTTTAGCACTAGGCCCATTCGCTGTTCAAAAAGCAAAGGACTGACTTTGTTTGTTTATTACAAACACAACCTCTAAATCATCAAATCGTTATCAGCATCGTCTTCATCACCATCTTCGTCTGGTTCATCTTCTTCAACAACCAACTCCGGAGCCTTGTTTTCCGTAGACGTCATAATCGTAATCGAATCTGCATAGGACTTTGCTGTATGTGTATGTTGCTCCATCTCTTCGGACTCTTTGGGCGTGGTAAGGGTGCATTGATTGTCCTCTATTTTAACTCCGTGAGTGGATCGAAGAACCTTTCCGGACTACACAATGATATCACTGAGCACAAATAGCAAACAGGCTTCACGAGGGTAATGCTTAGAGACGATTTGGAGATATTCATAGAGAAGGAACAAAGACGCTAAAATGGGACGAATGACAACCAAGTCTACTTCAATAGCACTGATGTGCACAGGGAGAACCAGTTCCTCCGGTAATGCGATTACAATGAGCTTAGCCAATGGCTTTTCTAGATCAAAATCACAAAATAGCGAAACGAAACGAAGCTTGTAATCCCCTCATGCTTTCTAATATTTGAAATATCGAAAAGGAAGAAATATTGGTAGAATTTAACAGAGGGTATAGAGAATCGATATATACCACGCATTGATCATTCTCCCTTTCAATCTCGTTGTGAATAGAATCAGCGGTCTAGTGACAGTAGGAAATGCAATTTAATACCACTGAAATGGGTAATAGCCGTAATGTATCCTTTTCGAAAAGAGTCTCCAGAGACGCCTTACTGATATCCTGCCATTGAAGAAAATTAGTAAAAACCGACAAACCGAGTACAGTAGATGTGATGAACGTCAGGATTTATCTCGCAGACCTATGTGGGATTGAAAGATATGAAATACAGAAGAAAACAAAGTCTTTAAGAGACAAAGGGAAATGTCTTTATCGACGATGCTATAACGAATGCAGCACAGAACATTCCTCTTGCCCTTGCTGGTATATACCGATTTCAAAATGTCGTCCATTTTATGAGAGAATTGTACAGTAGTAATACATACAGATTATAGATCACTAGACGCTTGTCATTTCCATGTCCTCTCTTATACTCAAACAAACACTCTTTCAGGTATGAGATTTTCGTATTTGCTTGCTCTCTTCTTATTCGCAATTCTGTGCCTATCTGCTGTGCATATCCTTTGAGTAGTTGCCTTTTGGGGTATTAACCTGCTTTCCTTTACGCACACCCGCCTATGCTCAAGAGGATGTTGACGCTGTTGACACCCCTGCAGAAGGTGACGATATTGACGATATTCTTGATGCCACGATTGAAGAACCCGAGGAGGCTGACGACGACATTAACTACGAAGCAGACGAAGAGGAACCTCTGGCGATCAAGCCTTTGAGACTGTTCACGCATCCCCTTACTGACATTCCTGAGCCTTCCTCTGATATCGAAGTGAGCTACAAGGTGCTGACTGGTAAGCATTGTGGAGCCTGTATCATGTGTTCAGAAGACTATGCCCTCGCCGAGCCTATTCGTGTGATTGTGAATCTGAAGAACAACGGAGTGACTGTGTACAACGTTACGGATTGCATGGGCTCTCTGAACGATGTGGATGATTTCTCTCACTACCGCCAGAACGTAATCGTGTGTAGCTCCTAGTTGAGTTGTAGTTCACGGAGCGCAATTTCAACAGCACTTTGTACCCTGGCTATGAGATGAACTTTTTGTATGTGTTCGGCATCTACGATTTCATCGATCCTGCTGAATACCAGCTCGCTCTGACCATTTTCTACGAGACGGACAGCGATTACTACGCCTCCACCTTCCTCAACGAGACCATCGAGGTGGTCGATCACAGCCGTGTGATGGACTTCCAGATGTGCGTTGTTTGGCGAATGAATGAAGCGTAGGATGACGATTATCGCGTTCTTCTTGGCGCTGGGATTCTTCTTCTACAAGTATGTTCTGTCAAAGAAGGCCTCTAAGGCGGTTCCTGCGGACAAGAAGAAGAAGAATAATTAATGTGGGTTTCACTGTCATATTGTATTGTTTGTGGGTAATATAATTCGAGCACACTCTGCAAACAGAAGCGGTTGAGAAAGAAATTGCTTTTTGACAAGAGAACATAGAGTGATATTATAAGCTATCCTCCCCATAATTGGATGAATATGAGCAAACTAGAATTCTATTTGACAATTATCAACACTATTTATAACACATCGGTCTACTGAAAAGTGAATCTTGGAGGTGAATTGGAATCGAAACAAGTGATAATGTATATATATTGTTTTGTAGTTTCTGTTCGCATCCCTACGTGAACCACACTCGTAGCAATAAGTTAACGAACACCCCTTCAGCACCAAAGCATTCAAGCTTGGTATTTTTTTCATTCGAACCTGGTGTATGCACGACACTACTATTTCCAGTTTCCATCTATCTATCTATTTGTTTGTTTGTTTGTTTGTTTGTTTGTTTGTTTGTTTGTTTCAACAAACACATCGATTAAGGTCGGCACACACGCACCGTAGTGTCGCCCACACTCTCCTTAATACTCTCTTACAGAATCGACTGCTGCTTAGTACTCCTTCACCTTGGCCTCCTTGCTGAGGAAATCAGTGAACTTCTGGTAGGGGATCTGCTCAGTGCAGGTGTTGTTCCAGAAGTTAGGAGTGTAGTACGAGTAAGTGTGCTTCAAGGCAGCGAAGCAAGCCTTGATCGAGTTACCCAGAGTACGGGTGTGACCACGCGAGCTGGTGTACACATCATCAATTCCAGCCAGAGTCAGCATCTTCTTCAGGACGGGAGAAGCGACGACTCCAGTTCCACGAGGAGCAGGAATCAGACGCACACGCACAGATCCGCACTTTCCAGTGACCTTCATCGGCACGGTGTGCACGTCTCCAGCGTTGTCACCCCAGTAACCACGGCGGACGGGAATGATCGACATCTTGGCAACCAGAATGGCTCCCTTGATGGCTCCGGCGACTTCCTTAGCACACTTCGAACCAAGACCCACATGACCGTTGCTATCACCAACGGCGACGAAAGCCTTGAAGCGGGTTCTCTGACCGGCAGTGGTCTGCTTCTGGACGGAGAACACCTGCATGACCTCCTCCTTGAGCTCAGGGACCAGTCTGTCCACGATTTCGGGCTCCTTGATGGGAAGAGAGAACATGTAGATCTCCTCGATGGAGGTGATCATTCCGGCCTTCACCAGACGACCAATCTTGGTCACAGGCACCCATTCCTTAGACTCCTCAAGACCACGGCGAGGACGACGACCCTCACGACCACGGCCACGGGGGCGGCGCTCTTGCTGAGCAGGAGCAGCGGGAGTGGTCTCCACGGGAGCAGCTTCAACAGGGACTTCAGTAGCAACAGGGGCTATTCTTCAGACTGCATACTCCACTTCCCTACCTTCAGACATTTCTAGTTCAATCGGGCGATAGAATTCTGACCAACTAAATGGTTTTCTGGAATAGGGTGCATATAAATGGACCATACCATCTTCGATAGATTATTATAGCATAACATTATAGGTTTTTATTCTCTTTAACCACTCTATATTACTAAGCTTGCCGCCTTGGAATAGGGGAGCCAGACGAACGTAGTGGATTGCTGTGCTCAGTTCTAACACTAGGCGGTACATGAACTTATCGGAGATAGATGACAAATATTTAGAATTGGCATATGAAGAGGTGAGTCAAGGCGAGCAACAAGTGAGGTGTAGGCCAACGTAGCCTTTGAGGAACGAGAAGTACCCATTGGCTGTGTTTTTGTTAAAGATAATGTTGTGATTGCTAGAGGGCATAATTTTACAAACCAAACAGGGAATGTTTTCCACAGTGGGGGAGACTGACTTGTAGGCGACGCTTCATGCAGAGATGGTTGCGATTTCACGCACTCTAGGGGCCAATGGGAACGATCCCACGATCTTTGAAGGAAGTACTTTGTATGGTAGTCGGTTAATATCTGTTGTAGATATGTGACAATTGAGCCGTGTATTATGTGTGCCTCTGCGATAGCTCAGATTGGGGTCAGTAGAGTTGTATTTGGAGCGTCCAATGATCGCTTTGGAGGCTGTGGTTCGGTTCTCTCGCTTCACGATCAGAAGTATTACAGTCTAAAGGATTTTCTTGTAGCGAATTTAGCGCTGGCCATAAGCACTATGAGGTGACACGACATATCCAGAAAGAGCGGTCGATCGAGATTTTACAGCGGTTTTATAACCGTGAAAACGAGCATGCCCCGGAGAACAAAAAGCGAAAGAAGGGTTCGTGAAATGTTTGTGGGAACAAAGAGTATTTCGAACTTGAATACACTAAAGGACACTAGTCGTAGTAGAAGTAGTAGTACTAGCAGCTACTACTGCAACTACTACTACTACTACCACTACTACCACTACTATTACTACTTAGGGGCACAGTACTCGTGCAACCGATTAGGATCTCCAGGAGATCGATCATGGAGGGTATTCTTGTCGATATAGGACAAACCTTGCATAACTGCTTCACGAAGTGGTTTGTGATCCTTGCAAACGGCTTCAAACATTTCTCGGCGGCATCGCAAACTTCCCGGGATATCAACAAAAATGTTGAAAAGGGGCTTAAGAAGCTCATTTGTCGAGAAATGCTGCGTGTAGCCATTCTTTTCCATTTGCTCACAATACTCCACATATTTCATGACCGTCTCAAAAGGACTCAGAGAAGGGTTCGGCTCCCCATAAAAGAACTGATCGATAAAATGAAAGTTCCAAGGAGCTTTCGTTAGAAGTCTTCCAATCATTACGCCTCGAAGCTGCCTTCCACTTTGGCTCTTTCTCTCGAGCAAATCCTTGGCTTGACCAAGACTTAACACACCTCCGTTAATGGAAAAGTCAATGCACGGAAAATCGTCCAGGAGCCGATATACCCAATCGTAATGGAGGGGTGGAACGGAACGGTTCTGCTTGGCAGAAAGACCTGAAAGCAAGCACTTTCTAGCATGAATAATAAAATGCTTTGCGCCATAGCATGGCTGAATCTCTTGTCTCTGAATGCCATCCGATTCAGATTGAACGGGAGGCATGAGGGGATCGCTCTCCGCTTCATCATCACTGGCAGAAGCAAATGACTTTCTATCTTGCTCTGTGCCAGCACCTGACACTATCCGGATAAAACGGCATAGTTCTTCGTAGCTGTCATATTCTACGATGTTATGAGCAAAACATAATTTTAAAAAATAGATACGATCCACTCCAATCCGACATTTTACAGTTACAGGTATCGATAGATGACGCTGGAGATGCTGCACGATGTCGTAAACTCTCCATGGAGAGAGCATCAGA
Source organism: Blastocystis hominis (assembly GCF_000151665.1). Lineage (NCBI taxonomy): Eukaryota > Bigyra > Opalinata > Blastocystidae > Blastocystis > Blastocystis hominis. The sequence goes on from NW_013171815.1 coordinate 754,276, forward strand.
CGAGCCCCAAAACATCCTTCCTAAATGAGCAATCAATCACACTCGTTACTGCAACTTTGGGGCTCGGGCATCCGCAGTTGATATTGATACCATCATACCCTTCTGCTTCCAGCAATTTGGCAGCTTCAAGCATTTTGTACTTGTTACTTCCACCCAATTGGGCAATGATCGGGTGCTCACTTTTGTCAAACCTAAGCGGTGTGAGGAAACTTATGTCATCCCCTACCGGATTAAGTTAGAGCGAAATTGAGAATGGATCAGCATTTCGTCGACAAACATTTCAGAATAGAGTGTAGTGTGCTTGCTCATTAATCTCACAATATATCGCTGATAACTATGATTACAGGAACACGCTTCAATATTCTTACTCATTCGTAATGTTTAGCATGGGAGCAACAGCAATACGATCGAAAGGGACACTCGACGACATTCTGAGTAGTTTGTGTCGGAACATCTGATATTCTGTTTGCGGGGGTGTAAAAGCAGGAGGAGAGGAAAGACTTATGCAAGTCTATTAATTTTCTTAGAGTGTGGAAAGAACCATACATATTTGTTCATTTCGAAATTTGAAGGATGTCAGAAGCGACTGAGGAATTATATAGGGAATCAACGTTGTTCGAGTCCTTTTGCATGTTTTGTCGTGATTTGTAGTGACAATGGACTGGAGAAACATATAACAGGCGATTCAATAACAATCGTGGCGGGTTCATCACATAGGGTGCTCGTCATAGTAGACAGGAAGCAAAGCGTAATAACGTGGGAATTCACTGCAAGAGGTTATGATATACTGTTTGGAATAATGAAAAATGACGATCTTTCAGATGATCCACCTGAGTTTGCCAGTCCGTTGCTAACGTACTCTTCGGATAGGGTACATAGCGGTTCATTGACAGTAAACGAGCCAGGGAGGTATATTCTATGTTGGGATAACTCACGTTCGTGGTTACGTGAAAAAACGATAAGTTATAAAGTGAACGTGAGAAAACTAGAGAGAAGTGTTGAGGAGATAAGCTCCTTTTCAAAGTACTAGCGTTTTTTTAATTTGCCAATTGTAGAAAAGTGTACGATACCCTCTGTCAGAAAGAGGAGCAGTTAATGAGAGTAACGGATAGTATCGAAGCACAGGTTAGTGAAAAGGAGGCATTGAAGAAGCGTCTAACTCTTCTTCTCCAGCAAATGAAAGTGGAGAAGGAGGAGATTAACTCTCAGGAAGAACTCATTATGAAGAAGAAAGAAGAGATGGAAGCAATCAAGTCGCAAAGAGAAGTGTTGCAGCAACATGCAAGCTGTGAGGAATAGAAGGCATAGTAATGATCATATAGATCTGAAACTTGTCGCTGCTCCCTTCTTGGTAGAGGGTGAGCGTATTTTCTCGATGTTGTGTGGTGTAGATCTACTACGAATGTACTTCCTATTCTCTGTATTCATTTTAGGGCGTGTGTAAATCATTTCTTTCATGATTGCGTGTATCAGGATGGTGTTTGGAGTCGTGCGTTCTTCCAAGAAGAACCGGATGAACTGGCTCCTGTGTTACAGAACGAGTCGTTGCGTGCGATGTACAATCTAGTCAATCCTTCGCCGTATTGTGGACCTAGCAACAAGGTCAAAAGTGTAAACTCTATTGAGGAAGAGATCGTTGAAGGACAAGGAGCTGAAGGAGAGTCTGCCGGATCTGTAGATCCCGCAGATCCCGCAGATCCCGCAGATCCCGCAGATCCCGCAGATCCCGCAGATCCCGCAGATCCTGCGCAACCTGCACAACTTGTACAATTTGCAGAACCTACAGACACTTCCGAACATCAAGATGAACTTCTTCCGAAGCCTGGAGATCAACCTGCTTTTGGAGCTTTGGACAAGGAGAAGAATAGTAAAGAGAGCGATAATTTGTTGAAAGACTTATCTCTTCTTTACAAGATTACGGAAAAGCAGGGGTGGTACAAAAATAAGAAGGATCAATGCTATTTTATCCGCTTTAAAGATTTGTCAAAGAAATCGATGGATATCTTATTTCCAGCAATCTCGAGTTCTGAATTAGACTCTCTCATTCGGCAGGTTTGATTCACATCAAATAGAGATTATTCTATAGACTTTGAAGAGTACTGTACTTATTCCAATGCCCGGAACCGAGGCAGGAAAATCTGGGTATTACATAGATCGCTTTCGGCGAGTGTCAAGGTGGAATGTGGAGACTGTGGATTCTGATTCGGGCCCAGTCCTGAAGTGGACGGAAGTACAGATATGATATGATATGATAGCCAACAAAGACTGATCGACCCTAAAAATACTACTGCTATTTCTACTATTATTCCTATTAAAGCTACTTCTGCTACACTACCTTGAAGTTTTGGTCATGATATTGTTTGAGGGATATACATCATTGCTGGAGAGGATTTTTTTAGATGTCGAATAACACGCTGCTTGAACAACAGACATATCGAATGGTTCGATCCCAATCCATAAACGACGCATTCCTCAATGTAAAACTCAGTTTGAGTTCAACACTCTATAGGCAAGGCCGAGAACGGAGACAAATTCAGAACCATTCCTGAACGTGGACTACAGCTGTTATGTTCGCCCCCCTGTGATTGAAAAGTGGAAGTACATCAAATACAGCCAACAGCCCAAAGTCAACCTAAATCAGCCAGAAGCGCTTCCTCCATTGGTGTACATTCGATCGTCCTGGATCGATCCTGCGGCGATTGGGATTTTCGGTTTTGGCTTTGGAGCTTTGCTGCAATGTCTTCAACACCTAGTTCCAAAATGTAGAGGCTAAATAATGGAAAATTAATCTCAGATAATGCCAATGGCGGACTGAGCTATGTTATCCTGCTCCCTGGAGGCCTTCAAGTCCTTAGTGGGTGGGTTGACATCCAGCGCGGTTCCTATTTTGGCGGAATTGTGTTTCTAGGGTAATCTAGGCTCTGGATCTGTAATCTAGATATGGATTTATCATAATAGGGAATGGACTGAGTCTTTTACTTTCGGTATTAATTAACCCTATAAAGCAGGAGTTTTCTTCCTTTATCGAAGTTGCAGATATCGGGTAGTAGACTGCTAGTAGAATTCAAATTCTAGCGCCATAGTGTTCACAGTAGGCGCCTTACTCATCTCCATTAACATGTCAGCCGTTTACTCTCTCCTGCTTCTCCTCACTTTGTCGGCATTTATTCTTGAGACTATCTACTCATACTACTCTTATTCCCAGATCCCAAGTATACTACAAGTCCCTGTTCATAAGTGATAGCTGGCGTTGTTTGGGGAGTAATAACAGTCCTAGCTATCTACATATTTCTTGCAGAGATTGTCAACACGGTGGCCGAGAGGCATGTCATTCCTCTGGGGAACGCTCTCTTTAACTATAAAACGATGAGGTTTCAAAACCCTTTCACCTTTTTCCTTCTTTGATGTAGACACAATATTTAATTTTGTGAACACATCATATGCTAATAGTGTTTTATAAATTCCAATGATGTACTTGTTGTTTAGGAGCAGTATTTCTTATATATATTGTTCTAGGTGAGAAGTGGTTAAGTGTTCATTGATAATCAACAATAGGAGTTACAATAGCGACTTTATCACAGTAACACTTTCATTTTGTTCCCATTTCTGTGAATATTATGTCGAAATTTCTCAGTTCTATCGATCAGTACATAACTGACGGATCCAAGAGTTTAAAAGGACCTCAAATGGCGGCCATGGCTTCGTAGAATCTCCCTGTTTGGATATGATTCCTAGCGCTGTTATTCGTATTATCACTACAGGAGGAAGCATTATTATTGGCCTAATCCAGGGAAATGGAGGCAGCAAGTGCACATATCAGGATGTTGTGGTATGCTTGGATCCGATTGTCTTACATAGAATTTCAACGTGGAGTGCATTGCTAGTATCTGGTATTCGCGTGCTAGTCAGCATGGCTGGAACACTTTCTTTAACATTTTGGGTTTCCTTTTTTCTGTTGTTTAAACGTAGATTGTGTTGCCATGATCCTTATGATTTGGGTTTTCGATGGATTGCGCACCATTAATAAGGACAAAGATGTCGGTACTGTGATGGTTCAGTCTATGCAACTTGCTACTACGATCGGTGTTGTCTCCTCTCTTCTTGAGTCTGGAATTGCTAGCGCTACGAGTTGGATTGCCGGAGCTTGGGGTGGTCTGCAGGATAAGAGATGGTTTGCTGAGTAGGTCTAGTAGGAAGCTTGGATGACGTGTAGTTTGGAGATTGCCTACGTGTTCAGTCGTAACTCTTTTAGCTGGTTGTATACGATCGATGATCTGATTATGGTGGTTCCTTATTTCTGGTCCTATATTCTCTGCCACAATAACGACCGTATTCCCGAGGGATTTGCTAGAAAGGGACTTGTGTTGGCCATTATCTCTTTCTTCTTCTTCTTCTCTGGTGTGGTGCAACTGCGCGGAGCATGGGGCATCGTCATGCTTATTGTTGCTATAATCTATATCATCTATCGTTTCATCTGGTTATTCTATGCTTTCTCTATTTTCAAAAGAATGGAATAAATTGAAACAATAGTGGATTTGTTTGTGAAACAAAAGAAGTGATGATGTGAGGAGGAGTATTTGTTGTTGTTATGTGTGATTCAGTATTTCACTTGCTTGATGGAAGTATGGTTCATTCGTTTTTTCCATTAAATACATTCCTCCTTCATATTGATTTGTATCTTTTGTAATGTGTATGTGCATGTATGTGTATCAACAAACAATCCACGTTAATCTACAACAACAACTTTCATCCTCATCGTCCTTCTTATTTATTGGTATCTAGCCATCCACTTCTTGTGGAAGTTGTTCATTCTCTCCACGACCTGATCGATCTCGTTTTCAGGGGGCAGAATGGTGGAGCGGACATGGTAAGTTCCCTCCTCCTGTCCGAATCCACTTCCAGGCACGCACACGACTCCGGCCTCGTTGAGGAGATCCATGCAGTACATGGCATCGGCGGCTCTTCCCTGCTTCTTGGCCTCCTCGATGGCCTTGGGAGGCATGGTGAGGCGGAAGTAGGTGTAGAGAGCACCGTCCACCGACAGGCAGGACACGCCGTCCAGCTTGTTCAGAGCGGTCGACAGCTTCTTCGCGCGCACCTTCAGCGACTCCAGAATGCCGTTCTTCTCCTTCTGGAAGAGCTCGTAGGAGGCATCACCGGGCTTGGGCGGGTTGATCATCACGTCCATAGTGTACTGGCCGTCCACGTTCGAGCAGCAGCAGATCGACAGCAGCTTGTACAGCTCGGCGCGCACGTCATCGGGGAAGTTCACCAGCTCCACGTAGCCACCGCGGCGTCCGCACTCACCCCAGTATCCCTTCGAGGTCGAGTGGAAGGACATCATCTGGCAGTTCAGACCCAGCTCGCACATCACCTTCTTGAAGGAGATGAACTTGTCGCCAGGGCGGTAGATGTTCTCCTGGTACACCTCATCGGCCATGATCACGATGTTCTCGCGCGCGCAGATCTTGCAAATGTCCTCGATGTTCTCGCGAGTGAAGCACTTGCCGGTCGGGTTGCCCGGGTTCACCGCAGCGATCGCCTTCACCGTCAGACCCTTCGCGCGGGCGCTCTTGATCGACTTCTCAATGTCGGCGGGGTCCAGAGCCCAGTCGTTCTTCTCGTTCAGATAGTAGGGCTCGTACTGGCCTCCGAACACGTGGATCGAAGCAGAGTACAGAGGGTACTGGGGAATGGGAATCAGAATGCAATCCGTAGGCTTGTCAATCAGCAGCTTCAGGCAGTCCTGAATACCCTGGGAAGCACCGTTCGTCAGGAAAATGTTCTTGGGATCAGCGGGGAAACCGTCACGCTTCGTAATGTAAGCAGCCACATCCTCCAGAACCTTACCCACTCCAGCAGTCTGCGAGTAGGCACCCGAACCACCGGGGTTGGCAGCCAGCAGCTCCTTGGCTCTCTGGATGGCATCGGGGTGGAACATCTCAGGATGCTTCTCAGCAACCTCGGGCCAGGAGGTGATGCACAGCACCTCACGCAGGAAGGTGATGGGCTTCTGGCAAATAGCCTGAGGATTACCGACGTTGCAGTAAAGCAGAGAATCGAAGGGGAACTTCTTGCCCTTCTTCATCTCGGCGTCAATCTCATTAGCGCGAATCACAACCTCTCCACGGACAGCATAGTCAGCAGTGCGAATGTGCTGGTTGATGTTGTCAATAGTAATGCGGGAGGAGAAAGATCTCAGAGTAGGAAGACTGAATCTGTTTACAATGCGCAGCATCTGATAGTTTTCAAGGTAAATTATGAAATGAATCTAAAACTTCTCCATTTCTCGTTTCCCCTTTCCACGATTCACCGCGGAAAAAGCACACAATGATAAACAGACTGTATACGAACAAAAAGAAGAGTATTTTCTCTCTTTAATAAAGTTGACAAGGGCCTTCCAAGAATCAGTGATAGCACGTTGTGATTTGAGTACGCAAATACAAGACACAACCTTTCCTCTCTTGAAGATGCGAGCTAATTTCTTTTTATTGAAGCATTGGAGGAGTAGAGTTCCGTACTGCTTACATTCCCTCACGAAGGTGTTGATCATCGAATTGGTATATCCGTCTTCCGTCATATCAATAATATCTTCCGCGATACACATAAACCTTTTCGTAATAGAACGCAAGTTAAAGCGACAGCACTTTATTATGACGTACGTAATGGAGAGACTCATGAAGACCTGTAATGATAAAGCGGTCCCTTTTTGCTTTTTCCACGTCCCGTAAATAGAGGGTCTTCGATACTTTCACAACGTTTTTCAGATAATCTAATATTAAAGTCCGAAGAGCGGTCTGAAATGAATCACATAAACGACTCCTACATCATCCTGAGCTACGACAATATCAGGAACAACAATGGTAGGAAACACTTCGAGAGATTGATCCTCCTGGCTCGCATTATCCCCTAGTTGGTTTTCTATGTATCTAGTTGGTCAGGAAACAAAGCAAATACTACTCATCGATCTTTCGTTTAACTGTAGTTTTCTTATGAGACTTTGGAATCACTTCCGGGAGTGGTTCTGTGACGGAACTCTTTTCAAGACTCTTTTCAGGAACTCGGATTAGCCCGTCTATCTGATTGTAAACTAATTTCGTGCCTCCTTGGTGTGTGAGACTATTTATTGCCTTTTTGTTTCCTCCTTTTGCTTCTGACTTTCCTATTTCACAATGAAGGTCTATTATGCGAACCTTTTTTGTTATGTATATCATTTTCAATAATGCTTCCTAAATCGAGCTGAACAGGCTTTCCAAATAATAAATCTAAAATTAATGGAAGGAAAAAGTAGTAACCTCGATCGGCTGGAGAACGACGCCTTCTTTTATGATGTTCGTTCCCACACTGGACGCACCGTGTTCGGAAATCCATTTGTAGCAAAATATATATTTTTAAATATAAAACAAAGTACAGACTATTACTATTAGTATTACTATTATTATGATTCCTCATCAAGCATTTTGGATATGAACAGTGTGGTATCTGTATCTCGATAATCGTCTTGTATCTTTTCTACTAGATTGCGAAACTGAACTGCTTTCGGATACTTATTCAGGTCACTCAAAGGAGGAATGAGTTCCAGGATGTTGCTTAGTCTCTCTAGGATGGCGAGTATTTGCTCCTTTGAGACAAAAAAAGGACCCTTCAGAATACAATCGCAAGCTATGATAACGGAAATGAGCTTTTCCATTTCCTCATCATTTGTTTCATCGATTGATGTAATTTCAAGAGAATGAATGGCTTTACGAATGATTACCTGCTCGTCTTCTTCAAAGAGTGTTCTACTGTTTTAGGAATACAGCACAAGTGATACGAGCAATACTGATTCTTTGTCCGTGACATTTCTTTATCGTAGCGCACCTTCACTTGCTTTCGAAGTTCAGGAATTTTAAGACTACCCTTTCGTTAAGAATGAATTGAAAATGAATTGATAAATAAAGGAAAGTGAAAGAAGGAACAATGCCTTTTCGCAACAGGGGTGGAATTCAGGCTTATCAACGAAAGCATTATATTTTACCAACAAAGAAGTTAAGAATTTTCAGGTAAAACGCTATTCCTTATTTAGTCAAAAAATGCCTTATTCATCCAGTAAATCTAAGCAGACAGCAAAGAAAGAGGAGGTAATGGATGTTGGGACTTCTGGCTAACGAATAGACTGCGCTCCCCCCAATATCGGAAATTACCTCGCCGATGGGTATTTTTAGGATTCGTTGTTGCTATTAGTAGGTTCAATATTCTTGCGAAAGAAAATCGATACTCAAAAAGAAGTGTCCAACGAATCGTCCAATTCTTGTGGTAGATATGGAGACGATTATGCAGGTGATAATTTCTATCTATTCAGTCCACCGGATTTCACTCTCGTAGGTGTTGTCATCTTCAGCTGAAATCATAGGATGAAAGAGTCGGAAAAGGTAGTCCCAATTAGAATGACCGCTACATTGGAAGTATATGGCTGGTTTCATGCTTTGGGTTTTGTATTGTTCTTTGTGTATTTTGTACTGTTTCTTTCAGCACGTGCGCTGTTCATATTTTACTGGTATCATTTATGCTTTCTAAAATATTCACATTCTTTTGGCAAAAACCTTTCTTTGGAACGAAGAGGAGGAAATATGTACGAATATCGAAATATGTCCATTTGTTAAAATAATAATAATAATAATAATAATAATAATAGTAATATTATTATTATTGCGTTTTTTTATTCATTTTTTTCGTACAATGGACTATACCTACAAAATTGGCTTGATAGGACTTGAGGGTAGGGGCTCGGCAGTGCATGCTGATATAGGAACTGGTAAAACATCAATTGTGTTACGACTAATGGATGACTACTTTAGCCGAAGTTTTAAGCCATCGAATGGCGTGTTTCGTACAGAGTATAAATTGTAGGCAATTACTTTCCGTTCTCATAATAGAACTTTCGGAAAGAAACATGTTACGCTATGCATAAACGATTTTCCTGGTTTGTAGTTTCGGTGTGTTGTAAGATGTAGGCGACTATAGTACTTCAGATCAGGTTGGTACTGAAAGTACCTTTTTTCCTAGTTAAATGATCTTCTAAAATCGCTTGATGCGATCCTTATTATTTCAAATAATAATTATCAGAGTTCGTCGGTAACTGAAGGAATTAGCAAGCTTATTGATAGTACGTGTTTTTGAATTTTTTTATTGAAAGATATCCGTCAGATGTTTGCGTTTAAGAGTCTATCTGAAGGGGAAGTCTGATTTGTAGATCCGTACATCGCTCTCGTGAGCAATTTATTCATATCAGAGGAACAGGACAGCGCATTCGATTCTCGTCCTCATTCTCCGATTGTTTCGTTGGAAAACAGTCAAAAAACACGAGATACAGAAACCAGTTCCCTGCCTCCCGATTTGACGGTAGAAGAGGAGGCAACGAAAGAGCTTGCTTGGAACAACCACATTGGATTCTATCGTGTTTCAGCATATACAGGGGCAGGGATTCTTCCCATGTTTGAGGATATCGCCCGACTTTTGATGGATGAGAAAGATGAACGGGTAGACAAGAGCGACGAAAAAGTGGTTCGCGCCAAAGAGCATAAAGGGTTTTGTTGTGTATGTTAACGCATTTTGTACCTTATTTGATGTTGCTGCACTTTTGTTGTAATTCTATTCTCATTTTTGTTTTAACAATGGCAGAAAACGAAACATCCGATTCGCTTCGTGTGAAAGGGAATGAATACTATCGTAAGAAGGATTATGAGAACGCAATCGACTTCTATACCAAGAGTCTGAATATCGAGAAGACAGCTGCATGGTATGAATCAAGATAATATAACCTCATGTTTCCAGCTACTCAAATCGTGCTCTCTGCTACATCCAACTAAAACACTTTGGAAATGCGGAGGCAGATGCAACAGCTGCCTTGCAATGCGATCCGCTATTTGTGAAGGCTTGGCTACGTAGAGGAATTAGTAGATTGCAGAAAAAGTTGTATCAGAAAGCGTATTATGACTTGCTGCGTGTATGCGCAATAGCGCTAGCTCATGTGTAGGCGGATGAGCTGAGTCCTGGAAATAATGATATCTTGAAACAGCTGGATGTGTGCAAAAATGAGAAGAACGTTCGGCAAGATACCGTAAATGATTATATTCAATTTATGCTTGAGGAAATGCAAAAAGGCTTTGATGAAGGTACTTTTCTTATTTGTTTCTACCATTCGTTCTAGGCAATTCCAATGAAGCTGTTAGTTACATTCAAGATATTCTGGAATTCCGCCCTTCGGATATTTCCGCCTTGGATGGAGTTGCAACCTTGTTAGAAAAGCAAAAGGCGTGGAAAGAGGCCATTCCTTTGTTAGAGAAGTTATTCAAGCTGACAAAGGATGGAGACGACTTGGACCGATCCTGCCAGTTTATGTTGCGTCGCGTCCACGCAAACATCGAATTGGTAAGGACTGGTGCGTTGCTGTGATGAGGTAGGGCGAGTACAAGGCTGCTCAAATCGGTATTACCTACTTCAACAGTCACGTTCGTCCCGAGAAACGGCAGCTGGATCTTGCGAAGCGTATTGACAATTTGCTTCTGAATCCTGCAAGCAACGTGGATCGAGCTCTATCGATTGTTACCGAAAAGCTAGACGTCCCCGAAGTCCCGAAAACGATGTATGAACTGACCTTCCAACTGCAAAAGCTGAAAGACCAGGATCTCCTTGTCCAGAGATATCTACTTGTATTTGGGATTGTTTGCTGGTATCTAATGTGCAGAGCATTCCGCCGGAGCATATCGCTTCGTTGTTGCTGAATGAATCGGTGAAGGAAGCGGAACCATATGAGCTGATTGTCCATAACCTTACAAAGATCTTGCGGTTCCTTCCTTGCTCTGCTCTCTAATCACGTAGAAAGAACGTTTCTCATTGCTATTGGGCGATAGACTGCTTGCGAGCTCTTCGTGTGAATAACGCTTCTTTTGAGTTTGTGAAATTGCTGTTCTCGTCCGAGATGTTCGAGGATCTGAAAAAGATGAAGAACCTTTTGGAAGAGACTGGCAAAGTTTCGAAGGAACTGTTGGTTGAATTTGACGATTATTTGGATTTCTCTCTTTGTTATTACACATTTTCCAAGATTCATCCTTATTAATGCAATTAATCTATATTAATTGCAAATGATTATTGGAACCTATTAATTATTCGCAATTAATGAGATTTGGAACTTCGCATTTATTAATTCTACATATTTAATTCTTCAGTCAATTTTCTTATTTCTTTTTATTCTCTATTTTCAGAATCACATTCAGATCTTAATAATTATGCATATTGAACCGCATTATTCACAAATTTCTGAATTCTATTAATTTCATTATTTGTTTGCAATTAATAATCAATCTGATATTGATCTCCATTAATTCGTGTGTATTATAACAAAAATTAGATACTACAAGCTCTATCTACTTAAAATGGCATTTTCAATTCTGCTTCTTCTCACGTCCGGTGAACGTGTTCATCGAACTACACACATGAACAGTCCCAGAAACCACTCACTCCAAAACGCCGAGGATCTTGAAAGCATGAAGAACCCATTGGTAGGGAAGGATAGAGCGGACAAGTGACGGTGAAGGAATTCATTAACGAAGTGGCACAACGTTTGTTGTCGTCTTTCAAAGGATATTGTAAACCACACGACCCAAAATCGGAGGACAGGTTACAAAGTGTTCTCCGTACTCGATTGCATGCATCATCTTATCGACCACATAGCGAGGAGTCAGCAAGGGAAGCATTCCGGGATTCACACCAGCAAACATTCCAGTATCAATGTAATATGGGCAGATAACTGTGCAATGAACTCCTGTCTTGCCCTCGTTGTAGACTTGGCCACTCAGAGACTCCATCAAACCGACCACAGCAAATTTGGAGGCACAATAATCGTTCAGATTCGCAGTACCCACCATGCCGGCCATCGAGGCTACAGCAACCACACTTCCTCGATTTCTAACGATTATTTATATAGTCCAAAGATATTCACCTCTCCATCATGGCTGGCACGAATTCCCGAATCGTCCAGAAATGAGAAGTCGTGTTCACATCCATAATTCGCTGAATCGACGCCTCGTTGTTGTTGAACAGCGACTTTCCGGTTACAATTCCAGCTAGTGAGTGAATCAGAGGAGTGGCAGCAATCCTACCATTGTTCACCAGAACATCGATATCCCCCACTTCCTTCTTCACCTTACCAGCGACCTCCCTAACGATAAAACTTCAAATGGTAGTGGCTTTACTTGATGTTTTCGCGGTCGCTTAGATCCACCGTGTAGCTATAGACCGAAGCATCACTACACATCAATGAGAAGCACCGTAACAAACGGCTGAATTTGCTTCAACTCCTTCTCCGTGTCCTGCAACATCGATTTGTTGATATCCCAGAGGATTACGACAGCCCCCTATAATCAAATCGAGTACGTACAGATACCTTCTTCACCATATCTTGTGCAAGCATACGGCCGATTCCACTGGCTGCGCCAGTAATCAGCACCTTCTGACCACGCAGATCAATCACTTTTCGTTTCATCAACCGTCGAAGCAACAACAGAAATACAATAGCAAAGCCCCAGTAAAACGCTGTAGAAGTCTCCATTCTATAAAATAATGTAATATGATGTAAGAATTAGACAAAGTGACGTAAGGACCATCCTCCAATCAAATTCAAATCAATTGATTATCTTTTCACTCCTGTAGAACACCCAGAACCGACACGTTCCTTATGCACAGTACTCTTGTATGAGAGTGATACGCAAAGTTCTGTGTGCGACATCTCAAGGAGGGGCAATCTTAGTTTGTCAATATCTGTGTTTCCACACTTTTTCTTTTTTACCGTTAACACATACGAACCTTGCTTATTTTTATAAAATTGTAAAATTGCTGCTTCTCTAAAGGTACAAACATGAAAGGTCTTCTTCTTGCGCTACTTGTATTTTCTTTGATCGCATCAGCCTCGATCATTCGTGCTGATATTGAAACTATCGAAAAACGCTTTCGTCTGTCTTTTTCTGAAGATGAAAGAAAGTACGTAAGATCGTGGTTTTGCATGTAACGCCTAGATATCGGAGTCTCGTGCTTAAGGAAAACTTAAAATACATCAATTATGTAAACTCCCAAAATTTGACCTACGAGCTCGGAATCACTCCGTTTGTATACCTGACGAATGAAGAATTTGCTAGAATGCACATGTATCGCGGCTTTAGGTTCAATTCATCAAGTGAACAGACACAGTCCTATTCGGTGAAACATCTGAACATAGACGCTATTGACTGGAGAATAAAGGGAGTTGTTTCTCCCGTGCAAAACCAGTTGACTTGTGGTTGTTGCTATGCTTTCGCAGCTACCGAATTAGTCGCTATTGCTCATCGCCTTCAAGGGCTGGATGCTCCGGTTCTCTCTTCCCAGCAAGTGCTGGACTGTAGTCGAGAGTATGGCAACAGTGGATGTAATGGGGGGACTCTTGGAGCGAGCTTGCTCTATATCAAGGAGAACGGAGTCGTAGCGGAAAGTGCTTATCCTTATGTGGGGAAGGAGGAATCTTGTCAGGTTCCTGCAAGTGACCTTTACACTCTTAAGGAATGGAAGCAGTTACAATACACGGATGAGGATACAATAAAGGAACTGGTCAGCAGTCGACCTGTATCCGTAGGAATTGCTTCTAGCTGGTCCAATCTCCAGGTAGACTTGTTCATCCAACGTCGTTATTACATATAGCATTATCGGAAAGGTGTATTAACTGGAAATTGCACCGGAAATGTGGATCATGTTATGATTATTGTTGGGTTCGATAGTATGTTCTGTTCTCAAAGCAATGAAAGAATCGAGTATTGGATACTGAAGAATAGCTGGGGTGCTGACTGGGGAGAGAATGGGTATGTTCGGATGGAACGCAACATAGGTACTCAGGGAATGTGTCAGCTCACCAGCATCGTGCACCGTGTTACTGAAGTATAATAACAATCATGACAATAATGAAAGATATATGCATATTCTGTTTGATAGTAAAATGTTGATACCATCATATATAATTAAGAAAAAAAGACTGTTATATGTTAATTTGACAAGAACATCCTCAAGGATGACCCACCTTTCAGTCATATTTCAGTCTTATTCCTTGGTTTGAACATCTTGAGTGCTTCTTGAATGCTGCTCCTAATGTCGAGTTATTGGAAACAGCTTGGAGGTTATTGTTTTGCCTACTCACAGGTACTTTTACTAATGAATCCTCTCTTCATTTTGATATGATAGGATTGTGCGTTTGTTCTGTATCTATTTTATTACTTGTGTTTCAGCAAATGGGTATAATACGAACTCTCTCTCTCTATATATATATATATATATACACTATTGTAATGTGACACTAAGCTCGGCTTCCAAACTCTTACAAAGCGTATATATCCAAATACTATCGCTACTACTACTACTACTACCATACTAGTTTCGATGTTGTCATACAAACAAAACATTGTATTACTGTGGTTTTCCTTCCATCGCCTTATTATTCGTGGTGCGACTTGCGGGTGGAGCGGGCCTCCTTCTTCTCCTTCTTCAGCTGCTCCATGCGCTGCTTGTAGGCAGCGGCCTCCTGGCGCGAGTTCTCGCGGGACAGCTTCATGGCGCGCTCGTTCGCACGCTTGTGGCAGAGACGCAGGTGGGTCACCAGACGCTGGATCTTGGGCGCCTTGTCGCGCTTGTGGCCATTGTGCTCGAACTGGCGGCGGACCACAAACTTGCGGACGTCGTCCTTCTTGCTCAGACCGAACAGCTGGCGGATGTGGCTCGCACGCTTGGGACCCAGGCGGCGGGGCTTCGCGGAGGCCTCGTCGGTCAGACCCGGAATCTCCTGCTCGCCCTTCTTCACGATCATCAGGTTCAGGACGCAGATATCCGAACCCACGATGCAGCCACGCACGGACTTGCGCTTACGCTCACCCTAGACATGAAACAAATATTCCAAACCAACGTCGCGACGAGCACGGTAGCAGGACATGCCGTCGGCAAGCAGAAGACGCACACGGTAGTTGCAGAGAACTCCCTGCTTCATGGGGAAACCCTGCTTATCGTTTCCTCCAGTGATGCTAAAAATTAGCCGAAAAACGCAAAGCCCCTACCGGAAGACGTAGCCCTTGAACTCGTCTCCAAGAAGGTCTCCCTCAACCTCCTGACTAATTCTCTTGTCCATCAGACAACGGCTAGCAATCAACTCCTAAAAACTAATTTCTACAGCTTGTTCTCATCATCGATATCAATAGGCTTCTGAGAACCGAGAGCGGGATAGCAAATGTTAAGCTACGGAGAGATTAGTCAAAGCTTCGTAAACGAAATAGAAAAGACGTCAATGAGTGTAGATTCCTACCTTCATTTCACTCTACAGCAAATTAACCACAGTAATAAGGTTATTCTTTCGAATGGAGCAGTTTTTCGACAGAGGAATGTACAAAATACAGGCTATTTATTCATGTTGGGGGTATTTCGATAAAATAGACACTTATTACTATCTTGCCATAGCCATTATTCTCCATTATCTGTACAATTCCGGGCTATAACCAACCAAGAATTTACTGTATATTCATTTCGTGTGCTATCTAAGCATTCGTTGTAAAGGTAGATCTCATTTTAACTGGAATCCTGCTTTGATTTTTATTGCGAGGCATTCCGTATCCTTGTTCTTTGTCAATAATTACAAAACGAATCGTTAGTTTATACAATGTCCTTTATTATCAAACGACAGACAAAAAGCAAATTGCCGTATTGTATGAAATGAAACATGATGATTATATAATACAAGTTTATTCTACGACTCTTGCTTGCCTTCCACAGAACTGCGTTCCCTTTGCTTTTTAACGGCAATTAACCCAACGAGAACCACATTTGTGACAACCAGCAAATAAACCATGCTCTTTATTGAGATTTTCTGCGAACCTCTTTTTAACTGGTTAATAACAGGAATTTCCCTCTTCACCGAAGCTGTACTCTTCGAAGCAACCACCTTTTCAGTCTTTTGACTCAGGGTCCGACAGAGTACCTGCTGACTCGATATCGCACGTTGAATGCATGTCGCTGCTCGAAATAAAGAAAAACTCCGCACTAAATGGTTCATCACTTCATAAAATGTACAAACAAATATGAAAATTAGTAGTAAATATTACTGATTAAAAAACAATATTCCCAAAGAAATATCGTCATCTTCCAGCCTTGAGGCATGATGACGATCAAAAACAATCTTCGCTTTATCCAAGATATCGTTACAGATATCTATTCCACATATTCCTTTCTTTTGGGAGTCACGAATCATATTCACAATCACTGGTTTATCAAGAGCCATGAATAGCCCGTCGCTTCCCATTACGCAAAAATGGGTATCTACCATCTAGACAATACCGCAAACTCACTTGGCTCGATTGAATAGCAATGAACATCCGGAGTGGAAATCACAATGTCCTCTGATGGTGACAACTGTGTAATGTTTCTAGTTGTGGATCACAAGCTTCGTTCGTACGACATGTTATAAAAAGACTCTTTGTAAACAACATCTCCAATCGATCGAGACACATTGAGTACTCCACTAATACTATCATGGCGAATAGCTCCACCGGCTCTCTATACCTCAGCCTTCTCACATTCGCTTTACAATAATGCGAGTCTTTTCATTTCCTTCCTTAGGATGATGCTTTGAGAGCACATCCCACCACTCTCTGCCTTGTTTTAAGAGAACTCCACAATCTCCCAATCCTGCAGTAATTAACAAGTTGTCAACAACACAGACCATACACAAAACACAGCCACTACTCGAAATACGCGTGGCCACAGGATCTTTAAGAGAGTTTGTTTTTCTTGTTTGGAGATGTTTTTCAAAATCATGTCGTTTTGCACGGACATATTTCCCTTGAATTAAAGTATTTTGGTGAAGAAAAGATTTCGGTAAAACACGCTGCAAAGAGGAGCACAAGTAGCGATCCACCTCCAAAAAGGAATCGCTTATTGCCTGTGAAATTGCCTTGTTGTTCTTCAGAGTAAAATAATGTTTCGAATCAGAATCCCTGCTACACAGACTTATCAGCTTCGAAACAACGACGCTGCCCAAAACAGACTTTACAAAATCTGCCGCATAGTCTCCAGCATGTCCATCAATGCTAAAAATCAGTATCGCTCTCTATCAGGTACACAGAAGCAAATAAAAAGGAGTGATCTTTGCTGTGAAACACTTCGCAGCAAATTCGGTCCTCATTGGAACGTTTATCATTCCGATAACGGCTCTATATGAGACAGCAACACAATTCATACACAAATAGACTTGCCGACCCATGAACAATGGTTTTCAGTCACTCCACAAGAACAGTCAGTAAATATATTATCGTCATCTATAGGAGTATCATCAGGATATTCTTCATCAAGACTTCCGAACAAGTGGAGGAGATCTTGATCTACAAATCAAAACCAGTGAAATCTTTTACTATTGCTCTCTGGTAACGAGTCTTTTTCAAAAGAATCTCCGACCTCCTATAAAACAAGAAGCATGACCAAACGTACAGAATCTGTAAGTATGGTAGTAGCCGAAGTATTTGCTTTTGTGGACCATTGAAACATCCGTTGTTTCTATGCCACTCAAAATAGGTATAAATAAAGTAGAAAGAGTTATATAAAAAAGAGTGAATATTCATGCAATCTATTTTGTAAAGCGATTAACGATTGTGTGAAGGGTTCTTCATTGCAATAAGTACTCACAGGACCATATGGGAATCTAAACATGTTGAACACAGAAAAGACATACTTATTATGGTAGGCATTATTTAAAAAAAGCCGATCGAATCAATTTGACTTAAGCAGTGATTAGTAGTAGTTTTTTAAAAGAATATTCAGTAACATGGGCGTTTTTTCATGGTTACAAAACAATAGTAGTGTTGTGTATTTTGTGTTGTATGAGAATAATAGTAATTGTTTTGAAAATAGAATCTAAGAGTAATATATAAATCGTAGTGATAGCTATATAGAATGAAAAACAGGGGTATTATCTACATCATGGGAAATCAGATGATGTTTAATTTGTGGAGTCGAATTCTTGTTCATAACAAACTATGCATATTGTTCTATAAAAAAACGATCAAAACTATATGAAGAAAGTGCTTACCATTTATATATCTAGTTGTTTAAACTATCATCATGTATGAAAGAAGCTAAATTGGGAAAGTTTCTGCAACGAAGAAAATTTCTTTCAAAGAAATAACAGATCTTGTTTTCAAATTAACCTTGTTTCCATATTATTTCTTTATTTCGATGCAAAACATTGCTGATTTTGTCAATTCTGCTATTAATAACTATCATATGGATCGTTCCATAATCCATAATGTGCAGGGATGCTTGGGTAAAGATATGAAACTGGATGGCTGGATTTCACTCATTTTAAGTAATAGAGAATGTGTAGTATTGCAATTCAATAACGGAGTATTCATAAATCAAGGATTTGTGGTCAATGAGCAGAAAGTATTGAAAGTGTTTGGAAATAATCAAATCGGTGCTATTTCATATAATGAAGAACAATCCATAGAAGTAGTAGAAGAAGGAATTGCGGATTTGGATCATGGAAGTCGATTTGAAGGCTTAATATTGACAGAAAAAGAAAAAGAAAACGAAAAAGAAGGAAAAAGTGGAATTCCATTTGGATATGGTGAAATGTATGATGATGATGGAATATTGGTGTACAAGGGCATAATGATCAATTGGAAACGATTTGGCTATGGAACGAGTTATCATAATAATGGATGTATTGAATATGAAGGATATTGGTGTGATGATAAGCGATTTGGAAGAGGAAGAGTGTATGATCTATCAGGCAAGTTAGTGAATGAATGTATGTGGTACAATGGAATTGAAAGGGAATATGACAGTGATACAGATGACGAATATGACAGTGATACAGATGACGAATATGACAGTGATACAGATGACGAATATGACAGTGATACAGATGACGAATATGACAGTGATACAGATGACGAATATGACAGTGACTATGACAGTGATACAGATAATAGAATCAGACCCATATATTTAGGGACTAAGAAGTTGCGATTTAATTATGGTGTTGATCTGCCTAATTTCGACGTTTCACTTTTATACAACTTAGAGTCAATCAATATTCTGGGAAGGTGTTTTCAATCAGTTAAAGTATTCAAAATCGATGGACTAAATCGATTAAAAAGACTGGTAATCGGTGTAGAATCATTTACCAATGGCACAGATAAAGAGATGGATAAATCGAAATCATTCCATGTATTGAACTGTAAATCATTAAAGTTGATTAAAATGGGTCGATATGCTTTTCATGATTATGCTGGCGAATTTGAATTGAAGAACCTTCCTTCCTTAGTATCGCTCAATATTGGTGAATCAGCTGAGATAGACTGTGGAGCATATAACTTTTATCACTGTTCATTTGTGGTTCGAGGTTTTGAAATACTAAAGGATTTTTGAGCCATAGATCTTCCAAGATTGCGCTCAATTGAATTGGGTTACGGAGCATTTCATAATAGTGTTTCAACGGTACTAGAGAGTATCATATCTAAGTATAAAAATGATTGGAATAGATCTTCCCTCATTGGAATATGTAGAACTAGATAAATGGGCACTACATGGAAGTGATGGAGATGTGCCCTGTTCGTTGACACTGCGAAGTATAATAGATTTGAAAAAAGATAGATTATAGATCTTCCAAATCTAGAATCCATAGCAAATAATGGAGGGTTGGGTAGTTTTGCAAATGTTCATACAGTAATATGTGAAAGTGGGTTGATAGAGCAAGGACTTATCCAATGTAGATGTTCCCAATGTAACACATATGTATTTACCTGGCGGATTTTGTGATGTTCAATCAAAAACCTTTTCCAGCTAGTTTTTTATTTGTACTGTGATTGATAGATACCTCCTCTAAAGTAATTAATGCAATTGAAAACCCCCAATCATGTGTTATAATGTGAGTTGCAAGACGAGGTTATGGGTCATTCATGATTTTCTCTGTATCTTTTTTTTCCATATTGTGAAGTAGATCTATAACTGATGTGGCTATTACTCCTTTCTATGTTCCCATCCATTCCAGACATTATACACCTGTTTGTTAAAGGAATGTCTATTTTGTTATTCACTCATTTAGCCATTGTATTTCTTTAAATATAACTTTGAGATTTGAAGAATTGTAACCTTGTTTCATTTAGTACAGATCTGCTTGTAAACTCGATATGACTACGCCACGATTATTCTACTAGACTCATGAACTCTGTAATGAGCATTTTACAAATAGGATTCTTCATTGTCTAGGTATACTCAACACAGATCCTACACCAGCACATTCTCTGAGATACATTCATGAATCATCCTTTGTATTACTTGTCATATTAACACTCGTTGAACTTGAAAAGCAATTGTTTACTTCACATTCTTCTTTACCCTTTTGTGTATTATTCGAAATATATTCGCCATGAATTGGATTTTCTGTATCCTATTCATTATCATCTATACAATTGCCGATCCAATCTTTTCTGAACTTCTCTATCAGGAAATACCAAATCATTTCTGTAGTCGTTACTATCATAGAACTGGAGGAATTGGATCTCGAACTCCTTTAAGTGGCGTATCCGGTGTTCTTCTCTCTGTTTCTGAATCTGTTTATATATTTCCTTTATTTTATTTATTAGGAGCAGCTACAGGAAATTGAGCAGGATTTGAAGTGGGATTCGGTTGTGTTATTCGTAAACTCTACAGATATGACATGTACACTCTTTTTTCAATTTTTTCAACCAAGGTGAGTTAGTCACAGAAGCTATGTCAAAAGATAAGGTTAAGGGATTTGCTGTTTTTGGAACTCTGCCTTCTGTTTGGAAGAATTTAAATATATGATATTGTAGAGAGCAGGTTATTCTCCCTATTCTAAGACTCCTTTCGGAGATGGTACCCCAACAGCAAATCTCAGCCTCCACAGTGATTATCCCTGGAATCCATCAGGTTGTGGATCTATATATGCAGATACGAACAAGCCAATTATTCATATTTCTAACAAAAATACCATCCTCGAATTATCTGAAAAGGCTTTTAAGAATCGTAATGGAGAAGCGAAAAATCCGTATATTATGGATTTGTCCTTGTATTCTCATGTCCTTTCTCTTTTCATCTAGATACATGGGTCCCGATTCAATGGATAGCCCAACCTGTTTAGGGAAGAAAGCGTGTCTTCCTCTAGGAGGGCAGTCCGTTTGGTCGATTGCTGGGAAGCCTGATACTCGTTCTAAGATTCTGATCGCAACAGGAATGGATGCTTTGACTGACTTTTATGGGGATCGTGGAGATAGCTACAATGCTGGAGTCCGTGTTTCTGTTTTACTTGCAATCGCTGAGGCACTCTCTTCAGTCGAACTTAACAACGCTACATCTCAGGTTCTGATAGCCTTCTTTGAGGGAGAGAATTGGGGACGTCTAGGAAGTCGATCGTTTGTTTCCGACCTGCAAAATTTCCACTGTCTTCAAGAAGTATCGCGCAAGGACTCGCCTATCAATGATCGGATGTGCACTAGTCCTCTCCGAGTTTGGTTTTTGCTCTTATTCGTGAATGATAGATTTCTCTGGCTTTCACCGAGCTTTCTTTAGATCACTTTCAGCAAGTGATCATCTTGGATCAACTTCTTCCAATGAAGGATTCGCTCTATTTCCATTCAGAAGAGGCGTCTTTGCCCGTCTTTCATGGTGATGTCGATATTCTTCCAAGTACCGTAGCGAAACTCCCTCCAGGTCCTGCGGAGACATTTTTCCAGGCTGGAGTCGACACAATAGTCATCTCGGGATTTGACTCTGAATATGTGACCCGAAGCTTTGGTTCTGCTTTACAAGAAGATATCGATTGGAATAGTACGTTGCCTGTTGCTCAAACGATTGCTTCCTTCCTGGCTTCTCAACTGGAAGTGACCGTTCCAAGTGTAAATGGAACTTATTTGGAGAATCTGATCAACTGCTTGGCTCGCAATGGCCAGTGCGAAGTCATTGAAGATATTTTGGGCTTTTCACATGGATATCTCACACAGCAGTTGCAGGGTCGTCCTCTGGATCTCGTTACAACAACCTACTCCGTACTGTTTCCCTAATATATCCTTCACTGATAGAGGGGTCGCTATCCGATGCTTTCGCCAACAGGTGGACAGTATTATGTAAACTATACAGGAACGATCGATCGTGAGAAAGGTATTATGAGATTAGAGGTGGTTGTAAACTGCAGCTGGTATTTACTTTACCCCTTCTGTGTTAGAAAGCTTCTTGCAAAGCAGTTTAACACTGGATTTTCATCTCTCTGCATCGGAGAAATCCTGCAAAACCTGGAGCGATTGCTTTGATTTGGAAAATGGTTATTGTGTGCAGGGGACTTGCTATGCTTCTACTGCCTATTACCACAACGCTATGGATCCTGGATTCATTAGTTTCAATACACACAAGTTTTCACCTCTAGTGACCGATATCGATATATTTTCGGTGAATGAAAATGATTCTGTTAGTCCACTCTTCACAGAACCTTATTGGGGAGGCTACTATGGAGATGAACCCTATGCGCAAGTGTTCCAGGTTTGGAGTAGATGCTGGGAGTTTAGGGTGTAGAAAATCTCGGGAGCTACCGAGTGGATCACGTTGATTGCCGGAATCGTACTTACTGTAATTGCTTGGATAATTACACAATACATATTTGTGAATTATGGAACTCAGCTAAAGCTGAATAAGTGATGTGATTGTTGAAAACACAAACATATTTGTCGAGTGAATCTTAGGATAGGAGCATCATAGAGGAAGGATATTATAGCAATATTGTAAAGAGAATTAGGAGAAAGAGATATGTAGATGAAGCCTAACCCAATGTTTTGAGTTATTTTCAATGACAGAGAATCATTCACTTACTGTTTAAAGGTTAATACTACCAGTACTACTATCACTACTATCATTGCTATCACTATTATCACTTCTATCACCGTACGTCCTAGATATCTGAGATACCGCAAATATTATGGAAAGCCAAGAATACATCAAGAGTACGTGAGCAACACTTCTTATTAACCATGAAAACAAACATCCCAAACAGATATCAATTTCTTTACATCTACCTTCTTTTCAACTTTACTTTCCCATTTACCATAACTATACACTTTAAACGTTCCATCCTAAAATAGAAATATCTCTCGCAAGCATACCTCCAATTTCATTACCCACTGCTTCAGTTCCGGATTAAACATCCATCCCTTTGCTCCAAGCACTTTAGCAATCACTGATCGCTGCTGAGAAGAACTCGAGAAAGCAAAGCCGAAAAAGAGAGCGACATCCCCAACTTTTCGCAGTCCTTCCTCCTGGAACAGCTGCGCAGCAGGAGTCTGAGGGAATGAAAGTGGTGTGAGAACTGGAGATTCTGGTCTGTATGCAAAGTCAACGACATCAATCGAAGATGTTTTGATCGTATTATAACTCCGATTTAGAATATCGATGAGCTCCAATCGGCTCCGCTGTGGAATTTCCTCCGCGGATAAAACGGGGGGATTAAACGTAGGTTTGGATGGGAGCTCGGGGGCTTTATTCTTCGGATTCACTGCTGTTTGGGGCTTCAGCGAATCGCCGGCCTGCGAGTTCTTTTGTGGAATTGAACTAGTTGACTTCGAGTGTTCAGGAGGCGCAGGCTTGCTCGGCGTGCGTGATATAACTCTGGTGTAATTTATAGTGGGTCTCACTGGAACGGGTTCTATTTTGTTAAGACGGATAGACATAAAATCCTACTTTCTTTCAAAGGCAACATAGGAGAAGACAAGGATGGAAAAAGAATGGGCTGATGCTTCGTGGTGGGTTCAGTATGAGCGGGAGTCTCACGAGTCGAGGATTCGTTACTCAACACATCAACCGCCGGATCCCCATTCATGCTTTCATTCACAGCGAAGTCCTTGCTCCGATAGTTCTGAAGATAATCCTTCGTTCTACTGAGAACAGGATCCATCGTGTAAGGATCCGTCAGTCTATTGTCGAGACGACGCAACTCTCGCTCCAGATTCGACAGATGCAAGTTGTGCATTTTGATATAGTTATTATACTTCGCAATCGTTTGCTGCGTAGCGCCTCGGCTCTCTCTTTCCGCTTCACAACTCTCAATTTCTTTATGCAGTTCGGAGATTAGTAGTTTGATCGCAGACATGACTTCTTCTCGCTTTTCCTAATACTTACTAGCAGGCACTATAAAAACAACATCCTGCGGACTCTGCTTGGTTGGTTGTCTCAGACCTTTAGTCGAAAATCCTTTTATGCTGGCTTCTTTCTCGTACTCATATGATCGTTCCATTCGCTCCTCGATTTTTTGTCTCGCCTCCGCCATTTGACTGTGATATTGCTGAAAATGAAGAGAGCAACAAAAGCATTTACTGCGACTATTGACTCCGTACTTGAGAGCCACTGTCTTATACTCTCCCTTAACCGCTGCAACTTTTTCCTTTGGTTTTTCAATTCTGTCTGGTACTTGTCTTTTAACGCAGGCTTTTCAGTTTCTGTGACCTATGAAATCGGAATCCAAAGCAAATAATCCACTTTAACCCAAAGCGAGTCAAATACTTCCAATTCCTCCCGGATTTTACTGAGAGTATCTTCAATATCGGCTGTGCATAAATTCAAATCAGTGTCACTAGATACATTTTAGTTTTCGGTTATAACTCATTGCTATCGCTTCGGTAATGTAGGTTGCTTATTCTGCAGTCTTCGGCAATGTACTGGGTATGAGAAACAATAATAATAATAATAATAATAATAATAACAGTATTTGAAACTTGTTGAATCAAAAAACAAAAAATGCACGAAGAGGGACTCGAACCCTCGAGTGCGAACACATTACGGCCTTAACGTAACCCCTTGGACCACTCGGGCATCCGTGCTCTGACCTAGCTTGTCAACTTACCTATAATAACGACACACTACTTCTTTTCCTCTAGCAATCAAACTCTGTCTTACAAGCAACGATCGAGAGAGCGGTTAATGTTCATTTGTTTCATTCTATACCACTTCGTTGTATTACACTCACGATTAAACACAGGTGGATGTTTTGTTTAATGAATCAAACACTCGCACTAACTACTTAATCCACCTTAATATTCTTAAAGATCCGTTTTACAAATATATTGGAAGCAGTAGCCGAAATATAACCACAGAAAAGTGATATTGCAGCCACTAGGAGAATCTACAGCTCAACTCCCTTAAACTCACCCTACTGATTCCGCAAAGAAATAAGCAGCCTGAATAACTCCATTCATTTCTGTCTTGTAGAAGAAATATATGCAGTAAATGAAGATATAGATGCCAATGCTTGCGCCCCCCAAGAAAGAAGTCCATTTCCAATGATAGTTTTCAGCATTCAATAAAATGTAGGTACCCACAATAGCAACACATACTTGGATGGTAATGAGAATCACAATTACAGAGGCAAGGAACCCGTACACATAGTAATACTTGTAACTCCAGATAGAGGCAAAGATGAAGAAGATCTCGATGAAAATCGCTCCAAAAGGAAGCAAGCCACTCACCAGAATGATAAAGTGTGGACGTGCGTAGAAAGCAGCCGTAGGGATAGGAGAAGGAAGCGAGGCCACACGACACGGGTTGTTGGGGTTGCCGCGCAGCGATCGGCCAATAATAGTGCCCAATGTGTGCAGTGGAAGACAGATGAATGACCAGAACAGGGCCAGCACAATAATGTTCCGAAGGGGGAAGTGAGCCAGTGTTCCATAAGCCATACTGATCAAACAAAGCAGGGAGTACACAACAACCAGGATCACTACAAAAAGGTATAACATACACAGAGAATCACGTACGAGGAATGCAGCCCGAGCTCAGAACCATAACTCGCTGCCAATGAGGAGAGGTCCGGGGGAAGAAAGCCTGCTTGTACAGAGACCCAGACACGAAGCCGTTCACGATAAATCCGACAATATAGACACCCAAAACGATGGTAAGGACCTTGTCGTCTACAGTCGCACAACCGCCAAAACCTTACGACCCACATACGAGGTAGCCAGCACGATCGCCAAAAGAGAGATAATGATGGTGAAGGCAATGTGGGCTCCATTACCCATAAAAATAGTGAACAGAGTAAGGTGTTCGCAGCAACGGAACACATCTCCGTGGACACGTTTCCATCCCGTCTCGTCAGGAGCCGCCACCGCCAGAGAATCAGCTTCGTACTCTTTCGAATAGCGGACATAGTCCAGAGAGAGAGTTCGCATCATAATCAGCGCAACCAATCCCGCCAGGAACACGACGATCATGAGCGAATTGAAGATACTGAACCAATGGATCTGGGACTCGAAAAAGTTGAATTCCAAGTAGCGATTAAACCGATTCCGGAACTCCACGGTTGAAGGAACAAACTGGACAGAGGTGGTCAACACCATAGGACTAAAAAGTCACATCTTCGTTTAAGCGCTTCGCTACCTGTGGGCCTTCACCACCACCGGGTTGGAAGACGTCATGTTCACCTCAACAATGCGGTTGTTGTTGTAACCGATAATGAAGGAGCGATGAGTGTACATGCGACTCTTGTTAGGAATCACTTCATGTTGACTCTAACCATTACCTACCCCGTGAACAACTACTCCTTTCTTCTCCATTTCCTCAATTTCCTCGTCCGTCATGTCCAAATCTCCCACCTTCGCCCAAATTGGAAGACCGTCAATCTCGAGCTATTTCTCAAGAACTCTCGCCAAAGCACACCTGGTACCAGTAGTGGTTAAAGATAGCCTTTTGCAGCTTCAGAGCATCCTCCTCACTTAGGTTCCTATGATTAACGGACTGACGAGCATAAACATCTCGCAAAGGGGGACATTATTCGCATTTCGGCGGAAGGAAAACTGAATGCCCGAGTTTTGAAGATTGGTTCCCTCGAGAACTTCTGAAATGCCTCCTTTCTAGAGAGCTCATAAAGCATATGAATCCATACCTTTGATTTGATACTATTAGGAATTTCGGGTCTACAAAACGGTAACGAGAAGTAATCATAAGTTTCGTGAGGGTTGTGATAAGGACCAATCTAATAGATATTTGCTGATGCAAACGATTTACTCTGTTTGTCCAAGCATAAAAATGATCTCCTTCTTGATACTACAAACTTAACAGTCAAAGAGAGGGCTATACCATCTGGTCTTTCTCGCTGCACAGACACAGCACGAAAAGGGCTCCGATTAACAAAGGACGCTTCATATTAACTCCTTTCTGCCTATTCTGTTTTAGATATTTTTCCGCGGGAAACCACTCATAACTCCCATTCCCATTCACTCTACTTGGAAAAGGAAGCTCACAGAAAAGCACAATTAGCTATCATTCCATAGAATATTTTGTTACTACTCTCAAGGAAAGCTATTTCTTCAATTTCACACACCGTTCGATTCAAGAAATAGGCTTCCCGTATGAAAACTATTGACAAGGAGATTTAAATTTCATACGAATCAATTGACACCTTTTCAAACGAAATCTATCCCATTTTGATCAAAATGGGGGAAGACAAGACTACGGATATGGAGTACTCAAAACCAGGATTAGATAGCGTATTAAAGTTGTTATTAAAGACTCTGAGTATCTTTCATCGTTACCTATCGAAATAGGTCTGGATGACTATGAAGATGCGTTTGTCGAACATGGGATTTTGACAATTGAAGATCTTCAGAATCACGAACCAGAATCTCTAATTTCTAGTTTTCTTATTTTTGCTCTCATAATTCTTAGTGGGAATTTTGAATCGAGGTCAGTATGAAGATATGATGGGTATTTGCTCCACAATAGCGCCTCTTGTATTATTTCTTTTGTTCTGTAACACTAAGACAATGAATGGAACACCATTCAACCCCGAACAATAGTCTCTCTTTTCTTGGTGAATGATTTCTAGTCAGAAAAGTATTCTTTCGTCACATTATGGTCAACGACTACGAATGTCTATCGTTCAATCGCGGAAAACTCGAATGGGAGAGGAGTATTTTCAAGAGTCGTCTGATTCCGATTATCCTCTTGATGATGAAAACGGTCTACTTGGATCAAATGATTCTCTAAATCAATTTTCTGCTACGCGGTATAGTTTTCTCTCCAATGCATCGGAAGAAAGCCTTCCTCTTTTGGAGTTCGACGAAATGGAGCGCCAAATGGGTATTACTTCAGTCACTCCTGCTTCCACAACCATCTCCTCTTCTTTTCACGAAAGGACTTATCCCACTCCTGTGAAAACGTACTGATATATACTGTCTCTATTTAATCTAGTCGACATACAGTGGATGTTTCCCGAGTCCAGCGCAATCATCATCTCCCTGCTCCCTATTTTCCTCCCATCAATTCATTGTCATCGTCGTCATCAACAGCAATAGGAACAGCAGCAACAACAACAACGGCAGCAGCAACAGCAACAGCAACAGCATCGCCATCATCATTTCTATCAGCATCAATCTCAGGAACTCAAGCGTCTAGACAGCCACGATCCACTATTTCTGTGACTTCCTCCTTGTCTTCGGTGGAAGAGAGACCAACTATGGACGATTCCTCCCATCCTCTCGGAGTCATTCAGGAGAATGTATATTGCGATGGGCTAAAGGAAATGAGTGGAGGAGTGTACGACGACACATCTGGGAAAGTGAGTTCGGGTCGGACTTCTGATCTACAGAGTTCTCTCTGCATTCTCCTGGCTTCATTAGCGCAGCCATCTTCCGTCGAGATTACTTCGACGTCCGTTTTTGTTCCTGCTTTGGCGAAAGATCCGCGGAGTCGCACACCGACCAGCTATTCCTTTCCATCGATCTATGTTCACGATTCCCTCGACCAGCTCGCTTCTGATTTGCTGACGCAGCTTGTCCCGTCGATTCCCAACCTCTTCGCTGGGCAAAACTTCACCGTGCTCTTGTATGGGTCTCTCGCCTCTCCCGCTTCCTCTCTGTTTCTTCCTGCGCCCTCACCGGATGTTTCGCTTCCAAGCCAGTTCGGGTTCCAACTGCTGAGTGAGTGCAATCAACGAAACTGGACCATGGGGATGTCGTGCTTTATGCTCAACGAGAACATCACGACCGATCTTTTGAGCAACAACGACCGTCGTGCCGTTATGGACAGCGGCTCGATCATCTTCATGAAGGGGATGAAATGCTACGCCACCCTCT
Source organism: Blastocystis hominis (assembly GCF_000151665.1). Lineage (NCBI taxonomy): Eukaryota > Bigyra > Opalinata > Blastocystidae > Blastocystis > Blastocystis hominis. The sequence goes on from NW_013171815.1 coordinate 783,441, forward strand.
CAAACGACGATATTCTCGCGGTTCTCAATACAGCCCGCGAAACAACTCCTTCGCCCCCTCCCGCGGCGGCCTCCAGTGTGGTCGTCTATCAGCTTGTCACCCCTCAAGGTCAGTATGGAGCTCGTGTGGGATTCGTTTTGCTCCCCCCTTGTGATCGCACGATTCCTGTCGTCCAAGGCGGATCTAACTCGTTCCAAATCAACAACAGCTCAATCGCTGCTCTTTCCAATGTCGCACGCGTCTTTGAAAATCGCATTCGCCAGCCTTTTCGAGACAACAAGCTCACGCTCTACCTTCGGCCCTTTCTTTTCTCCACAACCACCGTCCTAATCGGTTGTCTGCCTCCCTATGACGACTCGCTTCCATCGATACCTGCTGTCTACTCCGTCAAACCTGCTCCAGGCCCCAAACGGCTTTCTCGATTTGTCGAAGCCAAGCCGAAGACGAGCAACTTGCAGCCGACGAAGAATACGGAGAATTTCGCTACGATTCTGCGATATTGCGCACGATTTCGCGGACAGAAGGGATCCAAGCCCTCTGCATTCGCACGAAGCTGCACACGACCTACACACACAAACACGGCTGGTACAGCAAGCACGGTAGGCGCACCGGGCGCACCGGGCACACCGGGCACATCGGGGCTTACAAGAACTGCTAGTACTACAAGCATTTCAAGCAATCCTAGCAATTCAAGCACTTCCAGATCTGGACTTTCGTCCCCTTTGCGTATGCGAATGAATCCACGCGCTGATCCTTCTGCACTGAATCGCGATGCGGCAGAATTATTGCGACAGTACCAAATGAATACAGAGGTCATCTGCTAGGCTGAATGTTCTTGATAATCTTGCAAGAAATTATGTGAGATCGTACCCGCTGAACATGAGATCGAACTGCTGTCACATATCCTTTTTTGTACCGTGCTTTGGTCCTTTAACGAATACTCACGTGAAATTTCAAATAAGGCCAGAAATATAGTGAACTTATTGACAAATTATTACTGACTTCTTTGTTTGATGCATACATAATATGCCTAATGCAATGGAAAGTCATGGTGACCGTGCTTTTGAATTTGTTCGTCTTTGTTTCCACAATGAAGGATTAGTTATGTCAAACCGATGAGGAGACATCTCAAGTGTTGCAATTCTACAAGATGAAAAAGTTGCTAGGAAAAAACAGTAGGGTTCCATGACTATTATGGAATTGGAGGCGATCCTTGTTATTCCCCAGTTGTCTATCAACCTAATCTCAAGCGGAGTCCAGTAATGTATAGCCATATATATTATTATTTCAGATTGGTTGCTCTCTCTTCTTAGATGGGGATAAAGATATATTTGAGTTGTCTGTGATGCAGAGCATCCTTCCATTTATACATCCATTTAATATAGCTTTCTTTCATACCATTGAGACAACCCAGAAGTTTTTACTTGATTCCGATGGTCCTACATCGAACATGGTTTGCATTTCGGACGCACAAACAGCCGGAAGAGGTAAGAGAGAGTGACTATCTTCACTGTTCAGGTAGAATGAATCGCAAATGGGAATCTCCTCTGGGATGCTTAATGTTCTCTATCAAAGTCCCGATATCGGAAGGAGAAAAGCATCTCTACGAGCTTTCGCCTCATATTAGCGCCTTAGCAGTAGTGCTGGCACTCGAATCAATCCCGCAGTTTCATGTAGATTATTTATGGATGTGTTTGGATGCAGGGTTTGAAATTTCGGATTCGTTGGCCATACGATGTGGTCGTAAACGACTCAGTCAAGCTCTGCGGAATTATTAACGAGCCTTTTCAGGGTTATGACAAAACATATTCAGTGATTGGCATGGGTTTGCATGTAAACAACAAAAACACGACTTGTCTGAACACTCTCATCAATAGTGATCGCATTTTGTCGAGGTGCTTCTGAATGCTTCGAGTCACTTTTAGGGCGTTCATTCTTTCCGCATATATGTTAAAGTTCTGTATGCTTCTACAAATCTACAGGACTCAAGGGCTTGAAGGCATTATGGCGATCTACTTGGCTCACTGGGAGAATTACCTCCAAGAAGTGGAAACTACTATAGCGGAAGACGAAAAGGAGAAGATCCGACTCACTGGAATCACTGACGATGGCTATTTGAAGGGAGAAGATTCACAACATCGGCTTGTAGAGCTTTATCCTGATCGGAATTGCGAAGATTCTTTGGCGAATCTAATCGCTCATATTATTATGTTCATTATTTGTGAACAAACACGCGCTAATCTACAGCATCCTCGTCCTGAGGCATTGATTCAGAGTCATTCTCAAAGGTCATGCCTTTCTCGTACGCTTCGCGCTTCGTTTTCTCGATCTCTTCATTCTTTCTCTCCATCTCAGAATGAATCTTTTCCATTTTTATCTTCGTCTTATTGACATCACCCCATTACCTACCTTCAACTCCTCGATCTGCTTTTGAATTATCTCCATTTTTGTCACACGAATAACATCTACGATCAATCAAAGCAACGGTTTTGTACTCTCCTCTTCCTCTTCCTCTTCCTCTCCATACGACTCCATGTATTCTTTAAACTACAATAGGAGCGATTTCAATTGATTACTCTCAGCCATCTTTTATGAAAGTAATTTCCAGATATGACTTCGATCACATCCCTGCCAAAATCCTCAAACCGAAGCATATTTTCTGCTCCAAATTCCTAGAACGATTATACTTGCATTCCATATCAATACCCGTAATTGAAACAGCAAAGACTTGTGCGCTTCTATCCTTTTCAAGTTATCTTCCCTGGTCTGTCTTGTTACATACGCACTCCTCCGGACAGTACGAGAGGATGCTCCTAGGTGTGAAAAGCTTCATCGGCTGTTACTCGGAATATCACTGCTCATATTTGTAGTACTACTACTAATGCTAAGCCTTCCCTTCACAGAACTCATGAAGGCAACACTTTGTAAACGTAATACTGTCTTTTTGTTCTGAAAGTGTATCTTTTTGTTTCTATCTATTCTACTTTCGAGATTATAATTTTCGTTTTTCTTTCAATTGTGTACTAACTATAATGTTGTATACAAGGCAAATTCTATTTTCGGAATTCCAGAATTATTTGGCACATCTAGGAGTTTCTCCAAATCACATAATCTGTTTTATTGACTATGAGTGGTGAAACTGTTGATATTTTTAGACCGATCTGATTATCTAGCCTTTCCGTTATCCCAGATATGTTTTTTCGCCAGCTGGAGGTTGGTGGGCCAAGAACCCCAACTGGAAGCGTAATACCAAAGTCGCTGCTTTGGTGATGGTCGCTCTGTGCATTCCTGTCTTTATGACCTCGAAAAATATGGAGGTAGCGCGTTTTGTGATTCTTCTTAGTGGATATAGAGAAGACCTCTGGCTCCATTTAGACACATTCCTAGTCAATATTGGTGTAAACATGCAAAGGAAGACGACCCTAGACTTGAGTAAACGCGTAATGTATTCTTTTAACTCTGTTTGTTGGATACATATCTCTCTCCAGTGTCCTGTGGATTCATGCCCATCCTCAGAAAAAATAACGATCTTGAATGGAAAAGCTAGATACGAATGGAATCGAGTTGTCGCCAAAGGATTATGCTGAATTATCGAGTAGCTACCTGAAAATAACCTTAACTACAGTAACTCCTGGAAGTCCTGCGGAAACTGAAATAAGTGTGACAAACAGGTCAGAAAAACACGTCCATATACAAAACTGGATTAACGAGTAGATGGCAATCAAGTTGAAAACAAATGCAGGAAACCATTTGTCAATAAGACCTTCTTTGTTTATTCTGTGCTCTGGAGAGTCAGAGAAGGTTCATGGTTTGAAACGATTCCTTTCTCAATGATAGTATCCATGAAGGCTGCTAATGTGGATGCTATTCTTTCGTCTCCTGCACACCTTAAGAAATTCCAGGAAACGTTTTCTTCGTCAGTACATTTAAGTCTAGGTTTAAAATCCAATTTAACAGTATCGAAATTTCTCCACTCTTCTATGAGAAGGTAAAGCAGGCATCAGACAATGATCTCGTTGATTTGGTCAACAAACGAGTTTGGATTGGTATTCTAGTGAACCTTAGTGGGCGATGACTGAACGAAGTTCAATAAAGCAGCAAGTTGTTCCCATTCATCTTCACTATATCCTCTTTCTGTCCGTAACCCTCCTTAACTCCTATACTTCAGTCTGTTCTTCCCAAACCCGATGAGCCAGCAGTACAATTCGTCATTTTTCCTTATTCCTAGCAAGCCGAATCATCTCCAAGCGATGATCCTCGAACCGTATTTCCTTTTCTTGCATCCCGTTTACTCTAGCTGAGCAACTTTATGCAGTTGGAAGAAGAGCTGAAGCGGTTGACGATCTCAAACAACAAGAATATGGGAATAATCGAAGAGTTAACAAAAGCAAATGAAACTTTGAAGACGCAGATCAAGGCTTTGAGCAGCGATACTCAACTGCCTCAGAAATCTGTGGTAAACGTAGTTTTTTCTGTTATATTTATTTATATATATAGTCCAAGGAAAGGGATCATGACAAGACTATGGTTCCTATCTACTCTGGGATTTCGGTTTATATGCTTCTCGTATGCTGTCTATTCGCATTTTTCGCTGGAATACTGATCTATCCATATTTCTGGAAGTATTTGCTTTTGTTCCATACACCCTGATGAATCCCGATGATGATGGGTTTGTTCTTGTCACAAAGAAGAAAAGAAGAGGAAATTTGTAGTGAATTTGGGGTGTTTCTATTCTGTAGCGTTCCGAGATGGAACAATGGGAAAATTCAGATTTCAGAAAAGCAGAAAAGCAGGATTTTATCGTTTAAATCGTTTTTACTTTCGACTTGAGTGATTTTTAGAACGGATCCTCTTGTCTCTACTGAAGAGGAGAGAAAGAAGTTAATTGAGTCTATTATAGAAAATATTAAAAGTTATACGCGAGATATTGAAGGAAGAGCCTTTTTCCAAGAAATGCTCAACATTTTGAAGAATGTAGCATCCAAATGCGTGCATAATGTATAGAGACCCCAATTTGAGCAGATGATTTGTTATGGAATTGGGTGTATTCATGACAGTCGAGTATCTCAATACCAATATGCCTGCGCTTTGCGTCTCCAATCGGCTTTACATATTCCAAATGTAATGGAGATCTTTGATCCTAGTATGGATGTTGTAGGGTTAATCGTTCCGTTTTCAAACAGATGGATGTCGAAATCGTGCAACACTTTAACACGTGTGTTTTGTGTGTCAATGAAGAGGGAAAGCGCAAGGTACAGGCTTCGACATTGTTTTTCATGCCTCATTGCGGATTCAGCTTGTATTTCTGCTTATATCATTTGTCACTAGATATAACAGTCTTATTTGGAAGAATTGGGGAGAGTCGATTCCCTACTTGACGATTCTAGGCAATGGGTTTTCTTGCTATGACCGAATGATGATTGACAACGAAAAGAGAAACTCTCCCTCCAATTGCATTCTTCCTCTCCTTCCCTATCTCACGGAATCTCCCATTCTGTTAGGTTCCCAGACCTCGCAGACCTCGCAGACCTCGCAGACCTCGCAAATTTCGCAAATTTCGCAAATTTCGCAGACCTCCCAATCTTCCCAATCGTCAGATCGACTCGTTTTTGATTCGTTCCATTCGACCGCCTTGGAATTCGTAACCCCCAGTCAATTCGGTGCAGCCGAAAGCGATGGTTTGTGGGACAAACATCCGACAGAACCTGAATTGGGCAGCGATGCAACTCCGGGAATAAGCGATGAAGTGGTGAACTATCTAGAGAAGCAGAAGATGGACGATTCGATTTGGATGGATGTGATAAACGGCTATGCCGAGGCACCGAACCGTACAAATGGAACCTCTTTTTGACTGTAGAATCGAAGTATCCCGTCTTTCCTGAAGAGTCCTGTGAGAAAAATAAACGGAGAATCTGGGTCTACCGAGATGAAGGCGTGTCAGTAGAGAGTGTCCAAATGCTCCTGTTTTCCCTTCAGAAGCTTTGCAATCCGTGGAAATACGCCGTTTCTACGATTTCGGCGACTGATCTGGTGGAAACCGACTGGGAAACCGACTGCGTTCTCCTCGTGTTTCCTGGCGGAGCCGCGAATCCATACCATCGAAAACTGTCGAACCGAGTTGGGAATCGTGGAAACCACCGAATTCGGGAATTCGTGGAGAACGGAGGTCATTATCTCGGAATCTGTGCGGGCGCGTATTATGGATGCTCTCACATCGAATTCGATCGAGGCGGTCCGTTGGAGATTCTGTGCGATTATGAACTGGGCTTTTTCGCGGGGATCGGGAAGGGTCCAGCGATGAAAGGATTCGATTATATGTCTGATAAAGGAGCGCATGCTTCTCACTTTAAATGGAATGGATCGGAAGGCGTCGCTTTCTTCCAGGGAGGACCGAGTTTCGTGATCGATCAGCATTCCTGCAGAGAAATTGCGTGGTTCTGCGACCAGCCAGAACTGGCGTGCGAAGCAAACAGTCCTGGATGCATTGCTTGCGAGGTTGGAAAGGGGTCCGCTGTGCTGTGCGCGTTTCACATCGAATTTGATCCTTGGGTATCGAAGATTTCGCACCGATTGATGGAGGAACTGCGCGATGCCGAAGCGAAGTTGGTAGTTTTTGAGGAGCATAATGTGTAGTCAGAATCGAATTCGCTTTTTCCATTTTCTAATAGAACTTTTAGGAATCGAGATGCCTTCCTTGTCCTATCTTGACTGCCTTGTTTGAAACAAACACACGACTTTCTTAAAAACAGAATGAACAACGCGATATGAATACATACAAAATAAATGATAGATAGGAAACGGAATGTGGGCGATCGTTGCAGTAACTCCACCACAGAAAGACTCACATCATCCACTGTATCGATCTGCTGCAAGCATGCGCCGGGCATCCACTCAGGCAGGATCCGCGAGATCGTTCGTGGGTGTGTTTTATTCTCATCTGCTGCCATTTCAAGATCCATCCATTCGCGATTTCCCTGATCGCCTCTACAGCCAATCATTCATTTCTTCGACGTTTTACCCTCGTCGCATGCTCTCAACACGAGCTTTATCGCGCAACGCGTCCGCCAACCGATATTCCAAACTGCTTTTCTCGCTATTGCACGCATCTAACAGCAATTGCTTCTTCAGAACCGTTTGTTGGAGCTGTTCGATCTGGTGTTGAAGCAGCGTAATCCCGTTTTCCTGATTCTCATGCGACGCTTGGCGAAGTGCTTCGCGCTCTTGAAGCTATTCCTAATCCATCGCTTTCGAACCCAAACCTTCGCATCCTTCTCTGCAATTCGTTCCTCGTACTTCTTCACCAGATCTCTGTATTCATCGATCGTTTTCGTTTTGGACTCGCGAAGAAGATCATTTTCATGGACTAATCGCTGTATCTCAGTCCCATCCACAACAACTACTTCTTTTTCTTGTCGAAGCTTCAGCAATTCTCGCTCAAACAATACCGTTTTCTCTTCGATTTCATGACTCGAGTCTTCGTGCGGTTCAAGTCGGAGAATCTTCGCTTACATCGCAGTATTCAACCCTACATAATCTTCCAATTGCTTCTGCGACGACTCTAAACTCGACGATAATTCTGCAATCCGGTTTTCCTGTTCTTTGATCGTCGATTTGTAATGCTCTTCTTCCACACGATACGATTCGGTCGTGTGAAGCAATTGCGATTTCAACTTTTCGTTCTGCGGTTCATTCTATTCTTCGGTCCTACGGCGTCCTCCAGTTGTTTCAGCTGCTGCTGGATCTCCGAGGCTTCTTTCTCTGCCTTCTGCGAGCCCTGGTGCTGCTTTTGCTTCTCCTCGTTCAACTCCAGCTTCAGATGATAGTACTCCGCCTTTAGATTTTCTAACGTTGTCTGCTGCTGGATGTAGGCAGCGTCCTTCTCGTCCAGCAACGCATCCGTTTTTTCTTTCTCTCTCTCGTTCTACGCGTGATTTCCTCGATCCACGATCACATCAATCCGCATTTGCTTGATTCGATTCTCCAGAATATCAATCCTCGTATCCTTATCTTCAAGCAAGCGCTGATTCTGCTGGAGCTGCTCAATCGCTTTGTCCAAATCGTGCTCCAAATCCGCAATATGCTGCTCTATATCCTCCGACTCTCTACCATCGATCCCAATCCAATCCAATCCACTACTCCATGCTTAGCGGGATGTCCAGCATCGCATTCTCCATCGTGATTACGGACTGCGGGTTCGATGTCTCTTGCACCGGCTGCAGTGGCTCCACGCTTGCGGTAATGTGAAGACCCACTTCATCTTCGCGATCGCCCCATTCGTGGACGAGGAGGGGGGATTTCTCAACACCAGGGAGAGCGGTGTCAAGCAATTCGGACTGCGGCTCTGCTTGCTGAGCTTGGGTTTGCGTTTGTGCTTGAGTTTGGGTTTGAGATTGGGTTCGAGTTTGGGTTTGCGGTTGAGTCTGCGCCTGAGACTGGGGTTGTGCCTGAGATTGTGATGGCGCCTGAGACTGTGATTGCGGCTGTACCGGTAATGGAGGTAGCACCAGCGAATTGGGACCTCTCGAAATATCCTACATGCAAAGAAGAGAACGGTTCTACTCGAGGGATTTGGGCCGAAACACTCCGCTTATGGAAAGCCTATCTATAATAAAATCAAACGAAAAATACGTCATCGCCAGTACTAAGACTATTTACAATGTTCTCCACTTCTAAATCGTTCTTTTTAGAACCTAGAGGAGTGGGAACATACCTTTTTGTATAGGGTGCCGAGGCTCCCGAGCGTCCGGGGGAAAAACGGCTTCGTGACTACTATTTAGAATCCAAGTTATAAAAAACTACACTCTGGGAACCACTATAGTCCCTCTCTTTCTTTGGATCACTTCTTGCTTGATGATTCTCTGCTGTTCTTTAATTCATGCCGCACCGCAAGCAAATTACCTTGTTTTAAATACTGGAAGCTGCTGCGGAACTAATATAATCATTACTAGCACTCTAGTTCTTACCGTTCACAGTGCGATCTGCTCTCTGATCGACACTTTCCAAGAAGTCTCCAGCGATTTTGAATATTCGGTTCATTTATCTGTTTTAAGCAGTTGACAAAAATCGCGACAATTCTTGGAATTACAGTGTTTCCTACTATTTCCGATTATTTTGTGAAAGTCAATTATCGCTTCAAAAAAGAGAATACAAGTCTGGTTATATCAGCTATCAACAACCCAACTCGCGTTCTAAAATATTGTTTCTGTTGAACCACTTTATCATGGTTGTATCAAGATTAGCGTCAAAGATCAATCTTTCAAAGATTCTCACAAAACAATCTCCAACCATTAACCAGTATTCGATTTTGTATATATAATATAACAATCAAGAATCCTCTCTGAGTGTAAGAAGTATCCTTCTGTGACTAAAATTCTATCCGTATTGACTGAAGGGAGTATCGGTATCTCGGATATTATGAAGTATAGAGTTTGGAGCTTGGAAACAGACTGTAGTACTTGATAGTTTAATAAATCAGGTATTGCTGCTTCAAAAGAAACAGGTTCCTATTGTGAAGAATTGCTATTATCACTAGCCACATCGCATTTTTACGGAAGATGACTTGTATTTTTTGAAGAGAATAGCAGAGTCATCCCCCCAACAAGGTACTTGAATTTATGGGCATATGAGTAGAACTGCAGAAGAAAGCGTTTGTTGGAAACGAGACCCATGCGCTACTAAGTCAAATAATCGCTGGAAAAGACATAAAAGGAAAGCCTAAGTTTGAGCCGTTCATTTCCGGATACAAATTATGGAGAAAGGCAAACAATATCGATATTTACTTCACAGACGTTTTTGTAAAAAGCGAGAAGTACGGTTTTTGCGGGTTTATCGATGCGGTTGGAACCCAGGAAGACGGCAAACTCTTTATATTGGATTTTAAGTCTGGGAGTGGCATCTATGATTCTTATGCCATTCAAATTGCAGCGTATTGCAAAGCGTTCGAAGAATACTACGATGCAGTGGTATGAACGATGCTGGTTTTGTCACCATAGGAGCCCGTTTCGAATGCCTATATCTTGCAGTTAAATTCAGAGAGTGCCCAATTTCGATTTCAGCGAGTTACAGATATCGACACTTGCTTTTCTTACTTTCTCCATTGTAAAGAATTGTACAAGTTAGGGCAAAAGAAGACAAGTCTCTTTTCGGATGTAATATGTCTTGTTTGTTCACAATAACTGATGGAGGTTGTGGGTGAGAGCAATTCCGATCCAGATTCTTGCTATCCAGGTTCACCTCTAGCTGTCTACTCTTTGGGACCGCGAAATCTGAGTTTCTTATCAATGGGTGACAGGTTTATTCAGATCATTGATATCGTTCTTTATCTCACTATGCAATATCCATGGTAAATAGCTGGCTAACTCATATTTGAATTTGTAGTCTCTTTAAGGATTTCAATGAGCTTCTTCCAAAAATGTTTTATTCGAAGAGGAAGTAATTTTTCTACTGCTGCTTATATTATTCATAGACAAATTATAGCACAGAGAACAATTGACTCTAGAAACGAAGTAAAAAAGGCCTTTTCCGATATATCGAGACAATCTATTCCAATTTCAAAATGTATTGATCGTGTTGGTATTCGATTCTATTAAGGTCTGGTTCTAATTGGCGCTACGTTTCTCAACCCGTTGTTGGTGATAGAATTTCTATTTTCCACAGAAGAAAACGACGAGGTATTCTTCTTGAAACGTACAAACACATAGAACTGCGTTATAGACAGTGTTCTTGCCAAACTAAGTTCTCAAATCGCAACATCTCCTCTCGTGTCACACAAGTAGTTGACTGAGATGCGTTTCTTCTAGATCTCTCTCTCCTCAGAAGCATACTTGGCTGTTTATTAAACCATCCACTTCTCTGGTATCCGTAGTCTCCTTTTTTTTTTAGTATAGCAATCACCGTATTGGAGCGTTTGTCCTCATTTTTCGCTTTCAAAGAAACAAAAGCAAGCTAGGGTATGCCAATTCCGATTGGGGGAGGTTGATGATGATGATTCTTTGGACAGGGACAACGAGGACCATCCGTGGTACAAGTGTAATATAGTGATAGAGGGGTGCTGCTCTTTATCTACAGACTCTTTTTGTCGTTGTTTGTTTGATACTGTCAAGTCCCCTTGCTTTGTTATTGATTCACAATGTTCTGTATTGCACATTGTAAGAAATCCATCAAATGGAATGCAGCAAAACGGCGACTTTCATTTCTCAAAAATGGTAAGGATGTGTAAATTCTGCTATTATAGAGCTATTATCGGAAAGGAGAATTAGTTTTTCTCGAATCAAGAAATCATTTTACTCAGTTGCCGAATTCAGCCAACTATGAACTTCGGATCGAAGTAGGTGTTTTTCGCAATCGATGATACATATCAGAGAGAGTCAAGGGACCCACTAATCTGCGAATTCCTTCTTTTGGGAATGCAACGACAAGGAGCATGGGCATGCGAAGCGTATACGGCTTCTTCGTCTTCTCAGCTCATTGAAACATTGAGTGTATTCGAGTTGAAAGATGGGGTGGGTGAAGTTGATTCTTCGTCAAACACAGGTAATCACTAACCGCTATCCCCTCTGCATTTACAAATTGTGTTCGAGTCGATCTACGTTTGTTCTGTGGTTCAACAACAATGTGGAGAATCTACTGCAATCAGCCATGGTGGACAAGCTCCTTTCCCAAATCACATTCAATTACTGTATTCTCTTCGATGTGATTCCCTTCCCAAATCGAACGACCCTTTCCTACTCTTCGGAATCACTGTTTCGCATAAATAGCGGAGCGAAGTTAAGCGAGCTGAGTTTCGTTCCTGTGCTTCCATCCCCTTTGTTTGTTTCTGGATTTGTTGCGGAATTTTTCACCAAAGTATTTGTTACTCCATGTTGCTATTTGTAGTGCTGTATTTTGAGAAAAACGGTATATGCTTTGTTGTGTTGTCCAGATGAGGAGTTTTCGCTCGATCCAGTTGTTTCTCTGGGGAATGGAATTTATAAAATCACCGGTGTATCTGTAGAAGAGGAGGATTTTTGTAATGTGAGTAAACTAGTGATCAGTCGAAAAGAATCTGTGAGTGCGCATAGTCATATCTATTTATCTGATGTTTGTTGAATATTCATCAATTGTGTTTCTAGTGGCGAAAACATCACTCGTTCCAAATATAGTTCAATAGGGTATAGCTTGCTGTTTCATTTTCGCAGGGAGAATTTCGAAGTGGTACACTCTGAGAACCAGTCATATTCCCAACAAAATACCTAGGATTTTCGCCAAAAAGCATAAGCTGCAAAGTTTTCATTTTTATTTAAAATGAGCATTGAGATGACGGACATGCAGAAGCCTGCTGACCAGCGACAGGCTTCTGACAAGTTGTTGTTGGTTGGAAACCTCATTTGTAGTGTAGTTGAAAACCCTACTCAGGAAGTGGGAACGGTTATTGATTTGCCTCGTATTTACTCAACGTTTGATATTCTTTTTTTCCTTAATTTCATAGGTCTGGTCGTTTTGAGGATTCTTTTGTGAGTTCATCGTATTATTTGTTGCCATATTTTACCTTAGCGATACGTATGGAAGCTATTCCGCCAGTGGTATGTACGGGACACACGCTTCTCTGAACTACGTATTTGGCAACTTGGGGTCTACAGGCCACCATGGCTCTGCAAAGGTAACGCTAGTCTTGATGTTTTAGCATAGCCGCAAGCATGTCAGATTCGCTATGATAACAAGGGAATGATTTTGAACTACACGTCCAAGGTTGCTGTAGTCTCTCGTCTCTCTTGTGACGAATAGTCCATGTTTTTGTTGAAGGACCGAGAAGATCTGATGGGAGAAAATTTAATCAATCTTATCGGTAGGCGTGCCTTTCTTTTTTCGCTAATACTCAGATCCCAACTTTATGAAAACCACTACCGAAGCTGCTGTCCTGAAGGCGTTTGGAATTGGTCTAGGCTCCCAGGATTCCAGCGAGGCTCCTGCATCGACCGAGAGTGCTGCGAAGCCTGCTGATGCTGAAGGCACTGCGAAGCCTGCTGATGCTGAAGGCACTGCGAAGCCTGCTGATACTGAGGCTGGCACTGGAGCTGATGCTAACGCCGCTGGAGCTGGAGCTGGAGCTGGAGCTGGAGCTGGAGCTGGAGCTGGAGCTGCAGCCAAGACCGAAGAGTCTGCGAAGCTCACAGGAAAGGGCACGGTTCTCACCGCGGTGCGGACGAACGGAGATGTGTTCCCGATGCGAGTGACGGTGGTGAAAGTGAACAACAACGTGCTGACGGCCAAGCTGGAGGACACGAACGAGGCGACCATCGAGGCGCAGACCGACGCAGCGAAGGACCGCACGATGTCCAGCTCGTCGTTCTCTTCCTACCAGGACACGTTCAGCAGTCAGCGGAGCGGAAGCATCTACACGAACTCGCTGTACCGATCCTCGCTGGGCAGCTTCGCGGGTGTGGTGGTGGACATGAACGAGATCGACGACGAATCGCAGTGGGTGGGCACCGGCCGTTACACTGCCGGTCGCGAAGAGGTCTACCGCGAGGTAAGCGCGCTGACAAGCGTTGAGCAATAGGGATCCCAGCCCCAGCAAGCTGCGATGAGTGCGGTGTCCCTGACCGCGTTCTCGGATCTGCGCCGGTCGCTGGAGAACGGCGTGGTGCTGCTGAGCACGGATGACCAGATCGATTCGCTGCAGGACGTGATCAACCTGATGCTGAACGAGGCGGAGGTGAAGATGATCACCACGCCGCAGGTGCGCGAGCAGATTCTCCGTCTGTTCGACAACCCGCAGGCCACCAATGCGGACAACGCGAGCTCGGAGGCCAAGGAGGGATGCAAGGTCTACGTGGCCAAGCTGAGCTTCTTGTCGAAGCCTCTGATCGGACTGGTGCGCGTGAAGACCCCGCTGGTTCTGGGCGAGAAATCCCCGGTCCCGATCCGCTACTTCCTGTTCGTTCTGGGCTCGACGGAGTGCACGTCCACGCAGGAGCTCCACGAGATGGGCCGCGCCTTCTCTCTGATGCTCTCGCAGAACTGGTTCAGCAATGCGGCGCGCAAGATCGATTCGCAGCGTCTCTTCTTGAAGCTGATGGACAACTTTATGACGCGTTGCATGATGCTCCCGCCTCCCGATCCATTGGCTGCGAATCCCTTCGAAGTCAAGCAGAGTCGCACTGTGAATCGAGGCTGCTGTGGATCGCAGAAGCAGGAGACCGTGATGCTGATGATGCCCAACACCACGCTGCAGCGCACCAATCACCAGCTCCGGAAGCGTCGCCGCCTGCTCAACGCCCACGACACGCAGCTGATGCAGACGGCCTTGCAGCAGGAGCCCACCGTGGAGGAACTGGAGAAGAAGCCGAGCCCCTATCTGACGAAACTGACGCTGAAGGACAAGATCATCAGCGGAATCACGGCCGTGGTGTGCATCGGCGTGCTGGTCATGCTGCTGGTGCACCACTTCGTTCCGTATGACGACGGTCTGCACTCCACGCCGATGCTCGGGTACTCGATGTCGATTCCTGGAGGCTTCCGCTCGATTATTGCGAACAAGACGGACTATTACGAGGTCGATAGTTCCCATCGCGGCTTGTACGAGATTCGAACATCGATCCAGCGACACGACACGATTCCTTACACGTTGAGCTACCAACTCTATGCCGTCAAGTCCACCATGGAGGAAGTGGCTCTGGGCAACCCCGTGGTGATTGCGAGCAGCGAAACGAAGGAAACGGAGGATCTGAGCGAGTTCGACGAGATGGATAACGAGGTGTTCAACGATAAGAGCACGACGGTGATCGCGAAGGTGACGACCAACTCGACGGAGCCTGTGTCCTACGTGATGTTCATCAGCTCCATGGCGCCTGTGGGTCGGTACCGAATTCTCCTCGGATCCATCCTGCTGGTCGCTGTCTACGTGCTGCTTCTCCTCGAAATCATCAATCGCGCCGTCGTGGCCTTCATCGGCGCCTTCCTGACCTTGCTGCTGATCTCGTTCATTTCGGAGGCCCCGTCGCTGGACACCGTGGTGAACTGGATGGACGCCTCGACATTGTGTCTGCTGTTCGGAATGATGATCATGATCCAAATGCTGTCCACGACGGGTCTGTTCGAGTACATGGCCGTTACCATGCTGATTTGGTCGCATGGCAACATCAAGGTCCTTAACGTGTGTCTCTGTCTGCTCACCGCTCTCTGTTCCGCGTTCCTCGATAACGTCACGACGATGCTTCTGATCGCTCCCGTGACCATCGAGGTGTCTCGCATGATGAAGGTGAACCCAATTCCCTTCCTGCTTCCCGAGGTTATCTTCGCGAACCTCGGCGGAACCGCTACGCAGATCGGTGATCCCCCAAACATCATTATCGGAAACATGCTCAAGGAGCACATCGGCTTCGTGGACTTCATCATCCATCTGACGCCTTGCGTTATCATCTGCCTCATTTGTGTCTATCCCTTCGTTCTCTGGTACTACCGCAAGGACCTCAACAAGCCCAACTTCCAAGTCGATTTGTCGCTCCGCGAGAAATACCAGATCAAAGACAAGCCGCTTCTTCTGAAGTGCGGAACCGTTCTGATCACTGTGATCATTCTCTTCTTCCTCCACTCCTTCCATCACATCGATACCGCCTTCCTCGCCGTCGCCGGCGCCTTCGCCTGCTTCTTCCTCGGCACATCGGAGGACCTGCACACGACCTTTGAGCTTCTTGAATGGGAAACTCTCGTTTTCTTCGCGGGTCTCTTCATCATGATCGAGGGCATCAACGAGATCGGCGTGATCCGCGCCATCGGCGAGGCCGTTTCCTCGCTCATCATCAAGGCTCCAGTGAAGTGGCAGTCGTTCCTTGCCCACATGATGATTCTGTGGGTGTCGGGCCTCGCCTCTTCCGTTCTGGATAACATCGCGTTCACCGCGACCATGATTCCGGTGATCCAAGTTCTCGGCTCCCATTCGGAGCTCAATCTTGACGTGGTCACGCTCGCCTGGACCTTGGCGCTCGGAGCCTGCTTCGGAGGCAACGGAACGCTCGTGGGAGCGGGAGCCAACCTGGTCACGGCCGGCATTTGTGCCACGAACGGGCATCCGGTGAGCTTCGGCATGTTCTTTAAGTTCGGATTTTCCTGTATGATTATATCCATGGTGGTGTCTACAGTGTACGTCACACTCCGATATGTCCAATTCTAGTCTAGACAGGTTGTTTTTTGAATCAAACACGCTCTCCATCATTCTTTTAGCTTTCTTTTTTCTTAGTTCCACTCCACCGGCTTCTCATGCGGATAGATGAAGCTGTTGCCTCCCGCGGCCACGGAGTCCGGACCGTGGTCTCGGATCTTGTAGTCGTAGATCACGTCTTGCGGCTCTCTGATTCCCATCGCGTAGCGCACTTCATTCATAATGTACAAGCTACCGCAGATCAGCACCACATCCTCCGGCTTGCTTTCGTCCAGAACACGCTGCAGGTTCTTCGGAATCGAATCCGCGATTCCGTCCTTCCCTACCTCTCATCATCTCCCGCCGTTCTCACCCTCGCTCCATTCGCGGCCCATCGCTTCATTCGCTCTCCGCAGAGCGTCGCGCAGCCGCTCCGCCTTCATCGCTCGCGGATGGCTGCTGTTTATCAGCCGCATCTTTTCCGCGGGAATATGCCCCAAAATGTTGCGCAAACAATCCTCCACGTTTTTATCCGCGCAGAACCCGCAGATCATCTGCATCGTACCCTTCACCAACCCCCTACGCGCAGCGTTCGATTTCCGTATACCTTCGCCATCGTCGCCCACATCGCGTCAAATCCGGGCTGGTTGTGACAAACGTCCAAAACGACGCGAATCGACTCACCGCGCGAGTTCCGAAGATCGAATTCCTCGAAACGGCAGATTGGGCGGGTGGTCGTCGCCGACTCGATGATATCCGCGGGGATTTGGAACTTTCCGCGGGAGGTTTCGTTGAGCGTTTTGAGCGCCTGGCGAGCGATCGCCGTGTTGATGACGTCATACGTTTGATGCTGGTAGTCTTCTACGACGACGGGGACATAGAGAGAGTGATGGCTTCCAGCGATGGAGTAGATCTAGACATGACAGCCTTGCAGAGCGAAAACTTGCTGGTGCGGGCAGTTCGGCCCCACAACCACGGGAACGCCATCCTTGATGATGCCCGCTTTCTCTCGAGCAATGTCGGTAATGGTGTTTCCCAGAATTCCTTGATGATCGAGTCCAATCGACGTAATGACGCTCAGCTCGGGAGTGATGATGTTGGTAGAGTCCAGACGACCACCCAGCCCCACTTCCACCACAGCCACGTCCACTTGCTTTTCTTTGAAATAGTCGAACGCCATCCCGGTCACACTCTCGAAAAAAGTAAGAGAGGTCGGAAGGGAAGGCTCGATCTGGTTGATGCGGTCCAGATACTTCACAACATCATCCTCCGAAATCATTTCCCCATTGATAGTGATTCTCTCGCGGAAGCTGGAGATGTGGGGAGAAACATACATGCCTGTCTTGTACCCGGATGCTTGCAACGCCTTCGCGATCTTGTGGACAACTGATCCCTTGCCATTGGTTCCCGTAACATGGATTGTGGTAATCTGTCCAGCGGGATTGCCCAATTTCTGGTTGAAGACGATCATATTCTCCAGTCCCATCTTCACTTTGAAGTTTAGGTTCTTTGAATACAGAACCTTCAGCAATTCTACTCTCACACTCCAAAGCCGTCGTTACCGATATATTTGGAACTCATTTCGATAGTATGGCAAACTGCCGACTTTGCAGTTCGAGTCGATGCGTATAAGTAGCAAACAAACGACTTTCCCGAATGAAACGCCCATTTTGGTACAACAAACACGCCATTATGCAAATGGAGAGCTAAAGAGGAGAACGCACTCTCCCTTCGAATTCGGCTTGATCGGCAGACTTCCTGGCTGCGGCGTTTCAATCAAGTATTGGGGATCAATGTCGGGGAAGTCGGGAGCGGCGGAGAACAAAGAAGGCGGTTCGAGCAATTTCAACATCTGCTGCTGGTTGCCTCCCATCTTATCGAAGATGAACAGCAGCGAGCCCTCTTCCTTTTCCCGCCGTTTTCTCTGGAATTCCCGCCATCGCGTCACTTCGTCTTCGTCTTCGTCTTCGTCTTTGACCTTGACCTTGTCGTTGATCTCGTCGTTGACTTTGATTTTGTTGTTGTCGTTGTCTTCGTTTCCCGCCTCTTTTTCTTTTTCTTTTTCCATCTTCGCTTCCCCTTCGCTCGCCTCCATTCCCGCGGGATCCGGCAAAAGCCGCTGCTTGACCGTCTGCCGCTCATTTTTTCCCGCCAAACCCACCTTTTTGCGCACTTCCTCCCTCTTCCCGCGGCAAATCGGACATTCCTCGGTTTCCCCGGTTTCTCCATTTCCCCGGTTTCCCCGTTCTAAACAGCGGGCGTGGAACGAGTGTCCGCAAGCAAACACCGAAATAGCCTCGTTTTCTGGCAAAAAATCCGCGCCGCACAGCGCGCAGCTGGCGAAACGCCCGACCAAGGGGCGTTTCATCGCCTCGACCTTCTGATGGAGACTTTCGTTGTAATCCCCGCGGTAAATGCGAACGAAATTGGAGTAGGACTCGATGTCCATTTGGAGGGAAAGAATGACCTTGTTAATAATGTTACTCACATCCCGAATTGTGTTCCCGCTGTTCTGGTTCAGCACGCACGACAGCAAAACGGCCAGCGGGATGCGCGCCTGCAGCCGGTCGAACAATTCCTGCAGCAGATTCCCCGCGGTTTTCTCGAGCAACTCCAGTCCCGCGACTATTTTCCGGTTCGCGTTCAGCTCGACCTTGACGTTCAGCGCGCGCCGGATCGCGGAGATCCCCGCGGTGCTGTCGAGGACGAGCGTTTCCCAGGCGGATTTGAGGAACGAGGCCTGGATGGCGTCGAAACTCAGCGGCTGCGCGGCCCGCTCGAAGATCGCCGAGAAAACCGCGGTGATCTCCATCTCCGCCTTCAAGGACAGAAAAGGCCGCTATTTCTGGAGTCGGCGTGGCAGAAATACCTCCAAATCTTTCACGTTGAAGAGGTTCCGTAACTCCCCTTGCAGTCGCTCCGTTACCGCGATGAAACTCCCGGTCACCTCCACGATGGCGCCCTCCGAGTCTCCCTCCAAGTGCTGCAGCAGCGCGCGGCAGAGCCGTTCCACGACGTCGTCGCTGGGTTCCGCGGGGATCGGATCGTTCATCGCGGCAAGCAAAAAAGTGGCGATTTTGGGCGATCTGGGAGGGAGACAATCATCAAAACCCGAACAATTCGTTGGACTTGATGAAGCGAAGCAGAAGCCGCCGGTTTTCCCGCACTACCAGCCCGCCAAAGCGAAGAAGCATGTCGTCGCGCAGCGATTCCCGGCTTTTCTGCAGCAGCGCGTGCAGAACCGCGGGTTTGAGCAGAACCGCGGGGAGCTCGGAGGGAATGCAGAACTAGCGGTGAAACACTGTTCCAAAACGAAACGGTTTTGAGGTACAAAAACACGGCTTTTTCGTCATTTCCAAAAATCGGGAGTATTTTTGCATGGTCGCCTCCCTCCAATAAAAGCTCGTAAACCGCGAACACCGCGCTCCGCAAATAAATCAGCGGGCGGAAATACGGTTCCACGCACTCCGCCAGCGATCGCAGATTCCCGCGGATATCCTGCTGGGCCTCCGAGAGCGTCTAGAACTCACGCCCCCGCGAGGAAAAAAACCGCGGCAAGGTACTGCTCGATGCGGCGGGCGACGGCCGGCGCGTCCCGCGGGGATTGGCGGATCTGGGAGAAGAAAAGGCGGAAGACTTGGTCGTGCAGCCCGCACCGATGAAACGCCTCGACGGTTTCGTCGACGCAGCCGACTTCTAATAGAAGGGCCGCGATGTGCCCCGCAGAACCGCGGTTCATGGGGAGATTGGCGAGAATCCCGCGGAACTGGTCGCGACGCAGCAACGCCGTGTGCTGGGTCAAAAATTCCACGATAGTTTCCCCAGTTTCCACGGTTACCCCTTCCACGCGCTGTTCGCGCAGCACGCTGGCGATCACGTGGAACATCGCCAATTGTGTCTCGGCGTCGCCAATCCCGCGGGAATTCGCTCCCAGCAGTCCCGCCACCGCGGTTGCCGCCATCGCTTCGTACAGTCGCCGGTACGTTTCCGCCTCCACCGCCGCGCGCGTCGCCGCTTCCTCCTCGCTTTCCTCCTCCCCCGCGGGAGATCCTCCCTCCCCGCGGGACTCAGACGACTCTCCCGCGGGGATGGCGGCTCCCGCGGGGAGGACGGGCTTGACGGAGAGGGCGTAGAAGAGCAGGCCGAGGAAGAAGGCGGGATGGCGCGCGAGGAGCCGGTCGAAGGGATTCCCGCGGGGCGTGTCGGCGACGAGCCAGGCGAGGCAGTCGGCCTGGCTGGTGATGCGGCCGAGGGAGTTGAGCGGGGCGTTGCCGAGATTGAAGCCCAGCAAGGCCAGGTGCAGCAGGAACAGATAGAACGACTCCAGTCCCGCGGGGGAGCCGCGCACGCCCAAGACGTCCGGGTAGAACTGGTGGAGGGGGCGGGGCGTTTCGTTCAGCGCGGCGAAGGTGGCTTGGAGGGGGCGCACGAAATCCGCACGGGAATTGATGCTGAGCGCGGCGCCGGCGAGGAGAAAACCGCGGGAGAAGAGGGTCTGCATGACGGCGTCGAGGTCGGAGGCGAACTGGAGTTTCACGAGGCGTTGCTCGATGGCGAAGCAGGTGGCGGGAGTCTGGGTTTCCTCGATGAATTGGAGAAACGCGGCAAGCGAAGAAGGCGGGATTTGCGACAAGCGACCGCACGCGATGTAGTCCAGAAGAACCGCGAAAAACAGACGCGTCGACAGCTCCTCCGCTTCGGCACCATTGGTTCCACTATTGGTTCCACTGTTTCCACTATTGGTTCCACTATTGGTTCCACTATTGGTTCCACTATTGGAGAAATCGGAAGTTTTTTCATTTTCCTCCTTTCCACTATTTGTTCCATCGGTTCCATCGGTTCCATTGGTTCCATTGGTTCCATTGGTTCCACCGTTTCCACTTTTCTCGGTAGGATCGGATTCCCGCGATTCCACGTGGAGTAACGTCAGCACGGAGGTGAACAGCAAATCGGAGCGATTAATCGCGGTGAGCACGTCGAACACGCAGCCCATGCGCAGTCCCGCGGGGAGCGTGTGTTCGCCGTCGAGGAGACGCAGGGCCACGGCGGAGATCCGGTTCACGGCGGAATAATAGCGAATTCTCACCTCGCCGTCCTCGGTGGTTTCCAATTGGTCGGCCAATGTGCGCACCAATTGCGTCCCGACGCGCAGCGCGTTCAGCGAATCCCCGCTCTACATGGGAGTTTCTCCGTTTCCCCACGTCGAGATAGCGGAGAACGCGCTGGTCGGGACTCTCCGCGCGCACCACGACGATCCGATCGCCGCACAGCAAAAACAGCGCGTTCCCCGCGACACAGCTGCTGTTCCCGAAGATCTTGTGGTTCTGGCAGATCCCCGCGGGGGTCGGCTCGCCGCGCAGCGCGGCCTGGAGGCGGGAATTGATGTTTCCGTAGATGAAGCGAAGCTTGGCGGCAGGTTTGACTTCGCGGACGATTTGATTGATGGCGAAGTCGAGCGCGGCAATCCGACCGTCCGCCAGCGCCAAATACGCCAGCGAAGCTCCCGCCAACGCGCACGCGTTGACGATCCCCGCGATTCGGAACGTCGCCGTGGGGGTGATGGAATACGTCACCTGATTGGACGAATCTAATTGTGTCTACCGGTTCAGCGAAACGCCCGGAAGTACCGAAATCGACCAGATTTCGATGAGGTCGGTGTCGCACCGCATAAATTGGAAGGAGTTTCGCTCGCCGCGGCGCCACGCCGTGCTGAGACTGCTCTGCACATAGTTCGTTTTCGATTCGAAGTTCGGCGAGGCGCTACTCACCTCCACCTTCCCGCGGGGAAGCGTGAACAGCACGCGCGTTTCGCCCTGGTCGGCGAGTAAAATCAGCGTGGCTTCGCGGTGCGTGATTGCCACCAAATCTGCCGCCAGCGTTTCTTCGCGGCCGTCGTTCCCGCCCTCGCCGTTCCCCGCGGAATTGGTGCGTCTCAGCGCGCAGCGGCGCACGGAGAAGGGCAGCACGGAGAGGTCGACGACCTGCCCGAACTGCGCGGCCTGAAACACGCGCACGGAGTTCACCGCGGCGGAGAAAAGCTTCCGCGTGAAGGAAGTGACGTTCACGTTGCCGTCGTAATCCGCGGACAAAACCGCCTCGTTGCTCAGCACGCGCACGAACACCACCGCCGTGGCGTGCACTGACGCGAACGACTTGAGCAGCGTGCGCCGCTCGACGCTCAGCACGTCGATAGCGCCGCTGGAATACCCGATCGCGCACACGGCGCCCGACGCGTCCGCGCCGAGCGAGAGAACGCTGCCGATGTCCGCGCAGTTCTCGGGGC
Source organism: Blastocystis hominis (assembly GCF_000151665.1). NCBI lineage: Eukaryota > Bigyra > Opalinata > Blastocystidae > Blastocystis > Blastocystis hominis. The sequence goes on from NW_013171815.1 coordinate 805,841, forward strand.
TCCCGTGCACGAACGGGGCGCTCGAGGGCGAGGAATCGGAGGGAGACACCGGCGTGGAGAAGAAGGGAGACGGGGAATCGGGGGTCCGATTGGGGAAAAAGAGAACCTGCGATTTGCTCATGCCCACGATCACCGAGGTCGGCGTCACGAGGAGGGCGTTCGGGAGGCCTGTGCCGCTCGTTTTGTAGGTCTTGGCGTTCTCGTGGAGGAAGGAGTCGCTGGAGCTCTCGTTGGAGACGAGCATGCTGACGATGTCCGCGTCGATGATCGATCGGGGCTGCGTGGTGGACGTACTCGATATAACCTCTAGGGTGGTGGTGATCTCGGTGTCTGGGGCCGCCTGTGCGCCCTGATGGGCATGCATGTACTGAAGGGCGCCATCGAGCGTCCATTTAGGGTGATCTGTGACTTGTGTGGCAGAGGGAGCGAATAGATCGAAATAGGCCGAGAAACGGGAGATGATTTGATCGTTCAGACTTGGCACCGGCGGATTGTACGCTTCGAATGGACGATCTCCGATCTTCATGATCGGGTACTCCGCCTCATCGAAGGTGAACTCCTCGATCGACCCTTCCGGACCCTTGACGTCCTTATCCACCAGCAAGTCCAGCAGATAATTTACTTCCTTGTAATCGTCGAATTTCAACTGGATTGTCTTGGTTCTGGACGCGACACTCTCCTTTGCGTGGAGATCACTGTATGCTTTGTTCAAATCGTCTTCAAAGGTGGAAGATGCCTGGACTGCGTAGGTTGAGGCTCTCCGTGTGCGCAATTGACGCAAGCTCTTTTTGTACTCTTCCGGATATAAATATCTACATGCTCAACACCCCAATATTCCAAATACTCATATTCCACTTCATCCTCTTCAAGGACATCCATGATATCGATTCCGGACATGTCCAACGGGACATCGTAGTCCCTATCCGGTTCATTCATGATATTCAATACTTCCTCTGTGATACAACTCATGATTCAAGAGAAAATCTTGTACAAAGACACATTCAAAATAGTCCCGATTTTTGGAAACAAACAAGTCAATTGTCTATTCTTCTTCAGAGAATAACGATGATAGTAAGCGTAAGAATAAATAATAATAGTAATAAACGAATGGATGAGCGAGCAAACGAACGAACGCACGCACAAAACTCAAGCCAGGATCGTCTCATCACGCAAGTACTCTCCCACATCGGACTGATGCAGAATGCAAATACTCTACTCCTCACACCTCGCGCGAATGCTCACAGCAGCATCGAGATCGCGAATCACGTCCGTCGTCTGCGCGGTGATTCCGAATCCAAGCGGCACGTTGTTCATGTTGAAAACCACCACACCGGCGTATTGGGGACAACCCTCCGAAATACGCGCCAGACCTACACCCATCATGCCACAAACGCAGTAGAAACCTCCTTTCGTAATGTGGTTGCCGTACAGGAACGACATCTCGGCACTTGGCTTCACCCACACTTTGTACTAGGGGGTACAATTTTTGAATTCAGCATACCTGGGCATACTGTGCTAGAAAATCGAGGGCGGTGATATGAAGGCGGAACTTGTGATTCTTATTGAACCGGCCAAACTTCGTTCCGATGCTCATTAAGTTATCTCGAGACACATTTACAGCGACTCGGAGCAATTTCTCACTACGAATCGCACGAGAAAAGAAAAAGGGAACCTGATATAGTAAACACGGTCTTTATGGAGACGAAAGCAATGGGGATCATCCTGCTGGTTCACAAGTTGCTCCACATTCGAGCCGATGCTACAGGTCAAAAAGTCCACAATGCAGCTTACTATTTTGTCAATTTCGCATACAAGACCTTAGTTTCTTCTTGAGTAAGAGGACGCATGTTTCCCAAGTTCCGAAATGGCAAAGAATGAAAATTGTTTGCTACTTCGTATCCAACAAACATCTGGGAGAAAGCAATTAACTAAAAATATCGTCGTTTTCGTCCACATAAATAATCTCGTCATCCTCGGTTAAAACAGAATGAATCGTTGAAAAACTCACATTCTTGCTCCTTGGGGAAATGCAGTACGGCGACAAAATAGGCGTCAAGCTTGATTCCTCAATAAATCGGTGCGCTGGAATGGGAGAGAGGGAACGGCGCCGAACAGGCGAGATGCAAACATCCTGCTTGTCCTCGATATCGTCAATCACATTGCTGACTTGTGTGTGCTCCATTTCTTGCTCCTTTTTGGCACTGGGAACACAATCCAAACTATCAGTGCTGGCAGTACTATCGACACTCTCATTACTATCAACACTATCAGCGCTATCAGCGCTGTCAGTACTTTCCGTAACATCATCACTGTCCTCACTTTCCTCGATATATTCGATTTCGTAGATATACTCGACTTCTTCCTCACTATCCGTTTCAGAAACCTCTTCAATGATCTCCTCAGCTACGTCCTCCTCATCTTCTACGCCTTAAAACCATTTTCGAGAACCACTTTTTGTATAGCTCTTCATGAATAACAAACGAGCGTTCCGGTTTTGTTCTGTGTTGATTCCACTCTTCTTCTCTCGAAAGCCCAAAAGAACTTTGTCGAACAAACAAAAACATACCCCTCAACTTTTTCTTAATCCTCATCCTCCTTAAAACCAATATCTCCATACTGGAACACTCCGATCCGATCCTCCTTCGCGTCCTGCATATAATCCTTCATACTCTGCAGAATCTTCGGATACGCCGCAAATCGCTTTTCCGCTCCCTTCTCCAAGCGTCCCCATCCCTCACTCAGCATCATTTCGTTCATGCTGACGTCCTCATCTCCCTCTCGATACAGGAAGCACACCAGCCGATTCTTCGCATCGCGAAGCACAACCCGCGCTTTGTACGTTTCGCAGTCCGCCAAGTCGCGCAGACACGCTCTGCTTTCCTCGGCCCACTCTCCGCTCTGCGGCACATCCACTCCCGCCAACACGCATTCCCGCGCCAATCCAGGAATTCCCGCGATGGTCGCGTCCAGCTCCCGCAGCGCCGACAGCGAGGCTTCCCCGCGGTCGCCGGTGTCGATGGCGAACATGCGCAGCACGGTGCGTCCGGGGTTCCGCGGATCTTTCGCGATTTCCTCCACGCGCCTTGGCCTCAGCCCGCCCCTCCTCGATTACCCGCGGTTCCACGTCTTCCCTCGCAGCCACGCGTACACCGCGCCGTTCCGCGCCTGCAGCACCGGCCGGTCATTCTGCCGGTCAATCTTCTCTCCTTCCCGCCATCCTACCGGCACCGGCAGTCCCGCCAAAACTCCCGCCACGCGCTGCAGCGCGGCCCGGTCCGCCGCCGCGTTGACGAAGAACACGTTTCCCGCGGGAATCGCGGTCACCGCGCAGTCCATCTCCCCCGCGACGGCCTGCTCCCCCGCGGGTTTGGGCTCCCGCCAGTTGGCCCAGCATCCCTTGCGCTGGCTGCGCGCGGCTTCCTCGGCGTCGAGGAGCGCGTCGGCGTCGAGGCAGAAGGGCAGCGCCTTGTCGTTCACGAAAACCGCGCCCTCGCGAAGCAGCCACAGCGCCAGCGAGCCGCCCTCCCGCGGGAGATACACGTTCCCCACGTAGTTTCCCGCCTTGTCCACGCTCAGGACCTCCATTTCCACCGGCCGCTGCGTCGAAACGCCCCGAAACGCCCTACCTGCAGAAAGTGGAAACGCGTGAGCAGCAGCGATTCGTCGCCGAAAACCGCGGGTTCGCCTTTCCCGCTATTCTGCGGCGCGCGCACGCCCTGCAGCGAGAGCGACAGCTGGCAGTTTTCCGCGGGAATGACCATCAAAAAGTGCGCGGCGGAGAAGACGAAGTCGATGTACCCCTACGTCAGAGATCCCCGCGGGACTCACCGAGAGGCGTTTCTTCTGCTTCAGGAAATGGAGGGAAGTAACGGCCAGCGTGCGGTCGGCGCTGTAATCAACGCGGCGTCCCGCCTTCGGCGGTTTCCCCATATGGATTCCCCGTTTCTCCGATTTGGCGCGATCTTCCGCGAGCAGAAGCGCGTCGTAATTCTCGGCGCGCGGATCGTCGGTTTTGTGCCGCACCACGCTCGCCAGCCCGCGCCGCGTCATTTCTTCGCCCAGATCCACCGGCTTCGCTCCCTCCAAAACCACCGAGCAGTGCGCGTACGTCGTTCCCTCCACCACGCGCTCGTACGCCACCGTCACGTGCACCGACTTCCCCGCGCACAGCCAGATCAGCGCCTCCTTCGCCTCCACCGCCCACGGCTCGTCCGCCACGTTTTTCTTCGCGTTGCCTAACCGCGGGGATCGCACCGAAGCCAGATTCACGCGCCGCTGCGAACTCAGATACCGCGGGGATTTGTCGTCCAGCAGAATGATCAGCGAGTCCCCGGACAGCACTTGGAATACTGTTCCGTGGATCGCGTCGTACTTCGACGTCGCGGGCTTCTACGCGTCAGAACCGCGGGAAACACACACCCAATCCTTCCAAATGCGAAGCCGCTCTTTTTTGGCGGCAAGCTCGGCGGCACGGTACTCGGCAATTCCCGCGGGGAGGAAGTTTCCGGACCAATCCTGCAGCTTGGCGAGTCCCGCCTTCAGCAGCTCGATAGCGATGTTTCCCCGCGGGTGATCGATGCGGCCGAAGAAGTTCTGCGCGGTGAGTGGATCGGGCGATTAGAAAACGTTGAATTTGTCCATTCCGTCGATGAAAATCACAACGCTGCGATTCAGCAAGCGAAGCTCCGAAAATTGCCGCGATTCCTGCGATAGCGGCTCGTACGTTGCTGATACAGTAATCATTCTCTCCATGAAAGGTACCGGCGCCTTCGGCGGAATAGGTGATGCGCGGACTTTGCACGCCAGCGAGATGGAGCATGATCATGTCGTGCGTGTCGGGGAGGTAGAGACGGAACGTGCTGCCGTCGCGGACTTGTTCCACGATTCCAACCAACGGAAGGCCCTTGTTTGCTTTGAAGAACGACTCGGGATCGGACATTGTCCAGTTTACGCTGCGCAGCACGCGCTTGTCGCCCCAGATGCCGCGGTGAGCGCTGCGAGCATCGGATTGCAGACGGAGCAGCGATTCGTACAATTCCTTTTGACCTTTATCGTCGCGCTCCGATCGCACGGTTACCATTCCGTGCTCTACCACGTCGCGCAGAACGTCCTTCCCCTTGAATTCCAGAGAGGCGAACGAACGACTGATCGCATCCACTTTGTAGAGCACCTTGAATTTGACAACTTGACCGATAAGCATCTTCCGAAGATATTCGCGCGATTCCCAGCCGTAAGGCTCCTCCGCTCCCTTTTCATTAAAGGCAACACGGGGAGCCTGGCAAAAAGCCAAAGAGAGTTGCATTTCCGGAGCCAGGCCACGCTACACTATCAGATCCCTCCCAAAAGAACACACCGTTGAATTGCCAACGAGCACAACCGTATCTCCTGATAAAACAGACTTCACCGTACCAAATCCTATCGGTTCACACGGTATCCATGTCGCTTACCTTGCATTGTAACAATATAAATAAATAAAACCTGTCAAGGAAAAAAGTCCAGAAAATGGGAATCATTATTCCTAATACCATTCGAACAATCGAAAAAACTTGGATTCAGCAAGTATTAAGGAGAGCTAGTATTTTTGTAAACCTACATGCGGGTGTGATGGGATTTGAAGCAGTAGGAATCAATACCTTCGCGTATCTATTGTTCAATCACCCACTCCCTCAGTCAATCAATCCTCTATCTCCGTATTCAACAAACAATAACAAAGAAAAAGCCATGCAGACAAAGACTTAACAATTGCACTTCTCCGTGGTAGCAGGCTTCACAGCGTCCAAATCGACCACATCCGGAACGTACTCTTCCTCTCCCTCCTTCTGTGCAATCGCCTGTCTCAGCACATCGAAAATGGCGGCTTCGATGTTGATGTTCTCCTTCGCACTCGTCTCAAAATAATGCATCGTCTATTCGAATCAGCCGTTGATTCCCATTCCTTCCTACCGTCACACGGCGAGAACGAGCCCATTCCTCGACCTCCTCCTTTGTGACCATGCGTTCGCTCTCCGGAACGTCCACCTTGTTTCCAACAATCACGAAGGGGAAGTTCAGAGGATCCGCCGGAGCGGCAGTCACCAAGAACTCATCCTGCCACTTCTCCAGGTTCTTAAATGTCTGCAATTCAAAATTTAGAAAACTTCCTTACCTTCGCGTTCGTTAAATCGAACGCTAAAATACAAGCATCCGTACCACGATAGAAAGACGAGCCAAGACTCTGGTAGCGTTCCTGACCAGCCGTATCCCAGATCTAGTGCCTAAGAGTACAACTTTGCTACGTACCTGGACCGAGTAAGGAGTATTATCGATCATGACGTCACGAGGGAAGAAGTCCGCTCCAATCGTCGATTTATACTTATCAGAGAACTTGTTGAACACAAACTGCTGAATGATGCAGGTCTTACCGACACTATGCTTATTAGTGTTTTCCTTAAAAAAATACCTGCTATCTCCGAGAATAATAAGCTTAAGAGATGATCTACGTTTACTAGCGGACATTCCTACAAATCGATGAAAAACTAGATGAATCTGAGCTTCCTCTCAATAATGACCCAAAACCGCGGTTTTCTTAATTTTGAATCAAAAAGTGTTGTATCGCAAAACAACGCAAACGAACATTTCTACAGAAGGGATGACAAGTCCTCCTCGAGGACAGGCGCCGCCAGCTGCTCTTCACTCTCTTCCTTCCCCTTCTTCACTTTTCTACATGTTCCTCTCTCCGCATCGCCATACTTCTCCTTTCTCTTCTTCTTCTTATCAAACTTCGCCTGCGTCGTGATTTCGTCGCGCTTGACGCCATGCTTCGCAATCTTCTTCAGTTCGCGTTTGCTACCGCTCATCTCCTCCTTCTCTCCCTCTACTTCGTCTTTTTCAGCTGCAACATCCACTGCGGCACCTCAAACCCGCTAATATTCATGACATTCGCGATCGATCGCAGCATCGGCTTGTCTTCCTCCGTAAAAAAAGTAATCGCCTTTCCCTTGCGTCCTGCTCGTCCCGTCCGTCCGATCCGATGGATATAATCCACTCCACTCTGCATGACATCATCGCCTCGCTCCCACCTGCGGAAAATCGTAATTAACCACGGTATTCAGCCCCAAAAAGTCCAGTCCGCGGCCCAATAGATCCGTCGCGATCAGCACCCACGTTTCTCCGGTTCGGAACCGATTGATTGCCGCGGTTCTGGCGAGATTTGACAGATCCGAGTGGATCACATCCACGTTTACCCCTTTTTCTCAGCCCCGCGGGGATCCTACGGTCATAGGCGAGCTCCGTGTAGAGCTGCCGCGCGCGGTCTTTGCTCTGGACGAAGACGAGCATCGGCGGTTCGAATCCCTGGGAGAAAAACCGCGGGGAAGGCCTACTTCGCGGAGGAGATTGCGGATGGCGATGAGTTTTCCCTCCTCGTTGCCTAGAATGAAGCCCTCCCCGCGGGACAACCACAGTAGACGAGGGACTGCTCGACGTCGGAGGTGGTAGTGTTTTTGTGTCCCACGATGACGCGGATTGGGTCGCGAAGCACGGTCCGCGCGATCGCTTCCACGCCCTGCGGCAGCGTCGCGCTGAATAAAAGACGCTGCAGACGCGGGTTCGAACACGCGGCCATGATCTCGTCGATCTGTGTGGGAGGGTGGAAACGTGGAAACCTGTTCGATGAAGCCGTCCTCGAAGAGCTTGTCGCCCTCGTCGAGAACGAGGATTTCGGCCTGGGAGAGATCGATGATGGAGGCGGAAATGGCGCTGATGAGACGCAGAGGCGTGCTGATGAGACAGTCGATCGACTGCTTGCCTTCCTGGAAAATGGGCCACGTGGACTAGGGAGAGTGTGAGTGAATGAATTCAAGAATTAAAGGGAGGTGCAGAGGAGGGTTTTACAACTGTAAGAGAGAGAATGAGAGACAAGGAAGCAATGGAGAATTCAATTGATCGATCGATTGATTGGTCAAAACCCGATCAAAAATGATTCAACCAATTGATTCGATTGATCGATTCATTCATTCATTCATTCAATTGCTTCCATTGACTCATTTCATTCATTCAAAACCCGATCAGAACTCATTCATTCATTCATTCAAAACCCGATCACAATTCATTCATTCATTCATTCATTCCATTCCTTACCTTGGACAGAACCTTCGATTTGATTCCGCTTCGTTCTCCCAATCGCAGCAAATGCCTGTGCACCTGCGCCGCCAACTCCAGCGTCGGCGTCAAAATCACCGCGCGGATGTGCTACGATGCACCTCCGTTTCCACCATTCACCTCCGTGCCGTGCGCGTTTCGACGCTGAAGGATCGGGAGCAGATACGCCGCCGTTTTAACGGAACCTGTCGGGACAATGCCCAAAAATTCGCGGGTCTGGATGATTATGGGAATCGACTGCATCTGAATCGGGGTCGGCTCTTTATATTCTATTAAAAAATCAGTGGGATGATATGAGTAACATACCAGAATTCTCGATGTTCTGAAGAATCGTTTCTTTCAGCTTGGACTGGTCACTTCGGAATGGCATGTTCTCAAAGGTATATATAGGCGCGGGAATGTCACCCCCTGATACAGATATGCGCATGGATTGACGGAATTTGTTCACTCCACTTTCTCTACGACTTTTGAGACCAGTGAAGAATATACGCGGAATAGGTGGATTGACTTGCTGAACTAGTGCTCTTCACACTCGAATTGTCTAAAGATGGCCTTCTCTCTAGGAATGAGCCAATTCTCACCCAACCAAGAACCTACCCAGTCGATCATGCTTCCAAACGTTGAGCATATTCTTCGACTGACTAACCAATGATCCACCCCTAAACTTGGATACTCGCTATCATTACGCTTTAACACGTCATCCGAGGTAGGGATATCAATGGTGGATTTGTGAATTGTTGTCTGCACTTTCTGGTGCTCTATCCAATCACTCCAGAAGTCGACACCCACTATTCCCCTTAGCTGAGGGATCTTTGTTTTTCTGATTCGTTTCCTTGAAGTGCAATCCGTACCCTAGTAAAAAGAACGAAGCTTGACTCATTTAAGAAAATGTATAACAAACATGCAACAACCTCTTAGAATACACCTTCACGGATCTCCCTCATCGTCTTTTGCTCGAATTCCTTCAAAATGATAGGGAATTGAAGCAAGTTCTCCGGCTTCTTCATCTCATAAAACGCATCAAAACTCGTAAAAACCCGAGAAAACAACTCCTGATAGAAGTACAGCGCTCTTTCTTCCAGACTCATCTTCGTTCCCTCCACATCCACAGAATAAAACTCGCGATCGACCAAGCGTTTCTCCATCCACTGCAGAATAATTCTACAACGCATTCATTCGACGCTGCATACGATGATAATTGGATTCCCGTGATTGCCATCGGATATCCGCCCCGCGTTACGTCATTCTGTCTAATCATGACCAACTCTTCTAGAATCGCACCGAAGGCAATTCAGGGCGTCGCTTGCATGGTGTCGAGCGTAATAAACCAAATTGCTGAGACTTAACACGCCCAATCCACGGAAATCTGTGGCTGGATCCCGCCCTTGAAAGCCGATTTCGCTCCATTGATCCGAGTCACGCGCTTTCAATGGCTATGAAATAAAACGCAGAGTTTATAAAAAGAGATACAATATTCGGACGCAATAAAGACCACAAATCCATTAAAAGAGCTTCATGATCAGGATTCTGTCGATCGTATCTACTCATGATAAGAAAAAAACAATAATCAATTGTCAAGTGAGTACTTTTCATTCTTTAATGTATCCGTGATTTTAAGAGCCACGTTGGTTCCCATTAACTGGTGAAAACATTTATCCACGTTATTCTTGAATCTAATCGTTAGTTCTCAACAACCAAATCCACGATTCGTTAAAATAAGAAGCATCGCGATTCACTTCCGCTTCCAACATAAATGACTTTGTAGTATCATTAATATTGAAAATTTCGTGTTGACGAAGTGTCTTGCGGGTCTAAAGAACAAAGCGTTTTCATTCATTACCCCTGCAAATCGATCTTCGTGCATAATGCAATCTAGTATCTTGTCTGTCATCTTCGGAGTATGCTCTCCAGCACACAGAATACGAACCGCTAAGGTCTTGCCTACAACTCAAATACAGCGCGAATCCAAACCTGTGACCCAAGAGAGCAATGGATTAATCACATAAAGCCAGCAACCATTCCAAATAGCCGAGAAACACGAGATAATCCAATTCACCGATTGAATTATATTGTCACTCCAAGAGTATCCCTCCGGTATGTAAGCAGACATAAGAAAGAAGAACAGCAATGAGAACTTTGCGTTTGCCAGAATACTCGAATAACCGTACTCTCGATACAATTCTCTGTTTAAGAAAATCCTTAGTCCTCTGCAAATCTTGATAGCAATATGAGCGAAGAGGATTCCTATCTGTACTAAGTTCTCCAATGTACTTATTTGCTAGAGTGAACTTTCACATCACCGCAAAGCTTGGCTTTGGAGAAAGCATTAAGATCTGTGGCAATATACCGGCTCTTGGAAATAACGCAAATAAAAATAGTTTGGAATTGGTAACAACTCCCGAAAAGTGCGGTTGCGAGAGTTTTTCTCATGTCCAGATACCCTCTCTGGTACAACGTGGAACCGGTAAAGGTTCCAAAAGGCAAGGTGCTTCATTTCAACGTCCTGATCTATTGCGGCACGAAAATGATCGTAAATCTTTCACCAACGAGCGTTAGAATTAGAGACAAGAATCCAAGACCCAACATGCGATCAAGGTGGACAGTAATCGGATCTTACTCGTTTTCCTGTTCTAGAAAGCATAGACATCGTTCACACCCTCGATGAGCCGAGCATTCAGCAAGTCCCCAGCATCGCTCTCAGTTCGTTGAGTTGGAGCTCATCCACCACATCACTGCGCCGAAATCAAAATTCATCTTACGTACGCACTCTCTATTCAACCCCGCTATTTTTCAGCGCTCTATCAGCGACATCTTCCCCACGACCAATGTCAAGCACTCCCTGCTCCTCGTGTCCCAATTCCTCCCCATCAACCTCACCCGCCGCTCCGACGGCCATTGGCGCGCCGAATTCGACGAGCTTCGCTTGTTGGCCGGCATCACCTGGAAGTCGTACTACCAAACCTTCAACAGGTACGATTCCTTGATCGGGTTTTTACCATCGCAGCCAGGCCCGGTACGTGGGGTGCATCCCGCTGGATATCGAGATCCCGCCGTCGGACCGGCAGGAGGTCGAGGAAGTTCTCCGCGAACTGAACTGTTTCCCCGTGTTTCTCGACGAGTCCGTGCTGCGCCAGCATTACCACGGTTTTTGCAAGAAGATCTTGTGGCCGGTGCTGCACAGCAGCGTGAACATGTGGGATTCCCGCGGGGAATTGAGCGTAGGTTCAGCAAGGACAACATCTTCGCGGATCGGCCGCTGATGGACGAGTTGTTCAACGCGTACTCGCAGGTGAACGACGCGATCGCGCGCGTCGTGATGCAGATGTACAGTTGTTCGGCTCGGATCAAGGATAGTCATAAAGAGGACGAGATCATCTGGATCCAGGGCTATCAATTGATGCTCGTGCCGTCTTCCTTGTCGCGGAAACTCAAAACGCCCACGCGGATCGGCATTTTCTTCCACACGCCGTTCCCCTCCTCGGACATGTTCCGGATTCTGCCGTGTAGCCGTCGGTTATTCTCTCTTTTATCCTGCAGGGCGCGAGAGCTTTCTGCACAGTCTCCTCGCGGTGAACCACATCGGTTTCCACCTTTTCGAGTATCTTCGGCACTTCGCGAACACGGTGCGTCGCATGTTCGGCGTGCAGCTCCGCAACGGCGAGCACGGCCACAGCTACTTCGACTACAACGGCCGCAAGATTCTCGCCTCCTGCGCGTTTATGGGCATCGAATCCAAGGTGGTCTACGAGTCCATGGAGACCGAATCCTACCGCGCCGAGCGCGCCAAACTCCTCGAGCTCATCGGCTCGCGCCGCGCCGTGGTCTCCATCGCCTACCTCGAGCGGCTCAAAGGCTTCCTCCTGCAGCTGCAGGCGCTGCAAGCGCTGCTCCTGCAGTTCCCCGCCTACCGGGAGAGCGTCGTGTTCCTCCTCGTGGGTCTGGACGCGCAGGGCTGCAGCGACTTCGAGCAGTCGCGCGAGGAGGTCCAGGCCATGGTGACCAAGCTCAACGCCATGGTGGATTCCCCGCGGCCCGTCGTGGTCTACCGCGAGGCGCAGTTCCTCACCGCGGCGGAGCGCGCGGCGTTCTGGTCGGTGGGGTCTATCCTGGCCTGCACGCCGATCCGCGAGGGCATGAACGCGTTCCCGCTGGAGTACACGGCCGCGCACGCGCACGACCCCGCGCTGGGGCCCGGACTCATCATCCTCTCCGAGTTCACCGCGCCCGCGCGCGTGCTGAGCGGCGCGCTGTACGTGAACCCGTGGTCCGTCGTGGACGTGGTGGCCACCTACCGCAAGGCGCTGGAGATGGGGCCGGACGAGCGGCAAGGCCGCTTCGAGAAGATCTCCCACTTCGTGCTGAAGAACCCCACGAGCACGTGGATCGACAAGATGCTCCGCGACATGTCCAGCATCCCCGTGAGCAAGGAATGCAGCGAGGTCTCCCTCGGCCTCGGCTACTTCCGCCGCGTCATCGAGCTCCGCCCCAACTTCCAGCAGCTGCAGCCCAACTCCGTCGGCGACCTCTGGCTCTCCGCGCGGAAAAAGGCGCTCTTTCTGGACTACGGCGGCACGCTGGTGGACCAGGACAACTACAAAGGCAGCGAGCGGCTGAACGCCATGCAGGGCCAGGGCTCCTTCCGCTCGCCCTCGCCGACCATCCTGCACGCGCTGCAGACGCTCTGCGCGAGCCCTGACACCTGGGTGTTCGTGGTGAGCGGACGGTCGCGCGCCGAGATGGAGCAGTCGCTGCGCGCCGTGACGCACCTCGGACTCGCCAGCGAGGAGGGCTACTTCTACCGCTTCCCCGACAAGTACGGACGGTGGAAACGTGGAACCTAGAACGTGCTGGACGCGGCTGACGGAGAACCGCGAGGAGAAGTGGCGCGATGTGGCGCAGGCGCTGATGGAGCGGTTCTGCACGACGACGAACGGGACGTTCGTGGAGCTGAAAGAGAGCGCGGTGCTGTGGCAGTTCAAGGACGCGGATCCGGTAGATCCCCGCGGGGAGAGTGAGGGGTAGGACTTCGGGCAGATGCAGGCGATGGAGCTGGAGGACGACCTGAAATCGACGCTGGAGGCGTTCGACGTGGAGGTGCTGAAGGGAAGGGACTACGTGCAGGTGCGGTCGAACGCGGTGAATAAAGGCGTGCTCGTGACGCAGGTGCTCGAGACGCTGCGCAGAAACTATAACGCGGAGGTCGATCTGGTGATCTGTCTCGGCGATGACACCACCGATGAGGCAATGTGGAAACGGGGAAACCGGGTGAGGCGTAGGTTTGAGGCCGCGACGCAGTATGTCGAGGACAAGGAGGCGGGCGTGAAGAGAGAGGCGGTAGGCGAGGAGAGCGAGTGGGACGTAGGTGACCTGCACGGTGGGAAGGAAGCCGTCGAAGGCGCAGTACTATGTGAATGATGTGTCCAAGGTATCCGATATTTTGAGCAACATTAAGAATATCGTGGGTGGTGGGCATGCTATGCGATGTAGATCGATCGGACGAACCAAACGCGCGAGGCGGAAGAACTGATGACGGATGAGGGAAGATGGGATAACGACATGGGCGGAGATCCGAGAGGAAACTCGGACGGAGCTGTTTTCATTTAATCTAATATATATTGTATGTTAACTGTTTGTTAGAAAATCGGTTCGTCAGAAGGCCACTCGTCTCGTTTTGATAGAGCCTCAAATGAATAAAGTGGTTCACTACTGTATGCTGTTGATAGTTGCGCTTTTCGTGTTTTCCTCCCAGGCTACAATTTCAACGATTTCATTGTACTTTTCTTTCATTCGTAGGGTGTAAATCGTAGGTATTTAAAGCGGGAAGCGACCAAAACCCCATTGGTAGCCGTTTTGACTGCTCGCTGTTACATGTAGTTTTTAATTCCTTGGACCGAGGAGGCAGTCGTAAGAGAGGATTCCTTACTAGGGCTTGGCGGCACTCTATTTGCGTATAAGTGGAAATCGGTGAACCCGGTAAAGGAGGAACTCAAGACAGATATCGTTAAACACATGTATGACCGTGTTGTGAATGTGAAGCAAACGTACACTCTAAAGGAAATTCAAATCCAAAGAAAGCAGCCATTGTACAATTGTTTGTTTGAAACAGGCGAAGTGGTGTGTACCCTATTTTACTATTGTACTTTTCCTTATCGTTGTTCGTTTTGAACGATGAGTGCACAAATTTCGAATTTTGAGTTTCTCACTGTTTGTAAAACCGTGTGCACAATCGATCTGTCTGCATTTTAAGTGTCTCTGTGACAAAAGCAAGTGATTCAAAATACGCAAGAACTTCGGAATTCCAAAAGTACCGGGATTTAAGTGAAATGACCTAAATATATCTTGGTTGAGTCGTATTCAACTGAATCATACTATCAACTAAATATGGTAGGCGAATTTGGTTCGTAATGATTGTATAGCCCCTTCAACTTGACATCCAGGTTCAACTCTCTCTATTTATACGATTTATAGAAACTATTAGTGAATCACTCCGAAAGAGTGAAGTGTGTAGACATGCACTCGACAGAGCCCTGGATTCTGACTTCCCTCTTCTCCGGCAAGTTGTATATTTGGAATTACAACACGGGAGACGTGGTCCGCCAGTGGGACGTCACCAACACTCCTGTTCGTGCGTGTAAGTTTATTGAGCGAAAGCAGTGGGTGATTGTGGGCTGTGATGATCTGAAAATTCGCGTGTACAACTACAATACTGCAGAAAAGGTCGCTTTGCTCCTGCGTTGTCATCTAGGTAACCGAGTTCGATGCGCACTCCGACTACATTCGCTGCATCGACGTCCACCCTACGGAGCCTCTGATTCTCTCCGGCGGTGACGACATGATGATCAAGCTGTGGAACTGGGAGCAAAACTGGCGTAACGTGCGAGTACCTACTCCTGTACTGATTTCGCTAACCACCAGACATACGAGGGTCATTCCCATTATGTCATGCAAGTGAAGTTCAACCCGAAAGACAGCAACACGTTCGCTTCCTGCTCCCTCGACAACACGATCAAGGTCTGGGGCCTCAACACGAGCTCGCCCTACTACACGCTCAACGAGCACAAAGCCGGTGTGAACTGTCTCTGCTACTCCCCCGCGGGAGACAAGCCGTATCTCCTCTCCGGCTCGGACGACAAGGTACTCGGTTTCCACGTTTGAGGAGCCTAGACGATCCGCATCTGGGACTATCAAACGAAAACGTGCATCCAGACGCTGGAAGGCCACACGGAGAACATAACCGCGGTTCTCTTCCACCCGAAGCTGCCAATCATCGTGTCGGGGAGCGAGGACGGGTCTCTGCGGATCTGGCACAGCGTGACGTACCGGTAGGGATGTGTACAAACTGCGAGGTAGCTGCGAGCTGACGCTGAACTACGCGAGCGGCCGCGTGTGGGCGGTGGAGAGCGCGGAGCAGTCGAGCAAGGTGGAGAGAGGAGAGAGAAGGTGAGGCGTAGCTGGGAATCGGGTTCGATGAGGGATCCGCGGTGATCCAGCTGGGGTCGGAAGTGCCGATTTTGTCGATGGACGGGAACGGACATGTGATGCTGTGCGATAACGGGGACATCCGAACCGCCATCCTGCAGAATCTGCACTGCACCGAGGAAACCGCGCTCAGCCCCGTGTACAAAGATATATCCGTGAGAGAATGGGTGAAGGGATGAGTGGATTGATGGATGGGTGGATGAATGGATTGATCGGGTTTTGAATGAATTGAATAAATGAATGGATTGTGATCAAATTGAATCATCTTTGATTGAGTTGTGATCAAATTGAATGAATTGTGACCGGGTTTTGATTGAATGATTTATGATCGGATCTTGAATGAAATGAATGAATTGTGACCGGGTTTTGACTGAACCCCTTGCTCGCCTCTCTGTTTGCATTTCTCATCCATCCCTTCCATCCACTCATCCCTTCCATCCCGCTTCGCTTCCTTCACTCCACCTCGGTCGCAGCGAGCTCTTCCCCCAGTCCCTCCACTACAACAACAACGGTCGCTTCATGCTTCTCTGCGGCGACGGCGAGTACTCCATTTCCACCACGCGCGTCCTCCGCTCCAAGTGCTTCGGGCCCGCGCTCGAGGCCGTCTGGGCCGCCGACGGCAACGGCGACTACGCCGTCAAGGAGGTACGATCCCCGCGGGAGCCCCCATCTAGACGCCGTCGCGCGTGAAGCTGTTCAGCAACTTCAAGGAGAGCTACACGATCGAAACGCCCTTCCAGGTGGAGAAGATTTTTGGCGGGAAGATGCTGGGCGCGCGCGGGCAGAACTTCCTGGTGTTCTACGACTGGCAGTCGGGCGACGTGGTGCGGAAGATCGACGTGGCGGCGACGGTAGTCCCGCGGGGAGGCTGCGAGGTAGAGCGTGTTCTGGAACGAGGAGGGCTCGCTGGTGGTGATCGGGACCGCGGACGGCTTCTTCGTGCTGGCGGCGGAGGAGACGGAGGCCGGCGTGGCGTTCGAGCTGCTGCACGAAGTGGGCGACGCCGTGGTGAGCGGGTGCTGGGTGGGCGCGTGCTTCCTCTACACCACGGAGAAGGGATTCAAGTACTACGTCGGCGGCGAGGTCATCATCGTCAAACACCTCCAGTCCCGCGGGTTCCTTCTCGGCTATCTCGACAAGGAGAGCGTCGCCGTGCTCGTCGATAAGGACGTGGGGGTCGGGGCCGGGCGTCAGGCGTAGAAGAATTTAACCGCGGTGCCGCTCGATCGCGCGCTGCTGCGGTACCAAACCGCGGTTCTGGCGAAGAATTTCGAGCTGGCGAACTCGATCCTGCCGGAAATCGGGCAGCAGGAACTGGAGAAACTTTCCCTGTTTCTCCAAAGCCAGGGGTTCCTGGAGGAAGCGATGAACGTGACGCGGGACGCGATGCGGAAGCTGGATTTGGCGATCAGCATGAAGAACGAGAAAACCGCGATTCAAATCCTCGAGGAAATCAGCGAGGAGGGACCGGAGATCGCCAAGTACTGGTCGCAGATCGCGGAAATCTGCATGGCGAAGGGCGACATCCCCACGGCGCTGGTGGTCCCGCGGGGAAGAGGTGAGATGTAGAAATGCAACGAGCACGCGAAGGACTTCAGCACGATGCTCCTCATTGCATCCTGCTACAGCGACGCGGAGCTGATGAAGCGCACGGAGGAGCTGGCCAGAGAGGCGGAGTGGAGCAACGTGGAGCTGATGGCTGCGTTCCTGCGCAAGGACACGAAGGCTTGCTTCGATTTGCTGGTGCGGAAGAAACGGTATCCGGAGGTGGGACAGGGAGAGAGGTGCCATGTAGGCTGCTTTTTTCGCGAGCACGTATGCGCCGGAGTTGCAGAATGAAGCGGTGGAACTGTGGAAGGAGGACATGCAGAGAAGAGAAAGCTCGATGAAGAAGGGGAACATGTAGTAGTGAGTGATGATAAGAATAGTTGGAGTGTTTGTTACAGAGAGAGGAAAGAGAGAGAGAGAGGAGATATATAGTAAAAATAAAAAAAGAAGAATGATGATCCACAAACTCCTTTAGGGTGGGAAAGGATCGATTTGAAATAAGGGCTTTTGGAGTGCTATAATCGGTATGTATCGCTTCGAAGTTTGGTCCTATTCCTTTTCCGGAATCCTCATTTTTTTGTACAGAGTACGTTGGTCAAAATTCTTTTTCATTTAGATATTAGTATTTGGTAGTTTTTACGCCTATGTTTCCAGTTCCATTATCGTTTGCATTGGGTAAGGACCTGCATTGAAGTTCACACTAGTATCGATGGGATGGTCTCTCGTGTTCTTGGTTCTGCATCTAACCACGGGAGAAAACATTATCGATAAGCTTCTAACCATTCTTTATTGGATTGCGGCGAAGACATTTTTCCGAGGTTTTTCTATGTGTCGTGTTTGATTTTAGAGATCACAGTATCGCATCCTGAACGGATTCCGAAGGATAAGCCCGTGATGTTGGTATGTGCTCCCCATGCCAATCAATTCATCGATGCTGTTGTGATTTCCACACACCTGCCTCGAAAGATTTACTATGTCGGGGCAGCTTCCAGTTTTCGCAAGTACAAGATCGTGGGCTTCTTCATGAAGCTCATGGCGTCCATTATCCCAGTAGAACGTCACCAGGACGTAAAGCGGGAGCTCAGTGGAACGGTGAGAGTGGAAGGTGACCACATCATCGTGTGAGTGATCGTGTGTCTTAACGTTTAGGGAACAAACACAAAATTCACTTCGGAGGTCGCCGCGCAGGGCTCCGTTCAGATCGGAGGCGGCTCCTACATCGTCAGCGAAGTGCGAAGCGACACCGATCTGCTTCTGAATCTCGCGAAATCGAAGCCCGCGCCGCTCTCTTCCGCCGAATCCAACTCGCCGTCCTCCAAAGCGCTCGTACTCTCTGAAAACCCGGCTCTCCGTTAGTTCTTCCCTCACATCGATTACCACAAAATGTTCGCAGCCGTGTGGCAGACCTTGGCTGCCAAGAAATGCGTCGCGATCTTCCCGGAAGGAGGCTCGCACGACCAGTCCAACTTCCTTCCCTTCAAAGCGGGCGTTAGCATCATGTCTCTCGGATTCCTCGACCATTACCCCGATTCCGAGTTCTATCTCATCCCCGTGGGAATGAACTACTTCAAGCGAGACTCCTTCCGCGAGTATCCTCTTCCTCTCTTCTCTTTGCTCACTCGCAGAGCGCGCGCCTTCTTGGATATCGGTGAGCCCATCGAGGTGGATCGCGATCTCGTGCGGCGATTCCATCAGGGCGGCGAAGTGAAGTACGAAGCCGTGAACGAGCTGCTCAGCTCCATCAACCGAAACATGTACAATGTCACGACGATGGCGTCGGATTGGACCACGCTCAACGCGGTAAGGCAAAGAAAAGGAGCGTCACGGGCAGGTGAACACGGTGCGGCACATCCTCACGGGGAAGGAGATCCAGCTCACCACTGAACAGAAGTGCAAACTCGATCGAAACCTCGTGCATGGGTCGGTTTTGTTTCTCGGTTTCCACGGTTAGAATTGAGTACTTCGACTCGGATCCTGAGGTGAAGAGCTTGCTGGATCGCGTTCTGGACTATCGGGAATTGCTCTCCTGTGTGAGGCAAAATGACTACAAGATTAGTGGAGGGAGCACGCGAAACCTTACAACCATCCTCATGATTCTTTGGAGTTTGGTCAAGGTGGTCCTCACCGGCATTCTCATGGTTCCTGGGTTCCTACTAGCCCTCCCTTCTTTGATTGTGGTCTCTGTGTACGCGAGACGATACCAGAAAAATGCATTAAAGAAAAGCTCGGTTAAAATTCGTGCGATGGATGTAGCAGCAACCGGAAAGATCGTCTCGTCCAGTCTGTGCTTTGTTATCAGTCTGGTCGTGGAGCCCATGATCATTCTTGCGTTCTGCGCGAAACGAGGAGCAACTGTCACGTTCCTCGACTACGTCGCGTTGATTAACATTTTACCTTGGTTATTCTATCTTACGATATATCTAGGAGGTAAAAGATTTGGAGGGAATTCTGATTGGTAGATTTCTGGTTCTATGGTCTATCGGAGTTGCATTATCTAGTATGGAGGTTCATTTACCCCACGCTTGATCGGTATATCATCAAACAGCGAGAACACTTGAGAACCGATTTGAATGCAGCTATTGAAGCAAAGGGTCCTGAGCTGTTTGGAAGCAAAGAGGAATTTGAAAGGAAGCGAGTTTTAAAGGATGGAGCTGTTTCGATGAAACGAATCAAGACCGTCCTGTCGTTGTCCGCTCTTCTTCCGGATCCTCTCAATATCGGTGAACTCACTCAGGATATTTTTTCTCAAATCATATTTTATAAGTGTTTGTTGGTATAATATTACTATTTTAAACTTTCTATGTCCAAGATCATATTCTACTATATCCAGAAGGAGGCTGGGTCCAGTATAGAGCACCCCAATTGCTTTATGCTCAATAAGTGCGTTAGTACAGTAAAAGTGATGAATAGGAAAGAGAATATTACTATGGGAGATGTAGTAGACGCATTTCCATTGAGCAAGTTTGGACGTTATCATTTGCGATTTCGTCAAAAACAAGGAGATTCGTACCAGTGGGTCGAAGTCCAAGATCGATCGGTTCCAGCTCCTTTCTATAATGGAGGGATCTTCTTGAAAGTGCTCAATATCGGTTTGTTTCGATGAGTGTTTTTGAGTGTAGATAAAATGGAGAAAGGTATTACGAGGATTCCTATCGAGGATTCTATAGTCTATTCGGATCTTGAAGAGTCTGATTCGAGTGATAGTGAGTTGGATGAGTATCCTGAGTCAACTCCTGCAGAAGAGGAAGAGGAGGAAGAAGAGGAGGAGGAGGAAAACGTTGAAGAAGAGACAAGCCCTGTTGATTATGGAGTTGATCTCTCTGCTTTCGAGTAGGCTTACATCACTTTCATTTATCCTACAGAACTCCTTCCAAAGACGAATCTCCCACTCCTTCGCGATCCTCAGCACCCAGCAAATCAAGCACAAAATCCAAATCCAAATCCAAATCCACTTCCAAATCCACAAAATCGGCTCCCGTCTCCACCACTCCCACAAAAACGCCTGTTATCGAGCAGGCAGAGGTCAAGTACCTTCTCCCTCCACCCTTCATTCCCAGCTTTCAATATGTTTCTCCGGAGGACGTCACGCTCGATTCCGAAGCCAGGTTTGCTTTCCTTCCTTTTTTCACCCTTCAGCAAACTCACCGGCACTTCCTATGAAGGAAAGAGCGCCACCGTGGTCGCCGCGATGAAAGCTCGCGAGCAAGAACTGCGCGAGAAGCAGATCAAAGCGCTGCTAGTGAAGAAAGAGCAGGAAGTCGCGGCGACCGTGAAGGAGCAGCAGCGACAAGAATCCAAAGAGAAGTACCAGGCGAAGCTCGATGAATGGGCCATGGAGAAGGGCGGAGAGAAGAAGAACATCCGCACGCTGCTGTCGACAGTGGGGATCGAGCGCGGAGTCGAGCGTAGATGCACCAAGTGATGTGGGAAGGAGCCGATTTCCAGCCCATCTCGCTCGCGCAGCTGCTGCAGCCCGAAAAGGTGAAGCTGTACTATAGGAAGGCGATGCTGGTAGTGGTTGGGAGAGTCGTGAACGGTAGAAAGTGCATCCCGATAAAAATCGTGATGGAACGCCCGATCAAATCTACATTGCACAGAGAATCTTTGAGGCACTGAACCAGGCGTGGGCGACGTTCCAGGATCAGCAGAAATATATGATTAATCCTTTTGAAATGATATAATTTGTTTGTTGGTGAGCAATCACCATTAGTACCTCATCGAAATCAAAATAAGTCAATAAAGCATGATCAAGTAATCAGATAGGATCGACTCAAATGAGAATAACAAACAAAGAAATAGAAAACTGCACTCATTAACTTGTCTCTCCCTTTTTCGTTTTTTCGATCATCGTCTTTATCTGCTCCTCACACTTCATCAAGGCATTGTAGTTTTCTTCAGTTAGAAAGATACCTTTCTTTGTTGGAGCCGTTCTACCGTCGTCTAGCTTCACATATTCGCGGATATTCACAGATGGTTCACCCCGGAACTACTTCCTCATCCTTCCGCCAAACTTCCATACTTCGTTCACAGTCACTGCTTTCCGAGAGGAAATCGAGATCATCCACCCATATTCATCATCATATCGCGGTTCTGAACTATTCTCAAGTTGCCTCCAAACCTCTACATCCAGGCAAAGGACCGTTTCCAAACAGGAGAACGAGAGATTCTACAGCAGATTGAGCAGATTCTCTGTTGCATCAAAACTATCTATCTATCCATCTATTTATCCATCTCTTCCTTCATTCCAGAACACGGAAGACATATCCGTTCGCAACCCGCTTCTTTCTCAAACAAACAGCGCACATTGAGTGACCAAAATCAAGCACAGCCTTACTTCTTGGAAGTCTTCTTGGCAGTCTTCTTGGAGCTCTTGGCCTTCGCGTCCTTCGAGCTCTTCTTGGAAGCCTTCTCCTCCTTCTTAGCAGCGCTCTTAGCCATAGCCACCTGCTTCACAATCTTCTGCTCCTCCACCAGGAACGCACGCAGAATGCTGCACACTCACTCACACACTCAATTCCTTACCGATCATGGACACACTTGTGGCACAGATTTCCACCATACACACGGCACACAGTGCGCTGGCAGTGAGTCACGTTCTTCAGATCGCTAACTCGCAGTCTGGGAATCTGACCATTACCCCTCACAACCACCATTTACTCCAGGAAGGACTTTCTTGCAGCAACGGCACTTAGGAGCCTGAACGGACTTCTCAATATAGTGGGCAGTCAATCTAGCACCTAAATCGTTACTTCCAACCACAAACCACAAACCAGGGGTCTTCACGACTTCGATTCTGTTGGAAGCAGTGTTGTAGGAGTGTCGACGACGGTAGGTAACTCTGCGATTAGCAACCATCTACTCCCGAGTGAGATTCTCAAAATTCTTTCACAAACGCAGGACTCGCGCCATTCGGTCCTCCCATGCTTCTTTCAACTCAAACTTACGACTGTTGATTAAATTGAATAGTAATCACTCAACTATATGGCAATACAGCAGAAAATCAAATGCACTGGGGGTAAATCTCCATAGCCTGGATTCTCTCTATTTGATACCACCAAGGGGTTCTTTTCGATTCCTGCTTTTTTGAAACAAACACAGCAACGCACACACTACACGGTCCACTAAGCAATCGAATAGTTCGATACTCTCATCGAACTGCTTTGTGAGAACTTTACGGGAGCTCCATCCGCCACTTGTTGGACATCCACCACCTACGCGTCACTTCACACCTCATTTCACACATTCACCTCCAGGAAGGTCTGCTGGGAGTCGAACTCCACGGAGGCGGGGAAGAAGTCGTCGGGCTGTCCGCTCTTGACCTTGAACTCCAGCACGCCGTTCGCGTTTTCCTCGCTCACCTCGTCCACCTCCCACTCCAGGAAGCTTTCCTTCGGATACTACGTCTAACCCGCGCAGTCCTGCCCCACGTAATGGTAATGCCGTCGATGGCCAGGACTTCGGGCGAGGCGCCGCTCGGCAGCGGGATGCAGATGCGCAGGTTCTCGACGCGCTTGAGAACGGCGGGGTTGAGCGTGTACTCGACGTTGACGTCGCAGCCGGCGTCCTCGCTCTCGGGCCAGCAGGTGACGTTGATGGGCAGAAGCGCGTCGCCCCCCGCGGGTTGGCGCCAGCGGAGGAGCGAGACGGTGGAGTCGACGGGGAATCCGCGGTCGGGCTGCTTGAGCTGGAGCACGTGGTCGGCGAAGAAAGAGCGCGCGATGGTGGGGTGGAGCTGGCACTGGAAGCCCTCCGCGCTCAGCGCGCCCAGCTGGATCCGCACCTTCGCCGCGCCCGCGTCGTGCACGCGCACCGACAGCGTGCCCTTCACGTCCACGCTCTCGATCAGCCCGTCGCGCGACAGTTTCACCGACAGTTCCTCCTCCACGCCCACGTGCACCGCGCCCTCCGCCTTCCCCGCGGTTCCTCCATTCGCCCCGCTGGCCTGCCCCGACGCGGCGCGGCGCGCGGGGGCGACGAGGTGGTCCTCGGCCATCAGCCCCTGCTCGTCACGGCGCGCAGCCAGCCCTACCTGCAGACTCTCCTTCTTCCCGCCGCCCAGCTTCATCCCGCGGCCCAGACTCGCGCTCAGCTCCCCTCTCCGCATCCAAACACACACTCGACCCTACGCAGAACGAGGCTCCGAAGCGGGCAGCGACACTGACGCAGACGCAGACGAGGACGCCGCCGAGGAGCGCGCCGCCGCCGAATCCACCGCGCGCACCGTATTCGCAACGTTCGAAACCGCCGAGGAAAACAGAGAGGTGAAGAAGGACAGACCCGAAGGCGCCGGCTGGTGCGACTGCAGCTCGCGCTCCTTCTGCTTCATGATCTCGCGGGCCTGGTTCATCTTGCTCTCCTGAACCATCGCCAACAGCTTTTCTTCGTGGCTCTCCATCGCCTACACTCGCACACTCGCACGCTCAATTACCAAGTTCACACGCACCTGCTGCAGAGGAATCGGCTCGTTCATTCCACCATACGTTATCAGCTCGTCCAGGGCGAATATTATGTCAAAAGCATGATCCACGATTGCCTCCTCTTTGATCGAACCAGCGTACTCGGGAATCACTGCACTGTCACACACACCTTTCATTCAATACCCTTCGCCACCAAGTGCAACGTTTCCAAATCTTCTATGATATTGCTATTCCGCGTTGTCACTACTAATACCACCAGATTTTCGATCGGCTGATACACATATCTACGAGTTTACAGTCCCACACGACAAAGTACCGTAAGTTATTTGCTTCCACAAAGGTATGCTGCATATTCGATTCACTCAGCAATTTCGGAAAAACTGCAAGGATTCCCTACCAATTACAGCACACTCTTACTATCCAGACTTCTACACGAGTGCGATTCATGTTTACATATTGTCGCGATATCAACACTATTCATCGAAATTCAAAAATATAAACAGTACCCTTTCCTGGCTTTGTAAGGACTGCTGCAAGCAAAACAACCTAATTATCACACATTCGGTGCATAGAGTCATACCATCTTGATTAATCCAAATTAATACCTGACAGAGTCTGTATTTAGCTTACAATTGATCCCTATCCACTGTTTATGATTATCAAGAAACTCCTTGTATGACCATTTTGGAGCTGAATAGACACTAAAATCATCATTGTTGTAATACCATTCACTCGATCTAGGTAGATCAGGGTTTGTGGTGTTTTGTAAGTGCCGTTTAGTAAGAAATAGAAAGCGGGAAGTTACGTTTTTTTAGTATAATATTGATGGATATCAATATTCATACTGGTCAAATTCTTTTTACAAAGTGTCCTATTTGTCTCTAAGCATATTCTATCTAAAGTTTGGATAATAAGACATGTATAAATATTATGGTTTAACACTTTTGATAACGTTTATCAGTTTTGTGGCACGCATTGCTTTTTCGAATGTAGAATATTCATTGTGAATATTATATTCTAGTCATTTATTTCTTTGAATGAAAATAAGCAGTATGCTGGTGTGTTGTACTCATGGGGAAATCCTCTTCAGTTTGACGAATCTAGTGAGTATGTAGATGTATATTTTAGCGCTATTTGATTGAAAAATAGAGAAACACTTTCTTTGAAAGAATGAGGCATTTTCGTGTGTATTCTAAGAATAATGTTCGTCAGGCAACTCGTTTGGGTGAACATTCGGAAAGAGAAGATAACACCTTATATGATTTAGTTTTGTTTACAACCGAAGAAGGGTGGACAGAGCGTATTAATAATAAGACGAGAATTTGGAAATCGATGGCAGACGCCTATTCGAAAGCTTACTCGTTTAAGGCGATCATGTTCACCCGTACTCCTGAACTGATAAACCGTTTTTCCGATTCCTCCGTGAAAGTGATTACAAATTTTGAGGTTACAAGAATTGGTGTACCGACAGTCACAGGTTTGTACTATTCTGCCTATCAAACGTTCAATGCTCTGTATTATGGTTACGTGAATGCGGATATTTTGTTAAACTATACTGTGTTTGATGCACTGAAATACCTGCAAAGCCAGGTAAAGGAGCAGAAGCTTCATCCACAGCATGAATTGGCAGGCAGGGTGTATGAGAAAGATTACTCGGAAATCCCCTTTGCCTTTGAATCTTTTGACCATGTACAGCAATTCTTCCGTTCTGTACGCTTGAATAGGAGGAGAGCTCGTCATGCTGGAAGTGCTGTGAGTGCTGTGAGTGTTCGTTGTAAAGTCTAGGATTACTTCATTTTCTCCCGAGAAGCGATCCCTCTTGTAACAAATCGGACTCATCAAGTCATTGTGGGTCGTCGTCGAGTGGATAATTATCTCATGGGGTTGATGTGGAAAGGGAAGAACCTGGACAAGCCCTACGATCTTGTGGACGGAACAGTCGCTTTGGGGTGCATCCATATCGGAAGAGATACTCATTACAACCGAATCAAGGAGACTCACTTCCAAGGAGAGGGTTGGAACTTTTGGGCAATGCACGCCAGCGGCCTTCGTTCGGGGTTTCTCCACGATAAAGGCAACTATCGCTTGATATTGGGTTCACATAATTTTAGTCTATCTCCTATCAAATAACAAGCTGAAAAGGCAGTAGTAGTGATGGTGTGTTTGAGCCAAACAAAACTATCTAGAGTTAACGTATATAGCGGCAAGCTCCTTTAAAGCGCTGGCAAATTTGTTGAGATCCTGATCTTTCTCGGCAATCGAAAACGCCTGATAAAAGATATTAGAGTAATCGTTGCAGTATTCTTGCTGGATCACACTCAGCACACTGGCATCGATTAGCTGCTTCGAAAGCAACGAGCACAGTATCTTGGAATGGCACTCCGTGAAGACTCGAGGCTGTTTCCAGGCCTCCAGGCACAGCTTGCATAGATCAAAGAACTGCGTGCGGTTTCCCGTCTGCATAAACGAGTGATGGCACAATGCCAAGGAGAGAGAACCCTGATTGCACTTGTAGTACAAGTAGCTTCGCTCTGTTGCTGCGAACTGCTCCGAGTGGATCAATTTCATTAGCTCATTCCGTGGATAATCCCTGGCAGACGACATAAAGAAGCCAAATGACAACTCGCGATCGCCAATCGAACCTTCGGACTCTTCCGAAGGATGCATTAAATGATACAACCCGTTCAGACACTCCTTGCTGCTCAACTTTCCCACTTCACGGAGAGCAATCAGACGAATTCCGGACTGGACAAGAGCCGGATCAGCATGCGGAATGTTCGTCCATGAGTGCTCCGACATACGGAGAGAGCAGCGAGGGGGCTGAAGGGGGCTAGTTGCAATGCGGTTCTTTAGACATTGAAGAAATGCGGAGATATCACTCTTTTCTCGAAATAATAGAAATTGACTAAACAGCTTGGGGTCATTGTTCTGGCATAAACTATTCAACTGTCGGATTTGATTCGGGTCAGCAAGATATGTACGCTCCAATAAGCCAATTAGAATATGTATACAGCGTTTGTGAATTATTGGGTTGTTTTTGAAGCGGTCAACCAGCTCGTGTAAATGACTATCTAGTAGACGGTAGTTACCGGAAAGAAACAAATGAATCGATGGAAAGGCCATGACATAATGATCTTCAAATATTGCCCGAAGACATATGTACTCGAAATAGGTAAATTTGCATCCAGTTTTACATGATACACAGATGTATTGGATAAGAGTATTCTACACATTACAAAACTGTATGGTTCCTCCTACAAATGGACTGTGCTCAGTAACTTCCTCGCACCCTTCATCTATTTCTAATACTCCAAACTACTCAATTACCTTGGGATGTTCTTTGTGGTGGTAAACTTTGCCTCCTGATTTGATGTGACGCGCCATGAGGCAGAAGAGTTATGTGAGGATAGGTATTGTAGCGTTTCTTTTGGGAGGCATGTATCGTCTTTCTTCTGTTGCTGACTATCTGAGACGTACTCATAAGTCCCGTAACATACAATTACCAGGTAAAAAATGAATCTGCTTGTTTTTTAACGGAACAACGGAACATACTCTACACAATTCGTGCGCCAATCATTTTGCAGTAATTGTTTCATCTCTACATATCACACATAACTCAGCGAATTTTAGTACGAAATATAATGGTTACGCAATATATATATATATTTTTCGAATCGTTGTACTCTTTTTAATGTCCATCAAGTGAGTGCAATTATTAATTTTGAATGTATTCCTCTTTCTATGAACTATATAATGATAATCCAAATATCAAAATTTTATGTCGTCTACAAGAGATAAGTACGCTTCGGGTATTCCGTGATTCTTTTGGAATAATACAAAGCTTACCATTCCTTTACGCTGAATATGGAGGTGGAATGTGATGCAGTCGCTGAAACTGCTTCTAGTTTCACCGAGACTTGCTTTGTAGATTGTTGATATAGATTTCATAACCCAATTAGAAAGATATGAGCATTGATAAAGGGGTGGGTGAGCTTATGGATATTTTGCGTTCTACGGCAGATGTGAAGACTCCTGCAACGAATTTTATTGCTCTTGGACGAGATAGTTTGCGAGCTTTGGTGTTTGTGAAATGTAGTTCAAAAGATGATCAAAAAGTGTAGCGAGTTCCAAAAGGTGTACGAGGAGTATAAGGTTGGCTTAGTGAGGTGTGTTTCGATGTAGACTGAACGAGAGTCACATATTTCCAAGGTGAGATCCAGTATTGAGGAAGAGAAGAAACAGCTGGATTTGTCATATCGTGCGCAGGCTCAGGAGATGAAGCGCCACTGCCAGGAGCAGTTAGATCAACTTGAAAAGTCTTTTGATGCATCAAGTGTTTGTTTTCAAACAGGAAATAGCACAAATTTATCGCCTAGGCCTCATTCTTGATCGCCGAATGATAACTGCTCTCACATTATCCGAAAGACCCGCATTAATATAATTTTTTACACAAAATCTAGGAATTAAAGTCCTTCTCTTCCACCCTACGTTCGCAACTGTACTATTACACATTCGTTCAACTCCGAGAGCAGCCAGGCGATCGATTTCTTCTGCATGTCGTTCAAAACAAAGTTGAAATGTTTCAATTCAGCATAGTAATACCGCACTCGACTGTCTCCCTGATACTCGATCGAAACCAGCTCGAATAGGCACATTCCCTTTTCAAGCTTTTTTCGATACCCCATCAAAAATGGGGTTGATGGGACACGAGGAATGAAGAGACGAATAAAACCATATTCATTAATCTTGCATGATCACTTCTCTCCGAATGACCTACTGCAATCATCATGCGCGCTACCATATCTTCTCCCTCTAAGTGCTGAGCAATTGTGCTGAGCTAGAGGTAAACAGAGAGATGGAATAACGAACATAAAGTTGGAGGGAAGGTTTGTATTGTTTAAGCATTAATGAATTAAATGCTTTGCGCCCAATACGAAGTCGGTAACGGATAAAATTGATGTGAATAACTGCTCGATCTACAGTGAACAAGCACACAGCAGGGTCAACTCTTATCGAACGTTGTGACGGACATTATGTAATTAAACGCACTCTCTGAAAGGTCTGGAATTGTTGGCATCAGGTTTTTGCGGTTATTGGCACGAAATACTGAGAGTGGACCTAGGTTGAACAACAGAGCGAATGTAGTCGCTGTGATGTTTATTGCGGAGCATACAATCGTGTGGTAGTAGTAAAGCGTACCATACATTGAATATGTGCACTAGTTCGGAAAACTATATCCCTGTAATACCTTGAAAATCTCTATACAGACAGCAACGAGGCACAAACTGACACGGCATGACAAAGAAAGCGTCTTAAAACGAAAATAAGGAAACATGTTCAGAACGATTCCTAACTACACTTTTACTATCAAATCAATTCATATGTACCCAAACAAAGGTTATACACCATTCTCCTAACAAAAGTACAAATCCATAGATCTGAAGATCTACATAGTCTAATCCAATTGTTGAAGGAGGGGACTACATAAATCACGCAGAGATATTCATTGTTTACCCAATCGGGAGTTTGAGCGGGAAGCGTCGCCAGCCGCTTCATAGAAGTCGTGATTACCATTCAAGATTTAATCCACTTTAAAATCGATCTTGCTTGGTTGTCATAATGAGTTTTCACCAGGATGAATAGAGATGAGTTTATTGCAGAAATGATTAAAGCATTGAAAAATAATGCGAATGTCAAGCCTAGGAAGATGACTGCAGAAGGAGCGTGATTGTTATAGACTCTGTGCTCATTTATAGATATGAATCGCTTACTTTTTCGTATCCTATTGTTGAGAAGGACGGATTAGCTGCTTTGGTGGACTTGCTGTCTAATGCATGGAACGGGGATAAATCATCGAATATGAAGATGCTATTTCCTTCCTTTTTTCATTTAAATCGGGATTTTCTAAGCGGCTTGGAGTATTCCCTGAGCAAGTGGAATTTTTGAAAGTTTTTATAAAAATAGTGCATCGAATTCACCGGACATGCAGCAACTTTTTGATCAGCTCGGGTTTTTGGTGTATTATCAATTACCCTATATTCTCGTCACGTATCTTTGTCGTTCCCGTCAATTAATGTCAGAAACAATGTATCCAAATCATACTTATACAAATATCTCAAGGACGTTGACGATTCTCAACAAGGTAACATTTTGCATTTATTATTTTTATTATTTTTGTTCTTGTTATTCTCATTTTGTGTAGACGGTGAAGCTCTTCTCTTGTCTCTTCTCAGCCATTTAAACAACGGTCAAATCAAGTCGATATCCGTTGGCTTCGCTCGAAAAATGTCCCTTTCCGCTTCCTTTTTCCCCTTTCTCTCTTGCTTTCTCTCTCAACCCGCTCCTTCCTTCGCTTCCGAATGGCCTCTTCTCCTTCTCTTCCTTCAAGACTTTCTCTCCGAGCATCCCTCCGAAACTTCTTTCTTCTTCCCATCTCTCCTTTCTTTCACACAAAAACTCGCTTCCCCCCAACCCTTCCAATTCAACGGCCATTCCATCGACAAGAACGTCCTCCCAGCGTTCCTCCTTCTCACCTCTCGCATCGCCATCGAGCTCGCCGACACATCCGTCGACTTCGCTTCCTCGCAATCCTTCCAGCAGTTTTTGCAGCAGTTTGCCTCCGCTTCCTACCCTTTCATCGTCGATACCATGCGGATTCTTCGCTCCCTCTACGCGGAGCAGCGCGAAAAGATCGCAAACGCCGACGCGTATCGATTGGTCCACTCCTTTCTGCAGCTGTTTCAGATCATTGCGGGGTTCAGCATCGACGATTCGTTCCGATTCTTCGCTCAATCAGGGTGGATCGCCGTGTTGTTAGAGGTTTGCTTCGCCTCTGCGTCGTTCTGTAGATTCTAAACACGTATTCGCCCGCGTTGGAATTGTCTAAAGATACTCGCTTTCTTGTTTTTATTCTCAGCGTGCGCGTGCGTTTCACTCAAATTCTTCAATGATAGAGCACGAAAGCCATCGAATTCTTTTCGAAAATCGCGTCAGCTGCGGAACTTCTTGCCGAAGCGTCGACTCTCGCGTTCCCTTCTGCTTTTTGGAGGCTTTACTTCCATCGAAACTCGCCGCAGAACGAAGCCAACGCGTTGAATGCGATGTTGAGCGATTCGCAGAGCGGAAACGCAGTGGAATGTACGATCCTGACGTGTTTGTTCAATCAGATTTATCGACGTTTTTGTCTGCAGCGCCGTTTCTGCGCGCTTCTCCGATTCTTCGCAGTTTGCAGGCAGCGTTTAAAGCGGATTTGCTTTGCTATCTGGATTTGATGAGTTCGATGATTCGCGAAGCGCAGAAGCGAGTTTTAGACATCGAAACAAACAAAGCGAACTCTGCAAAGCTGAAGGAAGCGAAGGAAAAAGAAACAGAAGCGGCAAGCAATGCAAGCAATGCAAGCGATGCAAGCGATGCAAGCGAATTGAATGAAGCGGAACGAACCAAAGAAGAGAACGTTAGTTTGGAAAGCAAGGTCTACGAAGCGAGTCTTCGTCGACTCAAAGAACTCGCCGTGTCTCTACGATATGGAACAAACAAATGCGATTGAGCTGTTTGTTACAAGAGAGAACGCAGAATATCGTCCGCGATTTCGTTCTTCGAGCGAACCATAGTCGTCACTGCAGGGCTTTTCTGCGCCTTTTGCTTCTTCAGTCGCTCCGTTTCGTTCTACGTCGCACAAATCCATCAATCCAACATCAATCTCCACGAAGTAGTCGCGCTCGCTCCGGCTCCCCTTCGATTCCCACGTCATCTTCACGCGAGCTGCTTCTACTTCTCACACTCTCACACATCATCGACTGCTCATCGGCTTGTGCGACTGCGGATCTGCATCCACGGACTTCCCTTTCAGTTCTTGACGGATTCGATAGGCGCTGCCGATGTAGTTCATGTATTCATCACTGCCACGCTTCACCCAACGCAAACGACCGAATTCATCCTCAATCAATTCTTCATTGTCTTTATGAGGTTCGTTGAGCATGTCGATGTATCGGTCTCGCACAAGAGACATCGGATCATCCACAGAACCTTCCTGAGGCTTCTCATTGTCTGGGAGTTCCAATCCATAGAAGTCGTACATTTCTTTTCTTCTCTTAAAATCGATCAGACAGTTTTGCTCATCCGGCTGCTTGTCTCCTAGCTTTGAATGCGCAACACGAAAAATACCTCGTTGCAGCTGGTGGAAAACGTCCGCTTTTTCTTTCAGCTTTTTCAATTTCTCTGACATTGACTGGGATTTGACCTCTTCCTGATCTTTTCGATTTCTCTCTTCTACACCCGGATTTTTTAAGTCTTCTCTCTTTCGTTTATGTTCAGTTATATGGCGCGGTCTCTATCGTTAAGTGGATCGAAATCGGTTCCCACTTTTCTAGGATTCTCAATAAACTCTTCTTGTTCATATTTACGCTCCTGCTCAGCAATTATCGACTGTAAACCGATTGTCTACTTCATCAACGAATGAGCGTTCCAGATACAATTCCAGGGTCGATTTTAATTTCCTTCGACTTCTGAGGAATTAAAGCCGACTCTGTTAGAAAACCGAGTGACATTCAACAAAAACAGTACAAAACACACTTATTAACAAGAGTATTCCACAATTCCTCACAATCGGGCACTGGACACGACGTTCCTGAATCAAGTCCATTAGCAGCAATGATCAACTTCTCCGTATCTCCTCCCCTTGCAGCCAGCAAATACAGTCCGACCAGCTTCAGCCTCATCTGCTGAACAGATCTCTCCTCCGCGATCTGATAGGACAAAGTCTGTGCCAACTATGCATAAGATTACCCTCTCGCTCCTCTACCTCCAAGCACGCTTCACTCGCATCGACATCGTCTCTACTCACCTCCACAAAGCGGCAGCACGTTGCCAAAAGGCACAATTTGGCGATCTGCTGGTGCTCATCATCGTTTTCTCGCTGCTGACACGCATTGAAAAGCTCGTGAAAACACGCGGAATTCTCCAGCTCCTTCCACAATTCCCGGGTCATCAGCGCGCTCAGGCCCAACAACGCCAGCCAGCTCGCACGCGGAGACACAGCCGAATCCGTATGGAGGCGAAACAGCAGCGAAAGAAGAGACGATCGAAGAGAGCAAAGTGGTTCAAAGCGTGTTCTGCAAGCCTTCGAAAGCTCTGTGAAGTGTGGAATGGCGATTAGAAGCAAGATTTCGAGAAGGAAAGGCGCTGCATGCGTGGTAATCAGATGATCCAGCGTGGCTTCCACGCCTCGCAGCGATGTATAGCAAAGTGTGTTACGTTGGAGGAGATCAAAACAATATTGAATCAATTCACCACTACAAAACGGCTCTTTCTTTCCAAGCAGCAGCAACGTATCTCCCAGGAACTTCGAATCGAATCTTCGCCACGGCGCCAAGCACGCCAGATCGATTTCTTTGTACATCAATTCCTCGCTGTGCACGATTTCCATCGCCGAATCCGGATCGAAACTCGCTTTCGCTTCGCTGTACAGAGGAGCGAACGGAGATTCCCGCGGGTCCTCCGCCGTCTCCGTCTGCAGGGCGTTTCTCTCCGATGATTGGCGGTTCCCCGCGGTTGTCTGAGCGAGTTCCGCGGGACTGGAAGCGCGAAGACGCGCGTTTTCACGCGTGGCGATGGGCGGAGTGGGCGAAGCCTGCTTGGGAACGCGCGTAGGGGGAGAAAGAAGCGAAGCCATCGCAGACTGAGAGGGCTGAGAGGGCTGAGAGGGCTGAGAGGGCTGAGAGGGCAGATGTGGTTGAGATGATTGCGATGATTGCGATGATTGCGATGATTGCGAAAACTGAGAGGATTGAAGTGCTGGCGCGGATGAAGAGGACTGAGAAAGAGGAATCGCTCGCGTTACGCCCATTTGTTCGAGAAGTGGGGCTAAGAAACGACCTTGCGGAGTGTTGAGAAGAGTCTGAAATAAAAAGAAAGAGAGACGGAAATACAGATGGAAGGTTGAGGATTTTGTCCGGAATATGGTTTCCTGTGAGGAAATTGACGAACTCTTCAGAAAAGTTGTTGCAATTGTGAGTAAGGAGGTCGTACGTTTCGACGGTAAAGCGATAGCTGTTTTCTTCAATAAACCCGATAATGATTTCCTCGGGGAGTTCTGTATATCCCATAGGAATGATCTCCATTGGATGCATCCCAAAAGTAGACTCCACCTACACTGAAACGAGAAGAAGACGACATACTTCATATGGTGGCATTTGCTTGATTCCGTCAGAATAGAAAATCTCGTATCCATAGACCCGCACTCCTGTATGATAAATCGCTTCTACTTCAATCCCTAAGAAACTACTCAAGTAGCTTCGAGCCATTCCATGACTTAGGTCATAAACAGCGAGTTCAACTAACCCAGGGTTGTTCATGAGACACGATACCTGATTACAATAAAAAGTGGCATTCGTTTCTTCAGTATATTTTGTATGTCGAATTTATAACATTCTCGAATGTATTGCGCCTGTACTAAAACACGCCTCCATTGTCGTGTCGTTTCAGTTTGGCCTAAAAAATGAATTCTCAAACCGATAACGAGTTTTCTATCTATATACACAACCTTTTATTCAGATTATTAAAACAGGATCATCTCTGGAGCAAGCGTATTCAACAGTAAGTCAACTGTTGCATTGCTGATTTGTAGCATGGTTCTGCCGGAATCAACAGAGTACTATTTGGCTGTTCCTACGATGTTGTTTGGTCGTCATGTAGTTCCTTACATTATTCTTGTTGCTTTTATTTTGCTGCGATTTCATTGCGCTTGCTATTACGGATGTTCATGGTATGATTTGCCTCTCTCTATCAAATAGTATGTTGACTGTCCTGATCTCCGAAGCTCTCAAAAACATTCTGAGACGACCACGACCCTCAAAATCTTCCATTTCCAAAAGAGTTCTTCCCATCCGCGACGACGTGACAAATCCAGCCTTTCCTTCAGGAGACAGCGCCCAAGTTGCTTTCACTACAGATATTCAATTGCTAGGCTGCAGTGTTCGCTGCGTGTCTCTACCTTTTCTTCGATAAGCGGCTGCTCTTCCTGTTCCTCCCTCTTCCTACGATGTTTGGAAGGGTTTATTACGGAGCCCATTGGATTGGCGACACATTGGGGGGAGTTCTCATTGGCTATTTCGTCACGTTTTTTCTGTCGAAGTTGGTTTTCACTTGGGGAGAAGAAGTTCTGGGAGACTATTTGCCTTCCTGTTTATTTCATTAGAATGAATGCTGTTTGTTCACAACAAACACATACTTTTGTTGGTCTCAGAGGCAAAGAGTACGAACCAGGGTAGTGAGTATGAAGATAACAAAACTAACTACAAATTCGCGATATGCCAAGCTCCATGATGATGTAACGTTTTATATTCAGTACGAAGCACCGCTCACTCAAGAAGAGATCGACACAGCGTGGGAAGTCTTCGTAGGGTCGAGTTGAGTGAATTGATCTCTAGTATGTTCCGGATATCATTTTTCGAGATCAATACGCTGTCTGCAATGTACTGATATTTGGATATCACGATTCGTAGGTAACTAGGGAAAATAAGGAAGACTGCGTCGTATTATCTGTATTAAAACTGAATTCTGTAGAACATAGGTAAAACAATTTGCTGAATCCATTTCATGCTATTCTGAGATTGAGTTGCGTAATGTGGGTTGTTTTACTCTCCGCCACACCTACATGGGAAAGTCTGAAGACATTTACATGGTTGTTCAGACATATACAGAAGATGAGGTCAAAGTTGTTTTGGAGAGAGCAATCGAGCAGATAGTTTGAGCTGGGTTTGAAATCATTTTTATACGTATGGCTGAGTGTTTGTTCAAATAATTCCTGGGATGGAGGAGATTAAGGAGGCTAAGAAGGACTACGAGAAGGCTCTGGAAGAGGGAGTATGTTGGAGCGGAATTATCTCATGTTGTAGAACATTTCTCGATTAGACAGTATTCTTGATCATTTGAAAGGCCAACATGTAACTCTTGCAATACTCAAGGTACGTCATAATATAGCCTCGTAATAGCGAAGAAAACAGACATGGTGCATACCTTGAAGAAGATTCGTCACTGTAAATACACAGAAATTACAGAGAACAAAAAACTTCAAAAGAAGTGCTCGTACGACGTGATTTACCCCATTGTTTGCTAGTGACCTTATTTCGAAATGGAAGAGAGAAGTGCAGGAGTTACTGGTGCGATCACAGTCTGAATCGTAAAATCGCCGTTTTCTCTGCATTGTAGTTCTCGCAGTCCGATCGACGAGAAGAGCACAGAATCTCCGAAAACGGAGCCTACGTTGCCTTCTGAGGAAGCCATTCCCGCCAATACCGATGCCTTGTCTATTACGCGCAGCTTGCGTTATCCATAGCCTCAAGCCAGCGAATCTCAATCCAACTCGCTCCAAATTCCGCACGCTGCTTTACAACGACCTCAAAGACATCGTGGGTCCGATGGGCATTACCGTTGCTTTCCTCTTCCCATTGTAATCCACAGCAATCGAAGCTTCTCGAGCACATCGTGGGGTTAGAGGACGCGCTGAGCGCCGCTTTCAATTCTTCGCCGAACGACATCACTCCCAATTACCGACAGCATTTCCGCGACATTCGCTTCAACCTGGAGAAAAACCGGCAATTGCTCGGCGATTGGCTGTTTGGCGAGCTGGAAAGCAAAAAACTCGCGTCGATGACAGCGGAGGAGATGATGAGCGATGATGTTCGGAAGGAGGTGAAGGCGTATTCTATCGTTGAACCACAGAGAGAAACGATCAAGGAAGAAATGTTCGAAGCGTATCAGACCGATTGGTACAAGACGCACATGATGAACAAACTCTCTGGAGGCTTCAAGGTAATGCGTTCGATGGGCTTCTTTTGTGCAGTGCCGACGATGCGGATCCGATAAAACGCAGTACATGCAGAAGCAGACGAGATCGGCGGATGAGCCCATGACGGTGTTTTTCGAGTGTATGAACTGCGGAAAGCGTTGGAGAGAGTGAGGAAGGCATTGTGGAGAGAGAGAGAGAGAGATACAAAGGAATTGGGGAAAGCGAGGAAATCGCCATTGTTGTTTGTTCACAAACATTCAAACCCTTATTTCGAGGACTTGCTCTTCGTCTCTTTTTCCTTCACTGGTCCTTTATACGGAGGAATGTTGTACTCATCGCGAACCTTCTGGAGATCCAAACGCAGAGCCAAACCATTCTCGCCATCTCCATAATACTTATAATCCGTTTCCATGAGTCTATTCATTACTCTACAGTAAAAACAGTACTTGAATCCTAAAACGGACTCGTACATATGCCGCGCCGCGTAATTGCTCTCACGAACATGCAGAGCGCATGTTTTGCAGTTATACACCTCGATCATCTTGATTTGTGACTGTCTCATTAACTTTTTCGCCAAACCAAGTCGACGATAAGAGCGATTTACAGCTACGGATGTAATCTGGCCCATTGTACTATCATCCTCATTACTATACGTTACACATTCATTTACTACACACATACATCTTGCCAAGCACATAACCGACAATATCACCCTCCTCGTTTTCAGCAACCCACGAAAGATCAGGCCATGTTAACAAATGATAGTAATAAAAGTTCATATAATAGTTTTCGGGCAGAGAGAGCAGGTTCTGCGTTTGGATCGAAATAATGTCCTCAACCTATTTCTCTGACTCTGTTGCATCCAAGAATACCTGCGCTTGACGAATTGAAGCCATGATGCAAAATAAAACTGAATGCTCTTTCGATTGTCAAACAAACAGTGCAGTGCACAAAACGAGCTACATTGCGAACCGAACGCCATGTCGACAGTCTCCTGTCTCGCAGAAACAACGTTGTGAAGGTGAATCGACTTGTTCCTGGAGCCCTATCAAACCCTTTGCAGCGCACAGGAACGAAGGGAGCAATAACATTACGACCCACCATGGGCTGACACAAAATCTCTATTGAAAATCACAATGAACTATGAGTACGAGCATGCCTCATAAAGGATTTTAGGTCATGACTCACATAGACAAAAGATGTGATGGCACTCCGATTTCGAATTATCCTATGTTCATACAAAAACTCTGCAATACTCAAAAACATTGTTGCTAGAGCCTTCAGGCGGAACATCCATCACGGCAGCGACATCACTCTCTAACACCATCTCTTCAAAATCACCCGTTCGAACATGAGCATCCCCGTTAAAGTGATGATAATTCGGGTCCAAATCCACTACCGTTTGTTTGGAATCGGCTAACCATTGATTGACAGATTTCTGGACTTTTTCTGTCATTTCTAGATTTGTCTAAAAATCAGATAAACGCTAAGGGAGGGAACAGGATATTTATCATGGATAGAAACAGTATATGGATGACCATTCAACGCGAACGGAATAGAGTCGAAATGAACCTCTCTTCTGGAAACTCCATTTTGTGGGTCAATCTCGCAAATTCCAGTTTTGAGGATTTCGTTTGGATCCGTTGAGCGATGAAAAACCCAGTAAATCTGATTTGGCGCGGAAAAGAAAAGTCGGCAGCTGATTGGCTGACTGGAATTCATGTTAGAAAGAAGTGGGGAGAGAGAATTCCCGATCGACTGCATGGTCAAATTGTTGCTAAATAAATCCCTACACGTAAGAGTTATTTAGTTCAATGACTTGAAAGAATGAACAGTCTTCTGTATACGGTCGTGTAATCCCAAAAACGTCGCCTCTGGAGATCGGAACACATTGAATTTCATTGTAAATTGATAGTTCTGAAGCTGCGAACATCGCTCAAAGGTATCCAATTCAATGTTCAACTGACGAGGATCCTTGAGCCAGGAAGGCAGAGACTGATTTAACGCTCTGTACTGATTTCGAATCTTGTCCTTCATGTTGAAGAGACCGCGCTGTAGCTTCGTCTCCTTATTTGCGATCTGGAGCGAATAGGGGATGGAAAGCAAAGGATACAGCACTTCTTGAGGAGAAAATGGATTATGATCTATGTGGAGAAACTAGAGAGCGAGATTACTTTTGACGAGCTCAAATTCAAGAGCTGTTAAGGAGGATGGGTTTGGCTTTGCCCCTGTAATTTGAATCTTTGCGGAATAAAAGGAAAGAAACGCGTACGTCAAAAACGCCCACCTTGAATCCTTTGTTTCTAAAAACTCTTTTTATCACATCAACAGCTAGAAGCTTTTCTTCTTCCGAAGGAAACGAAATCAGACACTTTGATCCCCTTCGCAGTGTACGCAAATCTCTATCCTGGATTCACACTACCGAGAATTACATGATATTTAACCCATTTTGTATCAACTCCCATTTCAGTGTTTTTCCGTTTGTTGGAGGTAAGGATGTCAAGCAGAGAATCCTCGGTGACCAATACGCAATATCATCGTACATCCGACCACTCTCCAGAATAATGTCTGTGTTTTTATTTCACATGTATTCAACAAACCAGCCTTCCTTTCTTCCATCTATTCAACTCACATTCTTCCTCGATTCTTTTCTCCTCTCCTCTTATGTAATAGCCGTAACGATATGTGTGCTGTTATCGACGTAGTACGTCCCTACCAGCTGCTTGCTCTCTCCAATCACATCCTGCTTATGTGTTATCATCAGCACCTGCATCTCCCTCTCTGCCGTGAGTCTTCTCAGCAGTTGGCCCAGCAGCCTCACCTTATCCACATCAAGCGCAGCGTCGATTTCGTCAGCCAGCACGATGGGGCATGGCTGGATGGAAGGGAAAAGCCGAGCCTACGAACACCAAATTGATCGCCAGGACGAACGCGAGCAGGCAGAGCGCTTGCTGGCCTCCGGAGAGCTGGGGGTAGAGCATCCACGGCGTTCCGTCGAGCTTGCACTACCGAATCAAGGGAGCAAACGAGTGGATACGCGGAAGATGACGCCTTGCGAGTAGGTGGTGGAGTAGTCCTGCGAGTATTTGATGTAGCAATCGCCCTAAGTGAAGGAGTTGCAATGGGATTCGATCGTGTGAAGTGGATATGGAGTGAGTGATCTCGCGAAAGAGAACACTCAGGGTTCGGTTGATCGACGAGATCGCATCGCGCAGCTGCGCAAAACGCTGCTCTTCGCGTGATTTCACTTCGCTCTAGCGCGAACAGTCTCAAAAGGAGGCTACTTCGCAGCGCGACAGATCGCTAATGATGACGTCGAGCGCTCGCCGCATCTCCGACTGCTCGGAAGAGTACTCCGAAAGCTGCTTCAGCACTGCGAGGTTCTGCCTGGATCGCAGGCCTTGTAGAAGATGCGCGGCCGTGTGTGTTTTTTCGCGATGATTGGAGAGTGTTTTCGTCGCTTCGGTCCAGAGAGTCTGCTCTTTTCCTCGCGGGACGGAAGCGAGTTCAGCGTTCAGAGCAGCGGAAAACGCAGATTCAGCGAGAGACGAGGATTGCAATTCGCGCTTGCGCGTTTGTCTCTGGGTTTGCTCATCGTGAATGGCCAGCTTGAGCTTTTCTTTCGCTTTTCCGAGTTTGATGCATTGGATCCGAAGCTGTTTGACCGCTTTTCGATCTTCGAGAAGCAACGCCTCCATCGCCTCGTTTTCTTTTTCCAGTTTTTCACACTCGCTTTTTCGTTTTTTCAGAGGAAATTCTTCCTTGTGCCTCGCCAGCGATTCCTCCGCCTTCTCCACGCTGCGTTGAAGCGATTCTTCCTGCTCTTTCAATGCCTGCAATTGCTGCTTTCGTGTGAAAGCTTCATTCAATCGAAGCGTGGGGAGGCAGCGTCGAATGCAATCTTCCTGCGACGCCGAAAGCGATCG
The DNA here is from genome assembly GCF_000151665.1 of Blastocystis hominis. NCBI lineage: Eukaryota > Bigyra > Opalinata > Blastocystidae > Blastocystis > Blastocystis hominis. Next base: position 846,637 of record NW_013171815.1, read on the forward strand.
AGCGGGTTGGAAGGAGTTTTGTAGATAGTCGAGTTGTTTTCGCTTCTGTTCCAAGTCGGATCGAATAGAATCTCTGCGATACGAGAGAGTTTGGATGCTGTGATTGATTTAGAGTGATGAGATGTACTCTGTGGTTCCTGATTCGCTTTCAATCTTTCGAACATCGCTTTGCAATTCGCTGAGTCGTGCTTCCAATTCCTTTCGTTTTGTCTCTACTTCACGCTCATTCGTCCGTTTCATTTCAACACTTTTCAACAGAATCAGCTTTCTATTTCTCACTCTTCCTCCTCCTCTCCCACCTTTCTTCCACCTGTCGCACCTCTCCCTTCGCGGAGTACACAACTCCATCCATCGTCACGCAGTCCCATCCATTCACTTCTCTCTGCACGCGGATCGCACTGTCATCATTCTCTACAAGCAGCCATCTTCCAAACAGCTTCTGAACCAACGGCTTGTATTCCTCCGCGCATTGAATCGCTTCGACTAACGGCCGAGCGTGTGAAATCGCCGGGTATTTCACAGAGGATTGATTCAACTCGGAGAGAATCATGCATGTAATCACGCCTCCGTTTTCTCTGCGGAACGTGTCGGCGACTTGGATCGCTGTTTCTCTGTTTTCGACGACGATTGTGGTGGAGAGAGCGTGCTGGATGGCAATGGAGGCAGGCAGAATGAATTCGGAGTGCGTGACTTGGATGGGGAGAAACGCGAGCAGACCGCGGATCGCGTCTGAGCGAACGGAGTCGAGGATTCGCTGCATTTCCTTCAAGAAGGGAGGAATGAAAGGCTTGGAACGGGATGGAGGTGATCTATTGGAGAGGAATGAATCGATGAAAATCGTACAATTCTCGAAGACGATGCTGAACGGACCGGATCTCATTCCAAAGAATCGTTTTCGCCTCTGTGGCTTTCGTCTGCGTTTTGATCGCTTGCTCCAAATCGATTTCTCGCTTCTCCAATTCCTCGATTTCCTTCGCGTTTCTTCGCCGTCTCTCCAGGCTTTTAAACAGTTCGATCATGCCTGGAAGCTCCTCTTTGCTGCAATTCAGCACTTCAATCAGTTCTTGCTGCTGTTTGCTTTGCTCCTCCAATTGGCTTCTCACCTCCTTCTTCTTCTCCAGCGTGTACAGCAGTTTCTCTTGCTCCTGCTTCAGCTCACGTTTCAGCCTCTTTCTTTTACTCGCAATTCGATTGAACTCTGCTTGCTTTTGATCCAGTCGCTTATCTGCAGCTCGCTTTTCCTTTTCTTTCTCGCCGAGGATCGTTTCTTTTTCATTCTTTTCGCTCCAAAGTCCATTCAGTTCGCTGTCAATCGATTCCATCTTTGCTTTCAAACTCTCCATTCGCGCTGGATACTCTTCATCCAATCGCAGCAACACAATTCTCCTCAATCCTCGCTCTCTCTCTACCAAGCTCTCCTCTTCTCGCTTCAACGTTTCCACCTTTTCCTCTGTTTCTTTCACTCGCTCTGCCAACTCGAGTTCTGACTGATGTTCTTCACAAAACTGCTTCATTTCTTCCAGATGAGTCGAGACGCTTTCCTTTTGCGTGATCAGATCCGCTCGTTTCTTCAACAGTTCTTCGATCTGAGTCACGAGTTTTCCATTGCCTGCACACTCTTCGATCATTTCCAGCAGATACGTTTTGCTTTGCCGCAGATTAACCAGCAATTCCGATTGTTGGATGATAAACTTCCCTCGAATGTTCACTTGGATCGCGAGCGACTCCAGTAGCAGACAGATTTCACTATATTTTAGGGGGAATGAGCTGCCTTGGTTCAGTCGACCAAAATAATCCAGTGAACGATTGCAAAGACGGCGACCCACTGTGATCCGCAAGGTTTCGCTCCCTTCGGGAAGAGAGGAAAGCGAGCAAAACACTTCCTGCGGTGAAAATCCTGCAGGAATGGAGGGCGCATCCGTCAGAGTGAACTGTACCTCCACCTTTCTACGCTTCAGTTGGACGAAATAGCACGTACACTTCCTGATTTCCTTCCATTCGCGATCGGTCATTTATTAGCTGCGAACTTCGCTCCGTTCGAAGGGCATGCGCTCTTGACCCAAATACCCAGCATAGAGCGTCCATCAGGGCACTCTTTCCGGACCCATTCTTTCCAACGATGCTTTTCTGTCAGAAACAACAAAAACCAATACCAGACGAAACGCTCGTTAATATCGATTACCACTTCTCCATAGTAACTCTTAAAGTTAGTTAGAATGATTTTGGATATTTGAACGTGCATTCTCTTGGCAATGCAGCATTTCCCTCCATTGTGACTTTGAACAAACAGACATTACAAATCCAATTCAGCGAGGAGATTCTCCCTAAATGACGGCACTGAAATGTGCTGGATGTCCTTGCTTCCTCTCGATCGAACCGATAGTGTCTTGCTCTTCACCTCCTCCTCTCCGACAGTCACCATATAATTGTAATGCTTCATTGTGCACTCCCGGATCCTTTTACCCAACGACCTACCCATCATTCTCTCCTCTCACCCAAACAAGTCCGTTGGGAAAACATCCACTCGCAGCTTATCGCTGTTCCCGTTCGTCAGCTGCTCAGCAACCTCTCTGCAGAATTCCAAATGGCTCGGGTCCGAAACAGGCAACAAGGCGATCTGATACGGCGAGAAGCAAAGCGGGAATCGTCCGTTACAATGCTCGATATACACACCCAAAAAGCGCTCCAGCTACGCATTACCGATCCTCTCGACGCATACAGAGCCATAAATCGCTCGATGAATCAGAACGGGCGTTTCGAACTCGCCGTCCGCGTTTCGGAACTTGAGTCCGAACTTCTTGGGCAGCTGGACATCGAGTTGGATGGTTCCGCATTGGTGATAGCGACGAATGCTATCTTGGATCAAAACGTCGATTTTGGGAGCGTAGAAAGCGCCGTCTCCCTCTTCGACGGAGTAGTCCAGACCGAGTTTTTCTAAAATGGAGCGGAGCTGCGCCTCGGTGTCTTTCCATTCGTCGCTCTGGCCGACCGACTAGCGATCAAGCGAACAAACGAACGAGACATCGCTGGGCTGTGTGGAGAGAACGAAGGAGAAATCGAAGCCGAGCTTGCTGTAGAGCGATTTAATGGTCGACAACAAGGTGCTGATTTCCTGGCTGATCTGGTCCTTTCGACAGAAGATGTGCCCATCGTCCTAGCTAAGAGCTTGTTTGTTTGACTACTTGATGAAACATGTTGAGACGTGTGAGTCCGCCGAGCGCTCCGGAGTTTTCCTGGCGATGAATGGCAGTAAATTCCGCGTAGCGGATGGGGAGATCGCTAGAAGTCACGGCAAGCCACAGCGAAGACCGATAGGATCTGCCTTTGTGTGCGTAAACGATGCAGTGGGAAGGACAATTCATGGGTTTTAAGAAGGTTTCCTATGGAAAACAATGCTGGCATTCGTCCCACTTCGTCTTTGTCATCTCGTGTGTTTACTTGAAACATATTCGATCGATAGTGGTCGTAATGCCCACTAATCTTCCAAAGATTCGATTTAAACAACAACGGCGACGCGATCTCTTCGTATTCTTGCAAGTAGTGCGACTTCAAATACTCAACCAATCGCGAATACGTGAACAAGCCCCGGTCCAAAAAGAACACATTCCCCGGAGAATTCCCATCGAACAAGAGCATCTCCAGCTTCTTCCCCACCACACGATGGTCTCGTTCTTTCGCTTCGCGCATCGTCTGCTTGTACAGCTTCTCCGCGCCTGCAGAAGTAAACGAATTCCCATAAAATCGGTAATGAAGCCGGTCATTCAGCGCGTTTTCGCCGGCTTCGTCGGCTTTGGAGGACTCGGAAGTGATGTGATTGGCGCCTGTGACGCGCAGACTCGCGATACATTGCGAGGAATGGAGATGAGGACCACGGCAGAGATCGATGAAGTCTCCGCATTTGTAGATCTAAAATGAAACAGAAACGTTATAAAAAGAACTTGGATGGGAGCGGAAGAACGCGAAATGATCGACCGTTTGTAGGCGTTCTGGGGGAACATGGAGAGCGCCTCCGAGGGAGAAACCTGGGAGAGAGAGAGAAGAGAGAAAGGGAAATACGGTGCGGTGCTCGAAAAGAAGCGGATGACGAAGAATCGAGTTGATGATCTTTTGAATGTTCTCGAGATCCGTGTTTGTTGGAGCTTTTGCCTGTCTATTGAGATGGAACAATACGAATACGTCTAAAATCACATCGTAGAAAAAGCAGTAAGGAATGCCATCACCCGCTGGACCGTGAAGTAACTGAATTTTGTCTCCATAGTATTGTTCCAAGGCGTAGGCCAAGATGTGAGCCGAGGAATGCCACATGGTCTTGAAAAAGTCGCGCGTCTCTTTCTTTCGGCTAAACATAGCATCATCCTCTTTTGGAACTTCGACATAGCGAATTTCCATATCCGAAGAAACAGGAGTATCGAGATCGGAGAGCTTTCCATTAATATAGCACAGTTGATCCTTTTCATTGTCTACATCTATTGTTTCTACATCAAATGACCTACGTTTCGGGTGAGCAAGACCATTTGCTTGGTTTCCCGCTAACGCTTCTCCTTGCTGGGGATTCGACCGTGTTGAATCGTTTCCATTTGCAAAACCATTAGTTTGTTGTGCGCAAATCGAGTTCCAACACTTCAACCTCTCTGCAAATATCGGTGCCGTAGAAAAGCGGAGTGCACCGGATACACTGCAGATCCGTGTAATTCGACTCAATCGACCCAACATGCCAAACTCTTCAAACTGTTTATGAACAAACAGCCAAACCAATAAAGGACGACTCACTTCTCATCTTCCACTCCCTCCAAAAAAGTCCTTGACAAATCGATCATCCTCCGCGAGATGTGGTGTTTCTGTCCCGGGTACAAGTTAAACTCCACGTCCTTCACTCCTTTCTGCTTCAACATCGTAGACACGCCCTCCATAAATTGATACGGAATTCGCGGGTCCTCTGTGCCATGGAAAAACCTACACTCAGAGTGCAGTCCAAATCAATACATAACCGGAGTATCCTTTGTAGCATCCTGAACGACAAAGCGACTAGCATTGGGCAGGCATCCGCAAAAAGCAATCACTCCGCCGATCGGATCCTTCCGATTAAACGCTATTCCTAACAAGAAAGCACGAAATAGAACCCGCATGAAGCGCGATGCCCGCTCCCTGGCTAAAACCACACAGAATGATGTGCTTTGGATCGACGCCCTTCTTTATTTCCTTCTCAATCAGCGAGTTCACCACTTCGCAACTTTCCTCCACTCCTTTACAATCGTCGTTTCCCTCGAGGCTCCAGGCGGGGAAGTCAAACCAGGCATGCTGCAAAGCACCCTGGCGACACCGTAGAGGAATCTCATGCGCTGTGAATTAGAGAACGGGATCATCAATACCTGTGGGGCAAATAAATCTAGTAGACGGAAGCGATCGCGAGAGATCGGCGGCATAGGGGACCATGTAGAACGCTAAGACCTCAGAGGGACAGAGAACAAATACCCGTATCTCCTAATCCATGGAGCATAATGACCTACGCGATAAGAAAGAGGAAAAACACAATACGGAACAGGTCGGCTTCTTTCCGGTGGATGGCTCTAAGTATACACGCATACTGTCCATATTTGCATTTAAAATAGGAATATGGTTCAACGTGTGTACATTAGCAACACATGCTCTGGAAGCAATGTTCTTACATACGGACAACTTTGATGCAATACCGAAGCTTCCCAACGTGCAACGAGCAAACATAACTATCTCTTTGTCCTATCTAGAAAAGTCTGGAATTCCCAAAAATGACTTCAACAAACAGATCAAACTACTGATCCCTCTTTCGTACAAAGCAGAGTAAAACAATAATAAGAAAAATGATCTCTTCCTGTCGTCTTAGCCTTAGTCGAATTTCCCTCCATTTACTGGAAGAATACTATTTTTTTAAATGACGCCTCTGCCATTTCCTACCTTGGACACGTCATTCCAGCAATGATTATGCCCAACACCAACACAAACGACAGTCCTGCCGAAATCGCAAATGCGATTCCCAAGCCATAATTCTTCCCTCCCAGCCCATTATCCGTGGCCAGCACGAGTGCCTTGCGTCCCTTGAACGTGGAAACCTCGAAGTTGCTCTGCACCTCGAATTGCACCACATCGCCCTTGTGGAGCTCTCCTCCTTCCAGACGTCCATAAAGCTTTCGGAATCGAGGGAATCCAGCAAGGCGCATCCACACGATGAAGTGTTCGTCCTCGACGCCACCTCCATAAAAGTTGGATTTTGTGGGGTCATCGGAGCGATCTTTCGGGATTTGAGGGAACGTTTCGTAGCTACGAGAGACGCAGGCGAGGAACAACGCTACATGTACTGGCGGGTCGTGCTGGGCTGGCCGTAGCCCTGCGGGTTCTTGAACCGCGAGCGATCGGGAGCATAGCTGATATCGTGCTCGTTGAGGGTGAGATTGGGCGTGCGGAGCGTGAACACGTCGTTGAAGAACGAGTTCGCGATGTACCCGCAGGGAACCAGCACCTTCGTCGCAGCGGCGTCCGCGTAGGTCTTGCTCCCGCAGGACGACTCGAGCGTTTTGCCGTCGAGGTCGGCGCCGCCGAGCTGGTCGTAGTCGACGGAATTGATGTATTCGCGGTGGTTCTGAGGGGAAGAGAGGAGGAGGAGAAGAATGTACCTGGTAGAAATTGTCGAGCTCGTAGTATACGTTGAGGGGGAGAGACACGTCCTTCGTGATCGTGAAGTTGAGCTGTTTGTTAGAGACTGGAAAATCCGTACCATGCAAACACGCCCCTCAGTGGCATTAGCAACGTGACAGGAAGAATCGGTATAGTCCCATCCGTCGTACACGATTACATGATCGTACGCCTACGGTAAAGAGCAGGAACGGAATCCCACATTACTCGCTATCTTAAATGAAATGATGGAAGCAACCAAAGACAAAACGGCAATGACGGCGAAAGAGATGATCAAACTACTACGACTCCATTTCATATGATAGTATTGTAGTCTCTGCTGAAGAAACCCTATATGGAAGTTACAAGACAATCTGTACGATCTATATATCCGCCCTTTTTAATATTCATTAATCCTTTTTATTTTTTACTTTGATTGGCCGATTTTTACCTTTCCCGAATCATTCACGATTTTGGATAATGAATGAAGAGTTCTCGTTTTGGAGAGAGGAAATCGACGCGATCTCTTCGGTTGTCAGTCATGTTGTTTGCAGTGTTTTTTGTGTAATTGATAGATCACTCCCGATTGTAGTATTATTGTGACGGGAGTGCCTTCGTTTGAGCGTCGTTATGCAGTGGAATCGATTTTGAAGAAAAAGAATATTGAATACTCGCTTTTGAACGCTTCTGCTCAGTCAACGCTCCGCAGTGTTTTGTTCGATATCTCTAGTAGTTTGGCAGTGTGAATTTGGAAAGGAATGGGACGTAGAAATGCCTCCATCACTCAACCGTGATAAAATCTACAGGAGAAATGTTATTTGAGATCCAGGAATACGCTTTGGAGTATTTCCAACAAAACAACGAACAGAAGTCCTTTTACATCGTAATCGACGGCGTGCCTCTTCTCCCCCCAATTCATCCATAGTGTGAACAAATGGAGAACGAAGTGTTCAATCTCCTTCTGAGCCTTCCTTCGAAGACTCCCTATCTCGGCTTAATTCTCCTCACCGTTTCCATCGATCCTTATCAACCCAATTCCTCCCTCATTTTCCATTTCCCCGCTCTAACTCCATCCGAAATCCGCTCTCTCCTCCTTCAAGACTTGAGTTCGACAAATCCAAATGACACAAATGACACGAATGACATCAACGACATCAACGACACTACTGACACTTCTGACACTACTGACACTACTGACACTACTGACACTACTGACACACAGAGCCCAAAAGAATTGAATGAATGGATCGTCGCGGGGGTCATTCGATTCTTCACCGCACAGACACACTCACTCACAGAGCTCCGCACCCTTCGCGACCTGGCCATCGCGGACTGCCACGCCAACGAGGCGAAAACGCCGCGTAGAGACGAATTCGATGGAATATTCGATAGAAGACGTCGAAGAATGCATGAAACGCCTGCAAGAATCCCTCTTTGTCAACATCCAGCCGATTTTCACGGATCGGATGGAGAGCATGGACGACACCGCGGGGATGATCCCACTTCACGACTTTTGCGGCGTCGATATCTCACTCAATGCCAAGATGTTGCTAATCGCGGGATATCTGTGTTCGATCTATCCTGAATCAGAGGACCGCAAATTATTCGGCAGAAACGACCGATCTACCGTCAAAACGAAAGGGAGGAAGCGAAGACGCACCAATCCCGCCCTGAAGACAAGTGTATGCTTAGTTTTTTTCGAATCGAAGAGTAGAGGAGCGGAATCTTCTCGATTCATCGTTTAATCGCCATGTACCAAACCATTAAGCACATGTAATCTTTTTCGCTCTTCTGTGAGTCTTAGCATTTTTCCAGAGATGCAAGCCTCCTCCGCGAACTACGGACTTCTTCTTTCCCAGCTTTCTGTCCTGACGCGTCTGGGATTGCTCGTTCCGATTGGAGGAAACTCGCAGTCGATTGAGCTGAACCAGGTGATCTATCGATGTAGTGCGAAGTGGGGATGGAGAAGAGAGTTAATGGAGTAGACGGGTGAGCATTCTCAACATAGCCAAGAATATAAATTTTGATATTACTCCTTATGTTTCGTTTGTTTGTTAGAGTAGGCCGTATTCGTTGAAATGTCCCTAAATGAAACTGGGCCAAAGATTCATATTTGCGATTTTCCAGAAATATTGCTGACCATGCCAAATTCCAAATCTCAGCGAGCCGAAAAAATTTCAACAGACCAACTGACAGATGAGACTCTGGATGTCATAAATGAGATGCTGAACATCATAGTCTCCAGGACTCAGGTGGGAGAGCTAGATAAGGGTAGAAATGCATCGGAACGATGTGATTCGTAGATTTTAAATACGCTAGAGGAGATTTAAAGTATTTTGGCGAGGGTAGTCAGTTGAAAGTGTCAAAGTTGGCGGATACCCTATATGCCACTCTGAAGGATGTAGTTGTGTTTGTAATAAGTGAAATGGCACGAGATAGTTCAGTTGACATCAAATTTCAAATGCCCAAATATACTAGTTTTGTTGGATCGATTGTGAAATCTGTTGCTATTGATGTCATTGCTCACAACGATTCTTACCGCAATTATCTTGATACCTTAGCCAATTCGCAAGGTAAATACCTGTTCGATTCGGATGACTCCACGTTTTTGAATATCTATCGAGACACGGTGATTGCGCTGAACGACCGTGGCTTTCTCTTCGAAGATAATCCCGAGCTTCAAAGCGTCCAGCACGAATTTAAGGAGCTGATCGACCTCGACAACCCAATGAATAAAATAAACGGCTTAACTACACTCACCTGCAACACCGAAGACATCGTCCCCGAACTTCCCCCTTCTGACTTTTCCGCAGTGCCCCCGAAAGGAGAAGAGCTCTCTGAGGATGGTGCCGACACCGTACGACTCGCTCCCACTCTACGACGTAGCTCAACTCGCTCGATGCAGTGCATGGCAACTCGCGCAACCGCGTGATTTTCCCCTATCTTCGCCGGCTTTTCGAAACCAAAAAGTCCATTCTAGTGACGCGTCGCCGCGTGGCGCAAGTCGCCGGCGTGGTGGAGCCGAGCGAGGCGGTGAAGCAGGCGTACGAAGAGAAATACAACGAGGTTTGGGCGGTAGGCGAAGAAAGAATGGGGAATCGAAGGTAGTCTTGCCAGCAAATGCGAATGCCGAACGACATGATCCGCGGTCACTGCATGGTGGAAGCGATCCAGTATCTGCGCGAGCACTTCTCGAAGGAGGAGGTGGATCTGATGGAGCAATATTTGCAGTCGATGAAGGCGTCGATGCCGAAGTTTCGAAGGCGGTATGTGAAGGTGCCGTCGGGGAAGCGACTGCATTTCCCGGACGGAGTGAACGGAGAGTATTTGATGACCTTGCCTCCGGAGTCATTGTAAGGCTGTGCGATGTGTTCTTTATTATTCTTTATTGTTTGTTTGTTTATTTATTTAGTATTTATTTATTTTAGTATTTATATATATATTTTTTTATTTATTTATACAACAAAGAAAGCACAGAGAGGGAGTGATAAAGGATTGCTCGATGAAGTCGGAGAGGTCGGTGATGGAATAGAACGCTTTGCCTCGCAGAAGCATCTACGACTCACTCGCTTCATCACACACACACAGTCAATTGTTGCACGGGCGCTTGGTTTAGATCGCTCGTTGAAATGTGCTCCACGATCACCTTCTCCATCGTCTAGTTCTCAGCCTTCTTCCCCGATCGCTACGCGCGGATAATCCGTCGGGAGCTTCAAATCAACCACAACGAAATTTGGATATTGAATGCGCAATTTGTCCTCCGCCGGAAAATCGATCGTGAACTTTTGCTTCAGCAGCTCGATCTCCATGCTGAACCGCTTGATCGAGTAGATATAATAGAGCGCATTGGTCACCTATGACGATAAAAAAGACAGTTTCTTCGTCGCCTACCAGCGAGTTCCAGTGCTGCCCCACCGATTTCTTCACGAGCTCATCAAACCCCGATCCATTCGAAGGCGTTTTCTTCTCGATCGCCTCGGGAATGGTCAGTTTTCCATCGAGCACATGACTATTCTCGTCGATCGTGATCTCCAGAATGATTCTACGTTCCCATTCTCCACACACAATCCTACTCTCCCACGAACGTTACTCGTACCATCGTGTCGATGGCTTGGATTTCCATGATTCCGATGCTGTGATTGATGATTCGCTTCAAACTATAAAGCCACAACAACGACTGATGGATCGACTCCCGATCCGCACTGTTCACAGGAGCGGGCTGCGTCCCCATCTCCTCGTTCCGCTTTTGAAGCAGCGCGATCTTCTCTTTGAGCTCCTCTGTGCGAGTTTGGTATTCTGCAACTTCCTGCTGGAGATCTTTCATCACCACGTATTGCTTGTCCAGAATCCCCTGGGCTTCCTTGACGGAAAGAGGCACGATGGAGTTCTTTATATCGGATTCGCAGCTCTCGACAAACACTTCGACTTGCTCGTAGAGCTTGTCCGTCTCGTTGATGACGAGCGCTTCCTTTGTTTTGTATTCGGCAATTTCTGTGATGAAATGCAAACTGACTATGCTACTTTCATTCGCTGCATTGACCATGGCTTCCAGATCATCATAGGAAACGTCATTCCCGACTAAACTCAAAAGATACAGAGCGGATCTACCTCTTTCTTCCATAACCGTGATCTGGTCACTCATGCTATTTATTGAAGATAAAAGAGAAGATAGTTCGTTTGAAATCGTCTACAACTCGCCGAAATTAAAAACAACTACGCAAATTGATTGTATTTTGTCATAAAGGTCCGGAATTTCTTCAAGAATGAACGGGTAGTACCGATCATGTAGATAACTTTCAATCTGATACAATTTTCTACAGCCTTAAACTCTCTAAAATACTGTAATACTCTTCGACCTTTTCCATGCTATGAGAAAATCATTGAGCCTAATCCCGTCATTCCAAAAATCGGATGATAAGCCGTTTCATTCTTCTGTGAAGTTGAGCAGTTGCCATAATTTCTTTATCAGTCATGGCTACTCTATTTTGGGATTTGTGTATGTTACGCCTATTTACTTTCACAAATAGCTTGTCCTCCCTACTATGCTTTCGCAGTGGGAATTCAATGCAATCAGAAGTTTCAGTTCAAGGTCGATACTCTTGAAAACGGTGTGTGCGTTTTGAAAGAAGGAGAGTTGGGGATTTGTGTTTCTTTGAGGTGTAGAAATAGCATTGTGGGTCAGGATGCTATTTGCGACTACTTCATTTCCAAATGCGCCGACCAGAGTCTTCTTGGAGGAGATGAGTCTTCGCTCGTGAAAGAGTGGAGAGATATTGCGGCCTCTGTAACCAAGTATTTCATTGAAATCGGTTTTTATTCCAGGGAATCTGTTCTCGAGGTTATTGAGAAGTTGGACACTTTCATCGCTACTCGCACCTACATTCTCCGAAATACTCTGTCCGTCGCGGATATCGCTCTCTGGGCTGCTATCAAGCGTATTTTCGCCCTCGCCCTCTCCTAAACTCTAGTGACCGAAGTCGAGATTCCTGAGAAATTCCCCTACGCTGCTCGCTGGTTCAACTTCATTTCCGCGGTTCCCTCCGTGAAGCAGACCGTGGGTCGCGTGGGCGGTACGCTGCGAATGGCCGCGAAGCAGGCGTCGGCCCCGAAGAAGGAAGTGTCGACAAAGAAGGGCGAAATCAGTCTGGACGGAACGCCGGAATCGATGCCGGAGCTTCCCTTCGCCGAGGAAGGCAAAGTGGTCACTCGCTTCCCTCCCGAAGCGTCTGGATACATGCATGTGGGCCACGTGAAGGCTGCGATGCTGAACTATTACTACGCGAAGCGGTACCACGGCAAGCTTCTGCTTCGTTTCGATGATACCAACCCGAGCAAAGAGAAGGAAGAGTTCGAAACGTCGATCATCGACGATCTGGCGAAGCTGGGAATCAAGGCCGATCTGTTCTCGCACACCTCCGACTATTTCGATGTGATTCTGGACTACGCGCGCCAGCTGATTCGCGAGGGCCTCGCGTTCATGGACAACACGGATCAGGAAACCATGCGAAAGGAGCGAATGGAGCGCAAAGAGAGCAAAATGCGAAACACATCCGTCGAGGAAAACATGCGTCTCTTCGAAGCGCTGTGCCGCGGCGAGCCCGACATGCACGACTACTGTCTGCGTGCGAAGATCGATATGAAGAGCGACAACGGCACCATGCGCGACCCCGTGCTGGTTCGGTATTTCCCGCTGACGCACATCCGCACGGGCGATAAATACAAGGCCTATCCGTGCTACGACCTCGCCTGTCCGATCGTCGATTCGATCGAAGGCGTGACGCACGCGATGCGCACCACCGAGTACAAGGATCGCGACGAGCAGTACATGTGGATCCAGCGCGCGCTGCGTCTCCGCGAAGTGCATCTGGTGGAGTTCGCGCGTCTGAACTTCCAGTACACGCTGATGAGCAAGCGCAAGCTCACGTGGATGGTGGACCACCACGAAGTGGACGGCTGGGACGATCCGCGCTTCCCGACAGTGAAGGGCGTGCTGCGTCGCGGCGTGCAAGTGGAGGCCTTGCGATCGTTCATTCTGAGCCAGGTAGGGCTCGTGAAACTGGAGTTGATTGGTGGTAGGGCTTCTCGAAGCGCGTGGTGACGATGGAGTGGGACAAGTTCTGGTCGGACAATAAAAAGATTTTGGAGCGCAACGCATTCCGCTACATGGGCGTTATGAAGGACGACTATGTGGTTATTCATCTCACCAACGTGGAGAGCAACGGATTCATCAAGGTCGCCAATCACCCGAAGGACGAGTCGAAGGGCGTCAGCGAGATCGCGATCGGTCCGGACGTGATGCTGGAGCGCACCGACGCGGAAGCGCTCAAGGAGGGCGAGGAATTCACGCTCATGCGATGGGGCAACGCGAAGGTGGCATCGATTCAGCGCGACGAAGCCGGCAAGGTCGTCGGTCTGACGGGCGAATTCGTGCCGAATGTAGCGGCGAGGACGAGGAGTGAGGGGTAGGGAGACTTCAAGAACACGGTGAAGGTGAACTGGGTGGCGTGCTCGCCGGAGAATCACGAGGTGACGGTGGTGGAGTACGACGATCTGCTGACGAAGAAGGCGCTGGAGGAGAACGACAACTTCGAGGACTTTTTGACGAGCAAGGATCATCCCACGAAGATCGCCTATACGATTATTGTGAACAATGCGTGCAAGAATCTCAAGGAGAACGAGATCGTACAGCTCGAGAGACGTGGATTCTATCGCTGCGATCGTCCTGATACGGAGAGCGAACCGGCCACGCTGATTTTGATTCCGGATGGAAAGAAGAAGGCGATGAGCAAACTGAGTGGAATGTTGGGGCATAAGTAATTGGGAGCTTGTTTGTTGATGATCACACGGGTTGGATGGGGGAGGCGAGAGATAGGGAGGTAGCTCTTATTTGTATTATTATTATTATTATTGTATGTGTGTATGAGATTCGAGAGGAATAGCATACACTCCCTGATAGCTAACAATAACAATAGCTTTCTTGGAGGGTTTGGTATATCCACAATGGATAAGATAATTGTAGTACTCCAGCTGTTTATGTTCTATCCTATTTTGGGGGATGAATAGTTGACAACAAAATGTTTTCAGTGCAACAATTGAATTCAAAAGTGCAGTCGTGTAAAGGATTGTTTGTTTTGGTTGCCAACAAGTTCCATATGAATCGAATCGAAAAAAAGCAAAATGAATTGGACTTCAAAATGAGATTTGGTAAGCGAGGAAAGCGGTTATTTCACATTTTTGTGAACCTTCACATATTGGACTATTGAATTGATAAGGTCAGGTATGAAAAATAATCTTGCATAATGTCTATTGAAAATGATATTTTTTCGACACGGGAAGATGGATTGCCGCTACTGAGAAGAAAAGAAGACGAAACAACTTGGTAATTCTTGTTTGCAGCGTAATATTCAGGGTTTACAAGAAAATCACCTCGCTACCTCTTCAATGTATAGATTCATCGATGAATATCGCAATTTGCCCTACATTGTCAGACAACATCACCTATGTTGCGGCTGTTAGCTCGAACCGCTGTTTTATGTATTTTTCAACACGGATTAATCATCTGAGATACGAAATTTCCCAGAATGGTGATATGCATTTGCTTCAAGAGTTTATTGATGATAACGAAAATGAGGTACACTTGGTCTCCAATAATTACCAGTCTTTTACCGTGTGTGAATGGATGATGATCAAATCTACGGACCAGTACCCACAGGAGTTCTTTCTCGCAGTGGGAGGAGTGCTAGGCCAAATCAAGATACTCGACTGCATGAAACAAGTGGTTTACACAGTCGATTTCTGCATGAGCATCCATTCTAGACTCTGATCGGTCATCTCGGTACGATCCAAGCGCTCAGATCAGTCTCCAACTCCCCTTATATGCTTCTATCCGTAGCACTTTCGAAAATGATTTCATCGCAGGGAAGCACCGACAATACTCTCCGTTTATGGGATATCAAAAAGAAAAGTCTATCTAAAGTAATCTCTCTCTTTGACGGTTTTACGATCCTCAACAATATCGTACTGGACGAGACCACGCGTCAACCATAGGACATCGACTTGTGTTGTGAAGAAATCATTTGCTCTGATCAAAACGGAGCTGTTTGTGTTTTTGAACTTAACCACGAAACCAATGAGTACTCTCTGGACAGCATTGTTTATGTACTGGCTGACAGTCGCTATGATCGATAGACAGGAAGTGGCATGCCCAGTTACTGGGTAGGTAAACTCATTTTAGGGTTTGTTGGAGGGAAGTGTACTCTCTACAAGCCATTTCGACAAGTAACCACTGATAACGAGAGCGGCTCGGTTATTAAAGTGATCAAGCAGTACACTCTCCCTTCAGTCCCCACAGGGTTTTGTATCAGCAAGGACGCTTCTCTTCTTGCTTGTACAGCTTTGGAGCGGTTCTTTTGTTAGGTCTTTGTATGAATACGGTAATGATCTTTCGCATTGACGATGATTATGAACCTTTCTCAACTTTCACCATTCCCGATGTATCCTTGCGGAAATGCTCTGAAAAATAGTTCGATCACCTTCCGCGCAGTATTTCGTTTTGTGGCACCAACAATAGCATTCTAGTAGACACTGGAAATAATTTGCAACTTTTTTCTCCCCAAGAAGTGGATCATCTGAGTCCACTATACGACCAGAGTGAATTACCTCTGAGCTTTTTCGAAGAATCTGGAGTTCAGCCATCCTTTGAACAAAATGTGGACTTTTTCTTCCGCGAGTAGTTTTGGTGTTTGTTGAATATACACGAAAATTTTCCCACACTCAAGTTCATTACGGAATTACAGAGTTGACCCTGTTTCATCAGATGTCAATAAAGACTGAAAAATCGTCCCCTGTTGCAATTCCGGAGAGATTGTTCACGGATTGCTGCTCTGAGGAGAGTGTTGAATTACCGCAACTTTTTGACAAGCTCAACAAGTGCAATACTGTTTACGAGCAAATGAACTGCTTTGGAATCTTGAAACAGAAAACTCGTAGCAACCAAGGTTTTTTGCTTATGTTTAGTCGGAGGAGCATCACACGATATTTACAGATTTGTTTGCTGTCTGCTATTACTCCCCGAAACTCAGGCTTTACGGAAAAGCACAAATGTGCTCAGTATACCATTTTTTATAAAGTAAAACACTAGTGACACTGTATTTCAAGAAGGACAAGGAGAGTATCGTGAACATTTACAGTGACCTGACCGATCTTCTCTTGTCGAACGATTTCAAGCTTCCTTACGGATCTACCAACGATAGTACGTATTGGCCTTTTCGTTTCTAAAATAGTTACCTCCAACGATGTTTTGTGTCTCTGGATATCCTTACCAGAGATTCTGCGTGTGATTTCTCCAGACCAGCTTCATCGCATTACTTCCTTTTTCTTCCCCGTCGTGTCTTCCATCCTCCAAAGTACCACCATCCAGATCGATCATAATGTAGCTGCCATGGAGTCCAATGTGGCCGAAATCCAGCAGCAGTGCATCTCCACATGCTCTTCCATTCTGAAGAACACCAACCTTCTGCTCCAAAGCCTTCCCTCGTTATCAGCAATGGAGCTCTCGCAATGGGAGCAAATCGCAGTGGACATGATGAAAACGCGCTGCGTTCGCGTTGAAGACGCGCTGGCTGCCTCCCAGCTGTGGGTTCGCATGCAATTACTGCGTCAAACGCCAACGAAAGAGCTGCTGTCGGGAGAGAAGCGAGTGCTGAGCGAGGTGAAGGCGTGCGGGACGCTGCGAGTGATGATGCATCGCGAATGTGTGTTGAATTGTCCGATCGGAGAGCTGCACGAGATGGGATTCATTCGCTATGTGGTCATGGAAATCGCGGCGATGTCGCCCAGTTGCAGCGAGGAAGTGATCTGCATGCTTCAGACCGCAACGCTCGTTTATTCCGCGTATTCCACGCACAAAATGAACTTCCCAGCACCGCTCACTCGGTCAATTTTGAATCTGATTCTCCACCATTTGGACAATACAGCTCGAAAAGTGAGTCGCGTTTGCGAGGAATCCTTGGTCAATTTCATCAAGCAAACCCCTGTACGTTCAGAAACTGTTCTTTTGATCGTAGAAAGGCGTGTACATCTCCGTGATTCAACCCTGTCTGCAAACCGCGATGACCGACGCCAGCACATCTCGCCGCACCTTTTCGATTCTCTCCGTTCTGCTTCAATGCGATTCCGCAACGAACGTTCTCTCCATGCATCCATCCCTCGTCACCCTGCTGCTTAACCAGCTCTCAGAACGAAATCGCTCCTACTGCTCCCAGATCACCTCCGTCTTCCTGAATTTGCTGATCGGAGCCTACGCAGAGATGCCTCGCTCGCAGTGGATCGCGGTTTGCATCGATCCCATCGTGGAAATGGTCTACGCCTCGCCCGACGGGCGCGTGAACGTGTTTGACTACATTCTCCCCGCGATTCTCAACATCAAACCGAAGCTTCTGCCGCCTGCGTTGCGCGAAGAAAGCGCGGAAGCTTCGCATTCATCGACTTCGCTCTTCGGACTGGACCTGTTCTTCTTGAATGTTGCACGCTCGCATCCGGAAGATCCGGTGACGAGCGCGTTGCTGGAGCTGAGCGTGATGAATGTGGAGAAAGAAATCGGCGTGGTGGGGAAGAAGAACGAACCGTATCTCATCGAAGACAGCGAGAACCCGCGGAATATTCGAAGAGCGATGGAATATGCGCGTTGTGGAGTGGATGAAATCCGAATGAGCATGATGAAACTGGTAACGGAATCGCTTTATGTGGCTTTCGAATTGTGGGATTGAATGAATAGACGACGCAGGCGATTTCGGAGCAGGAATGGAGAATCATCGTAACGATCGTGAATGAATCGTGCCACACCGAGAATCCGCAATATCGCCACGATCTGAACGTGAGCTTCACGCATCTCACAGAGCGCGTGATTCTCTCAACGCAGGCTCTTTTCAAGCAAGCGAAGGAAGTGTTCAATGCATCGCTTCGTGCGCAGAAAAAGCCGCCAGTTTCCTCGGTTTCGTTGGAGTTGCTGCGGTCTTCGCCTGCACTCGAAGAGTTCTATCGTCCTCTCCGGATTGCCATGGAAAACATTGCGTTGATTTGGGATTCACTGATCGGAATGATTCGAGCGGACGCACCGACGCACACATTGCTGATTGTCACGGATTTGCTGCTGGTTCTCTGCACATTCTTCGATTCTTCGGTACAAAAATCATCCTGAATTTGATTCTGCATAGTCCGCTCTGCCCGTCTCTTCCCTGTTTTCGATCGATTCGTTCTCGCATTGTCTCGCTCTCTTCCTCAATCAGAACCAGCAAATCCGCCAAACCGGATCGAAGCTCGTTCTCACGATCTATCGCAATTTGCAGCCTTCCGATCAACTCGCAGCGCTGTGTCGCCAGATTTTGGAGCGAGGTCTGGACTGGAAGGAACATCTCACAGACTACAAAGTCGACATCACGGCCACGCATTTGGCTTCGTACTTCGCACTGCTGCAGCCAAACGATGAATCGAAGGAGTTTAGCGAGGATTCGGTGTCGCTTGTGGATCGTTTGGTGCGTGCGATCGACGAAGATGCTGCGAAAATGCACGAATCTTCGGACTTCACTTCGTATTTCATCCCCACATGCCAATCCGCGCTCCGTGCTCTATCGCTAATTATTTCTTCATATCCCGCTCTGCTGGATGATATGAAACGATGCAAAACACTCCTCAAAAACAGCTTCTTGATCTTCCACGAAACGCTCAACGTTGTAGCGGACAGCGATATTTTTGCTGGAGAAGAGAATAGTGAAGATCCTCTGTCTTCGCTTCTCTCGAAGGGACCGATTCAGCCTTCGTTAGGAACGAATTCTCCTTCCGAAAACATTCCAATCGCGAAGAACAAACTGGATTGTCGTGGGCACATCATCGGCGAAGCGGATCCTGAACAAACAGAACGATTGAAACGCTTAATGCTGAGTAGCTGGCTCACTTGCAAGCATTCCGTTTTATTGATAAGCTCCATCATCACCTTATTGGAAGACAAAAACTTTGAGAAGAGCAAAGAAACGCGTCTGCCTGCTCTGGACGCAATTCGAAGTTATCTTCGAAATGATGCGGTGAACGAGAATGAAAACGAGTTCATCCTCACAACGGACGATGTGATTTTCCTGGTTTGGGACCTGCTGAGTTCGATGCTTACAATCAAACACATTGGAGGAATCGTGTTTGTGGCCGATGCGATCACTTCGATTCTGAAGCGAGTGACTTCATTGGGGCAGTGGAATTCGTTGTTAGCAGGGTACGAATGAGCCAGCGTTTGCTTTGATTCTAGCTTGCCTTCCTATTTCATGTCGATTCTCCTCGATGAAAGTAACATCAACAACCAGAACTTTATTCTTCGCCGCTCCACCGGATTCAGCCAGGCATTTGCCAGCGTTTGTTTGCTCTTTTCGTTCCAGCTAGATCCTTTCTTCCGCTCCCTCGCTCGTGAACCCTTTCCTCTGCAGACTCTTTGTGCTCGCCGCTCCTTCGGTGGATTACTTCCAAAAGCTTCCTGCGCAATGCATTCATCCTTCTCTCGTCTTCCCTAGCGAAGAGATTCGAGTCGAATTTGCAGGCTGGTTCGAGTTTAGTCCTCCTGGAAGTCGCGAGTCCACGCGCTGAACATCATTCGACAGCTCTTCCTCGATCGCAAAGTCGCGATTGAGGATTACCACAACGAGCCCGCGTTAATGCTGGCGATCGAGGCGCTCTGTTCCAACGTGTAGGATCGAGAAGGGCAGTGC
The DNA here is from genome assembly GCF_000151665.1 of Blastocystis hominis. Lineage (NCBI taxonomy): Eukaryota > Bigyra > Opalinata > Blastocystidae > Blastocystis > Blastocystis hominis. The sequence continues at coordinate 866,529 of NW_013171815.1, forward strand.
GAACGTAGCTGGTCGGTGAAGAATAGCGGGCTCATGGTGTACACAGTGGTTCTCAAAAAGGTGCTGAACAACCGCGTGAATGAGGGAATGGACAACAATTTGAGTGTCCACACGTTCTTCGCCAAGTATCCGTTCCTTCGAAGCTGGTTCTCCATGCGATTGATGGAAAAAGAGTGGTCTCGTAGGATTTCTTTCTGAGTTTGTCATCGCTGCAGGGGAGGGGAGCATTGAAACTGCCGGACTGGATCCAATCCTCTTCGCGTTTATCGTTCTCGCTTCTCGTTTGAGCGGTTCCGTTCAGCCGATAGAAGGTATCTCTGAGAGTTTTACTCAACCGAAAGACGCGTGGATTCAGAAAACAACGCAGATCATCAGCGAAGTCAATGGCAGTCCGAATCTATTTTGTCGGACGATGTCCGCTCGCGCCATGGTAATCTTGTTGCGAAACCGATTGAGAATGAGGCGATTTTGATCCCGATGTGCGACTATGTGGTGTATGCGCAGTGCATCATCCGTCAAATCTTGATGGATCCTTCGCTCAGCCAGAACACTCTGCACGGATTGCTGCTTCAGATTTTGTTCATTTCCAAAATGGCGATGGATCGGGAAGATTCGGAAACGATGACGCAGCTCGTGATCGATTTCATGAATAATCTGGACGTGATTTATTCCCGCGCCAAAGTCTCATTCGTCAAGTTTACCTTCACTGAAGTAGTCGTTTTTCTCTGTTTTCATCGCAGATCATGACGCTAATGATTCATTACACCACGCAATACGACGCTGTCATCGCCACGATCACGATCAACCAGCTTCGCACGCAAGATCAGACAGCTGGCCACCATCTTCTCGTTCGCGCGATGTATTCATTGCTCGTAACGCTCACGCTCCGCGTTCCGCTTCGCAATGTGAATGAGGAGCGATGGAATCGCGGATTGAGCTCGTTACGGAAAGTTCTTTCGCAGAAAAGCGCGCACGAAGTGGTGGTGGCTTTGAAGAGCCTGCGTCGGTTTTATCGCCGATTGACGGACGACCAACGAATGAATTTGTATCAGGAATATTTGAATACGGTTGTGGAGGTGGTGATGAGCCAATTGATGGAAGATGCAAACGATTACGCGATGAAGCCGTATCTCAAAACGCTGGTTCTGCTACACCGCTTTTTGCCCGAGATGTCGATTGAAATGGTGGAGCGAATCGAAACGATCTGGACGAAGCATGAGAATTTGGAGATTCGGTATTGGATTGCTCGGTTGTGTGTGTCGATTTTGATCAAAGGAGAAAAAGGAGACAAAGGAGAAAAGGAGAAAAGCGAAGCGATTGGATCGATCTGCAATCGAATCATCCTTGAAACAATAGAAAACATCGATATCACTCTATCGTATCGTTCGATGCTTGCAGATCTCTGTCTGCTTCTTGACGAGGTTCATTCTTTGTCGCCTCGCTTCAAAGCTCTGTTTGTTTTCCTTGCGTTATGGAACCTCGAGGATTCCAATCACTCCATTCAAGACACAATTCTCCGATTGAATTTTGTGAAGCGAGATGGGCATTGTTTTGCTCCTGGAGTGAGCCAAACACGCGAAATACTGCTTCAATGTTCGAAGGAAGAAGCGGTTTGTAAGGAGTATGCGTCCATTGCTTCGCGCGTGCTTTGTAAATTTGTAGAAAGGAATATGCCAAGTGAATTGACGAAAGAGATGAGTGATGTGAGGATGATTGTTGTGAATAATGGATAGATTTATCAGAATGATAGCAGTTGCGTGATTCCTTCTGCTGTGGTCGCTTCTCTTTCGTATTTCTGTAAGAACGAAGAGATGAAGGAATTGAGAGAGAGACTAGATGAATGGAAAGGTCTTAGTGAGAAAGAGCCACTTTGGAAGAAGGTCGAGGAAAAGAAGGCAGATAAGATTTATGTCATTGAAACGATTCGTGATTCCTTATTTTACTATTGCTTGTTTGAAACAGAGCGATGATTGATAGGATTAGAAATAATTCGAGAAAGTGCGTGTGTGTTTTGAAATAATACTGAGGAATCGAAAGAAGTATTGATTCAAACAAAGTGATATTCCGCTATGTTTTTACGAACGATAAACTCAATATATCAATAAAAGTGTTTTCCTTTGAGTTGTTAAGTAGGGGTTTTTTGATTTAAACATCAAATCAAATTCGATTGTCTCAGTTCAACTCTTCGATCATTCTACAAATGGAGATAACGAATCTAAACATCAATTACATAATGAATTGGAAATTGACGGCTAAAATAATCTGAATTATGATAATAATGTTGAAAGAGAGTCAATTCATGTTTGGGTCCTGAATGAATGACCAAAGAAAAAAAGATAAGAGGTTTGGTACAAACATCGAAAGTGAGCATTGAATATACAGGTATATTAAATAGAATGAAGTGTATAGATCCAATGCTGTAATCACTGATTGTGTTTGACCCTAAATGTAAGAATGGAATATACAACATCTGTAAATGACATGAAATCAATCGAATACTACTCAAAATTCATTTCATTTGAATTAATCGATAGGAATATAAGGTCGAAAAACCGTGTGTACATTTGGAACATCTATGTACAATCAATACTTAACATTTAAAATTACTTTCCAATGTCACTAAACGACAATAATAACAACTATATCCTTCAGAATAGATGGATGTTAGATTTGGAAGATCTACATTCAATCATTTCAAATCATTCACTCATACTTCGCATTGTCAAGGAACAGGAATCAAAGAATTTTCTCCCACGTAGTGCCTTATAACTGATTGTAATGGACTTTAATGATGGAAGATCTACATCAATCATTTCATTCACATTTATTCAGTACTTTCGATAATTGTTGTTAAGGAATAACGGAATGCATTATCACCTAATGTAATGGATTGTAGATTTGGAAGATCTATGCATCATTCAAATATACAATAGCAGTTCAATACCTCGAACCACAAACGAACTGCAACAGAAATTAGGAGATTTACTTCCAATTGTACCAATTTGAATGGATTGTAGTTGTGGTAGATTCTTCAATTCAAAGTCTCCAGCAAAATCATTGAAACTAGATCCACCAATTTGAATGGATTTCAATGATTCACAATTCAATATGTGGAATGATTTCGATTGGAAGCATGTCTTCGAAACTTCCGCATAGCCTAGTGGATCCCACTGATCTTGTTTCACGCGAGTAAATGAATTCTTTCCGATGTTGATAGATTTCAATCGATTCAATCCATCGATTTTGAATGTTTGCACTGATTCAAAACAATCATTACCGATTTCGATTGATTCCAAATTATACAACAATGAAACATCCCAATCAACTAATATACAATGGTCAATCAGTTTCAAATGTTTCATTCCGATATTCAGTGGTTCTGAGCCATTTCCTTCATACTCAGTATCACATTCAATTCCATTACACCACAAACATTCTTTCACTTCCCGACCTTTTCGATCATATACTTTTCCATATCCATAAGAAATATCATCACACCAATATCCTTCATATTCAATCGCTCCATTATTATGATAACTCGTTCCATAGCCAAATCGTTTCCAATTGATCATTATGCCCTTGTACAACAAGAATCCATCATCATCATACATTTCACCATATCCAAATGGAATTCCAAACTTGTTTTCTGTCAATACCAATCCTTCAAATCGACTTCCATGATCCAAATCCACAATTCCTTCTTCTACTACTTCTATGGATTGTTCTTCATTATATGAAATATCACCAATTTGATGACTTCCAAACACTTTCAACACTTTCTGCTCATCGAGGACAAATCCTTGATTTATGAATATTCCATTATCGAATTGCAATACTACACACACTCTATTACTCAGTATAATAGAAATCCAGCCATTTAGTTTCATTTCTTTACCCAAGCATGCCTGCACATTTCGGAAAATGGAACTATCAACATGATAGTAACTAATAGCAGAATTGACAAAATCAGCAATGCTTTGCATCTAAATAAAAACATTTTTAAACACTGTTATATCACAACGTTTGTTTTTGTTTAAAGTCATTTTGATTACGAATGTTATTCTCATTACTATGGTAGTTTCCATATTATTAGTTACTAAAAACAATGATATTATTATTCTCAATTCAATTTTCTGTATCTGAACTTTTTTCTGGGTATTATAGAGTATTCCATCACTTTGCTTTTTTATCAATATCAAATAAAACATTTTTCTTTTTTAAGTGAATTCATTGTAATATTAGAAGTATCACTTTTCATATGATACTATTGTAATGCCAATGCTTCTCGTTTTTAATAATATCACATCACAGTCATTAAGATGCATTTGTATGAATAAGGCTTGAAATGATCATTGTGTTATTGAAATGCTCTCATTTTTACGATTTTGTTGAAAAAGAAAACAATAGAAAAGCTTACTAACTATTCTGGTCATTCACACATAAAATATGGTATTATTTCGTATTATGATACGATCAAAATGTTAAGGAATCACTGATTTAACAAAATGAACGAAAATATATATCACATCATCATTGGTAATAGAAAAACATAAACTACTGCTTAGATACAATAATTGGTATAATCTCGAGGTTCCTTGAATGAATGGATATCGATCGATTTGCTTAAAGACTATTTAAAAGATATATATATATATATATATCATTAGTTTGGATGTAAAGTTATTTATCTACACTTTATTCTTCAGCCATATACCAAAACGGTAGACATCATATTGATGAATACCAAATTGATTAGCATATGGTTTATTTGAGGAATATATAAGCAAATGCCTCATTGATTTTTCAGTCTAAATCCTTCATCCTTCTTCTAATATTACTATGCGTAATTTGATTTTCTATCATCCATTGTGATGATGTCAAAACAAACATTTGTTTAATATAATATACACCAACATATAGAAGAATTATCTTCATGATCATGTGGATATGATTGATCTACTGTTACACTATCAGGGAAAAAGGAATAAGCAACATCTACAAATGAATGTTAATCCATCAAACAATACTTGAAATTGATTTTGATTGAACGTTCAGAAATGAATAATAAGGAAGAAAAACAGTTTGAACATTTGGAACATCTAGATACGATCAGTGTTTGATAGTTTGAAATACTTTCCAGTACCACTGCACGAGTTTGTTCGAAACTATATCCTCGTGAAGTAATGGATGTTAGATTTGGAAGATCTACATTCAATCATTTCAAATCATTCACTCATACTTCGCATTGTCAAGGAACAGAATTCATCATTCCATATTCCACGAAATGAATACCAACCTAGCTCAATGGATTGTAATGATGGAAGATCTACATCAATCATTTCATTCACATTCTTTCAATACTTTCGATTATTGTTGATTTGGATTCTTGGAAAGCATAATCACCTAATGTAATGGATTGTAGATTTGGAAGATCTATGCATCATTCAAATATACAATATCATATCAATACCTCGAATCACAAATGAACTATCATGGAAATTACGTGATTTACTTCCAATTATTCCAATTTGAATAGATTGTAATTGTGGTAGATTCTTCAATTCAAAGTCTCCAGCAAAATCACTGAAACTATAATCACCAATTTGAATGGATTTCAATGATTCACAATTCAATATGTGGAATGATTTCGATTTGTTTTTTTCTCTATTAAATATCAAGCCATATTTCTCCAATACAGCAAATGAACTGTTTCCGATTTTGATAGTTTTCAATCGATTCAATCCATCGATTTTGAATGTTTGCACTGATTCAAAACAATCATTACCGATTTCGATTGATTCCAAATTATACAACAATGAAACATCCCAATCAACTAATATACAATGGTCACTCAGTTTCAAGTGTTTCATTCCGATATTCAGTGGTTCTGAGCCATTTCCTTCATATTCAATATTCCTTTCAATTCCATTAGACCATTCACATTCATTCACTAATTTACCATATCGATCATACACTTTTCCAATTCCAAATCGCTTATCATCACACCAATATCCTTCATATTCAATCAAACCATTATAATGATAACTCGTTCCATAGCCAAATCGTTTCCAATTGATCATTATACCCTTGTACACCAAGAATCCATCATCATCATACATTTCACCATATCCAAATGGAATTCCAAACTTGTTTTCTGTCAATACCAATCCTTCAAATCGACTTCCATGATCCAAATCCACAATTCCTTCTTTTACTACTTCTATGGATTGTTCTTCATTATATGAAATATCACCAATTTGATGATTTCCAAACACTTTCAACACTTTCTGCTCACTGACCACAAATCCTTGATTCATAAATATTCCATTATTGAATTGCAATACTACACATTCTCTATTACTCAATATGAATGAAATCCAGCCATTTAGTTTCATTTCTTTACCCAAGCATCCCTGTACATTTTGAATGATGGAACTATCAATATGATAGTTATTAATAACAGAATTGACAAAATCAGCAATCTTTTGCATCGAAATGAAAACCATCGTTTTTATGATTGAGTTGTCGTTATTTTCGACTAAGAGCATTTGCTATATTTGTCACATAACACTCAGTATCCTCGCATAGTACTCTTCAATATGATGAATAGAATAAAATGAAAAAAGCAGTTCTCTTTATGATAAGCACTCTTCCCAGATTCCTAACATATGTAGATCCTTGATAATTGTTCTAATATTCTATTATACTTCAGATATTTGTAATGAAGAAATGTGTATTACTGTGTAAATAACACACAATCATAGACATTGTACCCATAATTGACTTTCGATGCTTAGCGTATCTATGTTTTATACATCACATAACCACTCCTATCAATCCCTTTTTCTGTCATTTCAGAATCATTTCCTAAGTCTGTGGGATCCCACAACTTTACATCAATGAACAAAGTGAACTAAGTATTTTTATTTTAGGTTGATGTCCATTCCTAGATTGGTCAATCGTTTTTACTGTCATTTACATATAGTCAACATCATTGAGAGTGTCTCTTAATCAATTTGCACCCGATCTGAGTAAGATTCGTTTGGAACGGGATGAAATCGATCATAAAAGAGAGGAATACATCAACAAGCTAAACGAAGCAAGAAAGCGCCTAACTTGGGAGAATTTTGCTTCCGTTCCTGTGGATTATGAGCCAGATTTGCGTAAAAAGTATGCGGAATTAATCGCTATTTGCCAAAAGTAGGTTTTTCATAGTACTACTTGATTCGAAAGGAATAAGGCATACGACACATTGGACGTGAATGAAATGGCTCTTTGCGTATATGAAGCATCCTTAGATCCGAAACTTCGACCCGAGATAGAAAAGCTCTATGGTTCTGCTTTATCAAAGCTTTGGAATAAGTTCCATGAGCTAAGTTTGGAGCTTCGGAAATACTACAAACCTTTGAAAAGCACTCGAAAGGAAATAGTCACAACCCTTGACAAAATCTATGGTGTTGATATTCCCATGAATTTGAACATATTCCAAACAGTTTCTACTGCCAATAATGATGGTAGTAGTAAGAATAAGGAGGACGAAAGCAATTCTATGAATGAGCCGAATCCTTCATGTGAAGCTACTGCCTCTTGTGAACCTGAGAATCAAGAACATGACACTACAGTGTATGATACAGACTGGCTGTTTGTATAGTACATGATTCTCATATGTAGAGTTGCAGTTTGTGACGATTATCTCTCCAGTCATCCTGCCTCTCGCGATGTTTTCACCGCTACTTCCCTTTGCGACTGCATCATTTCCATGCTCGAAAGTGCAGGTCCCGATCAAAACCAGGAGGAATTGCTGAATCTCCTAGGCATGGATTCTGTCGAAACTGTGTTTCAGATTCTCCAGCATCGAAATGACTTATTACAGGCTCCGGGAGAATCATCCGAACCTCCTGAACTTTCATCGAAGTCTCAGTCCTTATCGCAACGTCCAATCGACGATATGGGTCTCGATGAAGACTTTTTAGACCAGCTAAAGAAGCAAGGGTTGAGGCTGCCAAACGAACCACGGGGTCATGACGATCGATACAAAGGATATATGCTTGGCGTCAAGTTGAATCATGATGTCACGATGAATGAGCGTGTTTCGGGTCAAAAGACGTATCACGACGTTTGCTTGCTGTGGTTGTTTGATCATCTAGGGATACGAGGAACTTCTCGTCCAGCCATCCTGCAAACAAGCGTCCCAAGAGATTCCTCTGGTTTCTGTCAACGTTCTGGAGGACTGGGGACAGTTGGTGTTTGAGGGAGTGACGAAGTTCAATCGTCTGCAATCCTGGGTGTTCGACTGTGCGTACAACACAGATAACAACATGCTGGTGTGCGCCCCAACTGGAGCCGGAAAGACGAATGTCGCGCTACTGACGATTCTCCACGAGATCAAAAAAATCATGGAAGAGTTGGGCGTGATTCGACGCGAAGAAATGATAATCATCTATGTGGCGCCGATGAAGGCTTTGGCTCAAGAGATTGTTGCCAAATTCACAAACACGCTGGGGAAACTTGGACTGATTGTTCGGGAACTGACCGGAGATATGCAGCTGACTCGGCAGGAGATCGCTGAAACCCAGGTGATCGTAACGACGCCCGAGAAGTGGGATGTCATCACTCGCAAGGGAGGCGATAACTCGCTTGTCGAGAAAGTGAAGTTGTTGATTTTGGATGAAGTGCACTTGCTAGCGAGTGATCGAGGCAATGTAATTGAAAGCATCACCGCTCGCACACTCCGTCAGGTTCTTTCTATTCTCCTTCCTATGAGCTTTAGATCGAGTCAACTCAAAAGTTTATTCGACTTGTCGGACTTTCTGCAACGCTTCCCAACTACATGGATGTTGCCGAGTTCCTTCACGTCAACTTGGAGCCAGGAAAGGGATTGTTCTACTGCGATGACTCGTTCCGTCCTGTGCCTTTGACCCAGCGTTTCATCGGCATTACCATCCAGAACAAAGCGAAGGCCACCGAGAAGCAGTACGAACTGGCGTTCGATCGAGTGGTGGAGGAGCTGAAGATCGATAAGCAGGCGATGGTTTTCGTCCACAGTCGTCGCGACACGTTAGTTACCGCCCTCAAAATCCTCGATTACGCCCAGCAAAAGGGAAAGCAGGGCTTCTTCCAAACTCCCATCGACCACGAAGAATACAGTTACTACAGCGGTCGTGTTCAGCGATCCCACAACGCTCAGCTACAAAAATTATTCGCCAGTGGTATTGGAATTCACCACGCCGGAATGCGTCGCGCGGATCGATCTCTCGTTGAAGAAATGTTCGCCAAAGGCGTTCTCCGCGTGATTTGCTGCACAGCCACGCTGGCCTGGGGTGTGAATCTCCCAGCCCATGGCGTTATCATTAAAGGAACGCAGCTCTACGATGCTTCGCGCGGCGGATGGTGCGATGTCGACATTTTGGATGTGATTCAAATCTTTGGACGAGCTGGCCGACCTCAATTCGATACAACTGGAGAAGGCTGCATCATCGGCATGCACGACAGCATTGATAACTTCGCTCGCTTGATGGTGATGAAGGTAAAGCCGATGCAATCGTTTTATTATGCATAGCTTCCAATCGAGTCTCACTTCATGAAGAATCTGTGCGATCATATGAATGCGGAAATCGTGGCAGGAACCGTCACGAATATCCGCGAGGCGGTGATTTGGATCCAATACACATACATGTACATCCGCATGCTGAAGAGTCCCAAGGCGTACGGCGTGAGCAATGAAGAGCGACTGCGCGATCCTTCCCTGTTTTTGCATTGCGAGTCGGCTTGATGGATGCGATTTACCCACAGAAACATGGTTATAGACACGGCCACACAGTTGGATAATGCGCACATGATTCGCTATGATATGGAAACGGGCAATCTGTTCCCAACCGATCTCGGTCGTGTGGCTTCTCACTTCTATATCGCGTATTCAACGATCGAGATTGTGAACAACACACTGCTGGACACTTCCACTTGGGAAACGATTCTGATGATCATCTCGCAGAGCCAAGAGTTTGTTTCGATCAAGTTGCGAGACGAAGAAATCGCAGAATTGAAGGACATGCGAAGCCAGTGCTGCCGCATCAGCACCAAAGCGAAGCTGGATGACGATTTCACCAAGACGTTCATCTTGCTCCAAGCCTACATCAGTCAATGGGAGCCGCACGAAGCCACGCTCTTCTCCGACTTCAACTTCATTTCTCAAAACGCGGGGCGAATCACGCGCGCTTTATTCGAGATTTGCATTCAGCGCGGCTGGTCGAACGCGGCGTACAAACTCTTGTGTCTGTGCCGCTCTATCGAAAAGCGAATCTGGTTCACTGACCATCCGCTGAGCCAAGTCCCCATCCATCGCGAGCTTCTCGGTCGGATCGTCGTAGGAACAAACCCATCGAATCGACCATAGAATCGCCGCCTTTCCCTGGAAGACCTGCGTGACATGAAAGACGACGAGATTTCTGCGTATTTGGATCAGCGAAACATTGGAAAAGTCGTGTCGAATCTGGTTCGCATGGTTTGCATTTCGCACGATTTCGATTCTAGCTTCCTTTCTACGAGGTGGAAGGCGCGTTGCAGCCAGTCACGTCTACCATTCTTCGCGTTTCTGTATCGATTAAATGCGCGTATAACTGGACACTGAAGATGCACGGACCGGTTTGTTTTTCGACAGGATTTGATATTCTCTCTAGATCGATCAATTGTGGGTCTGGATTGAGAATTCCCAGACGCACATGATTTTGTACTCCGAAGAGCTTCAGATCCAATACAAAAAGAGAAAAGAAGAGCAGACCCTGGAGTTCGCCATCCCCGTTTTCCCTCCACTCCCCGAGTTCTACACTCTTCGTGTTTGCTCCGATCATTGGCTCGGGTCGGATATCGAAGTCTACCTCCCTCTCCGCGGTCTCCGCATGCCGCACGACTCCAAGCGACAAACGCCGCTCCTCGATCTCGATCCCCTCCCCGTTACCGCCCTCAAAAACCGCGGATATCAGCGTCTTTACAGCTTCTCCCACTTCAACGCGGTGCAGACGCAAGTCTTCTTCATGTCCTACCATACCGATGAAAACCTGCTGATCTGCGCGCCGACAGGCTCTGGAAAAACCGTGGTGGCCGAGCTCGCGGTGATGCGGTTGCTGGAAGCTCACAAAGGAGAGAAGGCCGTGTATATCGGTCCGTTGAAGTCGCTGGTGCGCCAGAAGCTGCTGGATTGGAAGGAGAGTTTTGAGAACCGATTGGGGCATCGCGTGATCGAGTTGACTGGAGATTCGGCTCCGGAATTGGGGCAGATCCAGCGCGCGGATATTATCGTAACGACGCCCGAGAAGTGGGATGGAGTGAGTCGACAGTGGGAGCATCGAAGCTATGTGCAGAAAGTGGGCGTGATCATTCTCGATGAAATCCATCTGCTGGGCGCCGATCGAGGTCCCATCATTGAGGTCATCGTCTCGCGTCTTCGCTTCATCGCACAGAAAGAAAACAGACACATTCGTGTCATCGGACTGAGTACAGCGCTCGCCAATGCCACCGATCTCGGAGACTGGCTTGGAATCCACGGAACGGGGCTGTACAACTTCTCCCACTCCGTGCGACCGGTGCAGCTGCAAGTCCACATTTCCGGCTATCCAGGAAAGCACTATTGTCCGCGCATGGCCACAATGAATAAGCCGTGCTACACCGCCATTCGGCAGTATTCGCCTCACAAGCCCGTTCTTGTGTTCGTGGCGTCGCGTCGCCAAACGCGACTGACCGCGTTCGGTTTGATTAACTACGCGGCGTTCGACGATCCCTTCCAATGGCTTCACATGAATCCCGAGGAGATGCGCGTGATTATCAGCACGATTCGCGACGAAAGCCTCCGAGAAACGCTTCCGTTTGGAGTTGGAATCCACCACGCCGGTCTCTGCGCTAATGATCGAATGATCGTCGAGCGACTCTTCTCTCAAGAGAAGATTCAGATTCTCTGCACGACCTCCACGCTGGCGTGGGGAGTCAATCTCCCTGCGTATTTGGTGATCGTGAAAGGAACGGAGTACCACGATGGAAAGACGTGCCGATGGGTGGATTACCCGATCACAGATGTGTTGCAGATGATGGGACGTGCAGGACGACCGCAATACGATTCGGAAGGCGTGGCTTGCGTGATGGTTCACGACATCAAAAAGAACTACTACAAGAAGTTTTTGTATGAACCCTTCCCGGTGGAATCGTCCTTGCATCTGCATCTCCATGATCACATCAACGCCGAAATCGCCGCTGGAAATCTCAAGAACGTGCAGGATGTGATTGATTATCTGAGCTGGACGTTCTTCTATCGCCGCCTTCTCAGCAATCCTTCCTATTACGGTCTTTATTCCGATAAAGTCGAGGACATCCAGACCTTCCTTCTCGACATGGTCACCAGCGTGCTGCGCACGTTAGAAAGCGCTGGCTGCATCAAACTGAAGGAAAACAACGCGATCGAATCGCTCAAGCTGGGTCAGATCTCCTCGTTCTACTACGTCGCTTATTCGACGGTCCACCTCTTCGCCAACGATCTCTTCCAAATCGAAACGATTCCCGAGCTGCTCACGCTCATCTCCAACGCGACGGAGTACGATCCAGAGCCTGTTCGACACAACGAAGAGATCCACAACGAGGCGTTGAGCCATAACATGTATTGGCCCGTCGACGAAAACGCCAATTTCGAGGATCCGCACATCAAAACGTATCTGCTGCTTCAGAGCTTCATGCTGCGGCTTCCGCTCCCTGTGGCCGATTTTGTGAACGATCAGAGCAGCGTGCTCGATAATTCCATTCGATTGATCAACGCTCTCGCGGACATTGCGGGCGAATTGAAGCTGTCCAATCAGCTGCGCTTGATTTTCACGACGATGCCGCTGCTGATTCAAGCGATTATGCCGTACGATTCCGAGTTTTTGCAGCTCGACGGAATGGACAACAGCATTATGAAACGGCTTAAGAACGAAGGATATCGCAAGTTGAAGGACTTCCGAAATCATTCTGAGTCCGAGCTGATGGACGTGATGATGAAATGTCGCTTGGATTCAAACCTGGCCTCCAAAGTTCGTTCTGGTTTTCGCTTTCATTCATAGATCATCAAGTCCTTCTTCAATCTCCCAGAACTCATCGTTGCCTTCAGCATTCTCGACGACAAGAAGCAGCTCGATCCCGCAAACCTCGTGCTTCTGGTGGAGAAGGAATACGTCGTGGAGGTTTCGCTGAAGTTGAAGAAAGTGGTGCCGCAACGCGTTTTCGCTCCGCGATTCAAAAAGCCGAAGAACTACTCCTATTTCGTGTTCGTAGAGAACGCAGCGGGGCAGATTCTGACCTGGAAACGTGCCTCTGTGGTGAAGAATACGACGGTTAAGCTGCCTATTTGCTTGAAGAGTGTCGGATCGCAGGAGCTGACAATTCGCGTCATGTGCGATTCGGTGGTGGGAATCGACGAGTCGATGGATATGAATGTGAAGGTGACGGGAAGTGAAGAGGAGGCGCAGCAATTTGAGTCGAGTACGAGGAGTTTCCAGGAGTATAAGGACGATGAAATGGATGCTGATCAATTTGAGGATGAGATTTTCGATGAGTATTTGGCAGATGGGTTCTAATGAATTTCAGCATTGTTTGTTTTGATACACACAATACATACAAGGAAGGGAAAAGAAAAACTGCCGAAATGGAAAAAGAAAAATGGAGGAGAGGGGCATCGATCCCCTTACCTCTCGCATGCTAAGCGAGCGCTCTACCATCTGAGCTACACCCCCTCAAAGAAATGAATTAACACAACCTATTTGAATATACTATATTCAATAGATGAACAGAAAATGGAGATTGAGAAGCAGAATCCCCTTTCTCAAACCACTCTTGTTTCAACCTATGTGTTTGTTGTGATTAAAGTGTATGTTGAGCGTTTTGAGTTCGATTGTAGAGTTGGACTCCGAATTGTCGATATTTCGACTGAAAAGCAGATTTACGGATTGATTGTAAGCGTGATATTTGTGAATTAAAAGAGTAGAGCAGTGCTTTGTTAGGTTCCTTTGGTTATTTGGGATCTGCACGTATATCATTCGATATCGTATGCTGTAAAAGAGATGTTGTGATTATTCGAACCCTTGCCAAGTGTGTCTTTGTTTTTTCTCTGATATGAAGGACCCAAAATGATTTCCTGACTGCTATTTCGTTCGTAGGATCCTATAGCGACACACCGTGCCATTTGCTCTGTGAAGGTTGCTATTCCACCCTTCTTTCCGCTGTTCACAAGGCGAACATGGTCGTTACTGTTCCTTCTATGTCTCTTTTTCTTGTTTCTTTAATAAAATATAAAAACAAACATTCCACAAGTCTTCAATATCATCACTAGAAACGTTATACTTGGAAGAAGGACACATATTACGCAGCTTGCATTCACTGCATTTGGGCGAACCCTTGCAAATCTGCTGACCAAACCCCACTAACAGCAAATTAATCTCGAACCAGTACTGCTTGGGAAGCCAAGCTTCCAGAGCAACTCTTGTTTGCTCAGGAGTATTTGTGTGAACCCATTCAAGCCGGTTACTAATGCGATGCACATGGACATCGACCCCAATCCCGTCTATCTTATTCCACGCCACTTTCAACGCCAAATAGCCCATTTTAGGGCCAACGCCGGGTAATTTGACGAGTTCCTCGATAGTATCCGGAATGTCTCCGTCGTACTTCTCTAGCAATATATCCGTCGTTTTCTTTATGTATTTCACTTTCTTGGTCCAAAAGCCAACTTTGCAAATGAGCTCTCCCAACTTTTCGTCTGATGTTTCCTGGATGTGCTTGGGAGTGAGCCCATACTCTCGCAACTTCAACATCGTCGCGTGTGTTGTCTTAATTATACAACCGAATCACACTTACTTGATCCTTAGTCTGCGATGAAAGCATCAAACCGATGAGAGTTTGATAACGGAAGACTTTTGGCTCCGCATCCTTGTCAGATACACACTCCGTCCCTTGAGAATCCACTGGAGCGTCGCGTTTACTTCGTCATCTCTTTGATCAACTAGGAATCACAATTCTATCAAAATAATACACTGTACTCCTTCTCGAAGAGAGGAGGAATCTCTGTTGACAATTTATCTTTCTTTTGCTCTTTCTTCGTGATCCGCGTTTTTTTAGATTTTCTACACATTACAACGCCCAATTTACAACGAACTGCTGTGTGTCGGACTCGTCACTAGAAAAAGACGCAGATTCGTCGAGGGACTCTTTTCGATTCCGTTTTGGCACCATTTCAAACGCAGCTGTTCCAAAGCAGTATTTTGCCAAACCTGTATAGAAGAACTGTTGCTCAATTGGAATCAGTTGTACGCGGCACGATGGGATCCCCACTCGCAGGCATCTCCACGCACGAACCCCCACTATCCTCCACATTCCTTTGCTTTAAACAAACAGTTTTCTAAAAGAACAAAAAACAAGCCTCACAAATCAATAAAAACGGGCTGCGAATTCACTCGGCTCATCGCCTGCTCGCCTTCCTCCATCGACACTTCCAAACTCGACTCGTACCCATTAATGATCTTCACCCAGTTCCTCTCCTCATTAAACGCCAGCACGCACACCACCCGCTTCTCATCGCACACCATTCTCTCCAACGAGTACACCACCGTCGGGAAATCCACGCTCACCCGCTTCAAAATGAGCGACAAAATCGGCAGATTCTCCACCGACAATTCATTCATCGGCCGATTGTACGACACCACCACGCGATACTGCGTCTTCGACTGCTCCAACCTCGCCTGCGCCGTCTGCGCCACCACCAGCATCCGGCTCAGCAGCTTTCTAAACGGGGAAACGGGGAAACAACAGCGTACTGGTCGATGTTTTCGCGGGATTTCCAGGTTATTTGGGATTCGGTCCAGCACTCGGAGCTTTGCAGCTCGCGATAATGCTGAAACGCTCGGTTTAGGAGCGCGATGCACGTGCACAGAGGACGCACATCGCGGATGGCGCAGGTGTCGAAGAGTGTGATGCCTAGATCGGTCAGAACCGCGGGGATGGAGCGTACTGACGCTGCTGGAAGGCTCGGATTCCCCGTAGCGCGTGTTCGTTTCGAGACTGAACAAAATCGTGGGACAGCACTGCACGATGGTGTACAAACTCGGCAATCCCCACCTCACCGAGCATTCCTCTATTCATTACCGCGGGAAATCACATAAACGAAGCGTGTTGCTGACTAATTGCCACGTGACCGTCGCGTGAATTGTGTTTTGATTGAAATTGTCAACCATCTTCAGCAGCAAATCGCTTTTCTCCGCTTTCGACTGCAGCTGCAGCGCATCGCGGAGCAATTCCGATTGCTGCGACTCGAGAAGTTCCCGCGAAAACTCGCTTCGTCCCGCGAAGAACGAGCGAAGCCGATCGACAAACCCGCGGTTTTCTTGGGTTTAGAAGGGAAGTCTGCGCTACCTCGCGCTCTTCTCGCGAGTTTGTCGTGTTTTCCCGCGGAAAGCGACTCATCGCTGGGTGTTTCGCCGGGCAGGAAGGCACTGGAGTAGGGAGAAAGCGCCTCGGGGTCGTCGAGGGCTTTGAGATTGAGCTGCGTGAGCCAATCGCTGTGTTGAACTGCCAATCAAATGAGTTTCGAAGAGCGCTACCACGTGAGAGCTCGAGAGGGGTGCCGTAGCTCGTGGAGAGGTAGGGATCTGCGTAGAGTGGAGGCTGGGGATCGGGAAGAGGGAGAGGAAGGTAGGAAGAAGGCGCGGAAGGAGAGATCGGAATGTAGCTCGAGGCGTGCGGTACGTCTGGTTCCAGTTTTATCGAGAGATCGGGAGTGGGGAGCGGCTGGAATGAGGGGAGAGCCGTTAGCGACGTAAAGGAAGGGATGGAATGAATGCGTGTGATACAGGGTGCAGGGTGCATGGGGGGAACTTCCGCTGGTTGGATGATAGGACGAACAGGTTGGACAAAGGATTTCGCCTCTTGAGCTGCATTTTCGAGAGCAGCGAGTTCTCGGTTTTTTCGCTTGTTTTGCCGAACTTTGAAGACTTTGCAGTGCACATGGGGAGGTCCCTTTTTGCAGTCAGTCACACAACAGCAAATCCCTAAGCAACGAGGACATTTGAAATTACGATCATCAACAGTGGTACGGATACCGAATTTTTTGTATAGCTGTTGGAGACAAAAGACTCGTTTGCAATAGGCACACCGGACGCGCCCTCTTCGTTGGCCACATTGAGCTTTACCACACAGATGACACGTCCGAATCAGTCCTCCGTCCTCTTGCTCTTCATTCTCTTCTTCAGGTTCAAGGTGTTCTTCAGTAGGTTTCTTGGTAGGCATTCTTCCGCATATAGATATCCTCCTTGATAGAGAGTTCGAAACCAAGCGAAAAAAGAGAAAGTGGAAACCACATTCAATTCGAATTTTGTTTTTTCTGTAAAACCTTGGCTAGAGGAACGTGCAATTGTTTCTTTGGCGACAGATGGTTTTTCTAATTTGTTGTACTTACTTTTATTCGATTTTATCCATCGGGGACAGTGTTGCTTAATTACTTGTTAGTCGTTCTTTCAACAGTCACATTCGTATTTGTACAACATGCTTCATACTTTCTACACTCCCTACCTATTTTAAACATTGCTTATTTCCTCATTCACATCATCCCTCCCAAATCCACTTTCCAACAAACAATCCAATTCTCGTTCGGCTTATAAACCTTCACATCGACCTTGTTATGCGAGCTGAATCCCGTCCCTCCACTCTCCAACACCAAAAATTCCTTCTTTTTAACCACCGGAATCTGGCAACAATAACACTGCTTCGAGGGACCAACAAATTTGCGGAAACAATCGCCGCACAAGCAATGACCACATTGTTTGACGACGATAACCTGCTGGTGCTGGAATTTCTTCAGACACGCTGGACAAGCGAAGCTATGCTGAAACCAAGAGAAAAACGGCCAACCTATCGTCAATCACCGTGAAGTTCAATTCGATCAGTTTCTTGCGTGTTACGTCGTGTCCACCTCCTGGACAAGCGATTTCCTTGGATGGCTACATAAAAAGGGACGGAGAACAAGTCACCATTTTCATGCGCTCTTTGTATTCGGGCGTGTTTTCTGGGATCCAGAAGTTCATCGCCAGACTCTTCTCCTCGGCCGTGCGATTGTCGTAATTGCAGCTGAGCTTGTCTACGACGCGTTTCATCTCTTTGAACTCTTTATCTTCTTTCGTTTCCACCGAATTGACGTACATCTCACGTTCAGCATCGGAATGGGGCTTACATGCTTGTGATCGCTTGCTGCTGCGGATTGCATTCTCTCGATATCGTCACAGATCTGTGCCTCTTCTGTTTTCGTATTCTCTCGGATTTCTTGCTACCAAATCATAAAATAAACACGGAAAGACCTCTTCATCTTGAATCATTTGTTGGTAGGCGTCCATTTGCTCTTCGTACTCCTTCTTCTTTGTTAAAAGGTATTTATAGATGCATTCCTTGCAGAACAGATGGCCCTGCTCACTACTCATCAGAATTATCCAAATTCAAACCATACCAGCACATTGGGCTTACTACATGGTGCAAACAGAGCGTACAGTAGTCAAATGGCTTCACTGAATCGCTTCCATACACTAAACTCTGCGAACCCAAACTAGTCCATCAAACCTTCTCCCTCGCTTCAGTACGCGCTTTTCTTCTTCTCGTAGTACGAGTTGAACGTACGAGTGTTCGCATTCTTCGAGTGGCGCGGCATGAAAATCAAAATGGCTCCAACAAACACGTAACCCATAAAACACGTTATTTCACAATCGCAATAAAGAGAATCACGTGAATAAAGATCGCATAGATTGTGATCAATCGCTGAAGCTCCAGAGGAAGACGCTTAAAACTCCTTCTCAGCTTCATATAATCGAATTTCGCTCTCGTAGAGAACGGCTGGTTCTTCTATGAATGAAGTTCAACCACCTCAACACACCGGAGCCACCAACGGCGCTTCATCCGAATCGGAATCATTTCCCTGCTTCGCTCTCGCATAATTCACAGGACGCATATTAATCGATCTACCTTTCATTCCACCACTCCACCACCAACACGCTCTCTTTCCTTATCTGCTCCTGCTCCAAAATTTCGACCTTTTTTTGCAATTCGCTATTCAGCGAAGCCACGCGCACGTACTTCGATTCCGCGCTTCCCAGCAACGATTTCAAACTCTCATTGGCCTCTCGGAGCGACACGAGCTCCGAGGACGATTCCTGCAGTCCCTGCAACTCGCTCTTGGATTTCTCGGTTTCCTCTTTCAGCAGCGTGTTCAGCTTCAAGCAGCTTTCGTAGCGTTGCGTCAATTCATCGTGTTTGCTTTCTAACGTGCTCAGACTACCGCGAATCGAGCTCAGCTCCTCGTCGCGCCGCGCGATTTCCGACTGCAACTGCGGCAGCGAAGCCAGCTGCGACCGTTGGGCCTCACTACATCAAAAAGTGGAAACGTGGAAACATGGTGGTTTGCTGCTCCGCGAGCTGCTGCCGGAGCGTGTCTGCCTCGCTGTGAGCGTCGGAAGGGTTCGACTGCGCTCGAAGGAGCGCTTGGAGCTGCTGGATTTGATCGTTTGCTGCCTTCAATTCGCTGTCGTGTTTGTTTTTCACTAAAACGAACTTGTGTCGACGCGATTCTTCCTCGGCCTTCATCGATTCGATCTGCTTCTCGCGTTCTGACAACTCCTTCGCCAGTTTCTCCATCTCGCTCGATGTGTTCTGCTGCTCGTTCATCGACGTTTCCATCTCGCGAACTCGCTCTTCCAGCCCCTCCTTCTCTCTCTCTAGTTCCTCCATACGTCCATCCTGCATGTCGTTGCGCTCCTTCGCCGCCTTCAACGCATCGCTCAGCTCCGTCGTCTGCTTTCGCAGCTCTCCGATCGTCCTCTCCTTCTCCCCCAATTCGCCCTTCACCTCTTCATAATGCGAGCTGCTCTGCTCCACGAGCTGCCGCAGATCGCTCTCCAATCGCTTGTGTTTCTCCACTTCCCCGCGGAGCGCGTCGGCCGCCTGCTCCGCCTTCTCCGATCGCTCCTGCAGGTCGCGCTGGGACTGCTCCAATGCCGCGATTCGCTGCGTGTTGGCTTGGTTCGACGCGATGGCTGTCTCTAAATCGTGGGTTTGCTGCGTTAACGAGAGCGTTAACTGCTCGTTTTCGTCTTCTTTTTGTCGCAGAAGCGCGTTGCATTCCGCCACCGTCTCGCTCTTCGCTTTGAGAATCGCGCGGTCGCTCTGCTCCAGCTTCTGCTTCAGCTGCAACGCTTCGGCCTGCTGCGCTGCGAGCTCGGATTGAAGCGACGCCAGGGCGGATTGATTGGCCGTGGAAGCAGAAGCGAGCTCGGCGTTTTCGGCGTGGAGGTGCTCGATCGCCTTGGTGAGCTGCTCTTTCTCCTTCTCTAACAGCGCGTTTTCGTCGGTGATTCGCTGGACTTGGTTGTTGAACGTCGTTGCAGCTTGCGTGAGCTGCTGGTTCTCGCTGGCCAGCTGCTCGCGCTCGGCTTCGGAGGAAGAAAGCGTGGAGGAAAGCTCGCGGTTTTGCTCCTCGAGGGCGGAGCAGTGGGATTGCAGGGAGGCGAGCTGGCTTTCGAGGAATTCGGACTTGGCGGTGGCTTCGTTGAGGTGAGAGCGGAGGTTCTGAACTTCTTCCAGGGCAGAGGATTGCTGGAGCTGGAGGCTGCTGAAGAGGGATTTTTGCTGGGAAAGTTCCTCGACGAGATTGTCTTCCTTCTGAGTAATCTGAGCCAACTGTGATTTCAACGATTCCATTTCACTCAGCTGTGATTTCAGTGATTCCATTTCTTCATTGGATTCAGTTTTCTTTGATTCCATCTCACTTAATTGAGCTCGAAGTGAGTCCATCTCATTCAATTGTGATTTCAGTGATTCCATTTCTTCATTGGATTCAGCCTTCTTTGATTCCAATTCATTCAATTGCGCTTGCAGTGATTCCATCTCATTCAGCTGAGTCCTCAACGATTCCATCTCGCTCAACTGAGCTCGCAGTGTTTCCATCTCGCTCAACTGCGATTTTAACGATTCCATTTCTTCATTGGATTCAACCTTCTTTGATTCCATCTCGCTCAACTGAGTTCTCAACGCTTCCAATTCTTCATTGGATTCAGTTTTCTCTGATTCCATTTCTTTCAGTTGCGCTCGCAGTGATTCCATTTCACTCAACTGCGATTTCAGTGATTCCATCTCGCTTAATTGAGCCTTCAGCGTTTCCAATTCTTCATTAGACTCAACCTTCTTTGATTCTATCTCACTCAACTGGGCTCGCAGTGATTCCATTTCACTTAACTGCATTTTTAACGATTCCATTTCTTCATTGGATTCAGTTTTCTTTGATTCCATTTCATTCAATTGCGCTTTTAGTGATTCCATTTCACTTAATTGAGCCCTCAACGCTTCCATTTCTTCATTGGATTCAAACTTCTTTGATTCTAATTCATTCAGTTGCGCTTTCAATGATTCCATCTCGCTCAATTGCGCTCGCAGTGATTCCATCTCGCTCAACTGCGATTTTAACGATTCCAATTCGTTTAATTGAGCTCGCAACGATTCCAATTCTTCATTAGATTCAGTTTTCTTTGATTCCATTTCATTCAATTGCGCTTTTAGTGATTCCATTTCGCTTAATTGAGCCCTCAACGCTTCCATTTCTTCATTAGACTCAAACTTCTTTGATTCCATTTCACTTAACTTAGCTTTCAAAGACTCCATTTCTTCATTGGATTCAGCCGTTTTCTTTGATTCTATCTCGCTCAATTGCGCTCTTAGTGATTCTAATTCTTCATTGGATTCAGCCTTCTTTGATTCTAATTCATTCAGTTGCGCTTTCAACGATTCCATCTCGTTCAATTGCGCTCGCAGTGATTCCATCTCGCTTAATTGAGCCTTCAACGCTTCCAATTCTTCATTAGACTCAACCTTCTTTAATTCCATTTCACTTAACTGAGCCCTCAACGATTCCACCTC
This sequence comes from Blastocystis hominis, assembly GCF_000151665.1. Lineage (NCBI taxonomy): Eukaryota > Bigyra > Opalinata > Blastocystidae > Blastocystis > Blastocystis hominis. The sequence goes on from NW_013171815.1 coordinate 888,483, forward strand.
TTGCGACAACAGACCGTCTTGCGCAGAATTCCCCTGGCCTTTCTTTAGGCTTTCGATCTACATTCAAGCCTTTCTCCACGATTACCTCTTCATCTTTTGCAGCCATTGCCACTTTCAAATGCTCATATTCCTTTCGCATCTCACTGGCCTTGGATATAATTGCATTTGCCTTCTCCAGCTTGGTCTTATACTGTTGAATCTAGGAGTTAGCGATGCCAACAACCTCCACTCTCTCATAAGCAACTTTACGATCTACTCATTACTCCAAACCTCTATATACTACCTTTTTGAATCGTCGTATTCTCCTCTTTCAATTGCTTGTTCTCCTGAACCAACGTTTCCTTGTCATCTTTTCGCAGTTCCTCTAACTGCGCTTTCATACTCTCGATCTAGAAAAGATAATTCAATCACTCAAACAAAACCTCGACTTCGTAATCATGATTTTGCAAAGCAATACGCCTTAGTTCGTCTGTTTTCATCTGAAGCAAACTGTCTCGTTGTTGAATTTCAGACTCAAGCTCAGCAACTCGAGTATTCACGTTTGAACCGTTAACCATGGTTTCCCCATTCACTGCCTTGTTATCGTCTTCCTCGTCCGAAAAGTCTGCAGCATTACAGTGTTCGTGAGCATTTACCAAGATCGTCGTTCATCTGAAACGCGTCTCCCGAAACATCATCATTCTCTTCTTCTCTTCCAAAACCAGCCCAAGAAAACATAAGAAAAGAAATATCAAAAAAGTAGTAAGCATCTGCCAACCTAACGTTCTTTTCCAACAAACAAAAAAACACAGCTTATTGATAATAGCAGCTACCAGGGTTTGGAGGAGCGCTTCGTCCCTTCGCATTGTCCACCGGGGCAGCAGGCACGCCTCTGTGATTCAACAGGCAGCGGAAGTAGCGCATACGATCGTGCGCAGCCTCCACGTCATTCACCTCTTTCGGACTCCAGTATCGCTCGGCAAAAGCGCCAGCGCGCGGCCAAACGGTGTTGTAGAGATCCGACACATCCACAGTCTCCGCCCACATGCAAGCCTCGCCTCCCAGGACGAGCGCCTGCTCCTCAGGCACATCGGTGAACTCGAAGGGCTCGTCGTTGTAGAGAGCCTTCCAGGTCTCATCGAGGTGGTCCAGATAGGTGTGAGGATCGGAGATGATCACCTTGTATCCGTTGGCGACCACATCCTTCATGGTCTTCTTGTTCATCCAGGTCTGAATAATCGTCTCCTTGTCCAGCTGCGTGCGGAAGTTCAGCCAGACCTCCTCCCAGTAGATTCCATTGCGGTGGTTCTTGAGCACCATCTGCTGCACCTTCTGCACGAAGTACTTGTAGGTGTCGTGGTCGGTGAGATTGTTCTTCTTCATCCACTCGATAATGTGCACCGTGGTCTTCCAGCAGCTCGTGTCCACTTCGTCGCCTCCCATATGGAAGTAGTTATCGAAGAAGATTCCCTTGCCCTGCTCCTTACCAGACCATTCGTCCAGCACGCCCTGAATCAGCTCCCAAGTCTTATCGCTGGTGGGATCCAAGGGCTCGAGGCAAGTTTCGCTGGGGCACACTTCCGGATATCCCTTGCACCAAGAAGCCTCGTGGCCGGGGACATCCATCTCGGGCACCACACGCACTCCACGCATGCGAGCGTACTCCACAATCTCCTCAAAGTCCATGGTCGAGTAACGCTCCTGAGGAGTGTACGAACCCTCCCACCACTTGGGGAAAGCCTGGGACTGAGCGGGGTTGGCCTGAGAGTCGGTGATGTGCCAGTGGAGCACATTCAGCTTCGCATAGGTCATGGAATCAATAAGCTTCTTGATGGAAGGAAGCGACTCGAAGTGGCGAGAAGTATCCATCAGAATACCACGGTGGGGGAAACGAGGAGCATCGTTGATCACCCAAGGAGCGTTCTTGATCACATACGTCAGAGTATCCGGATCGAACACAATGAGCTGAGAAAGAGTCTCCAGACCGTGCATAGCACCGAAGGCATTAGCAGCAGTGATAGTAATATCAGATCCGTCCTCGGGAATCTCAAGAGTGTAACTCTCATCGATTCCCAACTGGAGCTCGGCCTTATCCTCCTTCACAGTCACAGTAGCCTGAACAACACCGCTCTCGACAAGAGCAGACTTACGATCGAAAATGAGGTCATAATATCTCTGGAACGCACTGATAAGTTCGTTCGACTGAGCAGGAGTGATGAAACGGAAGTGGTAAGCATCAATGGTGATGGTCTTATCACCGTGTTTATACTCCTTAGGAAGAGGCCAGATAAAGGGCTGGTCAGCACACGAGACCGCCACCAGTAAAGCAGTGAACAATACTAAAGATCGCATACAAAAGATTTTATGAGGTTTTCTTAATATTCTAAAATAACGGGAAATCACAATTATCTGGCGGGATTTCTTTTTCTAATTGTGTCTTCCCCTCCCCTAAAGTCAATGGTGTTTCGATATTCGATTCCCTATTGTGTGTGTTTGTATTTTGCAAAGTGTAGAAAATACTTTTTACAACAAGCAGATAGGGACTTAATTCAAAGACTCATAATACAGTATTAACGCCCCACACTCGACACACCTTCCTGAACCGCCAGCACACTTATTACACAATTCGTGCTCACAAGGCTGAAGTCTTACCTTAGCCTGGGCATTCTTACAGCAACCACAAACCACAAGAGATTCTTCTAACCCTTCGACCGAAGTGCAGGCATTCTCTCCATTGCTTCCACGTATTTGACATTCCGTTTCGAACACATCCTTTGATCCCTTTTTCTTCATTCCCGTATCTGCATCCATTAGGCTATTGTCCTTGTCATAAGTCGAGCGCTCAGAAGGGTAGCGTCCTACATCCATGGTTGTTTTGGATTTCTCTTTTTCACTTGGTAATATTGCTAAATCTGAATCGCCCTCTAAGGGAGTTTGCAAATGTGATGAATGTAGAGGAGTTGTAATAACTGGAGTTTGAGATGAGTGTTGAAGGTGATTATTTCCTAGCTTTTGATGTATTGGATTGAGTGGAGATACGGTAGGTTGAGTTTCTTTGTCTTTGTAGCCAATGTGAGGACAATCAGAGGTTGTAGATCTACCCACATCAAAATAACAATGGAAATTGACGAATGAGGCTCTGCTGCTTTCCGAGATTCCCTGGATGCGGTCTTGGCAGTACTAGAGACAGCGTTTTTCTTTGGATCTGTAGATTGGTCAGGAAGGATAGAGGATGAAGAGGACAGATTTTGATTATCCTGGAAGCTACATTCCGGAACAGAGATCGTATAGTCTATATTACAGAAATAGGATGGAAAGAACATAGGACAATAAGGAAGGGAACAATAGCTTCTCCGTATTGAAAATACTGTAAGGCTCTAAAGTGATTTCTTATAAATTCGTTATCCGATTGGAGAAAATAGGTTTCCGGTATTCGATTTCCAATGACTCCAATAACAGCTAGTGAAGCAAAATTCAACAAATAGAAAGCCAGAACAACACGTCTACATAAAAGATTTTAGCGTGAAACAAGCACAAATGACAAGTAGCGAATGTAAGAAACGAAACCGTCATTACGGCAAAAATAAGATCCACCAGTGACATAAAGGTGCGGATCTACTGGAAAAAAAGAAGATAGACTTCTACTACTAGCCAGAGAGAAGGAACTTCAGAAAGGAAGCTGGATCGAGATGTGAATATCTGGTACAATGGTATTATAGTGTATAATCCGGATACCACAAAGACCATTGTCAATACCAGTAAATAGCTCCTTCAAATCAGAACACAGACTCATTCATACACACTCAACATAAAGATGAGAGGAAGTAAAACAATTTAGAAGAATGCTACATAACTCCCATTTTGATGCAAATATCGCATTCTTTGTTTTGGATAGGAAATATGGCTCGTTTTCTGATTCAGATTTATCGATCTAGTCAATTTCCTTTACAAGGGTTTATTGAACAAACAGAGGGATTTAGAAATAAAAGAGTATCAAAAAACTTTATTTGGAACAAGAATCAATTTGTAAATGGCAGAAGGCTGTGGATCATGGATATTTAGCATTTTATCACAGAGAACTATATATTGTGTGTGATAAATCCATGGTTTCATTCATATATTAAGAGTTTAGCCAATTTGACCGATAACAATTTCATCTAATTCTTGCTTACGTTGACAAATGAATAGGAGAGACGGTAGTTATACGAGTTATAGAAGTGAAGAGATTACAAATTTTGATGCGCAGGGAGCTAACTATGATTTACGCAAGTGTTGGGAGTTGAACATATCTGAGCAATTTCCAATAGCATCGACTGAACTAAAAAACAGAAAAGCAATAGCCAAAGTGGATTATCCACATTCTGGCTATTACATTGTATCGTATATGTCGAATGGAAAACTGAATGGAAAGGCGGATATCTACTCTGATAAGAATGTAATTGTAGCTTCTTTAGAATATGTAAATGGGAGAGCAAACGGGCCATGTACGTTATATGATGAAATGGGTAGAATATTCTTTAAAGGATATCTTCAAAACGGAATGCGCCAATGGAGAGGAAGAGAGTACGATTGTGAAGGAAACGAAGTATTTGACGGTTTTTTCGAAAAGGGAAGGAAACTAGAATTAATTAAGATAGAACGAGACAATATATATTGGAAAAGATTGAACAAAAACAATACTGTCAAAAGTATTTGTGAAAGAGATGAGCATGGAATGAAAAAGGGAATATGCTACTTTTACAACAACGGGAAGATTAGTCGAATTAGTGAATGGAAGAATGGAGAAGAGATTCGTTTAATCAAAGAATTTAAAGACACCGAAATGATTGAGTATGACGACACACAAAGTAAAGTGAAATATATTGGAGAGTATTTGGATTCTTTTGAACTGAATTATCCTCGTGAGGGATATGGAATAGAATATGATATTAATACAAGAAGTATCGTGTACCAAGGCTACTTTTTCGATAATCAACGTCATGGCAGAGGGAGATCATTATACAAGGGAAGGATACAATATGATGGTATCTGGAATAATGGACTGGAAGAATGGCAGTATGACTTTTATAACACTTTTAAACTTCTAATTTTCATCTTTATATTTTTAAAGGTATTTGCAGAAGTTTCATTTTTACACAGAGTGTTGTTAATACTGTACTATTGCAAAAGAAGTGGGCTTTTGTTTCATCCGCAATATGGATTCAAACAATTGGTTGTTCATGATAAGAAATCCTTAGATCAATTTGATGTTAGAGTTTCTGATTTGGAAGTTGTATCAGCATCTTGCAATAATGTAAATCAAATAGATATACATAATATGATACAATTGAAATCAATAGATATTGGGGATGAATGTTTTCAGAGCATGATATCTTTTCAGCTTGATTGTCAAGAAGGAGGTATATATGGCATGATCTTTGGATATTATTGGTTAATGGATAAAGAATATTGTGGTCCTTTTGTAGTAGTATTATTGTTTTGTCACATCATAAGATATATTATTTTCACCAAATTACGTTTCTTAGTAAATGTATTTATGAAGATACTATATTTTTTCTTAATAGCATTTAACATTCTGGATTATAGTAAACTTGAAGCATTCAAGATTGATGGCTTGATGCGGTTAAAACGCATTAAAATTGGTAAAAATTCGTTCAATCTTCAATCAGTGTTTTCAGTATGTCAGACATCATTATCTAAGAAATCCTTAAAAAAACTTCATAAGAGAGTTGGAAAAACAAAATCATTTCATATAGTAAACTGCTGTAATTTGGAATCAATTGAAATTGGAGAATATAGTTTCTCGGATTATGCTGGTAATTTTGAATTAAAGAATTTACCAAATCTTCAAACGATCAAAATTGGAACAATCGGAAAAGAGTCATATAATTTCTGTTACAGTTCCTTTGAGATTCGAGGTATGTATAGTATTCTGTGTAGTAATAAGTAGACCTTCCAGGTTTGAAATTTATTTCATTAGGAGATAGCGCATTCCGTGATTCAGTATCAGTAACGTTTGAAAGTAATGAGCAATATTGAATGGAGTACCTGAATAGATCTTCCTGTGCTACAGTCGATTGAGCTTGGAAAATATGCTCTTTGGGGGAAAAGTGATACAATACTGGATTCACTATGGAAATTTGGGTGTGAGATATTTGAAGTAGGTGACTATGAGTGGAAGTAACTTTTAAAGACTGCATTTGGTAGCTGTGATAATAGTAGTAATCCTCATAGCGATGACGATGGTACGTTAAACTCACTAACAATGAAAAGTAAGATAATGGGAGCATGAGAGTATAATAATTATAATATAGACCTTCCTCGTTTGCAAAGTATATCTTCTAAAGGCTTTAGTTTTCAGAATGTGAAATTCGTTTCACTAGAGAGTTGGAGAATGAATGTATAGTTCTGATATGATGTAGATATACCCACTCTTCGAAGTGTGAGTTTACCGTATTCTTTTCAGAATATTGTTAGAAAATCAGTCTCACGTATGCTGCACTCTTGTCTCTTTTGAGCCATAGAAGTTTCGTCTTCCCTGTCAAATATCCTGTAATCAGTAGCGATTTTATCCACATCATTCATTTTGGAAATATCGAAATTTGCTTTGTTTCAAAACATAACATATTGGAATCGGTGGGTTACGGTAGTTCAAGAGACCAACTCTCCATTGATTATAGCAACATAATGTCTTAGAAAGGAAACACACAGATAGAGTCGAAAAATGGAGTTTATGATCCATATCTGCTGCAATTGTATGTCTGCAAGACATAGAAGCATTATTCCTATTCTTTTTATTATCATCGCAAGCACACGCCTTTTTTCCGAGATTAAAAGGATCCGTACTTCAGAAAAGCAGGATTTAACGTATCATAAAATCGGCTTCCATTTTGTCGTTCGCCTTTGAATTGTGTTGTAATTCAGAAATCCTTCTTCAAGTCATTGATTCTATTTCATTATAGTCTATTTATTTATTACTGTGATTCTATTTAACACATATAAACAGGAAATACGTGTTCAGAAGAATTATTATTATTGTCCCATTATTAAGGTGTTTTTAGAAAGTAGTTGGGACTAAAGTGTATATATATATTTTATATAGGGAATATCTAACACAGGACACGAGTTTAGACGAGACTTCATTAGAAGCATAACCGATCCTCTATTTTTTGTAGCGTTAATGTAGTAATAGGTTGTACAAGGCAGATCAATCTGTTACCAACAGTCCATTCCATCCCTAATAAAACACTTCGATATATCTATGATATGCATATAAATAAACATTGTAACTGTTTTCTGCATCTAACTGCCCACTCCAAAACTAATCTTTTTAGAATGCGATGGGGAATATATCCTCAATTCTCTCCACTGTATCTTAAGTCATAATCCTAATTTGGAATAAACAAATGGTTCAAACAGGTACATTATTTCTAGAACCTGGAATAGAAGGGTACACATTAAATAGAGATTCAATAGAAAGAAGAAAATTGAATTACTTCAGGAATCTCGCCATAAATCAGATATACAAGGATTGTCTATTTCTACCAAGATTGTTACTATGGCATCACGGAAATATAAATAGACATAGAAATGCCAAAAAATAAGCTATCACTATTACGAGTTGAACAAAAGATTAACACTGCGCATACTAACCTCGCCTGTATGCAAATATAAAGAACTCTGTTACATAGATGTTGCTGGTACACAATGTTAAAAATAACAGAGCTATTAAACGGACCAAGGCATAAAATTATATATATCGAAAAGTATTTTTGTGTAATTATCTGTGAAGACAACAATCAATGATGCCCGAATTTGAAATTGAAAAGGACAATAAAGATGAGGATCCTGCTGGTGTGCTCTTTTATGAAGCAGTGCCTATCTTTACCTGTGCTGCTGTCGCCGAGGACAGTTATTTGAGAAGTATTTGCCATCAAGTAATTTGGTTATCTACTTGCTCAAACTACTGCAACAACATTTACGAGCTGGATTTAAATGAATTCCAGCAGGTACAATCCATCGAGATTGGAGACAATAGTTTTAGATTAGTTGAAACGTTCAGAATTGATGGTCTCCAGAAACTCACCCGCCTCAAAATAGGAAACAATTCATTCACCTTTGTGACACCGGAACACTGGAGAGTGTTGTTCCCAAACGAAGCTTTTTTACAACAGCTGAACAACACGAAGAAGTCATTTCATATATTAAATTGTGAAGAACTGACATGTATCGAAATAGGAATGTTCAGTTTTTCTGATTATGCTGGGCAATTCGAATTGAAAAACCTCCCTGCTTTAGAGTTCATCAAAATTGGCAGTATAGATCATATTGACAACCTGTCATTGAACTTTCATTGCAGTTCATTTTATCTGACTGGTAATTACTGGCAATGTTCTATGACTCTTTTAGATCTACCTGCACTCAAATCATTATATTTAGGAGGAGCAGTTTTTGGGAGATCACTGATTACCAAATTAGAAAGTCTTCGTCCATTTGCAAGAATAATCGTGTAGATCTTCCATTACTAGAAACTATCAAGTTAGGGTATTATGGATTGTATGGTGGCTGGTCTGATTGCTCCTGCAAACTGTATTTGATGGGTGAAATTGCTTGTATTCATTGATAAGTAGATCTGTATAGTCTCAAAACTCTATGTTCCAAAGGATCTAGCTTCAAGTGGCCTCGTGAAGTGAAAATAAAAAGAATGAATATTACTATGTCTGACACTTAGATATTCCAGCTTTAGAGTATGTGGAGTTACCCATTTCATTTATACAGGTTCATCTTTTACAACACGATAGTATGCATTGTTTCATTATTTCATCGATAGATGTTTCTCCCGATTTCGTGAGTCTGATTCATTGCGTATAGCAGACTATTAGTTTTCTTGTTTTCCAAGTCTTCTTTATTATTTTACATTTGTTATTTTCCTATTTATCTGACATCTGTTGTGTGGATAAACATAATCAATAATTGTTTTTTGTATTCACATGTGAAACAAGAAGTGAAATCGGCATAACCATTAGTACTAATAGACTTATGGGTGCGTTCTTCTTGCTGTACGTTTTCCACGAGGAATGTCTATGATATTACAATAGCTATTCAATTGGGAACCCCTCATATTTCACAATACATCAATCTATACTTATATCACAGTCTTGTTTGCATTAGTCAGTATCCATCACCAACCAAATCTCATCAAACAGCAAATAATAAAAAGAAATTCCTAATCCCAAACTTACATAATTGTATGATCAATCAGCACTATTGTCAAATGTGGAGTGTGTGATGATGGTTAACTTCTCTAAATACGTTCAATCAGCATACTCTGCTCCCCTATTTTCACTTGAATCCCAAATCAAGTGTTCTATTCTATCCATTAACTAGCTCACAACCCAAGTTGGTTCATTTTGCTACATTGTTATGCACTGAATCTAGTCGCTCCATCTTAAAGCACACATCGAATGTTTGAACATATTAATCAACATCCATACACCTCACAAATCACTCGTTGATCCAATCCAATCCAATCTCATCCCATCCAAGCTGTTGCCCATTTTCATTGCTATCAAAAATACAATCTGATTTGAACAAAAACAACAATCAGTACGAACTTTCTTTACCCCCGTTGACCCAAAACCACCACTACCCCTGCTCGTTTCATCCAGACTCTCCACTCCCACAATGGGAGCCATACAGATTCGCTCCAACACAAGCTGAGCTACACGATCTCCCTTCTTCACTACAAACAACGCAATAACTCGACAATACCTTCGAAATCCTCGTCTCCAAAATTGAACAGTACGATTCCCAGAGGACCACGGTAGTCACAGTCCACAACGCCTGCACCCACGTCAATGAACTTCTTAAGGGCTAGGCCTGAACGCGGAGCTACAAAATAGAATAGGGAAGAGCACTTCATACCAACACGACCATAACAATTCGGAGGAATAGCCACAGACAGATCCGTCGGAATCAGAGCCTTCCCACGTGCTTTTACTGTCACATCGGCAGCACTATAGGATCCAACTGATCAAAACAAGCATTACCTAAACAAATCATATCCAGCTGCATGAACCGATCCCCGTACAGGAATTGTGGCATTTTCGCTAAGTTTCTTCACATACAAAATCTCTTCCTGCATTGAATCTATTATTAACCTATCAATGTTTGTGTTGTGAAATGTTCGAAGTGGGTTTATATGAATCTGGAAGTGTATCAATGGTAATAAATGAAATCCAGACTCATCTCCCGTCCCAATTCGCTTGCCATAAAAAAGACAAAGATAGCAGTCTATCCAACAAACAGTCCATCCCTGATTAAGCTCTTGTAATGGTGAACTGGAACTTGATATCATCGATCTCATCCTCGTCGGTCTTGATCACAACTTCAGAGGCGGGCACGTCACGCGAATTGAAGAGCTCGCAGTCCAACCGCTCTCGAATCGAATCGCTGTGCTTCTGAATCGCCTTCATCACGCTGCCCTCCTCTCCCTCCTTCTGGAAGTAGAACACCTTAATGCGGTCGCTGGGGACCAGTCCGGCCGCCTTTCGCATCTTCTGCACGCGGTTGATGAACTCGCGCGCGATGCCCAGCGCCAGAATCTCCTCGTCCTGCGTGGTGTCGATCGCCACGATGAACGAATGGTCCTCCACCACGCCTCCCTCGAACTGCGGGCTCTCGCAGCGGAACTCGCGCTTTACGACCAGCTCCTCCTCGCTCAGCTCGAACCCAGCCACGGTCAGCTTGTGCTCCTGCTCGAGCTTCTTCACGTCTTCCGCCGTACACTGCGCCAGCGCCTGCGTCACCGCCTTGAAGTTCTTGCCCAGACGGCGGCCCAGCACGCTGAACTCGGGCGAGATGCTGCACTGGCACCAGCTGGCCTCGCTGGTCTCGTAGCGCACTTCGAGGCAGTTCAGCTCCTCCATTAAGTAGTTCTCGAGCGACTTGATGTCGCTGAGGACCTCGGGATCGGAGGACGCGATGACGATGCTGCGCACGGGACGCTTCAAGGAGATGGTCTTTCGCTCGCGGAGCACGCGGCCCATCTCGATCGCCATCATCAGGCGACGCATCTGGCGACGAATCACGGGGTCGTCGCAGCAGGCGAACACGTCGGTCTCCGGGAGCATGACGTAGTGGATGGACTCCGAACGACCCACGGAGTCGATCGGGACGTCGGGGTTGTTGAGATTCTAGGGAATGAGGGGCGAGTGAATAAAGGAACAGGATGGATTCTGCGGAGATTCTGATAGAGATACTCGGTGAAGAAGGGCGTGAAGGGCGACATTAAGCGGCAGAGCGTCAGCAAGCACTCGTACAGAACCGACAGCGACACGAACGCCTCCTCCGTGTTTCCGCCCACACACTTGCAGCGACCGCGATTCAGACGCACGTAGCCGTTCGTGAGCAGGTTGATGAAGTCCACGAGGCGAGGCACCACCGTGTACAGACGGTACGCCTCCATTTCTTGACGAACGAAGCAGATGAGCTCCTGCGTGGTGGCCTACCCGTCATCCATTGCGGCGAACAACGCACGAGCAGCCAGCGATCCATCACGTTGGTGCTGGACAGCGCCTTTTCCTGCGAAGGACGGAACGGTTCGCCGGTCTTCGTCTCCCAGTACTTGATGTTCTGCAGCAGGAAGCGGTACGCGTTGTACCAGGGAATGAACACGTCCTTCAGCACGCCGTGGACGCCCGATTCCTTGAAGCGGAGCGGCTCCGCGCGCACCACGGGCGAGTTGATGAGGTACAGACGCACGGAATCCGCACCGTATTTATCGATGATGGTCTGGGGATCGGGGTAGTTCTTCAGACGCTTGCTCATCTTCTTTCCGTCCTCGGCGAGCACCAGGCCGTTCACGATGACGTTCTTCCAGGCGGGCTTGTCGAACAGCGCCGTGGAGAGCACCATCAGCGTGTAGAACCAGCCGCGCGTCTGATCGAGACCTTCCGCGATGAACTGCGCAGGGAAGTTCGCCTCTACGAGTGACTCCATCCGGCCGGCGGAGCGTACCGAAGACTTCCTTGTTCTCGAAGGGATAGTGCTGCTGAGCGTAGGGCATGGATCCCGACTCGAACCAGCAATCGAACACTTCCGGCACGCGGTGCAGCATGCCCTTTCCCTTCTTGCTGGGGATCAAAATCGGATCGATGTTCTCGCGATGCAGGTCGGTGACTTTCTGGCCCGAGAGCTCCTCCAGCTCCTTGATCGACCCCACCGCGATCATTTCCTCTCCGTCGTCGCTCACCCAGATCGGTAGCGGCGTTCCCCAGTAGCGGTTTCGCGAGATGTTCCAATCGCGCGCGTCGCGGAGCCAGTTGTGGAAGCGCTTCTCCTTCACGAACGAGGGCACCCAGTAGGTCTGCTCGTTGTTCTTCAGCAGACGGTCCTTGATCTCCGTCACCTTCACGAACCAGGACGTGATCGCGCGGTAGATCAGCGGAGTGTCCGAGCGCCAGCAGAACGGATAGCTGTGCTTGATCGACGCCTTCTGCACCAAGCGGCCCTCCGCCTTGAGGCGATTCATGATGTCGTTATCGCACTCCTTCACATGGCGACCCTGATAATCGGGGACATGCTCGTCGAAGCAGCCATTCAGATCCACAGGGCAGGGCACGCTGCCGCCCACTTCCACGATGTGGTTCGCCAGACCCACTCGGTAATCGTCCTCTCCGAAGCCGGGAGCGCAGTGCACGATGCCCGTACCGCTGTCGTTGGTGACGTAGGTGTCCGCTACAATGCGGAACGCGCCGGGCCAATCCGCGAAATAGGGGAACAGGGGCACGTAGCGACGATTCACCAGGTCGGTTCCCACGCACTTCTCCACGATCTCAAACTCGCCTCCCTTATATCCCTTCTTCAGCATCTTGGGGTACAGAGCGCTCAATCGGCACTCGGCCAGCCAATAGAAACGACCCGTAGCGAGGTCCTTGACCTTCACGTACTCAAACTCGGGATGGACCGTCAGCGCCATGTTGGAAGGAAGGGTCCAAGGCGTGGTCGTCCAGGCCAGATAGTACACGTCTACACATCACGATGCCCCAAGAAAGCGACTCTCCTCATCGGTCGACGAGAAAGCGATGATGATTGCAGGATCGGAAACCTCCTTGTAGTTCTGACCAGCCTCGAAGTTCGACAGAGGCGTCGTCAGAGCGGTACTGAACGGCATCACACGGTAGCCGCGGTAGACCAGACCCTTGTCCCAAAGGCTCTTGAAAGCCCACCACTCCGATTCCATGTACCACGGCTCGAGGGTGCGGTAACCGTTCTTGAAGTCGATCCAACGGCCGAGGCGGTTCACAATCGCTTCCCATTCCTTGCAGTAACGAGAAACGATGCCTCTGCATTCAGCGTTATACCTAGAAGGTAACGTAGAAATGGCCAAACTGCCTACTTAGCAATACCCATCTTCTCAACGTCCTGGGAACACGTAATGCCGAGCTTTTTATCAATCTCGGACTCCACGGGGAGGCCGTGAGTATCCCATCCGAATCTGCGAACAACGTAATGTCCCGTCTGATGGGCGAAACGCGTAACGATATCTTTAATAGTTCCAGCCAAAATATGTCCATAGTGAGGGAGACCGGTGGCAAATGGGGGACCATCGTAAAAAGTAAAACTCGGTCTTCCTTCAGACAGCTTCAACGAAGTCTTGAAAGCGTCGATCTCGTTCCAATATTTCAGGACCTCTTCTTCAGCTTTAGGAAAGCTCAGGTTATCAGGAGCAGGCTGTAACTCAGATGACTTTACTTCCATTCCAATTCACAGAATTATGAAAAAACCGTGACGAAATTCTGGGGGTTTTTGACTCCGAAAAAATGGACTATTTTGGCAACGAGCGATTTGCTGGTTGCTTCTTACCAATGCATAGCACAGAATTCAGCGAGTAGACACACTATTTTAATTCGTTGCTTATTATCATACTTTTTCAAGATCGTTTCCTCATATTCCATGTTTGCCTGGAGGGGGATACGGACTCTATCGTCCATTCGTTGGAAAGAATGGCGCATTGCCCCGATTCCTTTGTTTGTAAGGCCTTTTGCCATTTCCGGAAAGAAACGCAATTTTATCACGTCAGAAGCAGTGGAAATGGGGCAACTGACACCAGCACTGCAGCAATACTTTAAACTCAAAGAACAATACAAGGGTTGTTGTTTTCTCGCTAAATTAGGAATAGAGTATGTATTGTTTTTTCGTGTTGGAGACTTTTATGAATTCTTTTTCAACGATGCGATCACCATGTCTCAAGTCCTTGGAATCGCGTTAACCACTCGAGGAAAATACAAGGGTGTGTATTAAATCACTTACTCAATGTGTAGATCACGATATTCCGCTTTGTGGAATCCCCTACTTTGCAATCGACAATTACTTGAAAAAAGTGATTCGAAAAGGTCTCAAAGTGGCAATCTGTGAACAAACAGAGGTTTGCTTTGGAATATATCTCAACCTGCAGACTCCTTCCGAAGCCAAATCGCGTGGCAAGCGAAAAAGCCCTGTCCTGGAACGTTCCGTGGTTCGCCTGATCTCTGCAGGTACTCTGGTCGAAGATGCCTTTCTCAGTCCTCGCCAAAGCAACTTTCTCTGTGCTTTGTCCTCCACACGCGACAATTCTCACTTCGGCTTTTCGGTTATCGATATCAGCACTGGAGAATACGCCGTCCACAACGTCGATTCATCGCAACTAGCCAGTCTATTCGCTCGATACGACCCACGCGAGATTCTGCTCTCCCATGCGCTCCAATCCAATCCTCCTTCAGCGCTCGCCAGCTTTCTCGCTTCCGATTCAGTCAACGAAACGCGCTGTATGGTGACAGTGCTCGACGACACTGCGTGGGAAAGCGGCGAGCTGCAGACTCTGATCGACACGCACTCCGAGCTAGCTGCGCTTTCCCAGCCATTCCGGGAGCATTTGTTCTCGGAGATGGAGCTGGATGCTCTCCATGCGCTGCTCCAATACATCAACACCACGCAGATGGGAGCATTTCCACGACTGTTCTGCTTGGAAGGAGAAGAAGAAGAGGATCAGCGGAGTTTGGAGCTGGATCGAAGCACGCGCGACTCGCTGAATCTGACGCGAGGAAGTCGAGACACGCTCACTGGGAGCGTTTTGAATGTATGGCAACGTGGGAATGCTAAGCGACAGACGATCGATCGCACCGTGACGGTGATGGGAAGCCGTCTGCTCAGCAATCGGCTTTCCAGTCCGCTAACACAGCCAAAGGAGATCAATCATCGTCTTGACGTTGCGACGGCTTTCCGCATTGAGTCGTAGACGCTTTCGTATTTCATTCAAAACCCTCAAGTCACGACGATGCTTCTTCCTCTTCTAAAATCGCTGGGAGACTCGGAGCGATCGTTCCAACGTTTAGTTCTCAAGCGCGGATCGCCGCAGGATCTCGGCGTTATTCGCGACATGCTTCGAACCACGCAGGCGATTTACGAAGCGATTCATTCCTCCTTCTCCACGTCGAGCAACCCCTTTTTCCTGCGAGTTCTCGATACATTCGAAAAAGCAGGCCAAACCTCGCTCTTATCGGTTTTATCGAAGGCTCTCACCGAGGTTTTATTTACTTTCGCAGCGTCTTCCTCCCTAGTCGCTTCCATTTTCTCTCTCCGACGGCGGCTTCATCGCACCTGGCTACTCCGCCGAACTCGATCACTGGCGCTCGATCGAATCCTCCAACGCGTCTCTTCTCTCCGAGATGCAAGCCAAATACATTTCTCTCACAAACAACGCCAAACTCAAAGTCAAGTGGACCGAATCGCTCGGCTTCTTCGTGGAAGTTCCCAACTCCACTCCGCTCGATCGCTCGCTTTTCCTTCCCTGCCAGACTCTCAAAAG
This sequence comes from Blastocystis hominis, assembly GCF_000151665.1. Taxonomy (NCBI): domain Eukaryota; class Bigyra; order Opalinata; family Blastocystidae; genus Blastocystis; species Blastocystis hominis. The sequence goes on from NW_013171815.1 coordinate 904,309, forward strand.
CCACCTTCGCTACAAAACCGCCGAGCTCGTCGAGCTGGACAACAAGCGATTCGGAGCCTGCGAGAAAGTGAAAAAGCTGGAGGTTCGTGGCTCGGTTGACTCGCTCTCATCCTAGCTTTCTTTTTTCAACGAGCTCAAAACGCTTGTCGAGAACGAGGGCCTGCTTCTCACGCAGTGCAACGCGCTGCTGAGTATTCTCGATGTCAACTGCGGATTGTCGCGCGTCTGCGCGGATTTCGGCTACGTTCGTCCCACGGTCAACGCTTGTTCCGCTTTTCCTTCTCGCTCTCTCTCATAGCCTCCACGCTTTCGCTCACCGACGTTCGCCATCTCGTCGTGGAAGACATGATGATGAAGCAGAAGCAGGGCAAGACGTTCATCCCCAACTCTCTCCACATGGATTGTTTTACTTTCGTTCCGCGCCTTCCTCGTAGGCCAGCAGGGAATTCGCTCCTGCATCATCACCGGACCGAATATGGGAGGGAAGACCACACTGCTTCGCTCGGTGGCGTTGTGTGTGATTCTAGGGCAAATGGGCTGCTTCATCCCCGCTTCGCGCGGCGAGATCGGAACGGTGGATAAGATTTTTAGTCGTGTTGGGAGTTCCGACGATATTCTGAACAATCGAAGCACGTTTTACTCGGAAATTAGCGAAACGGCTTCGATTCTTCGCAATGGTTTCGTTGTTGCTGTTTGTTGAATGCAAGCCACATCGCGTTCGTTGATTCTTGTCGATGAATTGGGGCGAGGAACCAGCGTGGAGGAAGGCGTGGCTATCGCTACCAGCGTTCTCGATTTCATCCACACGAAAATTCAGTGCAAAACGTTGTTCGCGACGCATTATAAGCAGGTTACGGATTTGGTTCGCGTAGAAACGACACGAAAACGTGACGCATAGAAAAACACGCAAATGGCCAACTTCAAAATGGGAGCGATCCCGACAGACTCTTCCCTACTGCTTTCATATAGAATGGAGGCTGGAATTAGTGATCAGAGTTACGGATTGTTCATAGCCAAAATGGCGGGAATTCCGAGGGAGATTTTGGAGAGTGCGGAGAAGATGGTTCAGAAGATGAAGGAGGACGGGAGAGAGATAGAGAAGGCGCTGCAAGAGGTGGACGTGAATCAGTTGACGCCGATTCAAGCAATGCTTTGTTTGAGCGAGTTGAAAGAGATTGCGCAGAAGAGGGATGAAGAGGAGAGAGAGCGATTCGTAGAATCGTTCGCTGTAAAATATGGAAAGAAATAAAAGAGGGTTTGTTAGATAAAAATTGTTTTTAAGGTCTGTTACTCTCTGGATAAAATGGCACTGAGGAAGGTCTTCCTCGTTCTACTGATTTCTGTCCAAGGAGTTCTTGCCTGGTTTAGTTCGAATTGTGGGGGAGTGGTTTATGCCATAGATATTGAACACATGGTCATCGCTCAAATAGCAAAGAACTATGCGAACTCTCTTTCATTTGTTTGTGCTTTTTTCGCTTCATTCATGTAGAACAAGGCGTCTTCTATTATTAAGTTACTCGGAGATAAATACAATGTTTCTCTATCATTTTCAATTCATAGTGTAGAGTACTGCTAATTATCTCGAAGCTGTGCGATATTTGTGGCAGAGTATAGCGTAGGCATGCTGGGCAGACGAGGTAAAGAAGACTGCTGAATACAACTACACTGTCCCTTGGCATTTCACTCGAAGAGGGTATTCGAATGTGCAATTTGGCATCTGCATCCAATCTAGGACTCTACGGCCGCGAAAACTGACGAGCCTGAGGATAGCATCGTAAATCGTCTCCAGTCTCTTTTCACCGAAATCGACCAATCCGATGTCTCCGAAACCTCTGTAACGACTTCTCCTTTCTTCTCCCCTAGTCCTCGCAACTCCGCTTCCTCGTCCATCTCATCGGCGACATTCATCAGCCGCTTCACATTCTCAACTACTTCGACTCCTCCTTTCCCTCCGGCGATCAGAGTACCCTCTCCTCTCCCTTCTCCCCAAGGCGGCAACCTCTTCTTCGTGCGCGAGCCCGGCAAAAACGCGTCGCAAGCGGTCAATCTCCACGCCTGGACGGACGGCTGCGCCGGGTTTTTCTCCGACTGCAAGGAATTGCCCGTCGTAGGCCGCCGGTGGATCCGTTCAGCGTAGAAAGAGGAGCACTACGTGGAGATCCTGAACGAAGCGAGCACGATCGCGCTGCTGTGCGAGGAGTAGGCGATGAATGAAAGCGATGAAGGGAAGCGAGGCGAGCGGAAGCTTCGCGTTTGACCCCGCGGCGTGGGCGGAGGAGTCGTTCGAAGCCGGCGTGGAGATCTATCGGATGGTGAAGCAGGGCGCAGAGCTGACGGAGGAGCAGGTGGAGGAGGTGCAGACGATCCTGAAGAAGCAGATTTGTAAGGCGGGAAAGCGATTGGCGGGGAGTTTTGAGCTGATCTATACGAAGTTCCCGCCGCCGTCGGATTTCTATTTTATCATGATGGTGTTTGTGAGTTTGCTGGGAGTGGTGATTTTGGATGAGGTGTACAATGGAGGGAGCTGCTCGAAACAGAGGTGGGGATGGCGATGGAGGATAATGGGTAGGAGGGAGTATGTGGGGATCGAAAACAACAAGATGAAGAAAGTGAAGTTTAATTTTGGAAACTCGAAGATTTAATGTGTGTTCGTTGACATTTTGTTTGTTTGTTTGTTTGTTTGATGGGAACTGTTCCGGTTGAGTGCTTGTTAGTATTCACTCTATGAGTGGTGCTGGGTTTTAGAGTACAGCTAGGATCGATTTTTAGACGACAATCATTATTACTGGAAAGGGTAATCAACATCACAAGCAATGCTTTCAATCGATAATAGTTCTTGTAATGTGGGGAAAGGTAGAATCCCTATTTTTCAAAGAAATATAGAATAGAAAATAATTGGAGAATAAAGACTATCCTCAAAGGAGAGGGAAGGAAGGGGGGGATGAAGAAAATGGGCAGTGTGATCTCTCATTCTACCTCAGTACTTCAGCTACTTACTAAAAACAAACAAGGAACACTTTAGAAGGTGTGACATTTCAGAAGGGAATCACATTGGGATCACATCTCCAGGCTTTCCAATAAAATTCTGGCACTTCGGGCAGTAATGTTTTCTACAATGTACACTACAAACAACGGCTACGTTTTGAAGCTCTTCCAAACAATAAATCCAGCCATGAAAAAGAAAAGGCCAAAGAAAATGACAGGGAACAGAGAAAACAGAAGATCACTTTCCGTATGGCTCATAACCAAAGGTATTAGTATCATGGCAACAAAGAAGAAGCAAAAGAAAGGAACTCTAAAGATCAAAACAATCCAATCAACTAGCACATTCCCCACCATAAGGAACCACCCGTGGTACGAGTTAAGATATACTCGTGACAAAATGGACAAACAACTCTCGTAGGGCTACAAGTGACGAGCTAATTCAGTATGTACGCTGCACTAAGCTTTGGCTGTCGCATAAGGTACACTCTATTTGACCGAGAGGAGTCAAATCCGTTGTAAGTAACGTCTACATAATTGTTTGAGGGAATGTAAGAGTAAGTCGCTCCGTTCGAATAGGGAGCAGCAGTGGGCATCTGGTTTCCAACAGGCTGAGCAAAAGGAATCTGACTATTCACCGGAATGGACTTTGTTGGTTGAGTCCCTGAAGAAACGCCAGATTGAGACAGAGGGTTCGGATTTTGGCTAGGAACATTCACATAGTTAGGTTCCGGGACAAACTGATTTGCTGTATTCGTAAAATTTGATTGAGCTTGTTGTCCCTCGTAGGTTCTTGGTTGGCTTGTAGCGTAATTCTAGAGGTAATTTATGTGCGTAAAAATACATGAAGTTCGACATAAGGCTGATTAACCGTGTTTGGAATGTTAGAATAGGGAACGTAATACTAAATTGGAATGAAAACAAAAATATACATTCCCGCTCCCATAGTTTACATCATTCGGAATCATAATACTTTTTTGAATAGATTCAGTATGTGTTATTTCCAAAAATAGTCCTTATATTTGACTCTTTCAAATCTTAAAAACGAATATCACAGTGAATGGAGGATGTTTTGTTGGTGTGCTGTAATGGGATCAATGTTTTTTAGGACAAAGAGTGGGTATAAGAGTACGAAGTGTTTAGAATCAGTAATTAGTCTTTAATGTGTATACTAATAGTAGGTTACAGCTGTAGTACAAGTAGGCATAAAATATGTAGGGTTTGCAAAAGGAGAACTTGATCTAAGGTAATAGGAAGCTGAAATAGAGTGGTCATCTGTATACTGGTATAGTTTGCGATTCAATACGCAATAAGTAAATCGAAATATCGAATTCTTATGTCATTCTTTTCCATTCTCGAAAACCGAATCAACAGCATATTTTAGAAATAGTCGACTATAAAACATAGTATGTCCACGTAATAGTCACAATTGAATCGTTAAATTCGAATGGTTTTTCACATGTAACACATTTCTTCTTTCATTACTCAAGCAAGCTCAATACTTTCATTTTAGCTCTTCAATTCTGTTTTATATCATTCTTAATATCGTTCGCACAAGAGAATGGAATATGCTAGCTAAATCGATCGAGCTGTAATGATGGCAAAGAATCAGTCGATGATTGGATTTATAATCAATGAATGATACTAAAGGGTTTGGAACAAACATAGTCAGCATTGAATAAAATGTGTATAGATCCAATACTCTTTTATGACTACACATATTTGAAATGATCAGCGAGAATGGAGGACACATCAGCTACGAATCAAATCAAATCAATCAAACTATACTCGATATTGATTTCGATTTAACTTCAAAGAATGCATGTGGTAGATTAACTCTTTGAAGATTTGGAATGTCTAAATACAGTCAAAGCTCCATAGTTATAACTACTTTTCAATATCACTACACCAGGACCATAGAAACTACTTTCTACGGAAGTTATTGATTTTAGATTTGGAAGATCTACAAAGCAAATCATTTTGAATCATTTCATTTTTACTTCGCATAAGCAATAAACATGATTCACCAATTCTTCCACACAGCGCAAAATAACCGAGTTGAATGGATTTCAATGATGGAAGATCTATATCAATCATCTCATTCAAATTTATAAGATACCTTTTATTATTGTTGAGAAGGAATCACGGAATGCTACATCACCTAATGTAATGGATCGTAGATTTGGAAGATCTATGCATTCAGATATCCAACATCATATCAATACCTTCAATCACAAATGAACTAGAATAGAAATTCCATGACCTACTTCCAATTGTACCAATTTGAATGGATAGTAATTGTGGTAGATTCTTCAATTCAAAGTCTCCAGCAAAATCACTGAAACTCCATTCACCAATTTGAATGGATTTCAATGATTCACAATTCAATATGTGGAATGATTTCGATTCATCATAATAACCTCTCCAATCAGTCTTTTTCTGAGTAAATGAGTTCTTGCCGATTTGAATAGTTTTCAGTCGCTTTAATCCATCGATTTTGAATGTTTTCACATATTCAAAACAATCATTGCCGATAGTGATTGATTCCAGGCATTTGAATTTGTTCAGACCCAATTTATTCAATTCATTACAACTATTTGAACATATCACCAATTCCATCACTTTCAGATCTATATCATTCAATTCAGAACTATTGTGGACTTCAATTCGTTTGGGAGGCACATTTACAATTGGTTCAGTTTTCATTTCACATGGTTTTTCATTCTTCAATATGCTTCGAATACTTTCATTCATTCCTTTCACATACCAACCTCCATACAAATCGATTCCACCCTTCTTCTCTAAACCATGTTCCCATTCACTTTCTCGAATTGCTGTTCCACTAGCTTCATCAATCAAATATCCCAACCCATTTCGTACAAATTTACCATTTACAATACTATATCCTCCTATATAAATTGGAATTCGATTCAGTATTTCCACATTTCCATTCTCATCATTGTTTTCAACATATTCGATCATTTGGTTATTATCAGCATCAAATTCACGAATCATTCGAATCAGTTTGTCTTTCAACCAATATCCTTCAATCTTCTCTTTACCACTCTCTATATCAAATGCAATTCCATAACCATCTCGATTCATGTCCTCATCAAATCCACCTCGATAGATCAATCGATCACCCTCATCATTCTCACACTTACATCGAATTGTCAGTATCAATCCTTTTTTACTATTTTCGATTCTTCTTCGATCTCCATCATTTCCAACAATCGAATCCCAGTTTTCTTTTTGTAATGCTTTACCATTCTTATATTCAGTTATTCCACCTATTCGCTTTCCATTTTTCATCATCCATGCAAGACTCAAGATTCCACGATTAAATAATTGGCAACGACCTTCAACTTTACCATCTTTCATCTCACTTAGCAAATACTCGTTTGAATGATCTCCTTGATATAGAGTTATTTCATATTCGACTCCATTTATCGAAATCTTCTTCTTTTCCCCAGTAATGTACTCGCTGAGAAAACACTTCGATTCTCTAGTTTTGATGGACGAATCTGTATTATTATGATATTTATATATGTATGTACTATTAAAATTGTTTACCATACTACTGAAAATACTGTTTTTCTTACTTAGCTGTTTATTATGTCATTATACATCTATTTTAGTTTTATATTCAAACTAATTTTTGATAATAATCGATTTTGGTCAATCTGGTACAAGCATGTGTTCCTGTTACGTACCAACTCCACATATAATCCTAGAATATTCGTATTTCCATTAGAACAATGGAGTATAGAAGATATCATATGATGAATAACTTGATTTGTGTGCATCATACATTTCGTTGCTAAACGATTAGAAAAGTGTCGATGGAAGGGTACTCAATATCAACGTGGTACCTTCATAATGTTTGCACTTTAACAAAGCAAATAGCTGTATTCGTTTTCATCTTCTTGTGTGGTTTCCCTATTTGGCTTTATTCATGTTTGCTCATATAATAATATAGCAAGTTCAACGATTGCAATGCTACCACAACTATAAACCTACACATATGGATCTGCTACTTTATGGAGAGTGTTTTCCAAATTCTTTTTATTAAACACTCTCCTAAACACGCCATTATGAGTACTAAACACTTCACTTCTATGAATAATTTCATTTAGGAAGAGAGTAGTTGGCTCTACAATCGATGTACACAACTGATGGCTTTTCCCACTCTCACCATGTACTATTCTTTACAACTATCGGCCCCCAAAACAAAAAATATGATTTTATACAAAAACCACAAAATGCACAATGAATTACAACCTATCTACAACTCAACTTCAAACTCTTCTTCTTCCTCCTCTTTTTGTCCATCCGGTAAATAACAAAAATCCTTAGTATGTCCCCATTCTCCCGTTTCCGTGCAAAAACGTCCAATATAACCTTTATAAGACCCAGGACATGGAATATATGCATACTGCCCTGCTGGAGTCTCTTTCCAAGTCTCATCTCCCTTACATTCTACATTATCAAGCAACCATACGAACATACTGCACATGTTGACAAGGGAACTCCAGTGAGCCATTACTCCAGTCGGAGTTTTCTTTCCTAAACAAATACGTCTATAGTAGCCAGTTCCATTACAGTAATAAAGCACACTTTCTCCCACGCTTTTTGAGGGCCACAAATGTCCGTCAATTTCCACCTCGGGACATTTCTGCTTTGTAGCTTTTTCGGTTCTCGCGAATACCACTAGAATGCAAAGAAGTAATAATTGTAAAATATGCATCTTAGTGGATATCAATAGAGATATATTTAAGAAAACTGCCCAACCAAAATAATCTTAAATTCGATACTCATCTTTTTATGCGTTGTTATTCTATGCATTGCTTTAGAGTCAATGGGGATATTGAAAGCGAAGAAGGATAAACTCGTGTGACAGTTCTTAAAAAGATGGTTTTCTCTTTGTATCTCCTTTCAGCATTCTTTCTATTTCATGTCGCAACATGCTCGTACAGCGAAGAAGAAACATTACGAATGTGGAGACTGAATTCCCTATCTTACTGCAACAACGAAACGCTGCAAGTCAATTCCCTAAATTTGGTGATATAAGTAGAATCTATCTTGTGAAGATTGTCGTCAGTTTCGAGACAATCTGACCGAGGTGACCGTTATTGAGAATACAGCGATTGATCTATATGGATTTGTGGGACTCTGGGGAAAGAATAGGGGTACCATCACCGTTCTCCATACAATCTAGTGATTGTAGTGTTCCGTGCTTCAGAGGGTACTATCAACTACATTGAGAACATTTCTTCCGCTTCCCTTTCTCCCTTCAATGTGTGTAAGGATTGCATGGCATCTGGCATCTACCTCGCAATGTATTCGATGGTTCGAACCGATGTAATATTCTATTTCTTTTCTCAATAGGTTATTTCTGCAATTGCTCGATTACTTTTGAAATATGATATTTCACATATCCAGCTAACAGGGCATTCCCTGGGAGCTGTCTTTGCTACCTATGTGGCGACTGACCTCATTTCCCAGGTCAACCATTATGATCTCACAGAATATTTAAAATATCCGTATAAGTATAACCTCTCTGTTCCGATTTTGGACCAATGCCACACCATTCGTAATCACATACGAATTAGGGATATTTACACTTTTGGAATGCCAAGAATTGGAAATACAGCGTTAGCAGAATATATAGCAAAGCACATACGTTTTCCTCCACACGAAGCCTTGATCCATAGCTAATTTTTATCGTATCACTCAAGGAGAAGATTTAATTCCCCTCCTGCCCCCCAGTTTTATGAACTTCGTTCACACAGGAAATGAGGTACTTTAAAGGATTCCATCTGAGAAACAGTACTGGTATCCCCCGGAGAGCAGGGATTACCGCATTTGCGAGTTTCCGGAAAGTGCGGATTGCATCAATTCCTTAAAAGTGCACTCCATTGAAGACCACAGCATATTCTTGGGAGAAGCGAAAGGACATTGTAACAGAAAGGATTGATCATTTTTTGTTGAATACAGTCGGATTTTTTCCGCGGTTATAATCCAAACGTTATTCTCTCAAAAATTGTTTTCGATGGAAGATCTTGTTATTTGTGTTGTTGGTTTAGGTTATGTAGGTATCCCTATGGCTGTTGCCTTCGCCGAAAAGGGAGTGAGAGTCATCGGTTTCGATATTTCAAAGCCCAAGGTGGAGGCCTATATCAATGGGTATGATCCCACACAGGAGGTTGGCAGTGAGAGATTGCTGAAAGCTCTCAAGGGAGGTTTACTCTCTATCACTAGCGAATTAGAGGATATCCGTGCTGCCAACTTCTATATTGTAGCTGTTCCTACCCCTGTGAACGAGGACCGTTCTCCTGATGTGGGTCCTGTTCGTGGTGCTTCTGAAACAATCGGAAAGGTGCTGAGCAAGGGCGACTATGTCGTTTTTGAGTCCACTGTGTACCCAGGCTTGACTGAGGAGCTGTGTATTCCTATTATTGAGAAGCTGTCTGGTTTGAAGTACAAGGAAGAGTGGAAGCTGGGATATTCGCCTGAACGAATCAACCCGGGTGACAAGGTCCATACCTTCCGCACCATCAAGAAGATTGTGTCTGGTTGTGACGCGGAATCCCTCGAAAAGATCGCTTCCGTTTACGAGATGGTGGTGGAGCCCGGCGTCCACCGCGCCACCTCGATCGCTGTGGCTGAGGCCGCCAAGGTAATCGAGAACTCGCAACGTGATATCAACATTGCTTTTATGAACGAGTTGGCGATTATCTTCGACAAGATGGGCATCGACACCCACGACGTTTTGGAAGCGGCGGGCACGAAGTGGAACTTTTTGCACTTCTTCCCTGGCCTGGTGGGCGGCCATTGCATCGGCGTGGATCCCTACTATCTGACGTACCGTGCTCAGAATCTGGGCTACACGAGCCGCATCATCCAGAACGGCCGTTTGCTGAACGATTCGATGGGCGAATGGATCGCGACGAAGGTGGTGAAGCTGATGGTGCAGCTGGGTTTGGTGGTGCGCGGCGCGCGCGTGTGCGTGATGGGCATCACGTTCAAGGAGAACTGCTGCGATGCGCGCAACAGCAAGGTGTACGACATCATCAAGGAGCTGAAGGAGTACGAGATCGAGGTGGTGTGCTGCGATCCGTGGGCGGTGAAGGACGAAGTGAAGCGATTCTATGGAGTGGACGTGGTGGATCTGAGCGAGGTGAAGGACTGCGACGCCGTGGTGATGGCGGTGGCGCATCGTGAGTTCGCGTCGATGTCGATGAAGGATCTGAGAGCCCTGTTCAAGCCCTCGGTGGCGAAGAAATTGGTCTACGATGTGAAGAGCGTGATCAGCAGAGAGGACGTGCCCGAGGACATGGTGCTGAAGAGACTCTAAACAACGTGCATTGATCGTGTTGTGCGATCTCGATTCTCGTCTAGTATTATGATCTCTCCTTGGCTGTTTGTATATAACAAACACTCCACATTTCTTCTAGCGAGTCTTGCACGGTGCGGCGCACCTGCTTCTTAAACTGGGCGCGGTTGTCGCGGTACTGCTTGGCGGCGTCGATGTTCGCAGGGGAGTTCTCGTTGGGCTCGGAGAGCATGTTTTGTACACTAATCAAAATGGCCTCGACTGACAAAATGGGGCGCCAACGCTCTTCTTGTGTTTCCTATGTCACAGAAGCACAGATGTCGCTACGAATTCGTTAAACATGTCCACTCCAGGAGCGTGGAGAATCGAAATACACACCTTCCCATCTTCGAAAACTACAGATCAGAATTCGAACGCAAAGCGACTATTTGGATGCCACATCTTTGATATAAACTTCATCTCAGGAGGGTTGTTGGGAAAATCGGAGGGGAATGACAATTCCGCTCGAAACAATCCCCCTTCACTAAAAAATGAGCACAATCACATGCACATACTAGTAAGACCCAGTAGGCCCTTCGACAATGACTTCCCAGTTAAAGAGATCGCAATCGTTTTTAAGTCCAACAGATATTCCGGAGGGTGGGTTTTCCGTTAGCTCTAGACCATAAATCGGCGAAAATGTCTTCCACCTTTCAGTTGTCTCATCAAGAGGGTTGAAGCGAATGCTACGTATTAGTGACTTCCCACACAGAAAAACGAACAGGACATATTTTTATCAACCAATGAAGAGAATTGTGAACTGAACGGGTTTTGGATCATTATTCCATTTTTCGTATCTGTTAAGAAAATGAACCGCATGCCATCGGATGTGCTTTTGGAGTTGCGCAAACTCCCCGGGAACGACGTATTGAAACACAGGCTGATTGTTGTGCATAGGTTTGCGCAGATTGTGGAGCTGCCAGACCACAGTGGGCCTCTGTGTCATACGGAATTTTTGTTTGTTTGGAGTGTTCAGGACAACATCGTGGTTTGGGAGTAGGCAAAGACTGAAACTGTGACCGGCAGGTGCATCTGAGCTTCGTACGCTCGGTGCAGATGGATTCCTGGACGGAGCGTGAGATCAAAGCAATGCAGGTCGGAGGAAACAAGCAAATGAACGATTTCCTCCAGGAGCACGGCGTCCCCAAGAACAGTTCCATTAAGAAAAAATACAATTCTCGAGCAGCTGCTCTCTATCGCGAAGTGTACGCTTTTTCCTTTTGATTCACACCAGCATCGCCGCCAAGATCGAAGGCCGCGAGCCCCCGACCGATCTCCCCGAGGATGATTCCAACCCCGAGTTTCCTTTTTTTTCCTCGCCCTAACCCGCAGAGAGCTGAACGAGGAAGACGAGGACCCCATCAAGCGCGAGCTGCGTCTGCGCGCGGAGGCGAAGGAGCGTCTGCAGAAGAAGTTCGGCGCGGGCGGTCTGAAAAGCCAAGCCGTGGGCTCCTCTCCGATCCCTCCCGGCGGCTACGGCCAGCAGCCGAGCAGCCCGCAGCCCGGCGACGAGTACTGCCCTTGCAAATCTTCGATATAGCATCGTGAAGACGCTGCAAGGCTTCGGTCAGGGCGTGATGAAGTCGTTCCAGGACGCGCGGATCGGCGAGACGATCGAGAGCGGCGTGAGCTCGGTGCGCGCGAAGCTGAACGACCCCGCGTTCCAGAAGGACGTGAAGGAGAAGGCGCAGGCGGGCTGGTCGTGGCTGTCCAGCACCGCGGGATCGATTTGGTCCGCGGCGAAGGAGGCCGCCACGCAGATCGCCTCCGAGCTCAACGAGAACAACGCCAATGGCGGAGGAACGCCGCGTCCCGCGGTGAGCACGCCGCGGCGAGACGGAGGGGAGCGCGAGGAACCGCGGGAGGCGGTGAGGTCTCCGAAAACCGCGGGGAAAGCGATGGAAAGAAGGGCGGAGGAGGAAGCGGCGATCGGAGGGTAGGAGGCGAGGAGGAGAGTGAGGAGCAGCGATGGAAAGAGGGAAACGGGGAAGGCGGAGAGTGGAAACAGCGATATCGAAATGGACGATGATGATTGGATGGAGCAGGAACTCCGCAAAGCGAAGCAGAATCTGCACATCCAGGAGAAGCAGCGCACGCCGCAGACGCCGCAGACGCCGCAGACGCCGACTGCGGGGGGATTGAAGCTGTCACATGAGAGTTCGGAGGCCGGAGGAAGCGCGGAGGGAAGCAGACGACGCCATCACAGCCATCACCATAGACATCGGAAACGTGGGGGAGGAGAGAGAGGATGAGACGTAGCGGTGGAAGTAAGCAAGAAGGATCTGGATAGCTGGCTCGATGATGATGATGATGATGATGATGATGATGATGATGATGAGAAAGTTGCTAATGAACCTGCGGAGGAGAAGAAGGAAGTGAAAAAAGCGGCGGAGGATAGTAAGAAGAAGGCGTAGGAGTGGGGGAAAGGGTGAACGATAGACCCATGACGGCGGAAGACTTCTTTGCAGAGTTTGGTGTCTAAGTCGTTGTGTTTGTTCATAAACAGGGCGAAGCACTCGATACTTAATAGGTCTGAGCATCCTTGTTCTTCTTCTCTCCAATCTCAAGGGTCTTGCATCGCTTCAGAGGGCGCTGAGCTCTCATCTTGCACTCCTTGCACTCCAGACGAAGGACCAGCTTCTTGGTCTGCTTGGCCTACAAATCACGCCAAAACGACAACACGCACCTTCTTGTGGAAAATGGGCTTGGTCTGACCTCCATAACCCTTCTGCTTCATATCGTATCGACGCTTTCCTACGTATCACCCTCAAAACTCAACTTCTACCCTGAGGTCTCAGAGAAGCCTTACCGGCCTTGTACTGCGTGACCTTGTGCTCCGTGTGCTTGTTGCACTTCTTGCAGTAGGTTTTCTCAGTCTTGGGTACGTGGACCTGATAGGAGGTTAGTTCTGTCTCCAATGCAATGTGCACACTCTCTCAGGATGCCCTACCATTTCGAGTAAATTCACAGTGCTTCGAAACTAGCAATCGAGCTGTGGTTTGGTCATCTGTTCAGTGTGAGTCTCCTTGATAATCAAGAAATCATCACATTTGGCTGTTTCTACTGCTATCTGCTGTATTGAAATATATATATATATACTCTAGATCTCCCTATGCTTTTAAAACAAAATGCACTCCACACCGTCCTTCGACTCTTTTGTTGTCCCTTCGAGAAATCAAACTCGAGCAACCCATCCCATTCGATCCATACTATTTCAAACAAACAAGCACACAAGCAACCAAGCCTTAGCTTTCATTTTACGCCACAGGCTTCATTCTGAGCATCTGCACTCCATGCACAGGCACTTCCTTGGCGACATAGCTTCCCTCGAACACTCCGAGTTCTTCATGAGCGTACAAATCGCGGATGCTGTACTTCTGCGTCTCTCCGAGAATCGCGAAGTCCAGCGGAATATCGACCACCTTGTCTCCATGGTTGTGAAGAGCCACGGCCACGTCTCCGTTCGCGAGCGGACGAGCCCACACAGAGCGGTTCTCCTCGAAGGGAGTCAAACGGATACCCTGCTTGCCGAGCTTATCCTGATCGACGGCGATGATCTCCTTGTTGCGGAGGATCTTCACGGCCCAATCGGGCAGTTCGCGCAGATCGTTCGACATGATGAGCGGAGAAGCCAGAATGGACCAGATGGCGAAATGCGACTTCGACTCGTCCTCCGTCAACGATCCGCCCTTCAGACCCGCGACGATCATATCCGCATCGTTCCAGTGACCAGGACCCGCGTACTCAGCCCACTTCGTCTCATTACCGAACTTGTCCATGATGCTCTTGATGGACCTCCAGTTGCACTCGATATCGTCCCAGTTGCGCCACAGGTTGCAGTTGGGAGGCAGAGGAGCGTAGTCCATCTCCATATCGTACGCAGGCCACGAGCAAGAGTACACGATCTTGCGACCCGTTTCGTTCAGGAAACGAGTCATAGCGGGGTAGGCATCCGCCTGATCGATCAGCTGAGAGTAGCAGCCGTCCATCTTCAGGTAGTCCACCTCCCATTCGGCGAACGTCTTGGCATCGAGCATCAAGTAACCCTCAGAGCCCATGTAGCCTCCGCAGGTCTTGGTACCGTAGTCGTTGTAGATTCCGAGCTTCACACCCTTGGAATGGGCATAGTCAGCCAGCCACTTGATTCCGTGGGGGAAACGCTCGGGATCAGGGTACAGACGGCCGTTTTCATCACGGTCGTGCGTCATCCAGCAATCATCAATGTTGATCATCTAAACGTGAGGGAATGAATGGCACCAATACGTCATAACCATACTCGAGCCAGCCATCGTCAGCAAGACGGTCGATCATATCCACAAACAGCTGTTCGGAAATACAGTCCTTAGGGTAGTTCTTGCAGTCCACGTTGCAGCGGAACTGCTCCCATTGCATCCAACCCTACAAATGACGCCAAATATCTAAGTTCACCATAGGAGGAGTTAAAGCCAAGCCATTGTCAAGGGAATAAGCCAAAGCAAGAATAGCGAAAAGGATCACTGCCTTCATCGATTACCCAAGTTTACAAAAAGTTTATGACGGAATGCAATTGAGGGTATTTAGGGCATCCAATCAGCAACGAGGAACAATTTTTATCATTTCCATTTTTGGAATTCCGAATGTCCCTGATCCCCTCAAAACGAAACACAAATCTTTCATGGCATTTCGTTCCTTCTAAGGGTGCCTCTTTGCAATATGATGAGGAAGTACAATGCAGTCGATTCAAAATAGAACTGTGTGATTTGCTGCATGTGTGTCAACAAACAAAAAAACACTTAAACTCCGACCTGGATGGAGGAATAAAAGTCTTTAGTGAGCTGCTGGAAGAGAAGCAGCTGTTGGTCGTCCAACGGCCTCAAAAGACGAAGGTCCTGGAGAATATGAATATAGTTTTGATAGGTGGTGCGAAACACTTCATTATGCACAAACTGCAATTCAACGAAACACCGTGTTTTTACCATTGTAGAGTACAAATCAAGCATGAAAAGAACGAAATTCTCGATATCGCAACACTGCGACTCATTCAGACCCACCTTCAAATGTCTCTTTATGTTATTGTAAATCGTATCGTTTGAAGTAACTACCAAAATGAACACGCACAAGCCATCCCTACTCACAATGTCGTAAATCATCTCCTTCCCATCAACGCTATCGAAGTCATAATAATGATAATTCGACTGCAGTCCCTTCAGATCAACCGAACCGCCCACCACGAACAATCGATTGCGATTTCTTTTTGACCGTCGCGATTCGCAGCGCAACCACACATTTCAGCAGCAAATACTACACTAGAGTCCATCCACGCACCGTACATAATCCCAAATCGGAACTTCGCTCTCCATGTTAATCGCTGCCGCAACTCGCTTCACCGCAATGCTCTGCACCCGCTTCACCATCCCAAACGGGTCGTACTTCCCTTCTCGCACGCCTGCCGCCGTGAAGTCATACGGAACGCACGTGTGTCTCGCCTACGTCGCAGCTCCTTCCCATTCCCACCACAATCTCCAGCAATAATGTCAAAAATCGGCTCGATTTCCGCGACTCCACCGTTCCACACAGCGCCAAAATCTCCCCCACAAACGAACACACCTGCGCCAAGCACCCCGCGAAGTACGCCAAATCGACGGTCTCCAGCAAGATGGTTCTACGTTTCACCGTTTCTCCGCGTCCTCACAGCCGGTCCTCCACGTGCTCCAACTGCGGAACATGGATCTGGACCACGGTGAGGAGCTTCATGATGAGTTGGTAGTGCGGAACGGAGAGTCCGTCGGCGGCTTGTTGCATCTGCGCCTTCTGAAGAATGCGCGCGGCGTGTGCAGAGAAAGTGGAAACGGAGGTCGTGGAGGGGAGAGAGGGGTCAGGGGAGAGCGTGAGGGGCTGGGATTTGCGAGGGCAGTAGGGAGTGAGGATGGAGGAAAAGAGAAGGAGAAGGCGGCGGAGCACGACGAGCACGACGAGCGGATCGTTCCCAAAACTGAGCAATGCCGAGTTGAAGCTGCGACTCAGACGATCCGCCATGCGGCACACAATTCGAAGGCGGCCGAATCGTTGTCTCCGAAGGTCACGTGCGCGAGGAAACGCAGCAGACAGGCCTGGAAGGACGCGTAGCACGACGCGGGCATCAGCTGATTGTACGCGTTCAGTCCCGACTGGCAGATCAATTGCAGGTTTTCGATCAGAGATCGGTTCTCGATGCGCGGAGACCGGTCCAGAACCGCGGTTACCAGCTGCACGCACACCTAGGTCGCCAGTTCCGCGATGAAACGCACCTGGATCCGCGATTCCCCCGCGAAACAGTCGAGAAACTCCAGGAAAACGTCTGGGAGTGAAAGAGTGACGGAAACGCTTGCCGTTATCGAAATAGTCCGTAATATTGTCAACCGTGGTGACCAAAATCGACATGATTTTTACCAAATCCGGTTGATTGGTGATCGGGTTTTTCACTTTCTTCATCGATTGGTTCACGTCGTTCACCACGATCAGCACCTCGCGTTTCTACGGTTTCAAGGTTCCACGGTTTCCCCACGGAGTAATGCAGGATCACAAACGGGAGAAACTCGCAGATGAGAGTGAAATAATCGCGGGAATTGCACGAATTGAGGAGTTTCCACAGCGAATTCAGCAGCTCCATATCGCCCCGCTCGCTGATTTCCAGCGAATTCATGCGACGAAGCAGCAATAAAAGCGTCGATTTCCGCTCCTCGTACATCAAATCCATTGTCCCGCGGGAATCCTGGATTTCGGGGGTGAGCGAATTCGACGAATCCGCGAATGAGAAGGAGGGATTGAATTTATTCATCGCCTGGACTTCGGAGGAAACCGAAGCGGGACCCCACAAAAGCGAATCTTTGGGATCCCACCCCGACAATGAAACTCCCGAAGGAGAATCGACTTCGTAGGAATGAATCATTCGATGGATGTATTGGATGATGGTTCGAAAGAATCGATTAAAATAGCTCGAAGGGAGCATGGCGATAATTTCCGTCATTAGAGCGAAACTCCTGGAGAGGAGGGAAAAATCGCGCAGAAGCGACGAAATCGAGCTCGTTGCCGCGTGCTGCAGCGAGACGCCCAACAAATAGTGGAAATTCAATAGAACATGTTTCTGATACTCCATGACAGAATTATACCCGATTTTGTGAATGTCAAAATTCGAGGCTAATTTTTCGTTTTGAAGCCATTTCCCCACAAAGTGACACACCACGTTCGAAAATAACTCTTCCGAAAAGAGCCGCGAGCTCGTAACTTCCTCCATAATATTCACGTTTTTCTCGTTCTTCAAGATTCGTGGAATTCCAAAAATCGGAGGGGATTTGGACGAGGGAGTTTCCACGCAATAGCGGAGGAAATGGGTGAAAAAGGAGATGAAGAACAACTGAATCGTCGCAGGAGAAAACGCTGCGAGAATGGATTCGACCCCCGAACAATAGGAATTCCAATAATCGCGCCGAAATTGATAGAGCAGCGGAAGGAGGCAGCAGCGAGTCATCTGTCTCGGCAGAATATAATGATAGAACCGCGTGGAGCGCCACATGCGATCGACGATCTCTCCGAGAGGACTTCGATCGGGGTGGTTTTCGATCGAATTCTCCCCGTTCGAGGGTTCTACGGTTTGGTGATGCTCTCTCAAGGAGTGTGGTGATTGATGGGAGTGTTGTAAGTGGGGCGACTGTTGTGTTTGTTGTACTTGTTGTGTTTGTTGTGTTTGTTGTGTTTGCTGCTTTGCCCAGGCTTGAAGAGTGGTGAAAAAGGAGTCAAAAGCGCGCGCAATTCGCTGCGTTTCATGCAAAAACCCGATCAAACTTCGAATAAATAGGAGTAGCAGCGGATCGAAGAGGCCTGGTATTGTAGGAGGGTCGCGAGAGTGTAGAGCGGGAAGAGACAGCGATCGAATTCTTCATGACGCAGACGATCGGTGGCGAGCTGCTTGTTAGGGTGGAAGATGAATACCTTCAGCTGTGATGAAATGAAAGAATCGAGAGAAGAACGATTTATGCGGATGATGTTGCGCTTGTGGGGTTTTCGAACCAAAAAGAGGTCATGGGGATTCACTATCGAAAACTGTCTAATCGTTTCTGCGGAGTGAGGATACTGCTTTACAGTATCGTTTGCTAAAATAAAAGAAAGAATCTAGACATACAGACAGAGGTAGGCAAAGAGTACAAAGAGAGAGAGAAATCGTCCGTTCTACCAATCTAAAGTAAAACGGAAAAATTAAAAACAACACTACTACAGGAATCAAGGGTAATAGTCCAAATGGAAGTTTCGGGGCCCGCTCCACGTGGGAAATCCTGCTTCTTAACATCTACCACCTATCAAATCAATAGGATGTTAAAAAGGAGAACCTCTTGCAAATCACTCGTATGCTCCTCAGAATCACCTTTAGAATCTTCCTGAAAGTGTAGATCCAATAATTCCTCAGAGAAAGGGTGTTGATCACAAGGGGCTATGTTCAAAGGAGTGAATGAATGAAGAATTCCATGCGGAGTAAACTCTCTATATTGTAATCAAGATAATATTGTACTTACAACACCGGCATTGAAAAATAAGGACAACACCTCAAATAGTGACTATTTTTTGCAAGAATAATAATAAGCAAGATGAGTGATGACTAATAATAATATTGGAATGAAATATAAAATATCAAACGCTTAGCAATGATTGAGAACAAGTGGTTAGTAATGAAATGATCACTTTTGTTTGTTTTGGATGAGAATAACAAACAGGGAAATATTACTATATTTAGTGACAGAATCGTATAACAATAGTTGTACTTGCGATTTTCAGTGATAGTCTTATTTCCGTGCAAAGCAAGACTGCTGTTGCCAATTCTTCTATCAATCACTTTCTAATTGATAGTATCTTCATACCAAATGTGTAAGAATGCTTGGGCGAAGAAATGGATGTGCCTGGATGGATTATACTCTTATGAGTAATAGAGACTATGTAGTATTGAAATGAAATACTAAGTTATTCATAAATAAAGGATATGTGCTGAATGACATATGTTTGCAAACTTGTTTTCAGCCATATAAGACATTGAAGGTATTTCTATTTATTATCTGTATTTGCTCAACAGCAACAATTGTTTGATGGTTACCTTACATAAAACATACATATCAGTCTCTAACTTAATATAAGACGTTTTATCACGACCATAGTATTTATTCTTATTTAAATATATTCGTATCAGCGTTAAAAATCCTTTCATTTGTCCATTCATCAACCTAATTTCTGTTTATTGTTTGTATTAAGTATTACTAAAATAGGTCAGTTTCGTGTGATTAGCTATATGCTATTGTTTGTACCTTCCTGGAGTATTAGTATTATCCGTCTAATAATAGAAACTGGTGATAGCGGTGATTATTAATTGAGAATAACAAACTACGTATTATTCCAGGAAAACAACCTGAAAATTACACTATTTTCAAAAACCAATTAATTAGTATATATCAAGATTTAATACTATTTTTTTTTTCATGATTCGATACCACTGTGCTCACGCTATTTATAAATGAATAATATGAAAAATAGTACGATAGAATTGTTGTGCAATTCGATTCGAATGTTAACTCTTCGAGATTTACTATTGGCAATCCGGATTATTGTACTATCTGTATTTTATCGTTCAATGGACTCAAATCAAATCATAAAAACAGGTCTCGATAACAATCACTACTATCAACAATAATTATGTTCTATACCACTCTATTATCATACTATGGAGTACAATCTAATTTTATGACTTGATAGTCTTCATTCATTCACTCGTTCGCAATCCCATTATTTGTCAAGAATATCATACTTCTATATTGATCTTGGATTAATACTAATATGGCTCAGTTTGGTTCTTCCATTTCTCAATAATTCTCTACTTTCATTCCTCACATCGAATACACAAAGGATAGGAACATGCTAGCAGAACAAATCTGGAGAGTAATGATGGAAAAGAGTCAATCGATGATTGGACTATAAAACAATGAATGACCAAATAATCAAGGTGAGGTATGTGGAGCAAAGATCGAAAGCAGGTATTGAATAAAGAGTGACTATTGAATGGAATAAGTTGCATAGATACAATGCTGATATACTTATTTGGTCTCGTGGGCAATGTCAGAAAAAAGGAATACACATCTATAGATACAATCAAATCGATCACACTATACTCGAAATTGAATTCCTTTGACAATACTTGAAGAATCAGGTAAATCGGCATTTTAAAGATTTGAAATATCTATTTACTGTCATAATTCAATATGTGGAACTGCTTTCTAGTATCACTGAGCGAGGACGACAAAAACTATATGCTTTGGTAGTAATGGATGTTAAATTTGGAAGTTCTGCATTCGATCATTTCATTACATTCCATAACTACTTCGCATTATTAAAGAAAAGGATTTGTCATGTTTTCCTCCAAGAGCAGATCAGCCGAGTTGAATGGCTTGTAATAATGGAAGATCTGCAGATTAATCATTTCAATCAAATTCGTTCAATACTTTTGATTATTGTCGATATAGATTCACGAAACGCATAAAAGCCCAAAGTAAACGATTGTCGATTTGGAAGATCTAATCATTTTACACTGCCCATATCATATTAATACCTCGAAGTGTAATTGAACTGGAAAAGAAATTGAGCGAACTATTCACAATATTCCTAATTTGAATGGATTGTAGTTGTGGTAGATTCTTCAATTCAAAGTCGCCTCCAAAATCACTGAAACTATATTCACCAATTTGAATGCATTTCAATGATTCACAATTCAATATGTGGAATGATTTCGATTCATCATTACCATACCTATTCTATGCTAGAGTGAATGAGTTGTTTCCATTATTAATAGTTTTCAATCGACTTAATCCATCGATTTCGAATCTTTGCACTAATTTATAACATTCATTGTCGATTTCGATTGATTCCAAATTATACAACAATGAAACATCCCAATCAACTAATACACAATTATCAGTCAGTTTCAAATGTTTCATTCCGATATTCAGTGGTTTGCTTCCATCGCCTTCATATTTTTCAGTAATATCACATTCAATTCCATTACACCATTCACATTCATTCACTAATTTACCATATCGATCATATACTTTTCCTCTTCCAAATCGATTATCATCACACCAATATCCTTCATATTCAATCAAACCATTATTATGATAACTCGTTTCATATCCAAATCGTTTCCAGTCGATCATTATGCCCTTGTACACCAATATTCCATCATCATCATACATTTCGCCATATCCAAATGGAATTTTTAACTTGTTTTCTGTCAATATCAAGCCTTCAAATCGACTTCCATGATCCAAATCCACTATTCCTTCGACTACTTCTATGGATTGTTCTTCATTATATGAAATATCACCAATTTGATGATTTCCAATCACTTTCAACACTTTCTGTTCATTGACCACAAATCCTTGATTCATGAATACTCCATTATTGAATTTCAATACTACACACTCCATTACTCAACGTGAGTGAAGTCCAACCATCCACCTTCCATTTCCTATTTAAGTGTGCTTGTACCTTTTAAATGGTAAAACTATCTGCATGATAGTTATTGATAACAGATATGGCAAAATCAAGAATACTATGCATTGAAATACGCAATAATATAGAAAAAAAGGAAGATAAACATAACTTATTTTACCATTCTTATATAAAATAGCGCTATTTGAGTATATTTCACATTACATTGAGTATGAATGTGATAACACAAATAAATACGTATGTGAAAATACATTTCCTTTTCTTGTACTCAGTATTTGTTATTCATATTACTTCTTTAATTCCATTATTATTTCTGATATCCTTCCATACTGTTAGATAAAGCATTTTATATTCACCTATTCACGAATATTTCCAAATTGTGTTAACAAATCTGATCCCTAAGTCCGAAATGGATTTACGATTTTCGGAATATATCTATCATATGATAGTTAATATTGGTTGACAATAATCAAACAATAAGGAAGCGATTACGATTGGAATACTTGATTTGACCATATAATTGTGGATGCAAGATAGTGGAGAAATTAGAATACCAAATTCAATATTACCATGTGGATAAGTAGCTAGGAGGGATACATTCTCAGTTGATATTGTGATTCTGTATCAACGCAATGTTCTTTGCGAAAACCTTTTGAAGTGATATTTGTTAGTGTCTCGGTTCTAAATGCTATTTTGGGGGTAGATGGATCGTGTATAATGAATAAATACGACTACATACGAAGATGATCGCATAGGTTACTTGACCATAAGTCTTTTCATGTGATTATCTTTCATGGACTCTAAATTCAATATAAGACTACACTACACTACACTACACTACCCCACCTTACACATTCAAATTCGTTACTCTCTTTTGTATGTTTCATTTTAGGTATATCGTGGTTTCGCTCTGACTTCCTGTGATTCTTATTGTTGTGAACGTCTTATCTGTGATGTTATATTCAAAATCTGTCCCTTTTCTACAGCCTATAAGTTCACACATTCGCATAATAGTTTGTCTCTCGATTACCAAGTGCTATCTACTGTTCCTGTATTATTTGATGATATATACCAGAATCGTTTCCAACCGTATTACTCGAAAATGACCATGGAGTATTAATTACTGGTCCTGGATCATATTTCATTCTATTTGGAGCAATCCGAATCTGATTTCTACCTTCAAACTGTCTTTCATTATCATTCCTTAGTATTACATAATGGTTTCCAATCTTGAAAAATGTCTTTTTACAGGTTTGGGTAAAACAAGGGCAAAGCAGAACGCATGACGGACAATGTTCCTGACTCGTTGGTTCAATTCAGAATGCTTTGATTTCTCGGTTTGTTTTGTGACGACAATCAAATTTGGAATTGTGGGACTGGACAGCCGCATGTCTAAGTGTTTTTTGAAAGTCTTTCTCTGATGCCCTACGGATAATTTGGGTAGAAGGGTTGCTTTTGTGAATTGAGTTATGCTTGTTAGTTGGATTTGAGCCACAGCTTCTCATAGAGTGACCTGTATGATTCCGTACCATGACGAAGGTGATGAAGTTCGTCTTCTGAACAGTCTGGAAATGTTGGTAAAGTGAATCCGATTTCTTTTATCCTCTCAACGAGAAATCAATCTGTGACTGTATTGGTAACTCGGATATCATGATCAATCTGATTGGAAAGTACTATAAGACCAAGAATCTGTATCTTTGAAAGAACTACTCGCATTTCTCTTTCTCCCCAGATTCCAAGACGTCAACATCGACTTCTCCGAGTGCCTTGCGAAGATCTGCAACGAAATGGGCAAAACGCGTTTTCTCCATGTGTCGGCTCTGCAACAGAACCTCAAACATCGTTCGGAGTGTGCTCGCACGAAGGTGGGCTTGGCTTTTCCATTCCATGTTGGCTAAAAGCGACAAAGTGCTCCACGAAGTCATGCCCAGCGCCTGCATCGTTCGTCCTGCAAACATGTTCAGCGAAGATGACCGCCTGTTGACCTGGTAGAACCGCGGGCAGAGCTTATTGGCAGGATCGGCAGCCAGCTGCACATCGATCCGTGGCTGATCAATATCAATGGCAGAAGCGCTCTGAAGCAGCCTGTGTGGATGGGCGATGTGGCCACGGCGATTCGGAAGAACTGCATGACTCCGGACGCTTTCGCGGGAAAGACGATGGAGTTGGCGGGAGGGAAGTGATCTTGTGGGTAGATCTGGCGGCGTGGTTCCAGAAAACAATGGTGAGTTCGACGAAGCTGCCTCGCACGCCCACAACACTGGCTCGTTGGTTCGCGTTTCTGTTAGAGTTGGGTCCGAAGCCGTATCTGTCGAGAAGCGAAATGGAGCTGCGTGTGACGGATACTATTCTGGACCCGGACCCGCATACGGAATGCATTGTATTCAAGGACTTGGGAGTAGGAACGATGGGGAAGATTGAGTGTAGATTGTTCCTCACAGCTTGGAGTAGAAGGGATAGAGTACGGCTCTGCGATATGAAAGGGAGGACACTGGACATATTGTGATGATGGAAACGCAACTATGAGAATGATTTAAGTTCAATTTGTTTTGATTTGCTTCGGTTTGTTTCAAACACTATTTGATAAAGGAGGTGGAGGATAAATATGGAATATGGAGCATGGAACATTATTGATAATAGTTATCATAGTGTAGTAAAATAGATTGGATTCTACGAAATAGGAACAATTTTGTGAATTCCAATATTCTCAAGAATTTAGAGTCATTTTCTATGGATTCGTTTTCTTTTTGGCTATTTGCACTATTTACTTGATATTATTATATATAATGGAATTATATAAAAAACCAAATCCTATTAGTGAGGAGAATACACCTATAATTAGTGTTACTGTTGATATCAATGAAGAAAGCACTGATATATGGAACAATTGCATTTCAAGCGAATTTCCAATTATTAATCTAGATATAAATGAGAATAAGGCCATTTGTCAAATCGGTAGCCCTCATCACGGTTATACCCTAAAAGCAAGTCAAAAGATTGGAATATTGGATGGAACGGCGTTTCTTTATGATTATGATAATCGAGTTGTAGCAAGTTTGACTTATCAGGAAGGTGTTGCTAATGGTATATGTAAATTGTATTATAGGTCCGGAGATATCTATTTCTCTGGATTTTTGCATGAAGGTTATCGAAATGGTCCAGGAGTGGAATATAGTAAAGATGGAAGTACAATTTATGAAGGATTTTATAGAAATGGTCGTCGAGCACCCAATATCAAGCTGAGATCGGATGGTTCAAACTACTGGGATGAAAAAGATGAAAATGGTAAAATGGTTTCACTATTTCAAACAGATGATAATGGCTTAAACCATGGAATATGTTATTTGTATTATGATGGCGAAATTAGTAAGATAAGCAGATGGGAACATGGTAAAGAAACAGAGTTACTAAAGGAATTCAATGGTCATAAAATGAAAGTGTTTAAAAACGGGGAAGAAACATTCAGTGGAAGGTATAGAAAAGAGTCAGACTTTGAATATGTTCCAATCTATAAAAAGAAAATTAAAACTGGGAGTCTTTCAATAGAGTCAAAAGAAGATAATAAAAGGGATTGTGAATGTACATATGATTGTTTTGAGGAAACTATACATAAGATAATGATTTGGATAATGGGAATTATTGGAGTTTTATTCCTTTCTCTATTGTTGTTAATGGCTTTTAGGAATTGGAAATATGTTTCTATAGCTGTGGAAATCATTTATTGCCTGTTTATTTTTTTTATATGATCACGGGAGTCTTTAGTCTTCTTTTGATGTTTGCGGAACTCTTCCATGAATGTAAGTGCTTCTAGAATTGCAACAGTTATCTGCTATAGAACTTAGTGTTTGTTTTCAATAAGACTGGAACATGATTATCCGCAAAAGAATGATAAGTGTGCGATTTCACAAATTGTCATGTTCATTCAAATTAAAAACATATTGTTAAGGCACTCTAGTCATTAAAATCCTTTTCTTATGAAGATGTTGATATCCATTAGAATCCCTTACATGATTGTATTGTATGATCAATTTTGATTGATCTATTAATATAGATAACCCAGCAGTAGTATATAATAATAGAATTAGTATTTATTATCCTTTTAATGTAATAATATTAAGTAGTTGGTAATTGGCGGGTATTGCGCGAAAATTATCGGCCGCCTTTATCGGTCATTTCCTGCCATGTCTGTCCGTCAGCCATAATGTCCCTGCTAAATTGCCCCTCCACCCCTCACCCTTATGGAACCCGAGCCACCCCTGATGCCGCACGTCAGCAGGGATTATATTATCAAGCAAAATCACGCCAATTACCAACTACTATGGTAAAGAAAGGACAGGCACTGCTCCATGTTCATCCAAGGCTCATAAAGTAACAGTACGTTGGAATGGATCAACTCGTACAAGTATAAAAATCCTTACATCACTTCTTTGACTGTCCTCTTCACACCCAACCATTTCATGTTGAACAATGTGGATTCTACGAATGTGGTCATGAACTCGAATGAAGAAGAGATAACGATTCCTCATGGATTACTATACGATCGGTCAAATCATTGCCATCCTCAACACCATGACCGATACTACGTTTTCGATATCTACGAAGGCTTCGAGTTATGGGTGTATTTATATCCAGTCCTCACACATCATCGATTTCATCAATGCTCCGGATATTCGAGAAATCCTCGGTTTGGAAGGACAAATGGTCATTCCACCTGCTTCGTTCTATGGATCGAACGTGATTGATATCACGCGAAATCGTCAAGTGATCCAAGTGTACTCGTTCCTCGTGCGTTCCTCCGATCTGAAGATTGCCAACCAGAACAACAACCTGCTAACCACGATGATTATTGACGATCCCGAGGTTAATTGCCTCTGCACTGTGAAAGACATCTGCATTCCCATGATAACCCGATTCGACCGATTGATGTTCCTGTTCCACGATATGGATGGTAATATCATGCGATTGAACGGCGAATTCGAACTCCAATTGACGATAGAAGATGTGTTTGATTAAGTGCCTTCCTCAATTCTACCGATGAACCAGTTGAGTATGATGGAAGTGTTCGGCAATACTACGAAGAAGGAAGTGAAGTTGGACAATCCTCTATCATTCGACCAATGTTCCATCTCGTCTGTGTCACTCTATACCGATTTCGTGTTGCACAACGTACCAACCGATCAAGTGATATTAATCGATGCGGGGACATCCCCACACGAGGTGTGAATACCCAGAGGAGCCTACGACATCACGAATGGCTTGAGTGTGATCCGAGTGTACAGTAGTATCAATGCTCAAACATTCGGTCTGAAGAGTCCGCTGATCGATAACCTGATTCATGTATCGATGGGACTGAACAACATGACCACCTGGAACAACCTATCGATCGATGTGATTGAACAATGGAACTTGGATTCCATTGATTGGGTATTGACGGACGCAAATGACAATCCAATCTCCTTGAATTCGAATGTCTACATCTCATTCACGATATCTTGTAAGCACAACTTCAGTAAGGAATTCAAGAAGATAGATAGATATCAATGTCTATCTTCTATCTATATACATATACATATATATATCTGAAAAGTAATAGTTTGATTGTTGCCTCCAACAAATAATCAGCCAGATATGTCTCACAGCTTGATATTGGGCAACTACTCATTCCCATAGAGTCCATTCTTATAGATTTCAGCTTTATCATCAACAATACTGATATCACTATTAGTGAGTAATTCTATTCATCCTAATGAGTTGGGAACCAAAGCATTTCACTTTCATCAACCAACTCAAACAGCAAGTATTATGTATACTATTGTTATTCATGCTCGTAATAGAACAACATTGTGAATCACTTTGTATCCCTATTGAAGTGTACAATTCGATACTTCCTTTAAATAGGAGATATTCTGCATTATTTGGCAGGTGGGGGATACTATATGGGTTAGAATAAGGGATAGTATTCTCTGGCAATATAACAATCTCTGATAGGTTCAGAGTGCATCAAAACGACAAAAACTGGACACCAACTATCCAAAAACCTAGAAACAGTGGAATATGAATATATCTCTATTTGTTCGTATAAAATATATTATGTATTCTACCTTATTTTGCTCAGTTCTTCAACGACACACCCACCTTTCTCACAAACTCTACTATTCGATTCTACTATACACACACCACATATTATTACTATAAATGATAACCCAAAAACTGCTTATTGCTAGCTTTTCCATTTTCATTCCTATCATCATCTTTTACATACCCTATTTCTTTCTATCCCATCTAGAGTAGATTCCAAATGAATAGAACGAAAAACAAAACGCTTCCACTGGAAACAACACTCTTCGATCTATTCATTCCACAATATCCCATTTCCGCTCATCTCCTTCCACTTCACAGTAAAAACAACTCCCTCCCTATTCGAAATCTATTCTTCCACTCATACCCAATTTCAACACTATTTTCACAATTGCACAATTCCTGTGTATTTTAGAAATCATTTGTTTTACAATCAAAGCTATTAGATTCGTCTTACTGGGTTTGAATGTATTCTAAATTTGGAATTGGACTTGTATGCCCTGTCTTTTGTTTTGTTTTCGGACTTCTATGTGTTTTTGTGTGTTGTGTTGTGGGAGTGTAAGTATTGTAGCTGGGATGGGTTCTGTCGTCAAGTTGGTGTGTTTGAAGAAGCTAGTGTAGTGTGCGCTATCGTTACTTTGACTAAACTGTGTGTGTGAGATATGCATCGTGAACGCATTCAATACCATAATGGCGGTGGACCCTGGTTCCATTTTTGCTGTGTGGAGTGTGTTCCGAGTGAGGAATTTCTGTACTTCAAACTGTGTAACGTGGCGAACCCATTCATGGCATGTGGGACCGCGGATACATGGAGATAACTTACAACGTGGGAGGTATCTGGTACAGGCACGACGTTCTTGCCTAGGATATCTGTTCTGTTTCTCGTATTTTCATTTTCATATTGTGAGGTGGTAGAGTGTGGTAGAGAGAACGGATTTGCGATGAGTGAAAGGCAAACTATGGGAGCAAGACCTGTAGGTTGGTAGAAGCGGAGCGTGTGTGGAACTTGGGAGAATGGGACAAGAAGGCGGAGTATGCGAACTGCTGTGGGTACGGTCCTCGCCTCTGATTGATGGGAGCCGAGTGAACTGGAATGGCCAGTGGGAGCAGGCGAGTTCCAAGACGGTGCAGTTGTGCATTTGTGGGTCTGTGGAGCATGGGAAGGTGGAGGTGTGCGTGGTGCGGGCGTGTGGGAAGTGGTAGAATGGAAGAGAGATGAGGTGCGTGGCGGTGGTGTGCCCCGCGGACGAAGCGGCGGGGTAGCCGGAAGGGCACTTGGGGCAAGTGTTGGATAGGAAGTGCGATGTGGACTAGTGGGGCATGATCACGGATGGGTGCAACGCCTATCAGCAGTGGGAATCGATCGATCGATCGATAGGGGACGGGCTCCTGCCAGCCCATCCTGCCGATGCTGCGCTAGCGCTGCTCTGCGTGGCGGGCGATGGGGCGAGGGACGTGGCGCTGTGGACGATGGGAGATGGGAAGCAATCCACGATGTACTGCACGAGCAATGTGGGCGTGGGCGAGGTGATGAACGACCCATTCGAGCCCATGAACATCCGCATCGTGTTTGAATTGGCCGAGGCCACGTTCTCCTATCCCACCACCGCGATCTCCATCTCCGACTACACCATTGCCTTCGCCTTCGCCTTCGCCTTCGATGGCTCCTTCCCGCGGTTCTGCGAAGGCACGCACGCTCTACATCAATGCCAACAGGTTGGTGTCCCGAAACGGCCTCCCCTTCCCCGCGGAAACCCTCATCGCGACCTTCTCGACCCGCGCCGGCGTTCGGTTGGCGTTCGGTTGGCGTTCGGTTGGCGTTCGGTTGTGGCCTGCTCGCATTGTGGAGAGCGCGATTGGTATGAGGGAAGTGGAGTAGGCGCAGCGCAGCGCAGCGTGTCTGTGCAGATGGAGGTTCCCTGGAGCAGTGGCATCTCCGATGAAGCCCCGATGGATGGCCTTGATGGGCAGCAATGTGCAGAGCCAGTTCTTCGAGACGCGCTCCGTGTTGGTGGCGGGCGCCATTGTGAACAGCGTGATGGCCATCAGCTGGCGTGTCCGCAAGGGCGCCTCCTGGTCCGCCTTCGCGTCCTTCTCCGTCTACCGCCCCGTCGTGCTGCTGCCTCCCTCCCTCCCTGCCTCCCTCCGCGCCCGTCGTGCTGCTGCCGCCTTCGAAGCCACGCAGGTGCGCTGGGTCTGGTGGTGGTGCGAGCTCTTCGTGCAGGCCTTGGTTGGCTCCCACTCCCAGCTCTTCGCCGCCGACGCGCTCCTCCAAGAGGGCGACGTCCAGCAACCCGAGCTCTCTCTCTCTTTAGCTCTCTCTCGATGCGTGCGTGGCCTACTGGCTGCGCGTGGCGCTGTGCTCCGCCGCGTGCTCCATCCTCTCCGAGGCCTCCTCTCCCATCACCCTCGCCGCGTATGTCGTCGCGCCCGGCGCGGTGCAGAACCTCGAGGTGGCCGCGCTCTCCTCGACCTCGCTGCGCGTGCAGTGGGCAGAGCCGGCGGAGCTGGGCGGCGCCAGCATTCGGTACTACGTGGTGCGACGCTCGTGGATGGCGTCGATGGCCGTGATCCAGAGCGAGAGCGAGAGCGAGAGCGAGAGCGAGAGCGAGAGCGAGAGCGAGAGCGAGAGCGAGGGCGAGGTCGTCAGCACGAACTGCTTCCTGGACCTGCAGAGCGTGCAGAGCGTGCAGAGCGTGCAGAGCGTGCAGAGCGTGCAGAGCGTGCAGCACGCGCCCATCTATCTGAGCGTGGCCGCGTTCACCGGGTATCTCTCCCGCCAAGAGAAGATCCCCGCGGTTCTGTATGCGGTGTGTGTGGAATCAGGCGGAGGGCATTGAGTGGGACTGTGCGATGGCGATTACCGGATCCTTCCATGATCTCTGCACCGCCACGTGCGAGCTTCGCGCTCCCGCGACTTCCTCCTTCCTCCTTCCTC
This sequence comes from Blastocystis hominis, assembly GCF_000151665.1. Classification (NCBI taxonomy): domain Eukaryota; class Bigyra; order Opalinata; family Blastocystidae; genus Blastocystis; species Blastocystis hominis. The sequence goes on from NW_013171815.1 coordinate 935,181, forward strand.
CTTCCTCCTTCCTCCTTCCTCCTTCCGCCGAACCGTCTGGTTCCCCGCGGGACGCGATGTGTGGGACGTGTTGGAGGGTGGGATCCCCGCGACTTCCTACACGCTGGAGTGCGTCCCGAGCGAAGTGGGCAGTGCCGAGTGGATGGGCAGGCAATTCGGAGTGTCCACGATGGCCACGTCGGAATTCGTTGGGTGTTGGTGGTGGACGGCGAGCCAACCTCCTCGCTCACCGGTTCGCTCTGGGTGTGGGTGTGGGTGTGGGTGTGAGTGAGCAGGAATCTGGTGGGCGATGGGGTGGGGTCCGTGGCTCCCTACGAAGGTGTGCAGAGTCGACCGGGCTCTCTGGATCTCTTCCTGTCCAACTGGGCGCAGAACGCCACCGTGGTCTCCGTCACCCAGCCCCTCCGCCTCCGCCTCCGCCTCCGCTTCCGCTTCCTCTTCGCCTACGACGTGACCGGCGCGCTCATCTGCGCCCACCTCGTCGATCACGCCTGGTGCGCCGTGGGTCGCGATGTTTCCACGTTTCCACGATCCAGACCGATTTGGCAGTTGCTGAGAGAAAGAAAGAGAGAAATGGTTGCGGTGTTTGGTTTGGATGGATGGATGGATGGATGGATGGATGGATGGAATTGTAGAGATGTGGAATGGTTGAAGCGTTGTAGGATTTGAATGAGAATCGAAAATGTGTTTAGGAAGGAAAGAAAATGTAGATTTAGAGTGTGTAGGGTGTTGGAATGATTTAGAAACATGAACAGAATAATCCAGAACGAGGAACCAAACGACTCTAGTTGATAATAACAATAATAATAATAGAGTGCTGTGAGTTGATAGTTGAAACAAACAAACAAAGATAGAAAGAAAGTGTATTTAGAGTTAGTTGGTTGGTTTAGGATAAGGAAATGATAGAAAATGGAGTGAATGGTTAACGATGTGCGAAGATAGGTTCTTTGTGTGAAAATCACTGGATCAAAACCAATTTCCATCCGATTTGATTTACTAGTTTTACTAGTTTTACTAGTTTTAATTGCTTTCAAACCCAGCCATTCCCAAGTCAAAATGATTTGGCTAGAATCATGGATGGATAGATTGGATTATCGAAAGAATAATGATAATAATAATAATGATAATATAGACTATTTAGACAAAGTGGAGTGAACAACCAAATCCTTGCTTCATAACACGATTTCACTATGATATCATAAATATACAACCTATATAGACATAGTAGACAACAAAATGGACTTTTCCATTCTGAGTGTTTCCAAACAACCCTGATATTTTAAATATCTATACCTCCGAACTATTTCAACCACAAAAATGTGAACAAAATGATGCGAAACACAAGTGAGTACTTCACTTGGAAATCTTGGATCCAATGTGTATATGGTAGCACTCTATCATAATTTTTTAATATGAAGAATACTTAGGTGTAAGGAAACAAACTGATCTCTCTGTTTTCTTCATAAATTCTTTATATTTGGCTACAAATTACGAATTCAAAGAGTAGAGGCTAAGGATATGTGATTCCAAATAGGTAGAATGCAAGAACTTAAGGGAAGCGAATTTCTCCTGAACGGTTACATAACGCGTGGTGAAGCAAAGGAAATCACTATTGGAGGCTGCAAGTATAGCCTCCAATATTATCAAGGCGATCACGAGGATGAATACACGTTGACGAGAGCTGGGAAGGTTTGCCTATTCCAAAATGGCATACTAAAGATGTACTACGAGGTGGATGCAGACGGGAGCGAAATCGGTGACTTTACCCGATTTGAAAATGGATGCGTCGCTTTTGTGCAATCCTACGATGAAATCTGGGACAATCGGGATTTTCATCGTATAATAAACCATGTCCGAGGCGAGCGAATGGAAATCTATTCGCATGAGAGTGATCACCTGATATATCACGGTGAATTCAATGAGAAGCGAGAACGAGAAGGATGGGGCATCGCGTATGACGAAGAAACGGGTGCCATGCTGCTCGAAGGGATGTGGAAGGGGAACAAGCTTGTGGAGATCATCCGCAAAATCGAAGGAAGCATTATGATCGAGTTTAAGCGAAGCGGGAATAACACAACCGCTTCGAATCGAATTCCCCTCTATGTGGGTGAATTCGTTTATGATGAATCGAAAGAATCGTTTCTTCGAAATGGTCGAGGATACTGGATCGATGAAGAAACTCGGATTGCTACTCGCGAAGTGGAATGGAAAGATGGAGTGGAAGTGAGTGGAAGAGATCTCTATGATGGATGGTACACTCGATCCACAACTCCAAAACCCAAACCCAAACCCAAACCCGCTCCGATGCTTGTGCCTGCTCCTGCTCCTGCTCCTGCTCCAAAACGCGAAGAACCTGCTCCTCTTCGATTCAGCGTCACTGGATCTACAAAATGGACCGATGTGAGTTTGCAAGTGACCGATTTGAAGATTTCATCGAATTGCTGTAACGATTTGAATGCATTGGATCTGAATCGATTCGAGTGGCTACGATCTATCGAAATCGGCGATGAATGTTTTGGATCAGTGAAAACATTCCAAATCGATGGATTGAATCGATTGAAAACTATCAAAATCGGAAGCAATTCATTTACTCAGAAAAAGAATGATGATGGAGATGATAAATTGAAATCATTCCACATATTGAATTGTGAATCATTAGAATCCATTCAAATTGGTGAATATAGTTTCAGTGATTTTGGAGGCGACTTTGAATTGAAGAATCTACCACAATTACAATCCATTCAAATTGGTACATTTGGAAGTCAATCATGCAATTTCTGGTGTAGTTCATTTGTGGTTCGAGGTATTGATATGATATTGAATATTTGAATGATGCATAGATCTTCCAAATCTACAATCCATTACATTAGGTAATGAGGCATTCCGTGAATCCTTATCAACAATAATGGAAAGTATTGAATGAATTCGAATGAAATGATTGATGTAGATCTTCCATCATTACAATCCATTCAACTCGGTTATGGTACACTTAAAGGAAGATGGGATGATTCAAGTTCATTGATAATGCGAAGTAATAATGAATTTATGTTAAATGATTTGTTTTGTAGATCTTCCAAATCTAACATCAATAACATCTGCGGGAGATAGTTTCTATTATCCTCGTGTGTGACATTGGCTAAAGTATTTTCTGACATACTTGAATAATTGATAGTATTTAGATATTCCAAATCTTCAAAATGTCAAGCTACCTTATACATTCCAGAGAGTTCGATCGAAATCAATTTCGAGTATAATTTGATTGATTGGATTTGATTCATAGATGTTTCTTCCATTCTCGCTGATCTTGTCCACTAAATCAAGCATTAAATCTATAATTTTGATTTGATTTGAATTGTTCAGTGATTCGTCATTGTTTAGGAACATTTCCATTGATTGATTGATTGTTTGTTTCAAACCGATTCTTGATCACAATTCATGATTCTATAATTATCAAAATATCAATTCTGTCTGATTATTATGATATTCTTCTTTACCATTTTAACAATGATACTGAATTATGATTGTTGTTTCAATCAATCAATCAATCAATCATTGTTTTCGATCATTATTATCATTATCATTAATATTACCAATGAGCCAATGATCACATATTGAACATTCACAAATGATGAATCTAATCTACCAATAATAATAATAATAATATACAAATGATGGTTTGAATAGGTTTGAACTAGGATTTGTTCAATATTGATAGGAAACTGCTTGCTTCGAATAATCATCATCATAATCATCATGAATAATAAGATTGGATTTGATAGTGACACAATGGAATGGTTGGAATCGATTGATATTGGATGATTATTCACATTTGTGAATCCATTGTTAAATCGGTAGATAATACAATACAATAGAATGATTGATATTGAATTCGGATATTGATTTTGACTTATTGAATAAGAATCGATCACTGTATACATAGAATAGAATAGAATAGAATCAAATAGAGGTGAAATGGATAAAGCAAGGCAATAAAACTAGAATAGAATAGAATAGAATAGAATAGAATAGAATCCGATTGAATAGCATTGGAAATCATATTGGATTCACCATTCAATCAATCCAACTATCATTTGTTTGTTTGTTTGTTTGTTTATCAATGAGTCACAAAACATGGATTTATCAATTTGATAATAATGGAATCAAATCGGATGTGTTTGATACTTGATAGTTGTAGTTAGTAGTAATATCAATCGTGGTTTCACATTTCGATATTTGGATGGAATGTCGTATTCTTCAATATCACACAAACCACTCACTCATTCACTCACTCAATCAATCAATCAATGGATGAAAGATAGCTGATTCAAAATGCATATGAATGTTGAATATCGTAAAGAATCAATTCATCATTCACAATCAATAATACTGATAAGAATAGAAAGGCTGATCAATTTTTTGATCCATTGAATGAATGATTGAATGGTGTGTATTTGGTTAGTTTTCGATCTCCATTCATCATCATCATCATTATTATAATGATTGTATGATCATCATCCACATTATTCATCGGTCTATTTCAGCATATTGAATACCATTAGATCACTTTGGTATTGTTGATCATGAATAGAATGATTGGATAGGATCGATCAATCAGAATCAGAATCAGATTGATGATGGAATATTTCAACCATCAACCCTCGTGATTATTATTAGTAGTAGTATTAGTTTTTGTATTTGTATTTGTTCGATTATCAATGATATAGAATCGATCGAATGATTCATTGATAGCGATCCAATCGACTGATAGAATTATACAATTGATTCGATCGAATCCAAATGGAACAATCACTCAAACACATTGTAGTCTCAATGGTTGTTTTGCAATTGAATCGATCGAGATTCATGAAATCATTATGTTCGATCATTGTATTAGCTGGAATCTATCATTGTACTGTATTGCATAACAATACTCTTATTTCTTTCTTTATTTCTGATCATTATCATTATTATTATCATTATTATTGATATCATTCAAATCATTAGATCCTATTCGAACAAGTCAATATGGAATCAGCATTTGATAATCACAATACAATAATGAGACATATTGTGAGAACCATTTGTGTTGTGGTTTGAATATGAGTATTTCGATAATGGCTTTTCTTGGAATCCATTGTTTGGTTGTATATTCAATATGCTGTTTGTGATTGTACACCGATGAATCCACAAATCACATATTTCGAATGAATCTTGATCGAACGACTTCAATCGAATCGTTTTGACAAGATTCATTGCACTTAATCCAATTGAATCAATAGGAATCGACACAATCCATATTTGTTTGTTGAGATAGTATTAATTTGGATAATACTCAATGATTCATTATTTTTATGTTTTTGTTTTGTTTTCTATTGTTGTTGTTTTGATGTTGCTTATCTATTTTTGATTATTCCATTTTTCATTTGTTGTTGTTGTTGTTGTTTTTCAACTATTGGAATTGATTGTAGTTCATTTTATTATTTCATTTTCGATTTTGATTTTTAGTTTATTCTTGTTTGTTTTGCTATTCTTTAGTTTTCTTTGTTTCTTATTTTCTTATATTTGTGCATTTTCTTAATCCTCCTTTTTTCTTCTTTTCTTTTGTTTTGTTTTGTATTATATGATTCTAATTTGTTTTTAGTTTTTCTTTTTTGTATTTTCTTTTTCTTTATTCCTTTTTTAATATTCTAACATTCATCCTTTTATTATTCACTATCCACCAGACAAATTGGATTGTGTCGATTCTTATTGATTCAATTCTCATAAGGAAATATGTGATTATTTGTTTGGATTGTTCCATGTTTTGTTTTGCTTATTTCTCTTTGTTTTCTGTTTATCATCATCATCATTATTATTATTATTATATATCCATTTTAACCAATCATAGAATCAATCATGTGCCATCAGTTTGAAACAACAATACAAATTCCACAGATCATTGTAAAATGAACCAGATAGAATTGTTCCAATCATAATCAATCGAAATGTGTTCCTATGAAACGAATCAAATCAAATCAAATCAAATGATCAAACGGAATCGAATGAAACACAATGAATCAAATCAAATCAAATCACCTAACAAGATAAGATAAGATAAGTTTAAACTTACCAAATGGAATTGAAATCTATGAAAATCATATGAAATCAATTCCATTCTATTTATCAACAATACTCGAATCGATTTCGATTAAACATACCCCAATGATACAAGTAGATTGACATTTTGAAACAGATTTGGAATATCTATTTACCATCTCTATTCAATATTTAGATCCACTTTCCAATATCACCAAAACGAGGACAACAGAAACTCCATTATACAGAAGTTAGTGATGTTAGACTTGGAAGATCCAAAACAAATCATAACCAATCAATTCATTGTTACTTCGAAGTATCAATGAACAAGAATCATCATCATCCCATCTTTCTCCCCTACCTTCCAGTATCCGATATCATATGATACATATTGTTTTTCCTTCTTATTCATTTATTCATTCTGTTTTCCTTCATCACTCACTCATTCATTCATTCATTCATAGATTAATGGATCATTGATTGTCATAAAGGAAACACTTGATTCTTTGCTTTCATTGATTCCATTTCTTCTTTTGTTGACAAGGAATATTGTTATCGATTTTGATGGTCTGGAATCAATGAATGAATAGTAGGGGAGAAAGAGAGAAATAGCAATAGCAGCAGCAACAATAGTAGCAGTTGTAGTAAGCAATGGACCAAACTATCTATCAAATGATTTAATCAATAATCAGAACCTACAATACGAAATCATTTTAAATCAATCGGATTGATGTTTCGTGACAACAATCAATCTTTCCATGCAAACCGACAATCAAATGATCTTCTCTTCATTTATATTTAAATCTGAATCGATTCACATAGATTCATTCAATTATGTGGATTGTTTGAAATTGATATGCATTCTTGGTATTTGTTTGTTTTCACATATCGAGTTTGTTCTTCATTTCGATCATTCCACATAACAATCCAATTGATCTATTATCCAGAATCGATCAGTAAGTATTATTGATTGATTGATTGATTGATCCATGATAATAATAATACTCATATTACCAATAATGTGACTATTATCATGGATTTGGTTCTTTCCTTATTTCTTTATTAAACTACATATATGGTTGTTTCAATATTTCTTTCTATGATTATTACTATTATTATTATTAATCATCAATAGCTATGGATTGTTCTCAGATATTCTTCTTCTCACTCCTTTTACTGTTATTATTCTCATTATTGCTTGTTATTCAAATACACATTGTTTGTTCTACATCAATTTGGTATTGATTTGATATCGGACACTGCATTGAGTTCACAATTCATCCATTTGGATGATTACTCATGTTATTGTTCGTTTCTATTATGTTGTTGCTGCTCATTACTTCATTTCATTTCATTTCATTTTAGTTCTGTTCTAGACATTGCTTTTGAACACATAATCTTATTATTATTCTCATTGATTTCTATTACTGTTATTATTGTTGCTGTGCCATTTTAACGAATTCATTGTCGTTATTATTGTTGTTATTTGCTTTGTTGTTTGATAGATTCATATTATGAAAGAGTATACAGAATAGGCATCGATTCAATCAATCAATCAATCAATCATGCGTTAAACAGTCATAAAAGCATGAATAAATGATTGATTGAATGGTTGAATGATTGAATCGATGACATTATTGATGCAGAATTACAGTTCATTGGTTGTGATAAAGGTCTTTGTTGTTTTGTGAATCACTCCACAGAGAGAGAATCTTTCATTCGTTCATTCAATGATTCAATGATTTGTTGGTTGATTCAATCATTCAATCAACCATCCAAACCAAAGTGAATCAAATATGATTTATGAATGAATATAGAATAGATTAGAATAGAATAGAATAGAATAGATTGAATGAATGATTGAATGAGATCCTTGTTACTGATTTACAGATCATTGGTTGTGAGGAGTGTCTTGAGATTGTCAATCAATTCTTAGATAAGATATCATTCATTCATACATTCATTCATTGATTTGATCGTATAATCATTCAAATATCCCATTGCAATTCACATGATTGGTCCACTTTATACAGATTTAACGATATTTCCTTGTCAACAATCCATCATTCATTCTTATGGTACAAAATATACATAATCACAGTATGGACTCAATTCAAATCGATGTTTGTAGGATTACTCATTCATTCATTTGTTTGTTTGTTTTCATTTCAGTGTTGAATTGCTGAAATCGAATCGAATCCAACTCCAATATCACAACCAATCACATTCCCATTCATTTCGATTCTCTCTCATTCACTCTTCATTATCATAATCACGTATTACATTCATAATAAATGACTGATACATATCATTGAATGGATCATGATCTTAAGCAATGAATACTATTTCTTCTTTTCGTTTCTTCTTTCTTTCATCCATTCATGGTACAAACCATCTCCATGCTATGCAATCTTTGTACATTCAACTCATATTCATTCAATAGATTGTGACCAATTACACAAATCATTCCAGTACTATTCTATTCACATATAGCATACAATCTGTGATAATATCTAGGAATCATTCAGTTCCAACCACTATATACCAATCATTGTGTATTCCAACTAACAATAACGGAATTTACTACAAACTCCAATCATCCATTCATCGATTCGTTATTCCAGTACTAAGTATCAACAGTATTGTTCCTGCTACTCAGAATTAGTTATTTTATGAAAATGGATTTAACAGAATCAAACATTGTGTTAAACCAATGAAATGACAGAATCGTGTTTGTCTGGATTTTGTTTGTTTTGAAGCAAAACTATGCATGATCTATGTAATTCGTTTCAGGATGTGATAAAACAGATCCCTGTGAAATATCATCATTTCAGCTATTGTTCGTCATAATTTGTGAAAATGATTTCATTTCCATTGCTACTTCATACATATGTTATTTTCTACTATTCTATTACATTCTAGTATTGTTGTTTTCATTCATATTGGCCATTTCTGATTATTCCACACTTATCTATCTTATTTCACAGTATTCTATTCCATGGAGTATACTAATAAGCCAAAATATACAATCAATCACAAATACACATTATTCTATCTTCCCATACAGAACAATAATAATGATGATAATGATAACAAAACATCAACTAATCACAATCAATACTATTGAGAATTACTATTGTGAAGACTCTTGTTTGTTAATACTGCTCATTCCTTCTCTCAGCTTATAACACGAATTAGCAACATTATTAGTTGTCATATTTAGAATGTGAATTCATTATGGGCTTTGATACAATTCATATCACACAATATGCATCAAAGTGAAACAATACACATTTGTTGTTATTCTATTGCAGATATTCATTTTCCAAGTATTGATTCAAAGTATCTCGAGACTATATTATACAGATTAGTCATATATCAAAGGAAATACAATAATACTTGTGATAAATGACTGATTCATCCTTCCTATTTCTATTGATGAGTTCATCCATATTTGATACATGTCACATAACAAAAATGATCCTATTTTCACTACATTAAAAGCTCTTTCGATCAATAATAATATGATTTATCAACTTGTCTCCATCTTAAACCTCATTAATATGGAACAATAGTAGTAAGAAAATGACACTATTTGTGTGAAACTTGGTGGCAGTTTTCTTTATATGCTATATTGCACAATGACCACAATTGCGATCCTTTGTCCATTGTTGTAATCGACCAACCGATTCTGAGTCCTCGACTATCGTTCCTAGGCTGTCTGGTCGACAATCATCGGTCAGGAACCAGGTTTCGCGCTTTCTTACACCAATTCCTTTCTACTATCAACCTAGTGCTCGTTTCTATTGTTGTGTTTGTTGCTTCAGTTATACTTGGATGCAAGAAAGCAGTAGACCTACCTAGCTAATGTGAATTATTGTTATTTCTCTCGTATTTACATGTTTGTTTGCCTATTTGTAATGACCGAAACCCAATATGTGTACATTGTCATCACAATCCATCTATTGTTGTCTATACAAGTCATTAGTGTCTTTGATAAAGAGAGAACATGCATTTTTCCATTCTCATACAAGATTCACCTATCAATGGTTCATTCGATTCAATCAATCCTTCCAAGTTCAGAAATCCAATTATCACTTCCATGACTGTTCTATCCAAACCCAATCAGGTCATGTTCAATAATGTGGACTCAACCAATGTGGTGACAAACACCAATGGTGAAGAGATAACGATCTCGCCTGGTTATTATACACTGACTGAAATCATTGCCATTCTGAACACCATGATTAATACTACATTCTCAATTTCCACAATGGATACAAATTATGAGTGTATTTGGATCCAGTCTCCATACTCTATCGATTTCACGAGGTACATATGATATCGAAACGATCATTGCAATGTTGAATGCGAGTAATGTTCTATTTGAAGTAGTGTATAGTGAAGAAAATGCATTTCGAGTCTATAACCAGTTTGTGATTCTTCCTCTGACACAACTTGTTCATTCCTTGAATAAAGTGATTCATTTATCGAGGTATGTGTGGAGCATAAATGAGATCAAGGAACTACGGAAACGAGCAAAACGAAGAGATGCCACTCGAGTGATCATCAGTGGATTCAAGCGAAACATATACTTCATCGATCTTATCGATTTCTCTTCCAAACAACACAAATGGATACAGGAAGTATTAGGATCACAATAGAGTACTGGATTCTATAAGAATCGTGGATACAAATATGTCCTTGTATGTATTGATGGATATTCGAGATGCCTGATGACTCGGAAACTGAAGGGTAAGAGTGCTACAGAAGTCACTCATGCGATGAAGGATATCATTCAAACATATGGTGAATCACCAAAGCATATATGTGCTCGGATCGAGGTACCGAGTTCACCAATGCCATCTTTCGTACCAACATCTTGAACAAGTATGACATCACCATGTATCACATGGATTCAGCGAATAAGGCAGTACTAGCTGAACGAGCAATTCGAGATATCAAGGAACACATCATGGTTCCATTCAATCAATCGAAAGGTGTATGGTTCGATTTGATCGATGGTGCAGTTCGTCGACACAATGCAAGGAAGAACAGAGACACAGGATATACACCAAATGACATTTGGAACAACAACATCTTGTACACGGAGAAAATAGAACCATCCAACATGACGGCAAAGGACACAACACCTCAATTCGATGTTGGTGATTATGTTGGAGTGACACGAAGACCTCGCATTCTGGAAAAGCGATCATTGACGAGCAAATGGTCTCAGGACTTGGTTGAAGTTGTTGACATTGACGATCGATTCATGCCATTGATGTACGAAGTGAAGAATGTGGAAAGCGATAGCACACAGAAGTGTTATGATTGGGAACTGCTGGCAAGCAAATGCAAACCACAACCAGCACCGCCCATCACTCGATCCAAGAGTCGAAAGGAACCCAATGCATTGAGAGAGGCAGCAAGATCACATCGACCCATTACAAGCACCCAAAAGAAGCAGAAGGGGAAGCAGGGACCTGTCCCAAGTAGGGGACGACAAAGTCGTCACGGGGAAGCTACGCTTCCCCTAGGTGTTCGAAAACAATCGTGATGCTCTTCACACCACCGAGAAGCATGATAGGAAGATTCGAATACGTACGAAGGACAGGAGAGGTACCAACATTTACAACAGCATAACCAGTATGAGATACAAGACTATTCAGTGTATCGATGTACGGTCTGTCTAGGATAGGCGTATTGTCAACCGTGACTAGCACTCGATAACCCTTTTCAACCACCGATTTGATTGAGTCGCAATCGTTGAACACGTCATCGGGAAGGTACGTTATGACAGTCGTGGTCACCAGGTATGATCCGGACGGCATAGGTGGCATACCATCACCACCCCACTCGCCATTGAATGATTCGGTAGTTTCTGGTGTGTACTCGAAGACAAATGCTTCGTTCACTTTCACGATGCATGAAGATCTGCCCCACGAATACTGAGGAACACCATCCACTGTTTCTCGAATTAGCACATGATGACCGTCCTTCTCTGGCATGTTGATGAGCATGTTATCGAGCTTCTTGAACGTGTAATTGTTTCCATTGCTGCTGAAGATGTACGACATTTACTTATTTACTTTGGTTGACTTCATGGCGAAACGAAGTTTCGCCGGGAGGAAGCATCGCTTCCTCCCATTCGTTCGTATGGTTTGACGTACACACCCTTCAGACACGCGCCATTATCGATGAACAGATCGGACAACTCGGGAGGCACTTCATCATCTGCCACCTTGTAGACTACGCGAACATAGTAGTTGGGAGAAGAAGTAAACAGCACGATTCTCGGTCTCGACAGACACGATGTATGGAGGAGGATTCGTATTCGTCAACCTTCCAAAGACATTCAAAGGCACACCGAGCAGACCATTGCTAGCCAAATGAGGCAATAGATACTCTTATTCATCCTCAGACAACCATGGTGGACAATTATCATCCAGTGTCGTTTCAATGCAATCATAGTCGTGCAATATTAAACCACAGTTCACATTCGATTGCGGGGTGCGAACACTGAAGCCGAATAGACGCTCACAATTGATCGGATACTTGGTATGGATGATGATATCGGCAAGTTCGATATTCTCGTCCTCACAGGTGCGAACCAGGGATGACTATGTGTTGTTCTCTGTTTTCTTGTACTTCATTTAGGAAGGGGATAACGAGGATTAAAAGGGAAATATATATATATAAATATAAGTGGACAGACCTACTCACACATTGAACCCCAACACAGGACGAGAAATTCAAATCAACGGAGTTCGCTTCTGGAACCTTCTCAAGCATGGATTCAAGTACGACGAGAAATTGAATCGCTTGTACGACAAACCATTGCCGGAGGGTACGACGAAGTACGTTCCCAAGTCGAGAATGTTATCACCCACCAATAAACGTATTATCATTGGTGGCACAGCATTCAATGAGTTGATCCGAGACAATAACAGACGCATGAAAGGACATTGGGTGAAAATGACCAAAGAACAAGCCAAGGCGTACGACAAGGATCCGAATATTGACATGATGTTTGCCGATAGTGACAGTGACGACGACTCGTCGTCCAGTGAGTACGTCGATATCGATGAATTCGAGTACGACGAAGATGGCCATGCCATTTTCTTATTCTAGGGATGCCGAAGGCATCCCGGGGCAACGTACGTTGCCCCTCTTCTAGACTGGAAATTCCCTAACTATTCCCAAGTCATACCTTTTCACTTTGGGTACTTAAAAACTCTGTGACCCTAATATAAATGAGTTCACATCGCGACGAATATACTATCAACCCTGAAACCGGAAAACAAATCAAGATCGGTGGACCAACCTGGAAGCGATTGGCTGCCAAGTATTACATGATCGATGGGAAGTTCACCGATCAGACCATTCCTGACTCGAGAGCCTATCTCTCGAGGAAGGTGTTTGGAGTAAATATACCCGATGAATATATCGCCTTTTTCGCACCCTCAAAACGTGGGTTGCGTAAACGTGAAGTTGAGAAACACTATGATGACAGTGATAGTATCCCTGAACCTCCGAAACGCGCGTCACGCAAACGAGTGAGTGACCCTGCAGGAGAGCGTATGTATATCTATGTGGGAAGCAAGGTTTGGAACGAGCGGTACCTCGAGTACGAGTGGAACGGACATGAGTTCGGTCAGAAGCGACAACGTCACCTACCCGGTTACCTGAACACCGTGGAGAAGAGACGTGAAATGAGACGCAATAAGGCATTCGAACGATTCGATCGCAAGGTCTCACAGGGACGCTTGAGTGATATGATCGACTCGTCACTCGGGTATGCACTCACATACTATCACACCGTGGAAGGAGACATGTACAAGGAATGGGAACATGAGAAAAATACGAAGAAATACTTTCATCTCAATAACGATGATGACAAGAGACTGTTGGTTCGACTACCGGATGCAAAGAGCGATGAGGAAGTGGAACCAATTAACCTCGTATTCGATGAAAGCGGTGAGTTCAATGAAATCCTGAAGAAGTTTATCATGACTGGTATGCGCGAGTACAACCAGTGCTTCGTCACCATCATGGCATACAATCTCATGTGGACACATGACGGAGATCCCAAGATTTTCAACCTCACCGATGATCGATTGAGACACCTCCGCATCGTTCGCCGAGATCGTATTGACGAATGGATCGAGGACTACCTCAGATGGTACAAAAACTCCGTGGAAGAACAAGAAACCGAAGGAAGTGGTTTTTATCTACCATGGATGGATCGGATTCCATGTCGAAATGTTCCCTCTTCGCACATTCATTGGATACCAGTATCATACACCTGCTGTCATTGGACGCATGGCATACAATCCCAATATCAATGACAACAAGTGCCTGCAGAGGTGTCTCATCCTAGCGAGTGAAGGCGGACACAAAATCATTGCAAATCGGAAGATAGGTGATGCAACCGTATACAACAAGTGGTGGAAACAACCTGATAAGTACAAGGTGTTCGGAGTGACAATTCACGAGGTGGAGGAGGCAATGGGCATTCGCGACAATGCACCCTTCAATGCGAGTGAAGAGAAATTCGCCTTATTGGAAGCATTGTTGAAAGTATTACTCAATGTCTTCGAAGTCACACTTTTACCTGGATACACCGATAAGACGAAGGAGCAATTCGATTTATTCACATGCGATCTAGTGTACAAAGGTAAGGAGAAATCACGTTCCCCTCTATCCCTCTGCATCTTGAACAACCTGAATCAACCTGAGGATACTCCCAAGCACTTCTTGTACATCAAGGACTTGAGCGATTTCAAACATCGTATCTTTCGTCAGAGTGATGTGAAGAATAGACATCTCGCAAGAAACGTGAAATGCAGATTCTGTGACGACTTCTTCGGATCTCGCAAAGCCGTTCATGCTCACGAAGTACAAGCACATCGTGAACTCGTCGATGAGAGCGATCAGTACGAGTTGTCGAACGAGGAGACTCGGTTACGATTCACCAACCAGAGATACGAAATGCCAGCACCGGTCGTCGTGTACGCTGACTTCGAGTCAGCCATTGATGACAAGAACAGACACAAGCCGATCATGTTATCATGTCTAACCGAGTCACGCATTCCAGCCATTGATACTCAGCTGAGAATCTTCCATACACAACACGAGAGCGAAGAAGAGCTTCGTCCTTTCATGGAGTATCTCGTGCAATTGCAAGGGAGTGTGAAAACATATCTATTCAATGAATTGCCATTGGAGAGCACATCGAAGGCCGAGAAGGACTTTCGTGCAACAACCGTGTGTCCCTTCTGCCACAAGAAACTGGAGAACGACAAGGTTAGACATCACGCACATGTGACAGGTGTATACACCACAGGAAAGGGAGAAGTACGCCACTTCGAAGCCGGACAGTACATCTGCACCTGTTGTACCAAGTGTAACCTACAACTCTCATTCAACAAGAAGAACTATCGTTTGCCGGTTTACTTCCACAATGGGTCTCACTACGATTTCACATTCATCATGAAGCTTATCGCGACGATGCCTGGCGGGAATCTCGAAGTCATTCCAACCACTGAGGACAAGGAAATGCAGATTGAGTACAACGGCATTCAATTCAAGGACTCGTCGAAGCTCATCAGCAGTCCACTGCGTTCCATTGTGGCACAGACACTTGGAGGGAACTTGGACCTCTATGTGCACACCAAACAACAACTATGCAAGTACTGCGAGTCTCGAGGTAAGCAATGGAGTGACGAATACATCGATTTGTTGACACGGAAAGAACCCATGTTCTACAGTCTCATCAAGTCGTACGAGACGATGAACAATACAGTCATTCCTTCTCGTGAGCAATGCATTGATGATATGAAGGGAGAGATGATGCCTCAAGACGAATATGATCACATGGTGAAGCTGTGGAAGACCTTCGATATCAAGATATGGGGTGAATACTACGAATTGTACAATGTACTCGATGTGACTCTCATGGTTGATGCATTCGAGCATTTCCGAAACACCACACTGAATGCATTCGGTGTTGATCCAATGCATTACATCACAGCACCGCAAATGGCCTATTCGCTCTTCTTGAAGGTGACAATGGAGGGCGATCATAGTGAGAGTAGCCTCATCACCCTCGCAAGGAAATGGGCTCAGTACATCATGCGCATTAACGCAAACGAGGGACTCGCCGAGAAACAACTCGTAAATGTGTTCATGAACCGCATGGGCGAGTTCTATGAGAGCAAGGGCATTCGATTGATGGAGACAAATGATATCGATGACTTCATGCGATTGTTGAAGAACCTGCGAGGAGGTATCACTCAGATCGTGAAACGACATGCCAAGGTTGACATTGACAACAAGGAGCAAACAACGTCGTCCCAAGGCATCTACTACCTGGACGCCAACAACCTGTACGGTGGAGCCATGCATCGCATGATGCCTTATGAGTTGGTGGGTGTACCCGAGCGACGAGAAGTGATGGAGAAGATCAATCGTGACCCGAATGGATGGGTTCAATCACTCAAGACGTTCGGCAAGTATGGATTCTTCGTCGAGTGTGACATCGAGGCACCAGTGGAGCTGCACGACAAGTTCAATGATCTGTCATTCTTCCCCGTACAGAAGGCAGGTATGTACTCTGATGGAATCAAGAAGTACGCTGAGAAGAACGACATTGTGGACAAAGTGAAAGAGGTGAATACACCGAAGCTCATCTGCGATCTTGTACCTCGTCAAAAGTATCTCGTGCATTACTCACTGTTGCAACTGGGCATTCAACAGGGATATCGTGTCACGCACATTCACCATCTCATTCGATTCAAGCAGGTACCATTTATCTTCGAGTACGTGAACATGCTGAGTGAGAAACGAGCGAAGTCCAAGACCACTGTGGAGAAGAACCTGTACAAGCTGTTGGCAAACTCCACCTATGGCAAATTCGTGGAGACTGGATTGAAATGGATGAAAGTGAAGTTCGCTAACACATAGAATGAACGTGAAGCCATCATTCAGAAGCATGGGTACGATATGATCGCCGGGACAACCATGTATTCCGAGAATCTCATCGGCATCAAGCTGTATACACTGGTGCGCAGGGTGGAGAAGCCATTCTTCATCGGGTTTGCCATTCTCGACATGTCCAAGCACATCATCTATGATTTCTACTACAACGTGCTCAAGACGACATTTGATAACGTGGAGCTGTTGGGACAGGACACGAACTCACTCATCGTGCAACTGCACGATCGCGCTAACATCGTTCACAAGATGTGTGATATGTACAAATCGTTCGACTTCTCGGAATTGGATAACACGAGCTACTTCTATGGAGAACTCGTGAAGTATTACGAGCATGAGGTGGACAAGAGCAAGTTCCCTTCATTGGAATCGTTCCTCAACTTCAACAAGAAGTTGCCTGGTCCTATCTTCAAGGACGAGCACAACGGACATCGCATCACGGAGTTCGTGGGATTGAGACCGAAGATGTACTGTCTGGTTGATGAGAAGCATGTGATACACAACGCAGCAAAGGGAGTTCCTCGCAATGTGGTGATCGATGGTGAGAGGATGAGCGTGAAGAACATCGACTTGTACAAGCGTGTCCTTGAGGCAGAGAAGAAGAAAGATGCAGTGATCGAAGGCAGCTTCAAACGCATCAACAACCAGGCCTTCGATATCAGCACGAAGGAGCAGACCAAGACCCTTATGACGTGCACGGATAACAAGCGATGGATCTTGGACGACAACGTGCACACACTTGCGTTTGGACATTACCGATTGAAGGACATGTAATGCCCCTCTGTAAAGGAAATGTTGTTTTTACTTTGTTTTCTTTATCAAACAGTGTATAAAGGGCAGACAATTACCACATTGGAAGAAAATGGCCGAAAAGGTTTTCGCGCTTTATGCGCCATGGTTCTCGAGGTAGGCAAGTAGGCTAAGGTTATTTTTTCGACCCTTATTTCTTATGAAAGCCAAAAATTACAGGTTGACCAAAGTGAGTCATGATGAGCTATGGAAGTTAGGGTTTGAGGGGTGACTTTGGACGACGGGCATGCAGTTGAGGGGGTCTGAAGGGCAACTTTGGCCGAAAAAAAGCCGAAATATTTACCGCGCTTTATGCGCCATTTCCCTACTACTACTGATTTAAGTTCAATTTGTTTTGATTTGCTTCGGTTTGTTTCAAACACTATTTGATAATGGAGGTGGAGGATAAATATGGAATATGGAACATTATTGATAATAGTTATCGTAGTGTAGTAAAATAGATTGGATTCTACGAAATAGGAACAATTTTGGGAATTCCAATTATTCTCAAGAATTTAGAGTCATTTTCTATGGATTCGTTTTCTTTTTGGCTATTTGCACTATTTACTTGATATTATTATATATAATGGAATTATATAAAAAACCAAATCCTATTAGTGAGGAGAATACACCTATAATTAGTGTTACTGTTGATATCAATGAAGAAAGCACTGATATATGGAACAATTGCATTTCAAGCGAATTTCCAATTATTAATCTAGATATAAATGAGAATAAGGCCATTTGTCAAATCGGTAGCCCTCATCACGGTTATACCCTAAAAGCAAGTCAAAAGATTGGAATATTGGATGGAACGGCGTTTCTTTATGATTATGATAATCGAGTTGTAGCAAGTTTGACTTATCAGGAAGGTGTTGCTAATGGTATATGTAAATTGTATTATAGGTCCGGAGATATCTATTTCTCTGGATTGTTGCATGAAGGTTATCGAAATGGTCCAGGAGTGGAATATAGTAAAGATGGAAGTACAATTTATGAAGGATTTTATAGAAATGGTCGTCGAGCACCCAATATCAAGCTGAGATCGGATGGTTCAAACTACTGGGATGAAAAAGATGAAAATGGCAAAATGGTTTCACTATTTCAAATAGATAATAATGGCTTGAACCATGGAATATGTTATATGTATTGTGATGGCGAAATTAGTAAGATAAGCAGATGGGAACATGGTAAAGAAACAGAATTACTAAAGGAATTCAATGGTCATAAAATGAAAGTGTTTAAAAACGGGGAAGAAACATTCAGTGGAAGGTATAGAAAAGAGTCAGACTTTGAATATGTTCCAATCTATAAAAAGAAAATTAAGACTGGGAGTCTTTCAATAGAGTCAAAAGAAGATAATAAAAGGGATTGTGAATGTACATATGATTGTTTTGAGAAAATTATACGTAAGATAATATTGTGGATAATGGGAATTAATATAGGTTTATGCGCTTTAGCTTTATTTATTTTAATTGCTTTTGGGAATTGGAAATATGTTAAAAGAACTGTGGAAATCATTTATTGCTTGATTATGTTTTTGCTTATGATCGCGGGAGTCTTTGGTCTTCTTTGGATGTTTGCGGAACTCTTCCATGAATGTAAGTGCTTCTAGAATTGCAACAGTTATCTGCTATAGAACTTGGTGTTTGTTTTCAACAAGACTGGAACATGATTATCCGCAAAAGAATGATAAGTGTGCGATTTCACAAATTGTCATGTTCATTCAAATTAAAAACATATTGTTTAAGCACTTTAGTCATTAAAATCCTTTTCTTATGAAGATGTTGATATCCATTAGAATCCCTTACATGATTGTATTGTATGATCAATTTTGATTGATCTATCAATATAGATAATCCAGCAGTAGTATATAATAACAGAATTAGTATTTATTATCCTTTTAATGTAATAGCTGAACTACACATATCGTTACTACTAGTAATTTATCAGGTACAACAATCACAAGTTCTGGACCTACTGGAAACATCACACACAATCAATCTATTACATCACATCATTGAATAATTCATTTGTTTCTAATCATTGGTATTCTCATAAGAATTATTGGAGATGTTACAGGATCTAAAACAAGTAGTGTGATGGTATATTCACACTCACATATTCATTTCTTGATACAACGGTTCCAATTCCTTAAAAGTATTTCACAGGAATTTCACTTTTCCAGTAAAAATAATAATATGTTGGATAATCTATATTTTTTTATTCTCAAAAATATACCAGATGTAATACATATAATGGTGGAAGTGTTTTTAAATTTAAATCGTAATTAGTTTAGTCGAAAGTTCAGCCATTTTCTTGTAACATAAAAACATAGAACAACAACAATAATAATCACAATAATAAACATAAATGTGTAATCGACTTGTTGTTCCTTTTAGTGATTACTTGAGTCTCTTGTTTCACTTTTTTACACAAGCTCATGCTCTGCATATCTCAATTTGCATATAGAAATCCTAAATGAAATCTGATTACCCTCACATCTTTTCATCTTTTAAAATTCAACATATTTTCTTGATTTACCTTTTATTATTCATTTACACAGCATTTGATCGATTCAACATATTACCACAACATCCTTAAGACCATACTATATTTTAGTATTTATTGTTCCATTTAGTTATTAACTTTTTAGAGTAGTTCATGGCCATCCAAGTCATCTTGATTTGCATTCTTTTAGTAGGAGTGCTGTTTTCAAATACAGCCATGTTGATTAATCGACGTAGTAAGTCTATCATGCTACAACCAAAATATGAGGTTAAGTTATCTCATATTTGTAATTCTTAGAATGTGGAAGACTTTGACTCATATGACAGGCAATATGGTAGATACAACGCCTATGTCAAGAAGATCAGTAAAAGAAGTGATATTGGCCACATGAGTAATGAGAAAGTGTGTTTTCATCAACTTGTACCCTATGAACTTAATACCTATCTAGAAAAGAAGTGTGACTCTGCTGATGGTTTGTTTGGCTCTTTTGTGTTATGTAGATTTGTTTTCGTTTTTCCAAGAAAACAAAAATAATATGCTGTTCACATGTCATAGTAGTGCTGTATTTTCTCATTGTCAAGTTTTTTATGTGGTTCTTTATGATTCTGGAAAGAGCATGTGTTCCACCTTTCGACGAGAGCCCTGTAGCATAGTCCCGTACTCTTCATATTATAGATCTTGACAAAGATTTCGATGATGTTACGTTAATCACGATTCTGACGCTGAACCGCAAGGACAGGCTTCCTTATCTGATGAAACGGTGGAAACATCGCATTAACATGGCAATCTTCTTGCATGAACGAGATATTCCAGAAGTGAAACAACTCATCAATGATTACTCTTCCTATCAACGCATCAAATTCATTCTTTATATTGTAAAAGACAAAGTCGATACTCCCTACCGCAGTATCTATTTCGATCCGGTGAAGCCTCTCTATTCCAACGAGACGATCTTTCCTATTAACGTTCTGCGTGATTTAGCCATTGAATCCATCGAAACGACGCACTATTATGTGAGTGACATCGATGTGTTTGCGTCTGACACGCTGTACGATACCATTCTTTTACATAAGGACTTGCTGCGAAACCCCAAAACCGTTTTTATTCTCAAGTCGTTTCTGATGTCCGAGCGGACAATTAATCACACGGACTGCTACAAGACTGGAAACTGTTCGTGGATGTAGAAAAGAAGGGTAGAAATAATTTGTAGCTGGGATCTCGTTCCTCACAACAAGCAGGAATTAGTGGACATGTATCGAGCGAAGCGGATCGTTCCGCATCCTACGGGGCGTCATGTGTGGAATGGGAGAGATTGCGATGTAGAAAATCATCGATATCAACAGGTTGATGTGGACGCAGAGTCGAAGAGTGGTCTACTACCGAGCCGATCACGAAATGGAGCCGTAGAGGAAGAGAAAAAGCGATGAGACGTAGGTATGCGGTGATTCGTCGCTCCGCAATGAACCCAATCTTTCATCCCTACTTTATAAACTATGGGTATAACAAAGAAGAACTCTTAAATCGTCTCATTTCTCTCAGTATCCATTTCCTTGCCTCTCTTTCTAGAATACAACTACTACGTGTTTCTCTCCGAGTTCTGCGTCGAGATCCCCCACTTCCGTACTCTCATGTCCAAATCCTACAACAAAACCGACCCCATGTGGCATCTCGCTCAAATTATCCGCGTCACCTACGGAATCAAACTCGTGTGTCCTCTTTGTTCCACAAACACGCAAAACATCCACACAATTACTGCTCCTTCCGACTCAGCAGCGGCTTCACCTCCGTGTCCTTCGTATCCGATCCAACCGCGTCCGAGTTCTCGTTCACAAAAGCCTCATCCGCCTGCGCCTTCTTCTTCGCCTTCTCCAGATCCATCTCGCGGCTGCGCACCAGCGAATACAAGAACGTGCCGAACAGCACCAAGAACGTACCGAACGCCGAGCGGAGCGACAGCTTATCGCCCAGGAACACCACGGCGACGATGGTCTGGACGCAGGCCTTCGCGGTTCCGGAGATGTTGTGGGTCAACGGCGAGGTCAAACTGATCTGAGCGATCGTAACGATGCCGATCAGGAAGCCGAAGATGCCGGCAGCGTTCATGACGGTCCAGAAAATGGGCGAGGCGAAGGCTTTGATGTGCTCGAGGATGATGCCTCGCTCGAAAGCGAGGATCAGAGGGATGAACAGGATCGTCGAGTTCATGTTGTTCTGCGGATTAGACGGCGAAGATCGCGGATACGTAAAAGCACAGCTTCCAGCTGTTGTTGTCGACGATGGGGATCATCTTCTTGGTGTAAATGCTGTTCAGGGAGACGAAGAGGGAGGACAGAACTCCGAAGACGGTACCGATCAGGGAGAAATTGACCTCGCCATCCGAACCGATGTAAAAGCCAAAGATTACAATGGCACAGCACGTGATGACTGCCAGAGAGGTTTTAATCCCGAGGAACAAGTAACTGAGAAAATGACGGACCGCACACAATTCTTACGACAAAACAACATTGAATACAATGGTCAGAGACCGAGCCACCAGGTAGAATGAAACGTTCACATACCTAGGGTAACAACGTAACAAAATGCAAACTTGAGACAGAGGTTATTAAAGGTAATCATACCGACGAAAATGAGTGAAAGAGGAAGAATACGGAACGCTGTTCCAATATCATAATACTGCTCAGGGAATTGGTGAATGAACGACGCTAGGAATTAGCAATGCTCCTACATCCACCTACACTCACTAGAAGCCTTTCCGCATAGTCCCAGAGCCCAACAAATAATAGCTGTTAAAACACACTGGTACCTTCAGATTAGCACGCAAACCATCCTCCATACCAAGTCACAAAAAAAGGAGCCGGTATGCTCTCCTCTTTAGCTAATAAAAACTTGTTCATCAGAACCATCGAGATGGACACAACGAAATAGGAAGCAACCACCAAAGCGATCTTTACCTTTTCACCGTACATTCTATGATAATAACGATAATGGTAATCCAGAAAAATGATGAGGGTATGAGTTTTGAAGGAGTGGCGCCCACAATTCATGTTCTGTTCTTGCGAATCAGCGTTGCTTGTTTACAGAGAGAATTATGACCTTCTGTAGTGAAAGGAAACAGTTGGCGGTTTGTGCTACTCGCGTCTTCTACTCCTTTCCTATTCGTTTTTGCATAAATTTGAATTCGAAGTTGGCCATTATTTCCTTCATCATGGACGACAATGAACTGATATCGGTCTGCAATAACCTAAAGCAGCTGCAGCAAGTGATGGTGCAAATAAATTCGGTCGTTGAAGGAGTTACGGATAAAAGCTTAACCGAGAGGATGACGGACATGTCTTACCTGGAATCCGCTCAGATGCATTTAATGATGGCAGAAATCTCCATCAACCTGTTTTACTGTAACTTTAAACTTCGGTTCGTAATTCGTAGCATATTTGAGAAGTAAGGGCGTCGATGTCGAAAATCATCCTATTAAACGCGAAATGGTAAGACTGTGTCGGATGTTCTTCATCTTAGGAGCGACTGGAGAAATATAAAGAAAAGGTGAGAGAGGTGGTCGAAGGAAAACGTTTGCTTACTGTCTTGTCGTAAGAACTAGAAAAGCCTTCTATGCGTATTGACACTGAAGCGACGGCTCGAATTATCCAGCACAGCTTAGGTGGTTCACAGTAGTCTTGGGAGTCATTGTGGATTGTTTGTTTCTTGATAGAATTGCTTTTGGCTTGAATCCCTTTTGCTCATGAACAATATAATTTTGAAAAGAAATAGATCCCCTGTCCAGGGATCATGATTGCTTCGCGCTTTGATCTCATAGACAAACAATGACCTTTCTTGTTATCGTTGGCGCTGGAATCGGAGGTGGAATCGCCGGATTTATCCTTCTGGTTATCGGAATCATCGCGATTCGCAGTAGAGTTGGATTTTGTCCATTCCTTTATTTCCAGAAAGTTAAGTGGGTCGACAGCATTGGAATTAATTTTCTCACCTCAAAAAAGAATGGAATGGCCACAGTGACGCAAGACATCGTCACCTTCCAAAATCAAGTGACGTATGAGTCGTTCTTGAAGAAGTGGTCCGTCGTGTTGGTTCTGCTCTCTTGTTTCCAGTATAGACTTGCCAATTACCCCATTTTTATTTATCCAATTAAGAAGAGACGATTCTTGTGGAGCTATTAGTATTGACTGTGTGTATAGTTCATGTCATAGTGACGAAAATAGCACTTTTGATATAACCAATCATGTGTTCTGCGTGGATGAGCCAATCACGATGGAAAACATCCATCAATACAGTAGAGACTTTTCGCTCGTAGCCACCCTCCACCTCCATTCATTTTTAGGAAACACTCCCCATCGAGCTACCTCTCTGGCGAGTGATCATCTTCTCCAACCTGATCGGCAGTTCGGAAGGATCTTCAGCCATTTTGTTCCGCTACCATTGCTGCCTCACCGATGGCATTTCCCTTCTGCAAATGTTCTTAACAGAGGCGCAGAACAACTCGGAGCTGATCGACACCGATGTTCTCCTCCGCTCCTCTTGCAGCTCTTCAGAGAGCGCAGACGGCATCGAGGAAACGCTCCGAACCGAAATGGTGAACGAAACCCCCATCGTGATGGTTTCAAGCGAGCAAGAGATGGCCATGCATCCCTCCGTTCTTTCGAAGAAAGTCCCGAAGCACTGCGGATTCAAGTCGTCGCGAACGGCAAGCTATTGGAGACTGATTTGTACGAAGAAGGACGAACCGAATCCGCTGCGAAATAAAAAGTATGTCGATGCGCCGAGGGAACGATGCGTGGAGTCGCGAACGATGGACGTGAAGATCGACGAGCTCGGTGCATTGAGCGAGCACGATTTGACTTTGAATGATGCGATCCTGGGAAGCTTATTCTTCTCGATTCATTCCTTCTTAACGCCTCTGCTTCAACAGAAAAAAGCGAAATCTCTTCATGTATTCAAAGTCTGTTCGCTCGCGATTCGTAGAGTTTGTTGTGGGTGAATCGAAAAGGAACCGATCTCATTTACACGCCCATTCAGTCGTCGACCGCGACTCCGCTCAGCAATCGCGACCTCACCGCTCTCGTTCTCGATCTCCCCTTTGGACGCGAGAGCGCGTGGGACTGCGCGATGTTCATGCATCACCAAATGTGGCTGAAGAGCAACAGCGAAGAGGCGTCGGTTATTCAGCGATGGCTGCGATACTGGGGCTGGATGCCTCGCGTGTGCGGCGATCGCTGCTTCTCTTCCTTTATGTATTGTTTGTTGGATCGAAGTGAGGGGTAGGAGGAGAGGAAGCTTCTCCGTGTCTGTGATTCCGGGTCCCAAAGAAGTCGTGCGGATGCAGGGAAACCCGGTCACGTCGATTACGAATCTGGTTCCTCCGATCGGGAACGAAGAAGTGCACTGCTCTGTGATGTGCTACGCCAACAAGATCTCCGTCTCGATCACTTCTGATAACTCGCAACTGGGGAAAGAGAATATTGTGTCGCTGCTTTCCCTGTGTAACTCCAATCTTCTTTCGATTCAGTCTCGTTTATCTGCCTCTCGAGTTTGTTCAACAAACACGCCAACTAGGACACGTAAACAGCTGCGTCACTTCACTTCGCACCTCCTCCGGCGGGTGCGTCAAATACGACTTCTTATGATGCAGCGAGAAAGGCAGATCGCGATACGCGTTCCACATCGTCACATACTCCTTCACTGCTTTGTTCACCTCCTCCAGAATCCGGTTCTTCAACTCCGCGTTTTGAATATCATAATCGAAATGCGACGGAACCAGCTGCTCGTAGATCTTGTTCCACTCCTACACATCGCGATCCTCCCTCACTCCGACAGCGAAAATCGCTTTGATCGCGCGACGACTCGCCTGCGTCAGCGCTTTCTCGCTCTCATATTGCGGCGTGACCTGATTCACCGCCAAAGCATACAGTCGACTCCATCTACGATCAATCTCCCTCTCCATCCGAACGAAATCGAGAGATACGTAGACAGCTCCTGCTCGTACATCTGATGGAGAAGATCCGCGATGAACTGCCCGTAGGCGATATGTCCGTCCTTCGCTCCGTTGATTCTGCGGTTCATCCATCCATTCATTGCATGAGTCCTACATATACGCGTAGTTTACCAGCAAATAGAGTCGGAATTTCGGGAGATCGAAGCAACTCCGACCCGAATTCATCAAATACTGCTTCAACGCCAACACCATCGACGCTATGCATCAAATCCGCAGCTCAACCGCACCGCAGTACAGTTCGAAGTGCGAGAGTGTCTGGCTGCTGAGCTCGGGGAACTGACTCACATAGCGACTCAGCACTTGAGTGTCCAGCTGGCTCGCAAAACCGTTAATCGACCGCAGATAGTTCACGATCTAGATGAATAACCGCGGATCGCCGGCTACCGTGGAGGTCAGCATGCTGGTGGTGGCCTGGTCGTTGACAAGAGAGAGGTCGGAGCGCGTGAGCGTGACGATACGGTTCATGAGGTCGCTGCAATAAGTCCGAATCTTCGCCATTGCCTGATTCCATTGGTACTGAATGTCCTGACTGGCGTGTTTCTGCGGTACAAACCGGCTCTTTGGGTACCTGGAGCAGCTTCTGGTAGCTCGGCTCGCCCTGCTGGAGGAACTGGATGAAGATGGCGCAGCTGTGAGCGAGGCTGCAGAGCTTGGAGATGTGGCTGGTGACGTTGACGTCGCTGGTAATCTCCAAGTTCAGCGCCTTCTCGATGTCCTCAAAGCTATCGCGGAGATTTCCGAGGTACTGCGCGTTAGGGAGGAGGAGAGGGAGATACGCTGCTTAAGGCCTGGTTGAGAATATTCCCGAATTGCGTCTCGTCCTTGTGGAAGAGTTCGTTGGCGAGCAAGTATTCGATTTGAAGGTAGCGAATGATCTCGTCGTACACGTAGCCTGCGATCTCGATCGACGCGCGACGACTACGGGTGAACGATTGATAAAAAAAAGAGAAACGGGTGGTTGTTTTGCATGTAATCGAAGGCTTTGCGGATGATGCCTCGAAGGGAGATGGCCATAAAATCGCGGCAACGGTTCACAAACCCTTGGATCTTGCAGGTGAACAGCGTCTTTGTGATTTCCTTGAGGATAGAGAGTGTCGAGGGAGCGATGCCAAAGAAATCGTTAATGAGCTTCTCGGGCTGGGAAAAATCGAGCTCCTCGCCATCTTTCGGGATGTAGCGAAGCTATGATCAAAATTGGATAAGGAGGCTACGGCATCGGTCTTGAGATGTTTTTGCAACACGGAGATGCACTCCTCTGTGAGTCTTTTGATTTCCTTATCTTGCATATCGGCCGTTTCACGACTGTTGCGTAGTTCAGGATGTTGCTTTAAAAAGGCATTAGCGGTGCAGATATCCTCAAATGCATGCAAGTATCTAGCGCATTACGAAGCAAAGACTGAATCTACCCTTTCAGATCGCGTATAATGCAATCCTTGCCGATTTGATTTCCGTTGCGTTTGAGTGCCGTCATGTGTTTATTAATCTTAAATTTGTAAAAAATCAACACCAAATCCTACAATTTCCAGCTCTTTGCTATACTTCTTCATTTTGTCCAAAGCACAACGATACTGCAGTACATCGCTTTTCATACCCTTCATAAGTCCTTCTATATGTCCCAATTCTTGCTCCACATTGTCAAGATTTGTTGACACCTCATCGGCAATATCAGCATTCTCCTGCACAACCTTTCTGAGTTGTTCTACTTCCAGGGCAAACTGGCTTTGCTTTAAACTCATTATTGCTCCTTTTTGAGTAGATCCAATCTTGAAGAAATCGGTAGGATTTTTGGTAATAAACATTTTCCATTTTTTGAGTTTCTAGCCTCAGAAATGGTATTGACTGTCACCCCATGAGTTATCTATAGAATGAATGTGAAAAATCTCAACCTCTCCTTGATCAAGTGAAGGAGAATTGTACGATTGTTTTCGAACTCTCACTCCACAGGTACATCTTCTGAGAAGTTCTTAGAGTGGTTTTATCTTCATGGCAGAGAACTCTCTCCAGAAGACAGAAAACTGGTCTATTCTTATATCGCAGAGAACAAAGAGCTTGGACGATCCCTGATGGAGCTGTTTATTCAGAGTGAGCTGTCTGAATGTACGTGTTTCTCTTGGATTTTGACTCCTAGCAACGCCCAGCACGATTTATGATCTATTGAGTATACTTCTCGAGCAGTATCTCGAAACCTCTCCATCTCTTGGTGGTTTGGTTCTTTTCGGAAATTGTGGCGACGAATCTGTTCAGAATCCTTGTATCCCATTGCCAAAAGCTCAAATAGGCGAGAATGACGTGTACGTTTATTTAGAGTAAACAAAAACTCACACTCAGAATCCACGTTCAGTCCTGGCTCACCTTCGTATCTCCAAACGAAGCATTCCTCAATCAATCGCTAACTCTCTTCACGATTTCTCTCAGCTCCACCAAGCTGACGGTTCGACTTCTCTTTCCCACCAATTCGAACCCTCATTACACCCTTACTCTCTGTGGAGAAAGTTTCCCCATTCCTCTTTCCTTTGCTTCCCATTTTGCTCACCATTTGCTCACCATTTCGATTTCTTCCACCGCCATTCAACTCTTTATCGACCAGCATTCTCTTTCCTCCCCCTTCTCCTATTCCTCCTTCAAATCCACAGAAAAACTCTTCGTCACTCTCGGCGCAGGGCTAAGCGGTGATTCGCAGTCCATTTCGCAGCTACCTGATTCGCCTCTCATTCTAATCCACAATGTTTCGGTTCTTACGGGTTCGCTTTCCACTTCTTATCTCTCAACTCTGTTTCCCATCCCTTTATCCAATCAATTCGTAGCTGCTCACTCGGTCCTTCAGCCAACGGACGAACCTTCCAATCCCTTTCCGAACCCGCACAACTCATCCCTCCTTCCACCCGAACTCCCTCCGAGGAGCCTATTCTCCTTCGGGAACACTGTTCCATCGATTGCTCGGAGCCTCTTCCGGAGGGCTGGGTTTGTTCAACCAATCAAACACGCTCCACCATGCCTAGCGCGATCTTCGAATCCGGTCCGAACGCCGGTCGATCATTCGTTTCTCCGAAGGGCGTTTCGCTTCAGATCACGAAACTCCCGCTGCTGTAGCTGGATGGGGTTTGAATGAAGCGTAGAAACTGGATCGAGCGGAAGCTCTGCTATGATTCGGTTCGCTTTGCTTATCCCAAGCTGCTTTGGAGAATCGTGGAAACGGTCGCTCGCGTTTTGCTGGTGGATTCGTGTTTTCTGTCGATGTTGCGCGAAGTTCGATGGCTTTCTGTGTTGGAAAAGAATCTCCTTTCGCTCTCCAATGAGAACGAAGATTTATACACTTCCAAACTCGTCCATGCGCTGCTTCTTCTCTGGGACGCATTCAAACAAACGGATCTTTCCGAAGATTCGGTTTTGCTTCGCGAATTCTTACAAAACATTCTGTTCCACCCTTCTATTCATTCCCATTTCGGACAAGACGATATTGTAGCGATTCATAACGCGGTGATTCGCGATTTTACGTCTCTCACGCGCGCGATTCCCGTCGATTCGTACATTGATTGGCTTCGACGCACCCAATTGACCAATGAAACGTCCGCCATGGAAGTGTTGAAATGGTTGGCCGAACATTCCGATTCGTTCGCTCCCTTTTACCGCGGTTTTGCGTTGATTGCATGCGAGGAGAACCCGTTTCCCGCGATTTTGTTTCTCCTTTTCTCCTCATGTGACGAATAGACCGTTCATCGATCTCATTTCCTCGCGGTTTTTCAATGAAACTGTCTCCATCGAGGAGCTAACGCGCGAAATCGAAAAGGAGAAAATCGTGGAAACCTGTTATTGCCTGTTACCGCACGTGCCGCCCGACCAACTCGCCCAGTTCCTTCCTTTCTGTCTGTTTTCCCTCCATTTGGCCGCTCTGCAACCGTCCAATGAGAAAAAGCATGTCGTCTCGCGCATTCTGGATATTCTTTACGACCTGGCCATTGTCTGCGATTCCTCGCTCATTCCCGCGGAGGTCGTTCAGCGGTGTACGGAGATTTTGGTTCATTGGATGCACGGCGTGGCGGTGCGGAACTGTATTCCGTGGAAAGAGCCGGTTTCGTTCTGGAAAGCGCTTCCATTGTGTTGTTGGCTCTTGCGACTCACCGAAAAGAGAGAAACCGTGGAAACCACGCTGAGTGGATTTGTGGAAACGCTGTCGAAGCCGAATTCGGAGGAAATCTGCCATCGAATTCTTCGAAGACAGAGCGTTCTGAAAGAACTCGTTCTGCTTCATAAGGAAGAGAATGCGAACATACTGCTTTTGACGCTGGTGTTGAGTGATTTCAATTACAGTTCGTTTTCGACGAACTTTCTGTACACGATTCGGTTCATTCTCTCCCTTTTGAAGGAAGAGGGGCTTCATTTGATCGGGCTAATATGCTCGAATATCAGCAGTATGCTGCTGAATTGCGAAGCTTTCTCGACGACGATCCAGCTGAACAATCTGTGCGTGTTCCTGTCGGTGATCGAAGAAATCGGAATCGCCTCCCCCGATCAAATTCGACACTACTGCGAGCTGGCCAGTCTTGAAGCCCTTCCAGAAAACGTGGAAACCGTGGGGAAACTCTTCGGCTTGGAGGACAATCCGGGTCTGAATAACGCGGTGGAACTATTTAATTCGCATCGAACTCTGTTTGTTTCTTCGGAGGTTTCGGTCAATCTGTCGATCTACGCGGTCATGATTCCCTTGCTGCGATGGGTTTCGCTGCAGAAAATCAATTGCGACAATCGCGTCTGTTACGATTTCCTGATGCTCGTTCTCTTCCGAATTCTCTATTTGTATTCGGTTTCGCCGGAGAAAGCGGATTGCTCGGTCCACTCGATCGTTCAGGAAATCCACACCCTGCTGCTGCTTACAGAGAGCGATATCACACAATACGGCTATCATTTCTTTTCCTATCTTGTGGTTTTGAAGGAATGTGTGTCTATCAGTTCCAAAAAAACGTATTTGAATAATGAAATCATTGAGATGTTGAAACTGTATTCCAATAAGCATTTTCTTCCCAAACTTTTAAGTCTTCCTGTCGTTTTTTTCCTTATCCAAAATCATTCTTAGAATCTTTCGACTTCTCCGTCTGAAGCCATTTTGCCGATCGTTTTGAACCAAATCGGAGCGTCTGTCGTGATGCAGACCATCCAGTTTATGTTTAACGCGTTGGATCATCGAGCGTTCGGCTCGTTTATTCTCAACAACACGCCAATGCGCTTAACCTATTCGCGATTGCATCCGAACATACAGAAAGACACAATGTTCTCGAATCTTGAATCGCAATATTCGGACGATTTGCTTCACCGCAAAGCAGAAGAGCAAACAAAACTCGAAGAAGCCAACGCCGAACACCAAGCAAGTCTCGAGAAAATGAGTCTCGGATGGGCGTATTATCAATCGCGATGGTCGGAGATCTTTCGAGAGAGCTCGCTCGCCTATCTCGGCAATTGCGATTATTTCATCATGGATCCACACATCAGCAGCGATGGCGCTCGCCATAAAATGCGCAAAGTCCCTTCGCCCCTTTCGCAGTACATCACATCCGAAGAAAGCCATTCGCCCGTGGATACAGAGAAAGAACTCAACTCTTCGGCTCATCTTGTGAGTCTTCTGATGAAACAGCGAAGTGTTTCCTCCCCGTACTTTGCGTTTTTTGGAATTAGTGAATAGAGAAGTGATGATCGAAGAGACAGAAAAGAAATTCTCCGTTACGCAAGTGAAGTCGCTTCGGATCTCCGCGTTTGATTCCAAATGGGGTACCTTAACGATTCATAAAGGGCTTCTTCTCTTCACGGTCGACGCCAATCAAGACGTGGAAGGATTCTCCATCATTTCATCGCCCACTCCCGTTCAGTCCCTTCCCGCCATTTTTTCGCTTCCTCTCTTCCAATGCGTCGCTCTGTACAAGCGAACGTATTGCTGTCAGCAGAGCGCGCTGGAGCTTTTCTTCCGCCAAGGAGGATTCACCGACTCTTTATATCTGTTCTTCACGGAAAGAAAGATCCGAGATCGCGTATATCGCAAGATCGCCTCGCGTCTTCCCGATTCAGCGATCGTGCAGAAGCTGAGCGAGTCAAACATCGATTTAATCAAGCGACTGAAGCTCGACATTCAATGGCAATCGGGACAGCTCCCCAATTTTGATTATCTAATGCAGCTGAACATCGCAGCCGGGCGTTCCATTCAAGACATCACGCATTACCCGGTGTTCCCTTGGATTCTCAAACGAGCCGACGCCTTTTTGGATCTCAAGTAGTCATTTCAAAACCCGTTCAATGTAGCGATAAATGGAACTATCGAGACCTGACGCTGCCGATGGGCGCGCAGACCGTTCGTCGACTCAATCAATACATCGACCAGTATGAAATGATGGCGGAGCTGTCGTCTCCCGATGATTTCGCGCGCGCTCGTTCTGCCACTCTGGACGGAATGGACGATCAGATTCCTCCTTACTATTATGGCTCGCATTACTCCACGCCGTTGGGCTGCGTTCTGCACTACCTTCTTCGAAAAGAGCCGTTTACCCAGCAGCATGTGTTGCTGCAAGACGGTCATTTCGATGTTCCGGATCGTCTGTTCTACTCGGCCTCGGTCACCACAAAGGCGTGTTTGGAAAACCCGCCCGAAGTCAAAGAGCTGATTCCGGAGTGGTTCTTCGATCCTCACTTCTTACTGAATGAGAACCACTTGACGTTTGGAACCACGCAAGACAATGTGGACATTAACAACGTCGCGATTGAGAGCTCGCCTTCGTTGTTCATTTCCCAGAACCTCCGAGCCCTGGACTCTCCGATCACATCCGCGTATCTCAGCGATTGGATCGATCTGATCTTCGGATACAAGCAGCAGGGAAAGCCCGCAGCGGCGAACTACAATGTCTTCTTCTATCTCACTTATCCCGACAACTGCGATGTGACCAACGTGCAGGACACCGCAGTGAAGACGTCCGTTCAAACACAAGCCACTCACTTTGGACAATGTCCTCAACTCGTCTTCGATTCTCCTCACATCCGAAAGCTTCTCCCCATCAAAGCGGCGCGCTCGCTTCGAAACGTTCTCTTCGAAACCCCCAGAGAATCGATCTATCACGAATCGCCTCGACGATGGATGGGTTCTCGCTGTCGGATCCAATCCATCTCCGACTGGGACGCTTCGGCTCTGCAGTCGTGCGTCAGCACAGTCCAAAACATCCTGGGTGAAGGGTTCAACGAGCCCGATCGCAAATCAGCGGAGCTTTCATGGCCGCGCGAGAGCTCGTATCCCTGGACAATCACCGTCGATAGCATGGATTACATCGAAATGACGCTGCTTCGTGTGGTGCTGAAAGTCCCCAACGCGCTCTCTTACAACATCAAAAGCCATTGCTTTGAAATCGAATACTTGAATGAGCAGCGCGCCTGGACCCCCATCGAAGTGATCGCAGAGAATTCCATTCTGCAGCAGCCCAATGTCATCACGATTCTCTCTTTCAAGACGATCATTACGCGGTTCTGGCGAGTTCGCATCGTCGATATTCCCTTCACTGAACGCTTCCTCAAACTAGACGTGAACACAAAGCCGGTCTACACATGTGGCGATCGTTCCCGCGATTCTAGCTCCATTCCTACCAATTCGTTCGTGATCTTATCGTCTCCAATCGTTCGCCATTTGGATGTTATGGGTCGACCACTCATCCCACATGTTCCTTCGAAAGAGATCAATCCAATCGGCGCGGCGCTCGAATTCAAACCATCATTATCAGCGCTTTGGTATACACGGGGCGATCGAATGATCGATAGGGACAACGCTTTGATTGTTTCGGATTCGCGCAGTGTGGCGATGCAAGACGTCAAGACCAAGAAAGCCAGAGAGACGATTTCGCTGCCTTATCGCTATTTGGTGTCTGTGCGTTGTCTGCATCCTTCCTTGCCGCTTTTCTTTGTGGACAGCGGAATGAGGGGTTGTGTCGATTGTGTAACGCAGAAAATGGAAATTCGAACGTTGTCGTTACTCAATGAATCCATTCGATTATTGGCTGTTGATGACTCGCTTCTTGTGGCCGTCTCTGAGTATGAGAACGTTTACTCTTTATAAAGGCGTAGAAACGATGAAATCGCTTCGTTTGATGTGTCGTTCACTCCGATTCCTTCTTGCATCAACGCGTTGGCGCGTGCTGCTCTTCCTTTTAAGAGCCATGTGAATCAAATCCGCATTTCCAAAGAAATGGATTGCGTTGTTGCTTTCTCTTCTTCGGATTCTTCGGATTCTTCGGATTCTTCAGATTCTTCGGATTCTTCAGATTCTTCGGATTCTTCGGATTCTTCAGATTCTTCAAACACATCGCCTTCTGTGCTGATTTACACATCATTGCTGAGTCTTCGAGCGGTGATTCCATCGCTCCCAATCAAAGATTGCTTCATTACGCGCTCTGGAATTCTCCTGATTGGATCCAAGAAGGTCACGAAAGTCGATTTTGTGGGAAGAATCGAAGTGGAATTACTGCTTGATCAGGAACCGTAAGTTCGATTGATTCTGTTGAAGTGTAGTATTTGTGGAGATGTCGCTGATTTGATTCTGGCGCTGGTGGAAAAAGATGGAACAATTCTTTTAATTGATTCAATCACCACTCAGATTTTGACTCGAATTCCGACAGAAAAGTCGATCATTCGCATTTTATTTGATTCGGATTCTACAGGTATTTTCGCATGTGCGCAGGATGGAAACGTGTTCTATTATCCACTAAATAATTGCTTGAGTCCAGCTTTTTGGGAGACTGACAAAGCATCGACTGGAGGAGGGGATATTAAGTCGAAGATTTGGAGTTTATTTGCGTTTTGTGTTTGTTGGAAGAATCGTTTGAGTTAGAGTTTGTGACATATTTGCTATGCATTGCTTAACTTTGATTCCTAGAACATTTTCTTCTTTCAAACAAACAAACAATCTGGAATAATCCGTAAACTCTTGGCTTACATCTATATAAAACTCTATTCGAAGCATCACTTTCGTTCACATTTCGAATATCGACGAGGCGAAGCGATTTAGGAAGCACAATTTCCACTAAGTTCGGAACATCTACTGCTAAGCTATAAACCATTCTGACAAACCTTCCACAGTCAATCGGCGTTGCAAATAGAAATTCTTCTCTCCTTTCGACACCATGCTTCTTAACTTGGGTAAATCTAACTAAAAGAAAAGCATCATGCAGACTTTTCAAAGTCACCGAACAAGTTGAATTACTAATTCCTTGCAGAGCCCATTGTCCGAGCTGAACTGTTTCTAATTCAGGGAGATCTTCGATTATAGCAAGACAACTCGCTTACTCTCAAAAACGGTCTGATTTGCCCAAACAAATACAGCAAACCCTAAGGATAGATGTTTCAAGCGCGGTAAATCTAAAGATCAGGGTAATTCCAGCAGTACAAACCGTGGACAATTAGAGAAGAGTGAGCAAAGTTCCATGACTGAGTGACCAAATCTCCAATCTCGATCCTTTCTAAATTTGGAAGGTTTTCCAGCTCTATTCCATGGCTCCAGTTCGTACAGCAAAAGGTTCCCATTTTGAATGACACCAAATGTTCACAGTCCGCTATTTTGAAGCTATACGGAGCATCACTTTCCAAACTGGGAGGCAAATGCTGGGTGGTGAAGCAATGATTTCCGATAGATATCGACTCCAAATAGGGCAATTTAGAGAAGGTAATGCCGTGGATATTACCAAAGCTGTAGTCTCCAATTGTGAGAGATTGGATCATATTCCACTGGTTAGTGTCGAAAGAAATCACTGAATTAAAACTGTTTTCTTCTATCCTTAGATCATTCACGGTCGCAATTAGAGACTGTATGTCTTTTTCTTCATGAATACTCACAGAAAGAGGCTTGTATTTGTAACAGCCATTGATTAAATCGACCCCTTCTATTTCCTCTCCCTTTTCCCAGGTGCTTTCACGATATGCCATTCGCGTTTTGGGATCAATCAAACAGCCGACTCCATGCCGAACATATTTGCCAGTTGATTCGTCAAAGCAATATCCTCCCATATAAACAGGGATTCTAGTTTCAAATTGAAAGCCATCACCTTGCTCTGAAAACTCGGTCATTACACCGTTTTCAAATATCTTTGTTATTTTGCATAGTTTGTCGTCAGCCCATATACCTTCTAACAATTCTTTGCCATCATTCTCATCAAATTCGATGCCTCTTCCATGTTTTTGTAAGTTGTAGTTATACTGGCCTCTGTATACAGTTATGCCAGTTTTGCGCTTTATAAGTACCAATTCTAAGGCATCTCTGCTACAAGTTTTGAATTGCACATAATCATCATAAAGTAAGTTATCAAAGGATCCACATAACTCAAGTCTTCCATTTTCATAAACATCAAAGTTACCAGATTCATCTTGGCAATCGCCTTCCCATGTCCTTTTCAGAACACCGTTATAATACAAGCTGCTCTTATTAGACGAGTCAGTAATAACAAATTCATTTTTGTGAGCTCCTTGAAACTTTTGTATCCTACATTCCTCTCCTAGCCAATTTATTTTGGTTTGATCTCCCTCAGTATAATATCCGTCGAGAGTGTACTGAAATCCGTACACAGTTTGCATGACTTAACAAATAGTTTTAGCAAAATAACAGCAGACAGGATCTATAACATTTGCATGGTATTTCAAATGATTTTTTTAATATTCTGAACGAACCGATAAACGATAAATACAACAGATTCATTGTCTCTAAAACTGTATATCAACATGAATCCTTTTTTCTAGAGATGTGATTCTATGATACGAACAATGCATTTTGCGTTAAATTATGTATCTACTATATTATATAAATGAGAAATGAATATGGATCTGGATCCTCAATAACCATCAAACAAATCAGATGTTCTTCTTTTATTTCTTGATAGATGTTGTAGGATAGAGACTATTCACAGTACAATCAAGGTAACTGAATGCTATGAGACAATCTATCATTCTATTATTCAATCATTGGCATAAAAGCAGAATTGATTGAAAAAGAAATCTTGATTATTTATACAAGATTTTCAGCCTCTGAAGTTGTGATCAAGACCGACGAGGATGAGATCAATGATATCAAGTTCCAGTTCACCATTACAAGAGCTTAATCAGGGATGGACTGATTGTTGGATAGACTGCTATCTTTGTCTTTTTTATGGCAAGCGAATTGGGACAGGAGATGAGTCTTGATTTCATTTATTACCATTGATACACTTCCAGATTAATATAAACCCACTTCGAACATTTCACAACACAAACATTGATAGGTTAATAATAGATTCGATGCAGGAAGAGATTTTGTATGTGAAGAAACTTAGCGAAAATGCCACAATTCCTGTACGGGGATCGGTTCATGCAGCTGGATATGATTTGTTTAGGTAATGCTTGTTTTGATCAGTTGGATCCTATAGTGCTGCCGATGTGACAGTAAAAGCACGTGGAAAGGCTCTGATTCCGACGGATCTGTCTGTGGCTATTCCTCCGAATTGTTATGGTCGTGTTGGTATGAAGTGCTCTTCCCTATTCTATTTTGTAGCTCCGCGTTCAGGCCTAGCCCTTAAGAAGTTCATTGACGTGGGTGCAGGCGTTGTGGACTGTGACTACCGTGGTCCTCTGGGAATCGTACTGTTCAATTTTGGAGACGAGGATTTCGAAGGTATTGTCGAGTTATTGCGTTGTTTGTAGTGAAGAAGGGAGATCGTGTAGCTCAGCTTGTGTTGGAGCGAATCTGTATGGCTCCCATTGTGGAAGTGGAGAGTCTGGATGAAACGAGCAGGGGTAGTGGTGGTTTTGGGTCAACGGGGGTAAAGAAAGTTCGTACTGATTGTTGTTTTTGTTCAAATCAAACTGTGTTTTTGATAGCAATAAAAATGGGCAACAGCTTGGATGGGATTGGATTGGATCAACGAGTGATTTGTGAGTTGTATGGATGTTGATTAATATGTTCAAACATTCGATGTGTGCTTTAAGATGGAGCGACTAGATTCAATGCATAACAATGTAGCAAAATGAACCAACGTGAGTTGTGAGCTAGTTAATGGATAGAATAGAAGACGAATAGAAAACTTGATTTAGGATTCAAGTGAAAATAGGGGAGCAGAGAATGCTGATTGAACGCATTTAGAGAAGTTAGCCATCATAAATAATCTTTTACTGCCATCTCTCACCAGAATCAAAATTACATATATCATAACACACTCTTCATTACTTCTATGCTACTATCTTTCTCTTGCACTATCTTATTCTATAACCACATTAAATCCAAAACAATGATTTGCAACAAACAACTATGTTGTTCTAAGGCTTACATATCATAGTAACGACTTGGAGCCAAGAAGTTTACTGACTGCCTACAGATGACACACCATAAAACTCATTTACGGGTCAGAATATAGTGTCCACGCTTGGAAACCTCCACAATCTTTCCCTGCTTGAGCAGCTCACGAATTCCAGCACGAGCACAAGAACCATTGATCTTCAGACGGTCCACGATCGTGTAAACCGTAATGAGCTTCATCTACCTATCATAAGCAAATCCAACAACCGACCTTCGGCACTTCAGCAACCAACTTGTCGTAATCAGCCTGCTCGAAGTAAACCTTGTTATCGATAGTTTCACGCACCTTTCCCTTACTCCACTTCTAAACAAATAAATCGATCTTATTCACTCGCTACCTTTTTACCGTTACTAGACTATAATCACGTTAGAACTCCACACATATCAATAGTATAATTCACAAACAACTAGAAAAGAACCTACCATGATACTCTTAAGTAGTCTAAAAGAACAAACTTGCCTAGAAATAGTTTGGTCACGGCAGAATCTGCGATACCATTTATGCTCGCTCGATTAACCGCTCATCATTTCATCGTGCAAACCAAAACCGCGGTTCCCTTATTTTGGATGGATTGCAACAAACAAGCAAGCTTCTCCAGTCATCTTCACCAAATGGCGTTAGTTGCACTTTTTGCTTTCGTTTCTTCTCTTCTCGCTTTTCCTTCTGAATCTTTGTCATTTCCTCTTTACTTAACAGATAATTGCTGCTCCCTCCGCATTCGTCAATAATATCTTCAATCTGCCGCACCATTTCCTCGGGGATCTCTTCCTTCTTCATACCCACAGTTTCCAAAAGCATTCTATATGCCCTATGCATCAGCAGAGTAACGCAGCATTACTCGGATTGGATCGAGTAGGCAATATTGCTCTCGTCCAGTCCGGAGATGACTTCTTCTTCAAATTGCCTTTGCTCTACATAAAATACTTGAGATTGCACATACTTTCAGCTTCCTCTTTTTCTAAGTCTTTAATCTGCTTTTCTTCCTTTCTACTCTTCATTCATACTCTTATTTTCAACCTTTTTAGCTCCTTTTGAGCATCCTTGGCTTTCTTTCCCATTGCCACGGCGCCTTGTACTTTATCATCGAAGAAATCAGCAGGAAGAATCTCGGATATTGGTTTTTCCTCAATTGCAGGAGGTAGTTCTATTTCGGGTTGTTTCGTTTCTTCCTTTTGTTCTTTCGCTCTAGTCACTTCAAAATGGAAGAGATAAGCTACTTTTGTTGGATCAACACCTTCTTCGCTTTCGCCTTAAATATTTGAACCATCTTTCATTTAGAATACAAGCCAACAAAAAATACTCGGTTATGTTTTACAGAGGCAACATGCTCAGCCCATTGCGATTCTGATGCAATTTTTTCTTTACACAGCTTACAAGAAATCGAACCATCTGAATCATATCTAGAAAGTAGTAATGGCTCCGAGAATGGCGTACTTGACAAAAGGAGATTTTATTTTTTGTTCAGATGACATAAGGTCGTCTTTTTAACAAAAAGAAGCAACTACAAGAAAAATTAGTAAATTCAGGAAAAACTGTCGCTTTCTTTATCATTCTAAAATAATGAGTCATTTGGTTCATGTGTTACGCCATTCGGTCGTTTTTGCTTCTTTGATCGACTTGACTTCTTTTTGTTCATAGATTTTCGTATCTAGAGTCATACAAAACACAAACTCCCCACATTTTGGTCATTTGGAACTTCCCCCTTCCAAGAGTAACCAGCATCATGTAAACGCGCGATTAGAACCTTCTTTCTCTCCGCTAGACTCTTTATGTTTTGTAATCCGCGAAGGAAATTCTTTGCTTTTGGACGCTTCTTTGCAAAGTTCACAAGAGACTGCACATCTGCCTGCAAACTGTCTTTCGACTCCGACAAATCGTCATCATCACTCACTTCGGAAAGTTGATCATCTTCAACAGGTTCCTCTTCAAGATTGCCTTCTGAATCAAACCTCCTCTTTGTTGATAGCTCCAATACTTTCTCCTCCGAAGTGATTCTGCCCATGGTATCAAGTTCAATGGATTCATCTTCAAAATCTTCAAATCGCGGAGCATAGTACTTGATCACCTCCGGCTTTCGAAATTGGAATTGAAATGTGTCATCATCAAAAACCGTAATATGAGGCTTTGATTTTTGGATGGAATGCAGCTTCTTTATATTTGAAGCGATTATTTGCAAAATAGCAGGAGTCATGTTTTCAGCACCGATTTGTTTGCTTATTTCTTCAGTAATCGTTTTTGCGTCGTTTTCTCTAGCGATAACGGCAAAGAACTACATGATACGTTGATGATTTCCTGGTAACGACATCCATGATCATAAGCCCTACTATTTCATCACTTAGGCAGTCCATTAAGTGTATTGATGAACTTTGAATAGGCTATTTAAACTGAGTAAGAAAAACCTGCTATTTTGGCATATCATTATTTTCTTATTATCGTCATGAATACTGATAACCAAGGCATCATCCTTGCTTTAGATATTGGAACAAATAATACGTGCGGTAGTTTTATAAACCCCTATACAGGCAAAGCTGAAATTATCGAGGTTGATGGTTTACGGTCAGTTCCGTCATTCTTTGGATACAATAGGAACGGAGAAGAAATTATCGGATTGGCAGCCAAAAAAAAGTTTTGTGATGGAATCAGTGAAGTGATCGGAAGGGCTAAATATCTTATGGGGAAGCAAATTCCTCGAGATGCAATCGAAAAATATAGTGAAAAGTGTGGAGTCGAGATAAGGATTAATCAGGAAGAATACTGCTATTTCCATTTACCTAGAAAAGGAGTTGATATCAATCCAAGCGAGTTGTATAAACGAATGATCAATTTATATGTATCTATTCTGGAGAGTAAGCACATTGGACGTGCTGAGAAAATCCGAATTACCGTTCCTGCGTCGTTTAACGCCATTCAGAGAGACCTGGTGAAGCGAGTTGCAGAAGAGTGTGGCTTTGAAAGTGAAAACATTTCGCTCCTAAACGAACCCTCAGCTGCTGCCTACATGTATTGGCATGAGCAGAAGCCAACACAAGGTACGTTTTTGGTATATGACTTTGGAGGCGGCACGTTCGATCTTTCGTTGGTAGGAGTCAACAATGGTGTATTGGAAGTTCTTGATCATGATGGTGACCCAGAGTTGGGTGGATGCGATATTGATAAAGCGATTTCAAACGAGTACCAAACGGAAATCGAAGGCAGAAATCTTCCGATCATTCGAAAGGAGATGCCTCAAAACGTGGTAAAGCGGATTATTGGGAAGTTGCTGCTGAGATGTGAAGAAAGCAAGATAAGATTGGGAGAGACATTCGCACCTGGTCATGGTGGAGAACTAGTCTTGGAGGATGATGATGAGATGGTGATGAGGAGGTGGAGGAGAGAGTAGAAGAGCCAGTAGGGAATGACGTGGTTACCATCAACATAGCAGATATTATATTTTTTAAAGAAGACAGTGACGATGAACAGGAAGGTATTGAGTATGAGTATGAATATGAACTCACTCGAGAAGAACTGATTCATTTGTCACAGCCATATATCAACAAGACAGTCGGATTAGTACGCGATCTTCTCGAAAAGAATCATTTGCAAAGTTCAGATATCTCATCTGTAATCGTCGTGGGTGGATCAAGTCTACTACCGTCGGTGAAAAGAAGTCTGGAAACGATCTTCCATCCCAGACAGATTTTAGACACAGTGCCTCCTAAGGAAGTTGTGTCCCTTGGAGCGTGCTATTCGCTCTTTGAAAACTATGGATTGAAGGAGCGAAGCACGTATAGTCTGGGAGTGGAGATGAGGAAGAAGAACCATGTTCAGTGGCTAATTCCGAAGAATGCTCCTCTTCCCTATCAATGCGATTGTACCATTACGACCACTGAAGATTACCAAACTTACATTGTTACAAACCTGGTTCAGG
Organism: Blastocystis hominis; assembly: GCF_000151665.1. Lineage (NCBI taxonomy): Eukaryota > Bigyra > Opalinata > Blastocystidae > Blastocystis > Blastocystis hominis. Next base: position 977,800 of record NW_013171815.1, read on the forward strand.
GAAATTCAGAGGAGGTAGTGACAAGAAAAGAAAAGAATCTGATTCGTTTGGGATCTATTTATTGCGAGATTAAGACAGTTGATGAGAAGGGGAAGGTGCCTTTTGATGTAACTTACATTTTTGAGTCTGACGGATGTGTACATGTGCGTATCGTTGAAAGAGGTGTGGCTGAACCGATTTTTGATCAGAATGTTCAATGGAAGGATTACAATGTTTGTTCTAAAATGATTCCATTACTACACAAAAGTTTCAAACAATCAAAGAAAGAAAGAAAGAAAGAAAGAAAGAAAGCAAATCTTAAAGCTATGTTGAGTAATGGGTGGGATGGCGAGGTGGAGCAAAGCTTTTATGAAGATTAGGCATCACTTCCTGTCGATCTTCCCTATTCTCCTCCTGCGTTGTTTTCTTCTCTGGTTCCCTTGGCCTGCTCTGGTTCATCGGACCAAAGTTCAAGCGATTGAACAGCGGATTGTTCCTTAACTGCGAAGGCTTCAACATAGCAATTTCTTCCTTCTCTTCTTCTTCTTTTTCTTCCTTCTCTTCCTTCTCTTCCTTTTCGTCTTCTCTGTCAAAGGACTTCACTTTTCTTGCCGGTACTGCAAAAGATTCGGTAGAATCGTGAGAGACTGGCTGGCTCTTCGACGAGCCACCACTTGATGGAACGGTAGGAGAAGCATGTCGTTGAGAATCCGAAGATAACCGTCGCGAAGGCAGCGAATTCGGAATAGCAGGCACAGAATTGGGAGTTGGTGGTACTGGAGATGGCGATGGATGGCGTAGAGAAAGCCGTCTGTTGGATGAAGGAGGAGGAGGAGGACACGGAGGAGGAACCGAACTTGGCTTTGATGGAGTGGAAAGAGAAGCGTTTGATGGAACTGGAGGAAAAGGACGTGGAGAGCTTTTCATTGACGAGGATGAAGCTGGAATAGAGCTTGAATTGGATGGAGGAGATGTGCTCATTTTGAGTGGATTTGAAAGTGAAGCACTCAGTTTCTTTGTGCTAGGAGGAGGAGGACTATGCTTTGGAATAGGTGGAGGGGATGATGTAGGACTCTGCTTGGTAATGGGTGGAGGCGGAGGAGGAGGTGGAGTTGGACTGTGATCGGGTTTTGATAATGGAGCCGGATTCTGTTTAGGAATAGGAGGAGGAGGAGGAGGCGGAGTTGGGCTGTGAACGGGTTTTGGTGAAGGCGTAGAACTGTGAACGGGTTTTGGAGGAAGAGGAGAACTGGGTTTGATCGAAGCCGGGAAGGTAGCACTGCACACAGAATCGAAACTTTCATTGGAAGAAGTCGGTCTTGTTGAGCATGATTTCGAAACAGAATCAGCGGACACCGAAGTGGAAATAGAAGCAGAGAGCGAAGCAGAGAAAGCCTGGGGGAATGGAGGTGGAGGCGGCGATTTCTTCGGCGCTCGCTTCGGCGATGGCGTTTTCTCGACACTCACAACCGAATCGGAAGCACGCGATGATCGCACACTGGGTGACAATAAACTCTCCTTCTCGATTGACCCTTCGCCCACCACGCCTTTCGCGCTCGATTCCAAACTGTCCAATCGACTGCACAGCTCCCAGATCTCGGGCGTTACGCCCTGCATGGACTCAAGCAGCTCGCATTGCTTCTCGATCTCTGCTTGCTCTCGGCGAATCAAATCGATCTCGCTGATCGAGTGCAGCACTTGGTCCATGTCCTTATTCAGCTCGTTCACTCGCTCATGAAGAGAAGAGAGTTTTGTAGCGTAGAGTTGCTGTTCTTCGATGAGAAATTCTCGGATTGGCTGGATGGATTCGTCCATCACTTGATTCGAGTTGAGCAGATGCATTTCTTCTGCACTCACTGAATCCGTTTCTTTTGCTTCCATCTGATTGAGGATGATTGCAAGCTCAGAAAGACTCTATTCTTTAATTCTCTCTGCGAATTCTACGGTTTGGGTGACCTGCAACGAAACGGTGGAAGAATCGAAGAGCTTGTAAATCTGCTCAGTTGACGCGGTAATGTATTTTCGAGACTGCGGAGAAGAAACGATGTATACGGAGAGCATGAGCGGATCGAGGTTGGTGTGTTTCTAGATTTCGATAGGGTTGAAATGAACTTTACTGCAAACTCCTCGAGAAGCGAGGGAAAATGGGTGTAGTAAGGTTTGTATAGAGTAAGCGAGGATTCATCGGGAAGACGAACGTTCATCTCATAAAGGTCTGAACAAACATAGAGGGTCGAGAACGGAGGGATTTCACAGTCGCCAACGGTGAATTGTTCGTTACACACGATTTCATTAAATATTACATATGATAGATTCAGAGTTGAATTGGATTTGCCAAAAATCTAGGATAAACAACGCGTCATACTCCTACTCGACTACAACGGCGTTTGATATCTCCAATTTTGCAGCCGCTGTCAACAGACAGAACTACCTTTTGAGTACCAAATAGAATATAAATCGAAATGGGCTGAACACTCGTTTCAAATGAAACTGGAGTGGAATCCAGCGTCAAAATGTCAGAAACCATGCTTTTGTCATCGAGATAGAAGTGTCCTTGCTTAACCTGTATTAAGCAATCTTCTATGCCAATCTTCTCCTATTCGCTCACATAAATCGAAGAGCAATACGGATATATGGTGTTTCACAGATTCAACTGACAGGCGAGGAGATTGAGCAACCGCTATCTCTATTCGCTCTCCATTCAGATTTCCTGAAACGACGATACTCATGGAGATGATTTTCTACAGGTCCTTAATACTAAAAAGGATATTTTTCTATCCCTTAAAGTTTTGGCATGAATCCAATGATCTGCAGGGATAAGATCCTATGGGTATAATCGATTTACAGATTGCCAAAAAGGGGTCAGAAATGTACTTCGATAAAAGAATGTTGTGTATGCAAAATGTGAATGGATAATGCATCACCTAGGCCTATACTTTCGATTCAAGCCTATTTGGATAAAAGGTACAAAGCAATGATCCCCTCGATCCAGACATGAATGAGTACGGTGATGAGTGTACATCATAGAAGCTATTATTTGTAGTACCATTTCATCAAAAAAAGCGTAAAAATAGGTAGAATCGAGGGTGCCGGTTTTGATGCATAGCGGGATAATTATATAGGAATTTATATGGCATGAACCAAGCGTGCATCAAATCCGCAGCATTCCATGGTTTGGATCTATCAGATATTTATATTCTTTTCATAAACAACACAGCAAAATGGCCTTTCGTATGCGAAGCTTGAAGAACTTCATCAGGGATATTCGCAACTGTAGGTTTGTGTAAAGATTGAGCTGAGGTGTTTAGGCCAGACAAAGGAGTCAGAGGCGACCCGTGTGATGGAGGAGATGGCTACTATTCGTAATCAATTCACAAGCGCTAAGCTTTCTGCTGCTGATCGTAAGAAGTACGTCTGGACCCTTGTCTACATGTAGGAGATAATTGTGTGGGTTGATTGTGTAGCTATCTTCTCGGATATGAAATTGATATCGGTCATATGGAAGTGATCACTCTGATCTCGTCTCCAAACTTCCAAGAGAAACAAGTCGGATATCTAGCAGCTGCCGTCTTGTTCAAGTGCACTGATAAGCTGTTCACTCTGATTGTGAACTCTATGAGAAACGATGTCATCAACGGCGTGGAGGTGAACCAGATCCTCGCTCTGTCCGCCGTCGCCAACCTTGGAGGCCGTGACCTTGCCGAAACCCTTCTCGAGGATATTCTGCAGCTGGTCCAGAAGAACACCACGACCAACCTGGTCAAGCAGAAGTGCGCTCTGACCCTTCTGTCTCTGTACCGTTCGAGCCCTGATACCGTGGGAACGCAGTGGGTGGACAAGGTGCTTCCGATGTTCAACGTGCGTGCCAACTTCGGCTGCGCTCTGTCCGTGTCGGGTCTGCTGGCCAACCTGATGGGCGCGATCAAGGAGGAGGATATGATCGACGAGATCCGCCACACTGCGATCGGCGTGCTCCGCGCGCTGGTGCTGGAGAAGGCCTGCCCGGACGCCTACATGTACTACAACGTGGCTTGCCCCTGGCTGGTGGTGAACTGCCTGCGTATTCTGAAGTCCTGCCCGTACCCCACCAACAAGAAGGAGGTCAACCTGCTGGAGGACGCGCTGCACACCATTCTGCAGCACAACGAGATGACCAAGAACCGCAACCACGACAATGCCACGCACGGAGAGCTGTTCGAGGCTGTGAACCTGATCATCTCCTACGAGAACCAGACCGATCCGGAGCTCCGTGCGTCCGTGGTCAGCTATCTGGGCCGCTTCATTATGTACGATGAGCCCAACATTCGCTACCTGGGTCTGGACTACATGTCTCGCCTTGCCCAGCTGCAGGGAGTGAGCGACAAGATCAAGAAGCACCAGGACACCATCATGCAGTCGCTGGATGACCCCGATCTCGCCATTCGTAAGCGTGCTCTGCACATGCTCTTCTCGATGTGCGACGATGAGAACGCCGAGGAGATCGTCAAGAAGCTGCTGGATCACCTGCACAGCAACGATTACATGATCAAGGAAGAAATGGCTCTGAAGACCGCTATTCTGGCCGAGCGTTTCCCCAAGGACAACAGCTGGTACTGCGATGTGATTGTGGAGCTGATGCTCTACGCTGGAGACTACGTGTCCGATGATATCTGGCACCGTATGGTCCAGATCGTGTCCCAGCAGGAGGACATCCAGGAGTACGCTGCCCACAAGATGTACGAGCAGCTGCAGCCCACCAACGTGCACGAGATCATGGTTCGCTGCGGATCCTACATTCTCGGAGAGTACGCCGAGCTCATTGCTGACCCCGAGGACGAGGAGAACGAGCCCGTGGAGCCCGAGAACATTCTGGAGACTCTCCAGAAGCACTACCTGAAGGTGTCTCTGAACACCCAGATCCTGATGATGACCGCCTTCGCCAAGCTGCTGGTGCAGTTCGAGGAGCTGGAGGACGAAATCCGCGGTCTGTTCGAGCAGAACCTGTCGCACATCGATTCGGAGATGCAGCAGCGCGTTGTGGAGTACAACGCTCTGGCCGATTCCGATATCATGGAGGACATTCTGGACCAGATGCCTCCGTTCTCGGAGGATCGTGAGAACGTGCTGGAGTTGAAGCTCAAGGCTCCTGAGGAAGAAGAGGAAGAGGAGGAGGAAGAGGACGACAGCGACGACGATGATGATGATGATAGCGATGACGACGATGATGAGGACGAGGACGAGGACGAGGACGAGGACGAGGACGAGGACGAAGATGAGGACGAGGATGAGGAGGAAGAGGAAGACGAGGACGAGGAGGCCGAGGGCATTGACGACGATGTGGCCGAGATGATGCCCGCCTGGTTCAACAACTGCGTGATGAAGAACAAGGCGGTTCTGTACAAGGACGAGCGCATCCAGGTGGGAGTCACCAAGGACGTGCAGGGCTCCACTGCGCGCTTCAACATGTTCTACAGCAACAAGTCGGGAGCCGCGATGAAGAACTTCAGCGCGGAGATCGAGTCGGAGGAGGGCGGTCTGGCTCTGGACGCCACCGAGGTGGCGGACAGCATCGCTGCGGGCGCCAACGCGAAGCAGCAGATCACGGCGACGTGCAACAAGCCGTTCACTGCGAGCCCCACGCTGACGGTGAGCTTCACGGTGAAGGGCAAGAGCTACGCGCTGCCGATCGAGTTCCCCATCGTGGCGGTGACGTTCTGCACGGCGAACGAGCTGGACGCGGACACCTTCCAGCAGCGCTGGTCGAACCCCGCGCTCCAGGAGAAGGAGGCCAAGGAGACCTTCCGCGCGGGCGAGGAGAAGGACGTGAGCTCGCTGGAGGAGCTGCTGCCCGCGCTGGGCTTCAGCATCGTGGAGGGCGTGGACGAGTCCGCGAACAAGGTGTACGCGGCGGGAACCTTCGTGACGAGCAAGGTCGCCGCTTCGGGCAAGCCGGTCACTGTCGGAGTGCTCTGCCTGTTTGAGTGGGCCAAGGCCAAGAGAGCCTTCCGTCTTACTGTCCGCGCCTCCAATGCCGTCGTCGCTGCCGCTTGCAAGGATCATTTGAAGGCTGAGCTGGAATAAGCAGCAACAAGTGGAAGTCGAAGTATTGCTTCTTTGTTTGTTCGATCACGGATCATGGAGGCGGAAGCGAGCCGCGAGGTGTTGCTCGGATCGGTCTCTTTTTACCCCAGTCAGTGCAAACAGCTCCATTCCCTATCATGTCCCGAATTTGTAAATGGCTGTCGCTATGCTGTGAGCTACAGGGTCTCAATTAGAAACAAAGCTCCGATCATACTCTCTCTGTAGGAGTTCGCCCATCACCTTATTCCTAGAGATATCCAACTTTTATATCCCTGTTCCCCGTGCATTAGTGTAGATGCGGCATTTGAGATCCAGCTGGGAGTGATCGAGCGAAGGACTGTGACGATTATCCACCAAGAGACCAAACAGGTCCATTACTCGTATACTTCGCACAGTTGTAAACTGCAAATCGACCTTGTAACAGTTACACAGTCAACCCACTTGCAGCTCTCTCTGAAGAACTGCTATTCAAAGTCATTTCCAAATCTGCTTGTAATCTAGAGTCGCTTCTCTCGACTGGATACTCTCTCGCGATCCTACAGAAAGCCCAGTGGGCATCATTAACAATGGTGCTATCTGCTATCTGAATTCTGTTGTTCAACTTCTCTACAGCATTCCATCCTTCCGCTCCATCATCGAGAGCATCGATTTCTGCTCTCTTCTCCACTCCTGCTCGACTGTTGAGAGCATGAAACGAATCCTCAAATCGACCTTTTTAGCCCTTCAAAAAACGTTTTACGCACTGGATCATTCTCGAATCCCCGTCGATGTATCCAGTCTTTTTGAGTCCTTTCAGTGGAAAGACGAAGAACGCAACGAGCAAGTAGATGCTGCATGATCGCTTCATGGTAGAAAGATGCTCACGAGGTTCTCTTGCTTCTTCTCAATCGCCTAAACGACGAATGGAGAGCGTTTCACTTTACTTCAGCTTCATCGTCGAGGGCTGAAACTCCCTTCGGTAGGGATGAAACGGCCGTTCTGTAACGTAGATTCGCTTTTAAAAGGATTGTTTCTTGTTTCCTTCGGAGATAACGAGAAGCGCTTCTCGAAATCCCACAAAGACCCGTTTTATGTCATTCCATTAGTTGGCACTATTTTTGTGATTGTCACTTCAAGGATGTCGAGGGATGCTCCACGCTTCAGGAAGCATTCCAGCGCTTTCTACAACAAGAAAAACTGGAAAATGAAAATCGAATTCGATTACGAACCGGCGAATTGGTCGATGGTTGGAGGAAGGTGGAGATTGTGGGAGTCCCGAAGGTTCTCATTCTGCAGTTGAAGTGGTTTCATTTCTGCGCGGAAACCTTCCAGATAAACAAAATCAGTTCGTTTTTTGAATTTCCAGAAATCCTGGATATTTCTTCGTTTTCTTCTCTTTCTGAAAAATACACTCTGCAGAGTGTAATCATTCATTCAGGATCTACGTTGTTGGGTCATTACTATTGCTATGCAGCTCATAACAATCAGTGGATTCAATTTGATGATCATCAAGTTTCTCCAGTTTCCTTCTCGGATGTGCAGAAATCCGGTTTTGGAGTACGAGAAACGCCTCCTGCTAAGCGTTGCAAGCGATCTGAGAGTGGAAAACCGCCTCGCCCATCGCGCATGGCGATGAAGTTGAAAGGAGGGAACGAATGTTGTTTGATGGACGAAACCACTTCTGCGTATTTGTTGGTTTACACACAAGCAAACGAAGGAAAAGAACGCGAGTGGAAGAACGATTTCCCTCGAAAACTGCTCCTGCAAGAAATGAAAAAAAGCGTTCAGCAGTACTTTGATAATTATGGAATCACTATACATGTCGTGTCGATTCATTCGCTGTGCGAAGAAGAACCGACTTTTTCTCTTTTGTGGGATTTTGTAACGCCCTCTGGAGTTTCGTCCTATTGTGTGAATGGAAAGCAGAAACTCTGCGAGGAATTTCGACGCATTGGAGAGAAGATGGGGATTCCCGCGGGGAAGCAAGTGTGGTGGAGAATGCGGGAAGTGGATTCGGTGTGGAGAGTGGATCGTCGAATTCCAAAAGAAGAGCAGAATCAGACGTTCGAGGAATGGGGGCGTTTTTCCCGCGGGGCAGCGAAGATAATGCTGTATGTCCAGGAAAACGCGATGGAGGAAGACGAGATTTTGTTATTTGCTGGAGATATGAATCGAATGAATGAACGGGTTTTGAATGAATTGAATGAGTCAAATCGAATGAATGAATTGAATGAACGGGTTTTGAATGAATTGAATGAGTCAAATCGAATGAATGAATTGAATGAACGGGTTTTGAATGAATTGAATGAGTCAAATCGAATGGATGAATCGAATCGAATGAATGAATCGAATCGAAACAGTCGAATGAATGAATCAAATGAATCAAACGAATCAAACGAATTAGTTGAACCGAATCAAATGAATGAATCACAAAAGTCTTGTGAACTGAATGAATCATCCAAACCGATTGAACCGATCAACTCAGCCACTACAAAATGGAGGGAAATTCGTGTGAATAAAAACGCATCCATCAGCCAGTTGGCACAATTGCTCAAGATTCCTTTGCATGGAATTTGGTTGGTTCAAAATCACACGCTTCATAATATCGATTCCGATCCATCAATGAAAAACATGTCACTCAACGATGCAGGGTTTCGAGATGGCGATGTGCTCTTTTTGTATAACCCTGCGAAAGAATTGAATTTGCTTCCTCACCCTTTCACTCAATGCTTCTCCGTATTTTGCTTTCCCATTTCAAAATATCCACAGTATGACAGTTTCATCTTCCCCATTTTTGGAACGGATGTCATCAAATCTCTGAAAGCTCGAATTTGGAAGAAATTCCAAGAATCGCCTCCCTTTCCTTTTTCCAATCCTTCATTTCATACCATTCCCGCGGTTCCAAAATCGTGGAAGGACATTCGAATCTTTCGATTTGCGAGACCGCAAAAGTCCAAAAATCAAAATCCTATTTGGAAATCGTATTTGAATCTGTTTGTCCCTGAAGGAAATGCCATGCGACATGAATGGCTTCTTTCTCTCATCCAGGAGAGTCGAAGATCTGGAAGTTTCGTTGATTCTTTCGGGGGCGATGAGGTGGACGACGAAACTCCCGTGGAATTGGCACTCCGGTGGAAACCCGCGGAGGTTTCTCCATCTTCTTCAGAATTGTTTTTGATGTATGACGTGATTCCAAATCGAAATGATGAATTTGAAGTGATTTATGTGAACTTGTTAATGGATCATAATTATCAAGAGATTCCTATACAAGTCTGTGATGACTGTACTTGCAAAAATGTGCTTGATTCAATTCATCGATTGCCTGAATGGTCTGAAAAGGAATTGGTTTGTTATTGTGCTGCGGATGGATGGATTCGATGTGTTCATGCCTTAGAAGATTTTGTTCGTTACGGCTGCGTTGCCCATCATCGCAGTTTTTTGTGTGTGAGCGAGAAGAAGCCATGCAACCAGTTCGAAATTCAGTGCGAGATCGCTGTATTGAAGGGATGGGCGAATGGTTTTCCCGTGTATTCATCGGAGTTTATCCCTCGAATCCTCCCTATATCGCTGAATAGCACATATCAAAGGATAATGGAGGACGTAAGCAGAGTGCTCCAAGTGAAAAGAGTGCGTGACGTTTATTATTTGGATGCAGGGGAGTCGCGAACTGCATCGAGAGAGAAATGGATTCGGATTGAGCGGTTGGAACAGACCATTCAAGAGAATCCGTGTGACGAGAAGTTATTTGAACCGCAAGATGACGAGAAGAGCTTTCCATTATTCGCGTTAGACATTAGTTGATTCTTTATTGTGTGCTACTTTGGATTGTTTTGCATCAACACACGATTGATTGATGGATCGATGGATCGATGGATCGATGGATCGATGGATCAAAAGAATTTCTAAAACAAACATCAAATCACACAACACAATTATTCAATGAGTTTCATATAATATCCAGACCGATTCTCCATTTTCCACACAATGTCCACAAATCGGTGATCTTTATCTGCTAATTTGGGAACCAAATCTATGAATCACACTCCCCATTTACAAAAACTTAATCGACTTAATCGTAGCTCCAAAGGATTGAAATGCTCAATAAAGTCCGTATAAATGGAATTCCCTTTTTCCGTTTCGCTCTTTTCCTTCTTTGCATCCTCCAATTGCGCGGTTATTCCCGTGATTATGCTGTGCACCGTACCTGGAACAATATCCTTCAGAACCGCGGGGAACATGGGCTGGATATGGCAGTAGGGACAGGATGAAACGACCTACCCCTCAAGTGAAACGCCCTCAACTACCGAAATTCTCTCGATTTTTTGCTCGTCGGACACGTTTTCCACAATCGTTTTATAGAACGAAACCCCCTCATTCACCGCGATTTTCTGCTCCTTGCAATGAATAAGGCGTTTCATCGGAATGTTCCTATGGAAGCGAATCATTCTCCACTGCCCCTCACACGTAACAAACAAGAAAACGCCCTTCAATTCATACGTTCCTTCGCGCACGAACTCATTCTCCTCGCTCTCCGGAAAGTGAATGAAACTCCCGATCTCCAGTGAAACTCCCTCCGGGAGCGTCTCTCCCTCTTTTAAAAGAGAGTAGCACTGCACGGGGTCGGCCTCGCTGCTGGTGCCCAGCGAGAAAAGAGCATCGCAGACCGTTCGATTCAATTGATGAGGGAACCAATGATAGTTGTTTGTCAGCAGGATTACCCCCGAAATCGGGCAATTCCCGCGGTTCGTGAGAGTAATGGGGAGTTTCGAGAGCTCTGAGAAATAGTGGAAATCGTGGAATTCGCCCAGCTCGACGCTCAGCGCGCAATCCTGCGGGACGACATGCATGTGCAACGCGGTGTCATTCCCGCGGATATTGTTCTGACGCTGCTCCAGCGTGTGATTCAATCGAATTCCGGGAAGCGAAAGCGGCTGTTTCGCGGTTATTTTGCGTTTTTGAGAGGCCGTTTCGACCTCGAACCGAATCTCTTCGATGTCAATTTCGCCCGATTCCCGCGGAACCACAAACAGCGTGAGCACTTTCCGCTCCAACGGACCCAATTCCATCGAGCTCGACTGGGTTTCCACGTTTCCACGAACCCCCAAATCGATTTTGGGGCATTTCAAAACTTCGTTGAGCGGGTTTTGGACCTCGATTTCCACCGCGATTTTCTGGCCGATCGATACCACGGTTTCCCTTTTTTCCCCTTTTCGGTTGTACCCGTCGCCTTCGTGGAACTGGGGAATCTTCGACGCGGTCACGTGACTTCGAACGATCCGGCTCAGAATCGCGGCAAATCGGACGTCTTCCTCGCGGTTATCGCTCAGATGCGGCCAGTTCGCGGGGTCGTCCTCCCCGCGGTTCTCCTGATAGCGTACGCACGTGGACCGGATGAGCGGAACCGCGATTTGCGCAGCGAAGGGGGCGAAACCCGCGGGAATGTTCTCGATGGGCTTGAAAAAATCGGGAATCGGGACATTTTGGCGGGTGGCTTCCATCGAATTCGATCCATAGGCCATGGACTGGACCCTTCGAAAGAGTTCCTCATCGAAGGGCGTTTCCTCGGCGAGAAGATCGAGGAGTTTCGTTTTGAAATAGGATTGGATGTGGGGCCATTCCGCGGTTTTCATGGCGGTCCAGGCGGTGAGAAGATTCCACGCGGCGTAGGCGGGCAGGCGGAGTTTGTGATAGCGGAGATACGCGAGGACGAGGGAGAACGAGGCGCGTTTCTGGCGGTTTTGGAGCTGTAGGAGGCCTGCCCAAGTGAGGAAAACCGCGGAAATGGTGTCGTAGACGGAGGTGTAGGAGGCGAGGAGGGCGATTTGATCGTGGAGAGAAATGATCTGGGCTTTGCGAGCGAGTTCCTGGCACCCCATGGAGAGTAAAAGGAGAATGAGGGAGAGAGAATCGTGGAAACGAGCGATGGGCGTGGTGGTGAGTGCGTAGAACTTGGAGGCCTGCTTGAAATAGTATTGCACCTCGCGGACTTGGATGCCGCCCTGTCCGGGCTGCGATCCGAGGAGAAAGAAGGCGAGTGCGACCATGGAGAAAACCTCGCCGAGCTGGAAGAAGGACTACAATCGAAGCGTGGAAGGAGAGCTACGCTCGTGGTGCGATAATCATCGAATATCATTTGGTAGTAATCGATTGCGGACTCGTAGTCCTACGAACAAACACGGAGAGAGAAGCAAACGTGGAAGAGAAACGCCATATCGGCGAGAAAACGAATCTTAAACTCGATCGTGTCGCAATGGTACAGAACCAGTTCTTCTTCCTGATTGGTCGCTAGAATGTTCGAGCTGCTGGAGTTCCGAAGCCACGAAAACACGCTGTTCACAAACCCACGACGATCTGCGATCACTGCTTGCGTATAGGACTCGATGAGCCTTTGCAGGTTCGGTAAAATGCTTTTCGAAATGACGTTTTGCATGATTTCGCGCACGCTTTGCTCGTTTTCCGCGGAAAGAGCGAAGCTGGGAGAGGACTCGTCGTCTCCCCAGTCCAGAGATTCTTTAGCATCGGTGTTAAAGCGAATGACTTTGCACTGGGAAGCGTTAAACGAAGATTTCATTCGTCGAAGCAGGTCATCGACATCGACACGGGAGCCAGTGTCGTGGAGCAGAATGTAGAAAAACGGAATTGCTTTGTTGTACATCCCCATCGAGAACCGTGGATAATGGAGCACTCGCTGCGACAATTCATCAAACCGCAGGATAGGGTCTGGATCATCGCTCGAAACGACTAAAAACACGCCAAGTGGATGATGCAGTAAGTTGAATTCCCCAAAACGGCAAGCAGTTAGCAAAGACGAAGTAAAGTCAAGGAGCCAATCTTGATTTGTATCGGTTGTCGCTTTTCCATCACAAAGATCACGAACCATTTGATGAATCGTATCAGTAGAAGGCTTGTGTAGAATTAGGGTTTGGAGAAGGGATTCCTCGATTTTTGTTTCATCCCAATGGCTTATCGACTCCGTGTATTCCAGATGAAATGAGACACGATCAAGAGGAACACTCCGATTTTCAAACTTGATGAAACTCATTAAATTTTCTTGTTCTGCATAGGGGCTACATGTAAAAATAAAGAAAAAGGCCGAATACCGGAGCAACTGGATGGTTGACAAACCTACTCTTTTGCATACTTGCTCTGCAAAATTCGATGACTCAACTGCAATGAGTGGTTTATAGTGATCCTCAACCAACTTCCGCAGTTGTGAATAGGATACCATTTCTTTTTATGAGTTTTCACTGAGAGTTGTGCGGATTTGACAAGCAAAAATGTTAGGTTTGTATGGAAAATAATGGGAACAACCACCTAGGAGTGTCATAGTCTTGCCTAAAATTGTAGTTCTTTCTAAACCTTGTAGTTATGGACTCAATACAAGTGGATTGAAAATTGTAATAAAGAAAAATACTCTCACAGAATATCGCATACTGTTACTTTATTACAAAATGGAAAAATAAGGCAGTATTTTCAGACATTGTATTGCACTATTCTATAATCAAGATGAGCAAGATCCTCCCTGCTGGAATTGATTTTGGAAACTTGAAGACTCTAATGGAGATTTTCCAGATCAACGAGAAGAATCCGGAAACATCTCAGTTAGTGAATGTGGTTGATCGCAACGGTAGCAAGGTTCCCCCGTAAGCTATTAATACGAATACCGTGCTGATTCTTTAGAACTGAAATCTTCTTTGAAAATGAAAACCGTTTGACCGGTACTGCAGCTACGCTTGTTGTATGTGTCGAGAGAAATTAGTTCCTCGTAGAGCAGCAGCGATCATACGCGAGAAATCCGTTTTCTCAAGGCTTCGATCAAGCGGCCTTATTCTGCAATTTCAGAAGATTTGAGAACCGCTCTTCCCTCAATGCGCGAGGGAAAAGATAAAAATATAGAGTTTGTCGTGAACATAAAGAACAAGGACCAGCATTTGTGGCCCTCGCACCTTTCTGCAGTGTACATTTCAGATCGTATTTCGGATATAAAGAAGGAGCGCAAAACGGAAGAAGTGAATGTCGTGATAACCGTAGGCATCGACTCTGTTTTTTTCCATTGCAGATCCCCCGCTATTTCAACGAAGACCAAGTCGTGGATTTCCTGAGCGGGCTGGAAGTGATGCAGGTAAAGGACTACATCCTCCTGTACGAGTCGGACGCGATCGCTCTGAACTACGGCTATTTCCCGAACCTCCGCAACGAATTCAGCTCCAGACCGGTGTACATTCTCTTCGTGGGCGTGGGATTCATCGAGTCCCAAGCGTTCGTGATTCGATATACCAAAGTCGGTTTTCAATGCATGCTTTTACCCGCAGGACGCATTCGAAATGCTCAGCTACGAGCACACCAACAAAGTTTCCTCCTCGATGGTGGACGGCTTGATCTACAAGCATGGCATGGACCTCTTCAAGCAGATCTGCGAGGAAGAAGATCCCAGTTTTCAGATCTCTTCGCAGATTTACTACAACATGCTGAACAGCGTGCTGCAAGAGAAGAAGCTGTTTTCGTTGCCAGGTTCGCGCGTGGCTCTTCGGTTCATCTCTAGGCATCGACATCGTGGAGTTCAAAATCCCAAACTACAACCAAATGAACGACGAGGGTGGCACGGAGGTCGAATCGCAGCAGCTCTTCCAGGATATTCGCTCGAATGGCCTCACCGCTGCACTGCGCCAAATGGTCGAAGACGCCATCGACAATGCGCGGAAGAGCGACCCGCAGCTCGACCTCTCCCACGTTCTCGTCTGCGACTCCGGCGTGCTCCTCATGGAGTTCCAGAACACCGTGAACAGCGTGCTCAGCGCGAAGTTCCCCGAGAAACCGAACGTACTTCCCGGCTCGGCGTGGCATGTAGCTGCAACTGGAGACGGACCAGCTGGTTAGCGAGTACGTGGTGCGCGGCAGCGCGCTGTATTCCTTCTATTCGGTGTACTGCAACGATCCGAACTACCAGTCCGTCGTGTCGCAGCTCTGCGCGAGCTGCCAACCGCTCTACTGCGCGTCGCACTACGCGGATCCGTCGATCGCGTCGCGCTGCCCGAACACGCTGCGGGGTCGGAGTTTGAGCTGCTTCTGACGAGCAGAGAAGCTGAAAGGCGATGAGATCGCGGAGGCGACGAACGCGGAGAAGGTCTATCGCGCGGACCACGAAGCGGCGAATGAGCGGTCGAAGGTGCTGAACATGTACCAGACGTTCATCGAGGAGACGAAGGCGAAGATCAAAGGGCGGAACGCGAAGGATTCGTCGCAGAACATGTACCGGCTGGACGGGAAGGTGCGTGAAATGGTGGCGTCGTGGGACCAGTGGCGAAACAACGACGCGCTGACGAGCGAGGAGATCCGAACGAAGCTGGAGCAGATCCGCGTGGAGCTGGACACGGAGATCGCGACGTTCCGCGAGGAGTGGGAGCGTCGGATGGAGCAGGAGCGAAGGATGCGGGAAGAAGAAGAGCGGCGCCGACGCGAGGAGCAGAAGCGAAGAGAAGAAGAAGAGCAGAAGCGACAGCGAGAAAAGCGGATCAAGAGCATGATCCAGGTGCGAGACATGTGCAGACAGCTCTTCGACGTGTCCTGCTGGTTCTCCGACACCGAGCTCCAGTCCTTGTATCTGTCCCTCCAGGACATGTGGGATCCCTCAATTTTCGAGTCATGGATAGGGTCAAGGACCCGCTCACCAACGAAGTCCAGTTCTTCACTCCCTACGTCTACGCCGTGCTCAACTCCCTGTACCTCCATTTCCACCTTTCTATCTAGACACTCCCCCAAGACCTCCGGCCTGCAGGACTACGGCTACTCCCGCGGGGATTCCGGCTATCAATGGGGCGCGGGAATCTCGAGTCTGTTCCACAGGAAATCGAAGGACAAAGCGAAGGCGAAGCGAACGCAGCCGCTGCCGCCTGGTGGCGAAGTCGTTCTGTCGGCGATGCACGAAGCGCAGGGCAATCTGCTGGAGGTTTCGGGCGAATCCAATGGGGACTGGGGCCACATTATGTCCCCTTATCATGAATCGAGTTGGGACTATCTGAATAGGGCCGGCAGCACGGATGCTTACGCGCTGATCTCCACCAAGGAATCTCTCGTCTCTGCCTATTCAAACCGCGGTTCTGCCTCCTCTTATTCCTCCTTCAATCGCTTCTCAAGCTACCAGGCTCCTTTGTTGACCCGTCGAGGTACCTCCGTTTCCACGTTTCTCCCTGTAGGCGGGTACGAGCGCGAGTTCCCCGCGCTGCGCGCGGAGTACAGCGATCCGTACAATTCCCGCGGGGATTCCGGCGCCTACGAGGCGGCAGAGGCGGCAGAGACGGCGCAGGCGGTGCAGGACATCCTGTCGTCGCTGTGGTTCATGCTCCCGCGGGAATGTGCGCCGCAGAGCGCGCCGTCGCTGCGGGCCGAGCGGTGCGAGACGACGATCCGGCTCTCCCCCGCGGCAAGCTACACGGGCGAGGTGCTGCTGGGGGTCCCGGACGGGCAGGGCAAGCTGGTGGACGTCACCGCGGGGAAGCTGGTGTACGCGGGAGCGTGGCGCGAGGGCAAGTTCCACGGGCGCGGAACGCGGTACGCGGGGGAGCTGGAGCTGGAGAGCGGGGAGTGGGAGGCCGGGCGGTTCGTGCGCGGACGGAGAGTGCGAGCGGACGGAGCGGTGGAGATCGGAACGTTCGTAAACGGGGCGCTGGAGGGAGAGGGACGCGTGGTGTTCCCGTCGCTGGCGGCGGTGAGCGGCGTGTGGCACGAGGGCAGGCCGGTGGGTCGGATGCGGTACGCGCTGCCAGGGTGGGAGGAGTTCGAGTACGACGAGGCGGAGGCGGAGAAGGAGGTGAAGAGACGTGTGGTGGTGAAGGAGAACTATATTTACTTCCGAACCACCGAGGTGAAGGGCGCGATCCCCGACTTTTTGTTCTACTCGAACGGAGATATCTTTGTGGGGGAGACGCAGATGCGGACGCGGCCGCATAGGGGACTGTTCTTCCACATGATGAAGAGAGGATATTGTCGGATGGAGATGAATGGCGGATATCCGGGAATGGAGATTCATGATATTACGGTGCTGGTGACTGAGAATAATAAGCTGAAGAAGGTGTTGTTTTGCTAAGTTTTTTGTTTGATGGAAAAATTCGGTTCGATTTTTGGAATGGTAATCAACGACTCACGAAGAATCCGCAGCGGCTGGATCATTTTTAAGGATATATTGCGGCTTTACTTCGTATACTGTCCCTGCCATTCTTATTTTTAATGGAACCAACAGTTAGCAGCTCAGCAGATTATCCCAGCTTTTACCGTTCCTGTTTTGGACTGTGATTACACGTAGAGTCTATCTCCTATGTCTGGGACACACTACGAATCATCCCAACGCGATCCCTAACAGAAGGGGAGGTTCAAACATTACTCAACCAACACAACCGATGTAATTCGAATGGGTTGCTGTTTACCGTAGGCGCGGACCCCACGTGGAAGAGTGTTAAAGTCATGTCGGATTGCAGAGGTATGGATCTTTCGTCCATTCACGACTGTTTCTTCATCGACAATTGCATAATCTCGACGCAACAAGGAGTCGTTTCATACAAAGACGAAACCACTCTTCCTGCAGGAATTGCGCATTGTACGTTTCGAAACTGCATCCTTTTCCCGTCGATTGCAGTTTTAAACAATACCCTAATCGAAAACTCTATTATTCTCCCCAATTCTATTGTGATTGGTTGCGGACGCATTTCATGTAACAGTAGCTTTCTCTCCGCAGCTGCTAAATTCATAGAGCAAGTAACTTATGGAAACGGGACTAAGTGCAACATGGGGAACGAAATGGGAGGCCTTGTTGTCTCTCTGTTTGCAGATTTGATGTACAACGACCTAGACAAGCTTACGAGTACGGGGAAGGCCGATGAAGCATTTCTACCAAACTATCTGTAATGCAACCATTTCTCTGCCAATTTAGGGAGCATATCCGCGGGGATTTTTGCGTGATTGATTCCTCCTTTGTGGAGAACTGCCCGCTCGTGTTATCTTGCTTTATCGGCCGTTGCTCCCATGTTATATCCAGCACGCTGCGAAGCTGCACCATTCTGAGTTCGACAACGAACTCGACGTTGTATGTGCTATTTATTTATTTAGTAATGTTCACAGAATCGAGCAGAGTAATCTAAACAAGTGTATCGTTCAGTGGGGCTGCTCGATCGAATCCGGAGCTAATGCGGAGCTTAGTTTATTTTGCGAGCATACTACAGCGAGCTGTAATGCAAAAATCGTCAATAGCATTATCGGTACGCACTCGTTCCAATCCACTCACGCTTCTAGCTCCAAACACGGGCGTTTCATCTGGAGAGTGTAATTCCTCTTTAGTGGGTCCGTTTATTGGGTTTCATCACAACAGTGTGTTGATTAGTGGTACGTGAATTTTGTCTCCTCCTGATTTCCAGCACTGTGGTTCTATGGAAAGGGAAACATTGGCTATGGAGCCAATATAGGAAGCAATCACACAGGTCGTCTTCCTGATCAAGAAATCATTCCGGGAGAGGGCGTTTTCTTCGGTTTGGGATGCAACATCAAATATCCATGCAATTTGCAAAACTCTCCCTACTCGATCGTCGCGTCGGGCGTGACGATGCTTCCACAGCGAATGGATCTTCCGTTTTCGCTGATTAACCGGCCCAGCACCCATCGCGAAGGCGTTTCGCCCGAGCTGAACGAAGTGTTCCCTGGGTGGATTTTATACGGAAACTACTACATGATCGTTCGAAACGAAGATAAATTCGCGAATCGGAACAAATCGAAGCGGAATCTCTTCGAGATGTCGATCATGCGTCCGGATATTATTGCGATGGTTGTGAAGGCGAGGAATGCGCTGGCGTTTGTTCCTCATTCGAAACGTTTGATCGATTTATCGACAATGAGCGAGGCGGAATGTGCATCGGACACGACCATCGAATTGCTGGAGGAACCGTGGAAAGAATGCGAGGACGCTGGAGACCGCGTGTATCTGGAGCGAAACGTAGAAACGGAGAAGGAGGACGATGGGTAGATCGACGGTTTGGGTAAAAACGTGCTGACGGAGGAGAATCGGATCAAAGGAATCAAGATTTATTCGTTCTTCCTTCGGTTGTATTTGCTGCGAGTGAGCGAAGAGGATGGAATTGAGCGTAGGAGCTGTCGAAGCTGATCGTGGTGACGCAGACGAGCTCGAAGGACGAGCTGTGCGCGATGAAAGAATGGAAAGGATTGGCGCAGTAGGCGATGCGAAGGGGCTGAATGACTGCAGATTGCTGAAGCAGGAGTTTGGAGAGCTGATGTGCTCGCAGGCGATCGCGAAGTATAGCGATATGGAGCTGGAAGTGCTGCAGTTCGCGGAGCTGAGCAAGGAGAAGGATTTCGTTCGGGGAAAGCATGTGAATAGCGTGGGAAAGAAGGGAAGGAATGAGGCGTAGAAGTATGAATTGACGCATCCGCGCGAGCGCGAGATGGAGGTGATTGAAAGGCGTCGGAAGTAGGGGCGGAGAAGGGGTGTGTGAGGGGGTAGAGTGATTAGCTGCAAGATTGAGTCGCTTACGAATCAGACAAATGAACTGATTCGAACTTGTGGGGATTTCAAGGTGACGGAGTAAGGAAGCGAGCAACGAAAGCGATTACTGTCATAATCATTCATTATTATAAGGACACTGTTAGCTGTACGGTGATGAAAGTGTTTGTTTTTGAATCACTCAATGGTTTTGTAAATGAATGAATGAATGAATGAATGAATGAATGAATTGGATATAGAGTGATTGAATCATTCAATGGATTCAATGGACTCATTCCTTTATTTCAATCCAATCGTGAACCATTCATTCATTCATTCATTTATTTATTTATTCATTCATTCATTCATTTATTTATTCATTCATTCATTCATTCATTCCATTTTTCATTCCATTTCCTCTCATCACCACTCGCTTCGTTTGCTCCCTCAAACAACCCACTACAAAATACAACAAATACTACATCGATCCCGATCCTTCAGCATCTTCGAACTCTCACTTCGACTCTCCATCGTCATCAATCGCGTAATACTCTCCAAATCCTCCTCCGTGAACGCGTCTTCGTCCACCAACAGCGAAGAAAACAAAATGTTCTCCTTCTGCACGAACTCCGACAGCATCGTCAAGTCCTCGCTCGACAGCGGATTCCCTACTTCTCACGCCTTCTTCCTCTCTCCTACCTCGCAAATCCAACGCATTCACGCAATGCAAGATCGGAGAAATCGACCGAATTAATGCATTTCCATTATTCGAGCCTATTTTATTATCTCTCTCTTTCGATTCCCACTATTCACCGACAATGTATCCAAACGGAGGTGGACCTCCTCGCTCTTCTTCATCTCCGCCTTGTCCTCCTCCTCCGTAAAAAACACGTCTATTTTTGGAATTCCAGAAACACGCGTACTGCTAATAAAAACGGATTTTGTGGTCACAGGAAGCGAAGCGAGCATTTTCTGCATTTCTTTCGGCGTGTCGGTGATTTCCGAAATGTGAAACTCCGTCAGATTAGGATAGTGCACCTCGTTGATCGAAGGTGGAAACAGAGAACTCAGCGGTAGTCTCGCAGTGTCTAAAATCGGGACTTTTTTCGCAAAACCAACTGGTGAGTTGCAGATAGCGCGTGGTTGGTGAGAAATAGGGGTGATAATCGGCCTCTTTGCAGCTTAAAACTAAACAATGAAGAGCGCTGGGCGCCTCTACGATCAATGATGAGTTTCACGCAGATGTGCTCGTGGTTCACGATTTCGTACGATCCGCTGATCGAAAACGAATCCGTTTCTACGTCTCACGCGTCCTTCATCGCTACGCTTCACCGCAAACTCCACCAACCGCGGGAATCCCCCCGCATGGATCTTCCGGACCAGCGAGAACGCGGCGGTGCACGACACATTGCAATCTAGAGAGCAGAAAGCGGCGCCGCGTACTCTGCAAGACGAGTTTCTTCAGACTGGTCAGCGCGCGCGTTCGGCTGATGTCCAGCAGCGCGCCCAGCCCCGAATCGGTGAGAGACTCTTCTAAGAATGAGAAGAAGGAGCGAGAAGGGACCCAGAGTGAGGGTTTGGAGCGTAGGGATCTGCGTTTTCTTGAGGGTTTCGAAAAAGTGGTTGATGTTCGGAAGGGAAAGATGGTTCTGCATCACCGTCAGGTAGCGCAGGTTGAAGTCGTGCTTCCGGTACGCTTTTAAAAACTGCTGAAACGAATCTTCGGCGTTGGTTCCTGGATGTGAGCGAGGAGGAAGACAAGGAAAACGGATGATGTTGAAGGTCTCCCAGTATTTGGAGGAAATGATAAAGCCAAGTCCTTCGCCGTTGATGGGGTTATCTGGAATGAATGGAAGAGTTTGGACATACCACTAAAGTCGATGTTTAGAATGGCGTCACTGCGACGAATGAGCTTATGGACCAAAACGGCTCCTCCAGTGGTTATTGAAGTGTCTGCAATGAAAATGAAAGAGGAATCGGACTGATAATGTTAATTGATCGCAGAGATGGGCAGGGAATCGGATTTTGCCTGCGTAAAACGTTTGTGATCACTTCAAAACCTTTATCTCCAATTTTATTATCTATATGAGACGGTGAAAACGACATTACGCGAAAGATCTAATAGTTCCAGCGACTTGAAACCTAAGCGGAACGTATCAGCTAAAAGACAGCATCCATTGTAAGATAAGTTTGTATCTTTCGTTCAGCAACACACTGTACAACCTACTAGAAAGATAGATCTTTTTTATCCTTTCGCGGATTGCGTTGTTGTCAAAAACCGTGAGAATTCTCCGTAAATCTTCTTCAGTTAGATTGTTGTCTAGTCCTCATACAACTCGTTATTCAACCAACCAGACAATTTCAGCTCCGACGATAAAGACTAAATGTCATAAGAAAAGGAGAGTCGCTACCTCAATCTCAATTACCGAAGAAACGAGTTGAACTCTATATACACTCATCTCGGGATCATAAGTATAGCATTTTGATGCTGGCTGACTAAAAGCCTCCATATGGTATGAGTGTTTTTGAGCTACTACGGAGGTGGTGAATGGAGTGGTGCTACTCATAGCAGTTGAAATCCATTGGAACTTTGTTGCACACAAATGAGACCAGTTAGCTTAAAGGACGGGAATGGGTATTATACAAGGTGCTGTTTCAGAATATACCGTTTTTATGGATAATACATGGACAGTACAGATTCTGAAATCTGGTTGGCTAAAACTCCCTCCGCAAAATGAGCAACTTGGGTCGATCTAATGCATTTTTCATTGCTTTATGAGTGCGCCTACATCAGCAACGCTTTCCACATTCGTAACAATTCAAAAGTACAATCCCATCTGCGTTGTCCTGTAGATTTCTCTGTGCGTTTCTCGATCGCCTCTCTAAAGCGAAGCTCTCCATCGAGCGAATCGATCCAGATGGAAAGGAGATTGGAGACATAAGACAGCTAAGCACGCGCATTATCCAGCAGTGGAATATCCTATTTCCTAACAGTCCTATTCATAGTATTGATGATATCACTCCAAATACACTCATTGCTACAAAGACAAGGTTTTCTAAGACCGCCATCATAAAAAGTAGAGAAGAAGTGGTTTTAGACCGTTCATCACGTCAGAAGCAAAAGCTGCTAATGGAAGTGGAGGTTTTGCGAACTCGTCTCAACCAACAAGAGGCAGAATCGGCCTCTCTGACCGAAGAGTAGGCTATACGATTGTCTCAATCACCCCTCATTTAGAATCAACCAATTTAACAAAAAGATCGAAACAGAAGACAGCGCCCTTCAGCATCTCCAGCAGCAGCGCCACGCTCTGGTCAACACCCTCTCTTCTCTCCAGACCCAAAAGCAGCGCGAGTCGAGCGAGCTGCAGTCTCTTCAGTCCGCCAAGCTCTCGATTCTGGAAGAGCTCGTGAACCTCCAGCACACCATCGCAGCCCACCGGACGTCCATCGAAGCCCTGCAAAGCGAGAAGCGATCGCAGAGCAGCCATCTCGAGCAAGTACTTCTTTCCTCCCCTTCTCTCTCACCTCGCAGCTCCGCAACGAGCAGCTCCTCCTCAGTCACGAGCTCCAAGTGCTCCAGCAGCAGCGCCAGTCGCTCGCGTGCGCCGTGCAGCACACGCGCGAGCTGATCTCGCAGAGCGTGGACTGCGCCAATCCCACCGACACGCGCACGAGCGAGCTTTCGAGTGCTACGGCCACAGCTACAGCCACAGCCACAGCCACGGCCCTAGCTACAGCCACGGGGATGGATAGTGGATTCGACTCGGTGACGGTGCGATGGACGCGTCCGCGAGGCCGCCAGCGACAACGCCAAAGACAGCGGCAACTGCGAGGGAGCGGAGAGGCGTTCGGGAGTGTGCGAAGACCCATCGCGAACGATACGAATATCTTCGCGGATGACTCGTTTTGGTGGTGTGTTTGTTACAAACAGGACGAGGAATAACATCACATCGGAGGCTCCGCCGCTTTACTTCTTGGTGGAAACACCCACAGACTTGCCGAAGCGGCCAGTGGTCTTGGTGTGCTGTCCACGCACCTTCAGGTTCCAGTAGTGACGCAGACCACGGTTGGCTCTATGCATCACCATCCCTAATCGCTCTTCTACCTCATCTTCTTCAGACGGTTCAGATCCTCACGGAGATTGGCCTGGAGGTTGTTGGAGACCACCTGACGGTACTTTCCGGTCTCAACGTCCTTCTGTCTGTTCAGGAACCACTCGGGGATATCGAACTGGAGAGGAGTGCTGATCACAGCAATGAGCTTCTCAATCTCATCGTTCGACAGCTCTCCGGCACTACACAATGACCAGAACATTAAAAACGCTCTACCGTCTCGAAATATCGATCTCAGCCTTCTTGCACACGGCCATGGCGAAACGACGACCAATACCCTTGATAGAGGTCAAGGCATAGACGATCTTCTGCTTTCCATCAATGTTCGTGTTGAGGACACGAAGAATGTGCTGGAACTCTCCCTGGTTAACAAGAGACTACAGAACGGTGAGCAAACGAACCATAACCGATACACACCACCTACCATGTTATTACTCCACTATTTTGCAAAAAGAGCTTTCCACAAACTTGAAAGGCATAATCGCGGGAAAGTGGTAAATCGGAAAACAGTGCTAAAAAGCAATTATTTCAACAAACACAAGGAAAGGAAGGAAAAGAAAGCACCGATGAAGATGGGTTATCACCTATGAGGCTTAGTTCCCTTTCAAAAAGAGTTCTGCTAAGCTTCCTGAAAAACTAAGCTGCTGGTAGTCGGTAGGGTCCTAAACATTAGCGCTAGTCTTCGTTGGTACTTGAGGAAGAAGATTCGTCTGGGATTGTTGCACTAAACTTCATACCAATACAAATTCATACTATTATCAAAAGGAACAACCCCTGCCGTCGCATATGGACAAATGTACGTTTTATTTCGTTGAAGAACAAAGGCGTTGATTTCTCCCGACTTTGAAGTAATTTCCACCCTGTCCTCCCTAGATAAGAATAGCGAGATGATCTCATACCCATTAGCTTCAGATTTCTTGATTGTTACATCGTGAGGAACAGAGGCGATCACTACCACTTGGTTTTGAAACGATGGGAGAGCATAAACATGCTCTATGCCATTGGGAAATAGCTGGGGTGAGTCGAAATTTAAAACTGCATACTTTTAACAAAGAGCTATTAGGTTCATCAGTTGATACAGGTAAATTGGTATAAGATAAATTAGAAATATGTACACTAGGTATCATACGTTTAGAAGGAAAACACTTGTCACTTAAACGAAATGTTTTGTGCTCACTTTCTCTAACAATACCTAAAGAGCAAAAGCTATCTAAAACAGATTCAATCGTAGGCTGCGAAGCCCTTACAAGGGAAAGCAAATGTTGTAAAGTTATGCAATGGTCCTTCTGACTCTAGAAATAAACGAGTTCCATTTCCCGTACATAAATGACACCCAGAATCCTGCCTGGTAGATCATCAATCGTTTCCACCTTTTCAGTTGAAGAATATGCATCCACCCCTGGTCGTTCAGACATATCCTTACGATAGGTCTATCCAACTCGGAATCAAAATAGAAATTTAAATTTTTATTCTAATTTTGGAATGACGGTTATTTGCATAAATTGAAGGACTTTGTGCAGTATAAACTGTAATTGCATTTTCAGCAAATTACATATTCCATTGTGAACGAAATACGATGAATTACAAATAATTTTAAAAGAACATATGTCGGCACAGTTCTAGAACACATAATCACAACATGTATATCACCGTGATGTGATTCGGAAAAAGGTAGTTTAGTAATAATCAAAGTGTAATCACAACAATAATGCAATACTCAGCGAGATCTGTAACTACACGCTCTATTTCACACATACAACTAGTAGATAATTAGTATCGTGGCATATCATTCAAAGAGTGACATAGATAGGCGATACAAATAAATCTAGTCGAGTGTTTAGAACAGAACGATAACATGTTGAACACTATTCTATTTAAAAGTACCTCTTATGAAGAGCTAGAACAGGAGCCAAGATAGCTCAGTTGGGAGAGCGTATGACTGAAGATCATAAGGTCAGGTGTTCGATCCACCTTCTCGGCGCTTTTTACTTCCATTTTCTTTTCCTTTCTCTCCTTTTAAATACTCTTTTGAACGGTTCATGATTTAAGTCAATTTCCCAGAAATGAATAATACATTTTCTTGCACGCAACTTTTTTTGTTAGCTGCGTTGTGTTTAGAAGGTATTTAGTGGATTATGGAGAATTTGGGGAAGAAATCTGTGGATCAACCCGATGCCAGGTCAGCTGATTGTTTAGGATCTGGTGCCATAATATCCACTTCAACAGAGAATGAACAAGATTGTGGAATATCCAGTTTTTGTGTAAACGAAGGTTCTGTTGAAAGTGCTTCGAATGTGTTTATGGAAGATAGTAATAGTGCAAATTCTGTGGATGATTCCTATTTGAGCTCTTCAAATGTGAATTATTCGGAATTCGATGAATTTCCTTTGGAGTCCATGCTCAGTTTGGATCATACGAAGGAAGATAATTTATCAGAAATTGGGGATTTAAGAGATGCTCTGTCGGTCGTATACTACCAGTATCTCTCGATGAGGTTGAAACTCCAGGGTGTGTGTGATAACTTAAAGTGTCATGCTTCAGAGAGCGAGGTGGTTCAATCTGCAGTGGCTGAAATTGAGGACATTCTGCATGCTCCCTCTGTCCTTCCAAGTGCCATTTTCCCTGAGACACAAAGCGATTTTTCGCCGCTTCCAAAGACAGAGAACAACTCACCACCCAGTCCTCCCGCATCCGCCGCGCCTCCCTCATCGGTTCCTATCGAATCCGAAATCACCTCGGAGAGTTCGATGCAAGAAGCAGTGGACGATCTGGAGCGCGCAGTCACCTACAACGGCGTGCTAGTGGACTCTCTGAAAGACCTGCAGTTGCTTTCCTCCTCCTATGAAGACGATCTTCGCCAGCGTCTCCAGATCCTCTACACAAACAACGTGCTGTTGACGTCGATCATCGACAGTAACAACACGCACACGTTCGAAATGTCCTCTCTGCTCTCCCAGAAATCGAGCGAAGTGCTATCGCTGCAGGACGAGCTCGCGGAGACGCGCTCGGAGCTGACTTCGCTCTCCGCGCAGTTCTCAAAGACATCGGAAGACGAAGTGGAGTCGCGAAGAAAGATCGCCTGGCTCGAAGAACTCACGAATTCTTTGCGGTTGGAGGTCGATTCGTCCTCGAAGCAATGCGAAGAGGACAACCAGAAGCGAATCGACGCGCTTACCAAAACCAATCTGTCATTGCAACAAGAAATTCGCAGACTGCGTGCAGGCGTGCTGATTTCGACAGCCGCTGGAGAGTTCAGCTCTGCAAACCCGAATGCGATCATCGCTTGCATTCAAGGGCTTACATCCAGAGTGGCTCTCGCGGAAGCCAAAGTGGAGACGGCTGAGAGGCGTTATCGCGTAAACAAACTACGAGAAGAGGAAACAGCGGTGGGGAAGCTTCGCAACGAGCTTCAAGTGGCACATCGCTGTCTCTCGGAGAAAGAGAGTCTTCTTCGTGAGTACAAAGTGAAGCTTGGAAAGATGAAGCAGAATGAAGCGTCCTATAAAAAGATCGTATCTGAGTTGCGAGTTCGCTTACAACAACGACAGAGCGAGTTAAAAGAGATATACGCATTTCTTCAAGGCCAGGTGTAGTGTAATAAAACGTACTATAGTTGAAAGAAAGTTGCTTGTTAAATACAGTCAATGATCACTCATAATCGGGACATTTCTTTCAATAATTGGTACGCAATTATATAAACGCCATCAATTCTTGGGGATTGAGTTTGCAACACTCTCTTATGTCGTCTAAGATATCAAAATTTTTACAATCTTTGACTGTAGCCCAGAGGACGAACGGTGATTTGTAGTCCAAGCCTAGTCGCAAAAACCAAAAGGCAGAGGAAAGAAAAGAAGGGAATAAGGAGGAGCTGCCGCCAAACGATCCAGTTCCACCTCAGAATCTGCCAGAAGTAAATTCGGAAGAAGGAAGTGATCCGCGCGCCATTTCGCGTGCTAGAAGATTGACTATTGTGGAAGATAGCAACACCTTATTTGATACAACTGACTTGGTAATGGACATCGAGCCCAAGCAGGACAGTGTGAAGGAAGAAGCTGGATTCGTGGGTGTGTTTGCAGGAAGAACTCAAAAGGGTTATGTGCCCTACAATCCGCACAAGGTTAACCAGGATTGGATGCTAATAAAGGATGACGTAGCTTCAGGCACGCTTATTCTTGGTACATTTGATGGACATGGTGAACATGGTCATTGTGTTTCTGAAGTAAATTCGTGCGATACTTTTAAATTATAGTTTATCTGCACTTCCTTCTATAATAATCTCATTGCCCATAGCAAATTTTTGTCGGATGTCAAGACCGCCGCCTTGGAGGCTCTCCAGAAGGCCGAAGAAGAATGCGTCAACAGTCCTTTTTTATTTCTCACTCTCACCCGCAGATCGCTTCATCAAAACAGAATT
The DNA here is from genome assembly GCF_000151665.1 of Blastocystis hominis. Taxonomy (NCBI): domain Eukaryota; class Bigyra; order Opalinata; family Blastocystidae; genus Blastocystis; species Blastocystis hominis. The sequence continues at coordinate 1,005,824 of NW_013171815.1, forward strand.
CAGTGGTACGACGGCGGTGATCTGTATCATCCGCGGCAGCCATCTCTACACGTTCAACGTCGGCGATTCGCGCGCCATTCTCGCCTCGGAGGTGAATGACGAGTGCATCGTGACGGAGCTGACCCACGACCACAAGCCATCGCTTCCAGAAGAGAAGGCTCGCATTGAAAACGCGGGCGGCCGCGTGTTTTCGATGGAATACGAGGACGGATACGACGGACCGGTGCGCGTGTGGCTGGCCGATCAAGACATCCCCGGATTGGCCATGTCGCGGTCTCTCTGCGATACGGTAGCACACTCTGTCGGCGTAATTTCAACGCCGGAGGTGTGCGAGCGAACATTGACGGATGATGATCGCGTGATCGTGATGGGTTCGGATGGACTGTGGGAGTTCATTCCGTCGGAGGAGGTGATTCATTTGATCGAGGATTGCGAGCAGCCGGAGGTAGGGGAGGGAGAGATGATGGAGCGTAGGAAGCGATGGAGCGGCTGTTTGCGATCTCGTGGAAGCGGTGGTTTGATGCGGAGAAAGTGGTGGACGACACGACGATTATTGTTGTGTTTTTAGGACATGCCGAAGAATAGCAAGCTGTGTATCATTTATGTGTAATCTCTGGGTTGTTTGTTGGAAATATGGGAATGAGAGGGAGGGAGGGCGGAATGTGTATAATTCACAACCTCTTTGGGTGTTTGTTGGAAATATGGGAATGAGAGGGAGGGAGGGAGGGATGTGTAAATTCACAACCTCTCTGGGAGCTTTCTACAAACAAACAAACAAACAATACCAAGCCACTAAAGCGGGATTGCATTCAGATCCAGATCCGAATCTGACGAATCGCTAGCGTTGTTAAAATCCTCTTTCTTCTCGAATTCGTTCCTATCATCCTTTTCCTCCTCTTCCTTCTTATCCAACGCGTTTTGGAACCGTTTAAAGCTATCCTCCAGCCCGAAGACCTCATCCTCATCCACCCTTCCCTCCATCGCCTCCAACTTCAGCTGCAGACTATCCGCCAAACTTCCCTTCTTCGTCCCCCTTCCCATCTCCCCATTCGGGTCAAACCCATCCATATGTCCCATAACCCCCATCCCATCATTCGGGTCAATAGGGCCCACAAGCTCCGGTACAGGCGGCACGATCGATGTGATCCCGGGAATCGCGGGGAATTCGGGCAAATCGACCATCTCCACTTCGTTCCCCACGCCAAAATCCGGGACTTTCACCACCTCGATCTCGTCGTTCTCCTCTTCTTCCTCCTTTTTTTCCGTCGGCAATTCCGCACTCACCGGCTGCACCATCACGGTGGGCACTGCCGAGCTTCCGCTGAGCATTTCCGGGAGCAGCCAGTCGGGGTGGAGCAGCGCGCGGAGCTGGCGAAGCAGGCCGGTTTTGGCCTTGGCGAGGCTGCGAACGACGCGACGAAGCGGCCCGCGGTACGGCTGAGTCTACGGGGAATGCCGAGGAGAGGAGCGACGTCGTCGACGTGCTGCTCGACGAAGGAAAGGAAGCCGGTGGAGAAAAGAAGCGCGCGCTGCTTGGCGTCCTGCTTCAGAACCTTGCGGAGCAGCTGGCTCAGATGATAGTGCAGCAGCGAACACGCGGAGAACCGCGGGAACAGCGAGAGAAGGTCGTCGAGAAGATGCTGGAGGTGAGGTGAAAGAGGGAAGGGAACGGCCTGCACGGCGGAATCGAATTCTTCGGGGGAGCAGCGAATCAAATAATAGCGGAGAAATTGGCCCAATCCCAGAATCGATTTGGGACATTTGGGGTTATCTCCGGAACGCTTCGAGTCAATGAAGGCATGGAGCTCCGGAAGAAACTCCTTCACCGCGGGGGAAACGCGCTGGATCTCCGAATCGCTAAGCACGTTTTTGAGGGCGTTTCGCTCCGTTTCCCACGCAGACATGAGTACCGCGTGCGTTTTCTTATTGGACGCTTCGTGCCCGCCCATTCCGGCTTCTGCTAGAGATAACCGCGGGGATGCATGCATGAACCTTCCTTCATGGAGTCCCAGAAAATCCTGGTGAGCACGCGGAAGGCGGCGTAAGCGACGTCCTCGCTGGGAGACGAGAGGGCGGTGCGAAGCAGGGAGCGGAGGGAAGACGAAGAAAGAAGAGGCGGGAGCACGAAGTCACAGGTGTGGATTTTGACCGGTCTAGAAAGGAGAAACGGGGAAAAGGGGAAACTCGAGGGGCAGACCGCGGGTGAGGATGGTGTAGAAGAGGAGCTCGATGTTCGGGGCACAGTCGGGAGAGGCGAGGGAGGAGATGAGGAGAGAGAGGAGATGATTGCTGTCATGCCACCAGGGACCTTCTAGAATCGATCCATCGCTGAGAGTTGAAGTTATAGGAGTGTCTAGAAGAATGCGGAATATGTTGACAATCGAGATTTTATCGAAATTTGATGCAAAGCTTGCGAGCAGGTGATCCGAATTGGTGGAAAGGTACTGGTAAAGCTCCTCGGGAACGATCGAAATTAGCTGCTCAAACATATTGAAGAATAAACCCTGACGACTACGCATCACTCCAAAAACCAAAGCATACAAAGCAGATATATCCTTGCTGAAGATACAATTAAACACACGATCGAACTGACTGTAATCAGCAAATAAAACCTTCATTGATGACTCAGGTAAAATCCACATGCAGACACTTGCCAAATAGGGAGCCTTATAGCTCTCAAAATCATCCATTCCCGGAGTGAGATCTAACAAAGTGCTAATTGTTAATGGACCGCATAAAATCCACTCCAACGCTGCGTTATAATATTTAGGCAGCTTTAAATACGCTAAGAGCTCAATATTTGTAAGACTTAAGTCCTCCATGATCTCGTTATCATGAAATAGATCCATCAATGATAGACTTTCATCCACTGGTATAGATATGTCTAGATCTATAGAGTAGACCCAAATGAAAGAGAATGTACCATTACTAGATTCATCGTAACTGTAGGGCAGCATTTTTAGATCTCCACGGTATATCGATAGCTGGTATTATTTTAACAAAGAACTTTACTAATTGGAATTACTAAAAAGTGATTTCATAATTATCATATATTTCAGTTCTTTATCCTTCATTAACAGCGATCATACATGCGCTCCGAATCATATCCGCTACCTTCCCGACATTCCGTCCCTCCTTCGCACTTATTGGAATAATCGGCAACTTCGTAACACTTTTCAATAATGCCAACCCCTTCTCGGCTCCTTCCTCGTCTATCTTGTTCGCTACGATGATTGTAGGTTTTCGGAGCAGTGACTCATCGTAATGCAAAAGCTCCTTCTGGATCTCCCTATAGACTTGATTCGGCAAATGCACGCTGTCAGACACATCGATTACGTAGGTCAGCACCTTCGTTCGCTGAATGTGTCTCAAAAAGGAAAAACCCAATCCCCGGTTGTTGTGAGCTCCTGAAATGATTCCTGGAATGTCTGCCACTGAAATCATCGAGGAATCCGAATACTGAATGTACCCTGCATGTCAGTTTGTGCAGCAGAACGTACCTACGAGCGGTCGAAGCGTGGTGAATGGATAGGCTGCGATTTTCGGAGCTGTTTTCGTGAGTTTACTAATCAAGGTGGATTTTCCTGCGTTTGGATATCCAATGAGACCCACTTCCGCAAGTTTTTGGGTTTGCAATAGGAGGGAAATCTCCTCTCCGGGCTCTCCTGCATTGTGATTCTCATCATGTTTGTAATAAGTCGCTTGGAGGCGGCGATCGCGGTTACTTCCCCAGTAGTGGAGATGGGAACGCTTCATTTTCTCATACCATTCGTGGTTGCCCTCTCCTCCCTTGCCCCCTCGGGCGACACAGAAAAGCTGCTTATCCTCTGCAAAGGACGTGTCAAACAATAGTTCCTTTATCATCTCACTGTTCTCATTGGATTGCGAAGATTGCGCTTTTTCGGACTCTCGAACCTGTAAAAAACGGGAGCCCATGTGTTGAATCATCTGTTCTTCAAAGGAAGCGCGAGCCTCGTTCTCCTGGAGTGAGTTTCCGGAAAAGTTTTCATTTTCGAATATTTTATACACTAACGTCCCTACAGGAACGTCGATAAACATGTCATTCCCTCCTCGGCCGTGCATACACTTTCCTTTCCCATTTTGTCCATCTTCCGCTTTGTACACGCTTTTGGGGAGGGTCAATGCGTCCATATTTGAGTTCACTCGAATATACACACTACCCCCTTTGCCTCCATTTCCACCCATGGGCATCATTTTTCCTGGTTTTATCACTACAAAATGAGTACCAACTCGAAAACACACTCAGAAACGAAGACACGCCCCTTCCTCCCGATCCTCCGATCGCCCGAAGAGTAATCGTGTCGAAAAACATCTGCTTCTTTGTAAATACTTTCGTAGAATACTTCCTCACCAAACCAAGCATTTCGACTGAAAAACGAAAGTATTCTTGTATTTCAATAATACTTTTCATGAGATTATTCTCGTTGTTTTCAAAGGAAAAACTAGATATAGACACATTTGAGGGATGGGATAAGCGTATGCAACAGATTTTAGATGTCATAGTCATTTTGCCGTTTTATGTGTAGAAAATTGAGTACGCTGCAAAAAGAAGAGATAGATTGCACTCGCGGATGCGAATTCAATCGTTTTTGCAATGGCTGCCGTTGGTGTTAATCATTGGAGAATTGTTCGTTGTTTATAAATGGGATATGGAGATTGATATAACAGTTCAATCGTTTTTCGCGGCGAATGCTTGCATTTTCGTATTTTTTAATGCTTTGTATATATTGTAGTTGTTGATACGGATTCTACTCTATGTTGAAAGGATTCAATTGACAACTATTCAAAAGAAGGGTGCTGAGCTAGTAGCCGAAAAATCCGAACATATTAACCATCTTTCCGTACTCTGCTGTGGATTGCCATTATCAGTAGAAAGTGAGAGCGCGCATCACGGAGATTACCCAGCTCCTTGTGAAATACGGCATTGATTCCGCGTATTTCAACACTTCGCAGCTTGAAGACATGAACAACACAATTTCCAAGCTGCTCGAAGTGATTCAAAAGTTGATTGAGCTTCCTCTCTGCGCTGATTGTCGCTGCTACACACACGACGAAGTGCGTTTTCTCATTTCTTTTCGAATCGTAGCGTCTTGAGATCTTGAAGCTGCTTCCCAAGCCGTTGCGGAAACAGTTCGAGAATGTGGAGCCGCGTAAAATGGAGGAAATGTCCAAGCCTCTGGACGAGAAGCGTACTGCTTGGTGGAGAGAGTGACGTGTAGTGATGTCCCTGCTGGACAAACAGGAAATAAAGCCGAAGATCGTGAACGTGATGCTGCTGGACAATGAGGAACAGAGCAAGGCGAATGAAGACCTTATTATCGAAGAGATCAATGATAATGAGGAGGAGGAAGAAGAAGAAGAGGAGAAGGAAGAGGTTGAAGGAGATACAGAAGAAAAGATTGAAGAAGTGAAAGAAGAAAAAGAAGAATCAGAAGAAGAAGAAGAAAAGGAACTCTTGTCAGAAGGATTGCGTAAACGGAAGAAATCTGCACAATTCCCTGTTTTCTCACAAACACGAAACAAATGATCGCTATCACTATCTAATTCGAAAGTAAGCATTCCCTTCTTTCGTTTTGGCTCTGGAGCTTTGGCGGGGGTCACACGTTTCTTCCCTGTATCCTTTTTGGATGAAGCAGCTTGCGTTGTCTTTGACGGAACTGCGGTTTGGTTCGCGACAAGCTTCTTGGACAACTCATGAACGAGTGCATTTGTCTTGTTGGACATAATACGACTCTTCTTGATTTCCTCTGCTCTACAGATTATCATCACACTACAATTCTCACTTCGTCGTTTGTGATTCCTCTCTTGATTCCTCTTTCTTTTCCTCCTCTTTCTATTACGTATCAAGACGCAAATAATAAAATATCTACATCCTTCAGATCCGAAAAGGTTTGCTCGTCGATTTCGTCATAGCCGCTGTCTCTCTCCTTACGCAGCTGCTTACTAAATACAGAGTTTTCTCCAAGCATATCCTTATATCCTTGGAGAAACTTGGGGATTTCCAGACTGCACTCGAGTTCCGGTCCTCTCCTTCCTCTCGGCTGTTTATTCGGTGGCATATCTCAACAAACAACCCAAAAGCAAACAACTTAGAGACGAATCTGGTAATCTCCGGACCGCGTCATATATCGGACCCACTTGACGGTCTGGTAGGAGCTCTTCTCATACACCTTCAAGAATCGGACATGGAGTCCGGAGGCAGTGAAGGAGGGCACGGCAAAGATGATATTGATGGGGGGCTTGGACCAGACCTTCTCCGTGGTCATCTTCAGCATCTTCACCTCCGCGGCGAACGTGACCTCCTGGCCTCCGGTGAGCTTTCGCAGCGTCCAGTCGATGGTCTGGTCCTTGGCGTTGTAGGCGGCGGTGCCGAAGGCGGCCTTGGGCATCACATTGGCGGTGTTTGGCGGGACGGGGAGCTTGATATCCACGTTCTGCGCCGAGACCTGCTTGCTGAAGTTGGCGATCACCTTCACGTTGATCTTCAGCGTGGTCCCGCTGATCTCCTCGTACACCGGCAGGATGCGGAACGGCAGGTTGATGTTCTCCGTCACGCGGTACTTCATCAGCTCGAACTCTCCGTCGGGCGGAATGAACGTGATCGTGCGGTCCTGGTCGAACCGGCCCAGCCGCACGCACCGGTGGAACGAGCAGTCGTCGATCTCCACGCCCGCGCCCTTCCCGCGCCGCTGCCCCTTCGCCTTCTTCTCGTTCGAGATCAGCAGCTTGTCGTTCAGGCCGAAGCGGCACTCGGGCATGCCCGTCAGGTACGCCTTCATCACGATCTTGCCCACCACTTCGCTGTGCAGCACCGCGCCCGTCTGCGAGATCAGCAGGTTCACGCTCTCCAGCGTGTCGATGAAGATCTCGTTCTTGCGGTACGTGATGCCCTCGCGACGCCTACCCTCAACGCCATCCCCCTTCTCTACCAATCGATCGCTCCCGTCACCTGCGAGGTAATGCTGCTCGCGTCCTCCTCCACAGCGTCGTTCGCCTTCCCCAGACGAATCAGCTGCTTCATCAGGTCGATCGCGCAGTTCTGCGGGTATCCGTAGTCCAGCACTTCTGCATGTTACGCAAAGAGGGAAGATCCACCATCGAAGATTTCGTACACCACAGAGAACTTCTCACGAAGGTCGTCCTGCATGTTAGATCCGCGCTTCTGCATCGCCTACAGCCTTGTAATCCACGCCGAAGTAGCTCTTGAACATCTTCACGAGATGGAAAAGGAAGTGGAAAATCATGCCTGCCAGTCATCCCGATCCACCGCGTCCTTACCGGGAGAAGCGTTCTTCTTCGTTACAGCGACAATGTAGTGGTCACTGTTGCGGACATAGATGAAGGTCGTTCCGTCAATGTACGTAATAGGAGGATTGCTTCCAGTATCCTTCTTTGCAATAACGTTTGTTCGGAAAGCATCGGCGCTCTCTTTTGTCACGTCACTTCTATCCACTCAAAGAAGGATACTGCAAAATACCGATAATAACGAGACACGATGTTCTTTCCCTTTGCATCAATCAACAACAACGCGCTGATCATCTTATATCTATGTCTATTTAGGATAAGATTAAATGATCAAAAGATTGCAAACAAATCACACGATCTACCTTTTTTCAAGCAATAATGCTTGTATCAATGAAACCCAGGGGGTCCAAATGAATAAAGATTGTCGTGGGAAATGAGATGGATGATTTTGCACCCCCACCCATTTAGCGAAAATCAGGATTTTCTCAATAAACGTTGTTAAGGAATAGATATGCTATATGAATTATGAATAGAGTTGTATAGTAGCGGAGATTGATAGAATATTAATTGATTGTGAGAGAAGGTCATCATTATGGAATTGTATATGTATCGAATGAAAGGGATGAGTGTAATAAAGATATAGGATACAATAGAATCAAAAGTCGAAATTGAGTCGTTTTTTTTGTCAACCCTATTTTTCTCAATATCGAGGGAATGGAAGCATCTCAAACGCTGGAACTGGAGTGATCGATTCGAATTGAGATTATTCCGCTGGGGAACACGCATGATAACGAAACAGCGGCAGTTCAACATTGCCTTTCTCTAACTGAGTAATAAACATGAATATTTATGATATACAGAGCTGTGAAATTGTAGAGTAGTCTAGAATTTGAGATTTACTCAACTGGTTACAAATGGAGAAAAATGAGTCGAAATGAATGTACTGCACAAAGTAATAAGATGAATGAATACGAAATTGATCATCTACCTTTTCGGAGGACTAACAAAAGGAAATCGACTTGAGATGAGATTTTGATTCATTTTTTGTAATCCACAAAAAGAGATTGTTTTCCTTTACCAAGTTCCTCGTCTGTATATAGTTCAACAATCAAACATCGTAATTCTTCCTTATAGTTGTATTATTGAAATAAACTCTTTGGTTATGTTATAAGTGCAGAATTGCCTGCTATTGTTTTTCTATTTTTGTGTCACAATCAATACGAAATAACCTGTCGTGTTAAACAAACCAAAGAGCAAAGTTCTGTAATATTGACCATTTGTATGTAAGCAACCATCAAATTCATAAATGCTAATAAGCTTGATTATTGTTTACAACAGATCGGTCCATTTCGAAGAAACATCTAGTAATGACAAAACCAAGCTAGAACTACTCGAAATTGATTTCTTTTTAACAAATTGAAATGAATAAGGTAGTTTGACATTTTGAAGATTTGGAATATCTAAATACTATCAATATTCAATATTCAGAAATACTTGCCAATGTCACCCAACGAGGATACTTGAAACTATATTGTACAGAAGTTATTGATGTTAGATTTGGAAGATCTACAAAGTAAATCATAACCAATCAGTTTATTATTACTTCGAAGTGTCAATGTATTTAAATAATCATTTCTTCCAAAAAGTGCACCATAACCGAGTTGAATGGATTGTAATGATGGAAGATCTACATCAATCATTTCATTCTTATTCATTCAATACTTTCCATTATTGTTGTTAAGGATCTATAGAATGCACGATCACCTAATGTAATGGATTGTAGATTTGGAAGATCTATGCATCATTCAAACATTCAATATCATATCAATACCTCGAACCACAAATGAACTACAATAGAAATTGTATGAATCACTCCAAGTTATGCCAATTTGAATGGATTGTAATTGTGGAAGATTCTTCAATTCAAAGTCGCCAGCAAAATCACTGAAACTCCATTCACCAATTTGAATCGATTCCAATGATTCACAATTCAATATGTGGAATGATTTCGATTCATCATTTCCCCAACTATACCTTTTCTGAGTAAATGAATTGTTTCCGATTTTGATAGTTTTCAATCGATTCAATCCATCAATTTTGAATGTTTTCACTGAGCCAAAACAATCATTGTTAATGTTTATTCTTTTCAGAAACAGGTTATTGGATAATGCCAATACTGGGATATGATTGTAGTGAAACGATTCAATTTCCAGCGACGTTTGAAAAAAGCCAATATATATTGAAGAATAGCAAAAAATCACATTGATAACCATTATTATGATATTAATTATTAACAAAAATGGTAAAGAACGATATATAACATAAAAGGTGAAATGAATCATTGATTTTATAGATATGTCATATGCATTAAACATGAGAGTTATACTTCTTACTAATCTAAGACATGTATAGAAATCAATATTTCTTAAATAGAAGCGACAGAAATCCCTTCGGTTTTGGCTTAACTCATAAATAACCGTCAATAAAATAAGCACACACATTGGAATAAATAAGATCCTCAACACCTTTAATAGTATTATGGCAATGAATATAATACTGAGTAATACCCACAACAAGTGGATACTATAATATCCTTCGGTCCATTTACTCTTTCCTGTTGGTTGCCCATTCATATATACAATTCCTAATCCGTGCCGTTTTCCATTTTTATATTCTCCCTTAAAACTCCTCGTTATTCCATCTGAATTAAATTCTTCACCGCAGCCATTTCTTGGATAATTATGAATAAAGGAATCTAAATACTCTCCCTGGTATACTTTTTGCTTGTTCTTGAATTCAATCATTTTGTCATTACTAAACTGTTTCCAAATATTGACTTCCTTGTTTTCTTTCCAAATACTTATTCGGGCTATTTTTCCATAATGATAAATATAACTAATCCCTTCATAATTTCCAAAATCGTCAATTTGACATATCCGAATCAAATTGCCACTTTCATCATATTCTTTCCAATATCCTCCTCCCATTTCTGATAATGGCTCTCTATTTAATTTAACACCTTTCGAATAATAACCATCCGATATCAAATTATCGTATTCATCATATTCCTTTCCTCTTCCTTCTTGATATCCATTCACAAAATAGCCTTCAAACCAGGTTTTACGATAATCATTATACAATTTGTAGTATCCATTATAGGCTATTTCAGATCCATTATGCCATATACAGACTCGATCCAAATTGTGATCTTCATCATAACAATAACAAAGTCCTGCATTATTTCCTAAAACATCTTTTTGACAAACTCGAATCAATTGACCATTGTCATCGTATTGTTTCCAGTATCCCCTTCCCATTTCTCTTGACGGTTCCATATTTAATCTTACACCTTTCGAGTAATATCCACAAAATACTAATTTTCCATTTTCATCATATTCCTTCCCTATTCCTTCTCGATATCCATTCACCATAAACCCTTCAAAAAACAAAAGCCCATCATCATCATATAATATGCAGGGTCCGCAAGCAATTCCATCCATAAAATATAGGGCAGCTATACGTACATTACAATCAGAGAAAATAGCAGCTATTCCATTCATTTTGGAGTTCCTTATAGTCGTTGCAATACTGTAACCCTCATGAGGCTTCGCCACTTTAATCGCAACCAAATCTGCATTGGCTAACTCACACTTAACAGGAAACTGCTCAGAGACATTATATTTCCAGCAATACCCTCTTTCCGTAATTTCCTTTTTGTCAACAATTGTCGAACTGAACTCGATACTTGACGCTGCATCATTTTTCGTAAACAGAGAATCCATTCTATTTGAAAAAAACAATTTTCAATTGTAATATGGTTTTGTATTTATGGTAAAATGATATTTTGTAATATGTCAAAATGTAATTCCGAGGTATTACTTGTGTTTACGTTATTCTGAATAAGTTAATTGTAATTTATGCATACTACGGGATAATATAATCGATAATATGCTCCGAGTTCAATCGAGATCAACATTTCACGGAACTCGTTGTTTGTTCGAATGTAGCAATCTATCTTGAGCCACCATTTTGAAAATAAACTGTGATAATTCAAGTTGAGATTTTGCCGATTCTTTATTGAAATGCCTTGTAATTTACATTATTATAATTAGGAACTCAATTGTATTTCAGAAATTGGAACAGCCTACAGCTCACCAACACTATCAAAAATACTATGGAGTGCTACTGAATACTTAATATTACAAGAAAAATGTATCAACCCATTCAATATCTGTTCCTAGTATTTGTCAATCACAACTCTCACTCTATGCATATCGATTCCGTATGCAGTGATCATTATAAAGCAACCCTATTTAAAATGGCTTTAATATTGAGCTTATTCATAATCTATTTTTGGAATGGTATTCTTCGCGTTCTACAATTCTAATCTTGTAGGCAAACCAGGCTACAAAGAAGAGAGAAAAGGAAAACGCAGGAATCGTTCGCTATGTGCAAATCTTTCTCATCGCTATTAACGTACAAATTTTTATTTGCTCTCACTTCAGCTGTGGTTCTTCATCTATAACATAGTGTTTTTAAGGGGTAAATATTTGTCCTTTGGAACTCTCTTTCTTTATGCTATTCATGTGTCGGTACAGGGAATTTGTTACTACATGATCATGGAAAATTGCAAGACAATGGTTTTCACTGAAGCAATTGAAGGGTTGTTTTTTCACTCCTATTTCTACTATGCAGATACTTCGGGGATATGTTCATTATATCATGCGTTATCTCCTTCTTCATAGCCTACTCCAGAAAGTGGATGTGGGTTTACATATTTGTATATTTACGGACGGTCTTTGAATTAGATTCCCATCTACTTCGGCTACTTAGGAATTCGTTTGCTGCTCAACTGGGTGTTTACTCCTGACGAATCTCCGGAAGTTTGTGATTTCAGACGGTCTAAATATGTAGAAACTAGAGGAGATGAAGAGCAACCGTCAGAAGAAGAGAGAGGCTAAGATGGCAAAACAGAAGGCAAATTGAGTTGTTTGTTAGTGAGAGTTTTGATTGTTGATTAGAGCACGTTTGCCCGAGTGGTCTAAGGGGGTGGATTCAAGTCCCACTGTACGGAGTACTCGTGGGTTCAAATCCCACAGCGTGCATTTTTCTTTTTCTTTCTTACTATTTTGGTTTTGGTTTTCCTCTCAAACAAACACGCCCATCAACTTTGATTCCATATTTTTTCCACTAACGAGCGGTTCGCTTGCTACAACTCATCCTTCTTCTACAAAAACTACATTGCAATGAGTGCGAAGAATGTCCTGAATGACCAACGATAAAGAAACGTGCTTTAGGTATTGCGAAGATGAACTCCTCAAAAACTTGCATATCGAAGATAAGTATTCCATTCGAGCTCCCGATTCCCTGGTCATCACCTCGTCCAGGCAGTTTTTCACTTCTTGCAGAGAGAGTGGCTCAGACTCTTCTTGGAGCGAGACTGGACTGGATTCTTCTTGTTTCGACGGAAGAACACGGCGCAATTCAGTCATGTCGGATAGGACTAAATAAGTCATATTGGCACGGATGCGATCGGAAATAAAGAAGCACTCCGTGCTATTCGAATCCTGATATACTACGGGAGAATCTCCATATTCGGGAAGTTCGTTTTGGTAGGGAGCCGGAAGTGCTATGTTAAAGTATGCACAGTATTTGGGTAATAGGCGGGTGTCACAAGAACCTTTGACGTACAACACACCACGTACAATGTTTTTCTGTTGTGTTACATCATTCATGAGGAATACAAGGTAATCTGAATCATATAATGTGGAAGGTTCCTCTTCGAAGACAGAGGGTTTGAGCTCGACAACATAGTCGGGCAACTCTTCATGTGGGGCTATATGCACCTTTACTTTGACTTCGAAAAAACGCTCGCAGAGAATACGGGTCTTTTTTCTTGGAATCGTTATCTGAAGGAGTTTCGGGAGAAGCAGATGCCAAACACTTTGACTCGGTACTACATCAATAATTCGCAAAAAACTTCAAACTACTTTACACATTCACCAAAAGATCTTCTCACAAGTTGATAGAATCCTCCCCGTGGTACTCGCCCTTCACCTTAGCCAACATAGGTCGAATCATACTTGCAACAAACATAAAAATTATGATTACACGATTACAGACTCAGGCTTGGAAACTGGCGTGTAAACATTGATTAAACTCTCCGCAACATCATCATAAAACATACTACACAAAAACGAAGCGTTCTTTCCCTTTGATCGAGTGTCCATTATTCTCTTTGTTGTCGAAAAGCACGGATAAAACACCAGAGAAACCAAAATAGAGGCCAGCGTTCCAAAAACAATGCCACCAATCACATCTTCCGGACGATGTCGATAATCAAACTACACATCACGGAGATTTTCAGTCCGCACGATGCGACTTCCGAAAATGAAACTGCACCAAACAACAAACGGCAGGAGAATGACCACTTTCAGAATCCGAGTGGAATACTGTTTCCATGCGAAATGACTGTCCACAAACCGGAAAAATAAAAGAGTGAGCGTCACGAATGCGTTGGCTGCAGTCGCAGAGTGACCCGAAGGAAAGGACCGAAAGGCGTTGAAAATGTCATGTTGCTACAGAGTAATTGTAGAATAGAGAAACACACTGTCCCATGGCACTTTGTTACATTTCCCAATACACCAAAGGTACCGAAAGTGCGAACTATCTCTCCGGAAGAGAGCACCGTCTCGACCTTTTCGTACTGGCATAACTCAAAGAAGCAAGGACGAGGTCTGCCGATGAAGTTCTTCAACGTGACGATAAAAATCTCGCTGACTGCATAGGAACGGGAGGCAAGATAGAGGATATCATGAACCCACTAAAATCAAGACGAAAGAACTCACGTACGACGGAAGCATCTTTCGGACGACACACTATGACAAACAAGCATAAAAGAATGGTGGGAACAACGTAACAATAAATAATCACGTATTTGTATCTATGCCATCAGTTCAATATGACTATGCTCCATACGGCACTGTATCGTGAACAGAGTACGATAAAGCCAAATCCCCTTCAAAAAACTCGGTATACTTTGGAGGAATGTTTTCGATCCAATAGGTTGATAATATGAGTATTAGGGTCAAAATCCACCCCGCAACCAACTGTCTGGAGATTTGGAGATTCATATAAACAAACAATGGGGAACACGTACGATTTTGCTAGGAATAACATCGGAATAGTACATTACAATAAAGAAGACTTCCATGTAGAGTATTACAATTGGTGAGAAACATCCATCATGTTGGAAGTTTTCAAGATTCTCCTTTTTCGATTAGAGCTAGGATTTGTTCAGCACGCAACTATGGTGTTTTCAACTATGATATCTTTTTATGTGTAAGAAGAAAACTGAATAATGTTTTCTATCTCATTTAGTTTTAAATTGCAGTGTGTTTCGATTATTTGCATTCAAATATTAAAATACTTGTGAATATAGGCTTGATGACAAGAACAATCTTATGATCGTCTTTTCAGTGTGATATTTCAATTTCATATATAATAGCGAACGTTCCACCATAATTATAATTCAAATAGCAAGTTTCCCTGATTCGTGGAATTCATGTTTTTCGAGAATAATTCAAATAGCGCATATATAAGGTAATGATTTCTATGTAAAATTATCGGTCCCATGCTATATTATAGCACAGTAGAAAAGGAAATCCAGAAGGAGAAACTCGAATTGTTCCATGATTATGATGCTAATTACTGTGGTGACTTTTGCAAAAATGAGTAACCCTAAAATACCAATATTGAGAGAATATTGATTGTTATCACTATATCTGAAGATAAACAGGAAAGAGAATGTCAAATAGGCAGAGTGGAAAAAAACGAGCACATCGTGAAATGTCTTGAGTTGATATACCAGAAAATCAAACAGTCACAAAGACAAAAAAAGAAATAATCTCAAATGAATGAATGAACACGAGAAAATTGAAAAATGAAAAAATGTCCCAATTGATTCCTATTGGCTGTAAGAAATTAGTTACCATTATTGATCAGCATTTGCATTTATATTTCCGACGGAAAAATTTTAACTATCGTGAAGGAGCAAATTAATGTCATTGATTAAGTGCGCCTATTGCGGGCGTGCATATCCATTTTATGCATTCTACGATAGTGGAACCTCTCAATACTATCCCGCTTGTTACCAGTGCAGATCCTCTGCTTTTGCTAGTAGAATAGCGCGATTTCTCTGAAACATAGAACAAGAATCGGTGACATCGGTATCTATGTCAAGCAGCAGTAATAAAAGGCAAAACGTTGGAGACAGTGTACCATCGACACGCAAGAAATTGGCAACTTCTCTTAGTTCAGATTCTGTTGTTACTCCTAAGGGAATTGGCTATCAACCGAATTCAGAGTATCCATCTGTGGTCCCACGATCTGTATGGATCGTTTCAAATGCCAAATCGTCAAAGAAACAAAAAGTGGAATATTTTGCAGCTACCCTTTTGTATCATCGGAGTTATATTCCTATTCAGAGCCATCCAGGATCAGGAAACTCTGCTCGTGTATAACGCTCTCTTTATTAAAACAAACCACCACGACTAAAATGGAGTTCTAATCATCTCTTTCACTTTCCTCGTCTTCCTCCTCCTCGTCCTCCTCCTCCTCGACATCCTCAATCTCCTCTTCCTCCTCCTCCTCTTCCTCCTCCTCCAGCGACTTGACGAACTCCAACGCTTTCTGAGCCGCTTTGCGCGTCGAGCGAACGCCCGGCTTCTCATCGATAATGAATTCGCGCGCCTTCTCCTCCTTCTTCATCAGGGTCTCCTCTCTCGCCAATCGCGTCTCCTCCTCGTTCGGATATTCCCCCGCCCAGCTGCGATTCAGCTCGTGCAGGCGGCGGATCAGCTCCTTCTCGCGCTCTCTCATGTCCTCGATCTTTCCTAAATTGCGGAAACAACGCGGACTGCCATTTAGGGAACTCCAAAAATACACACCCCAGTTTCAGAGCGGTCGTGTAGGCGCGCAGCGCTTTCATTCCCGCTGATTCGTTCGCAACAATTTCGCGGCGACTTGGTCTCTTCACAACTTCGACCTTTCTTCGCTTTATGCGAGAATACTCCTCCTCTTCCTCCTCCTCTTCGCTGTCGTGTGTGTCTGCGCGTCTTCCGGACTTGCGTGGCTTCTACTATTAAGGGAACGGCAAAACACCACAGGAGAGTCTTCATCAGAAAACCAGTCCTCTTCCTCCTCTTCCTCCTCTTCGATGTTGTAGTCCTCCTCGTCGTCTTCTTCCTCAGCCTCTTCCTCCTCCTCCTCTACCTTCTACACATGAACGAAAACAAGAAGAGTGCTACGGGGTTCTTCTTCGAGCGAACATTAGTTCTCTCCTTTTCTCCTTCAGGCTTCACCAAAGTAGACTTGGCAACAGAAGCAACTTTAGCCTGTGTCTCTTTTGGTTCCTCAGCACTAAATATTATTCGCCACTATAGAGCGATATACGGAGGATTCGCTGGGTTCGCCTCAGCGACAGGATTCGAAACCGCAGGATTATCGACAGTTGGAACTTCCATTCTCACAGGCTATTGACCCTAACTGTAAGCAACCAATTATGAAGAGGAAGTACTTCTTTTGATGTATATGAGAGACTTAGATTCAAATAGAGAAATTGATGAGAACCGCGGGAATTGTGATATGAGGTAGGATTGATTGGTTCTCCTTTTAATATCCCTCTTTTGCTCCATTGGGGAAGCATAGTCAAATTTCTCACTTTTGCTCTTGACAGGGAGTGAGGGGATGAGCATCGAAGATGCGTGCTATCGCGGAATCTCGCTATATCGCTGGCGTCTAAAAGCAGGTTTGTGGAGAAAACACGTCATTTTGTCAAAACTTCAAAAACCATTGACTCCAACTTCTGGATTAGTTGATTCCATGTGGAAGAAGGATCGTCCTTGGTTATGCTTTTCAATATTGCGACTATTTCCTGAACTCCAAAAACATCACACTTCATCCTCTCTTGCGCCAACTTCTACATTACAATAATAACAATATATTCAGCACACATACGCAGATTCCCTCCATCGCTTCCACGTTCAGCTCATACGCATCGACATACTTCTTCACCGCGAAGTACCTCTCTTTATCCATCATCGGAGCCATGAGGTTCTCTACGAACCCCACAAACACTCTCTTCTCCTCCTCCCCTTCCGCAAACCTTCGGAACAGTCCCTCGAACTTCGCGGGGATTTCGCTCCCTTTCTCCAAATACGATCGAAGCATTTCCTCCTGCAGCCCGCGAGGCAGCATCCGAAACACCTCCAGATCCAAGCTGGCCAGCGGAGGCAGATCGATCATGGGAGTTTCAGGGAGCGGGTGCGATCGATGTTCGTTTAGAAGCCGCGTGATCGCGCTTTCCTCCTTCCTCGCAGTCGCCTTCTTTTTTCGATGCGGCGATCCAGCAGAGCGGTTTTGCGCGTTGAAATAATCGCGGATCGGCGTGGCAGACGCCTCGGAAGACAAGCTCCGCAAGGTCAACCCAAAGCCCCGAACGTCTTCCGGCGCGACGCGCAGCGATTCCCAGAGCGAGGTCGCGTGCTCCAGCAGTTTCTCCGAGGGGATGAGCGAGCTGGAATAGGTCGAGCTAGCGAGAATGGAGAAAGGAAAAGGGGAACCTCAGAATATCGACGGGTCCGTGACCCAAATGCTTGACCGTCGTGGAGCCGGAGATCTTCTTATAGAGCTTCAGAACGAGCTTGCTGCCCTGGACCTTGCGCGCGGCCGCTTTGTCGGCGAGGAGAGAACACAGCGAGCGGAGATAGCGGAGAACGTCGTTTCGGTTGGAGCAGCGAACGCCGTAGGACAGCTGAATGCTCACACTTTTGAGTTCGGAGACCACGGAGAGCAGGCGAGAATCGACTCCATTGGCGAACTGGATGAGAGTGCTCGCTGTTTTGGGACCGACGGTGCGAGTCAGCAGCTCCTTCTGATCAGAAAAGTGATTGGAAAGGAACTCGATCGCAGACTCGCAACTCTTGACAGGTTCGAATTCCGATATCGGAAAGCTGCGATTTCAAAACATGGCCGACTCCCGGGAGAATCTCCACACCGCTCTCATCGAGTCGATTCTTGGATTCGTTCATCGGAATATACACGATCCCGTTGGGTTTGGCTCTAGTTCAAAGCCTCGCATGAACACTACAACTTCGTGGCAATTCGACTCATTAAGAGATTGTGGCCAGCGCCAATCGAGCAGGAACAGCCAGTTTGCGTTTCGATTTGCTTTCTACAGTGCCAAACAAACAACAAAAACGACTTGATCCACTCCAGCTTGCTCATAAACGATCCCTCGCCCAGAAAAACGGAGAGGTCGCAGTACAGCTCGTCGCAGCTCCCAATTTCGATCAAGGGCGTTACTTCCAACACGATCGAAACCACCTTCCGCGAGATCTTTTCTTTCACCCGCAATCTCGATCCCTACTTCGCGAATCCGATCCGATTCATAAGGAAGAATCACCAAATCGGGGCAGAGTTCTTTGGCTCGACCCATCCACACTCCTTTAGTAACTCCACGCGAACGAGCCACATAATTGCACGAACTCACTTCGCTATGGGGACTGACGATTAGGCACGACATGCAGAGCTACCTATCACTGCTAGCGACCGCACAGGGACGGTCGCGAAGTTCGGGACGCGTTAAGAGAGCGACTTGAACGAAATAGCAGTCCATGTCGATGTGAGCATAGAGACAATTCGCTCCTGGAGAATCTATTTAGAAGGAATAGGTGATAATTAACGAGGAGGAGGTTGATTTGCTTCTAAATAGTGGAAGGCAACCAAATCTTGCAAGTCATGTTTGATTTGACCCATCAAGTGGAATCGGCTTTTTGAAAAGACATGTTGGGGTGTGTAGGATTCGTTTGGGAGCGATTTTACTTGAAAGGAATCTATGCAATCGATTCCATGTTGAGACGTGCATACTTTGGATTGTATTCTTTGCGCTAAATAAACTAAATGATGATTCGTTTAATCTCTTCCCCGAAGAGACACTTTCGGTTATCCATTCCGGTTTTACAATGTATAGGTTTTTCAGCGACTGGCTACGTATCAAAATTTGGGTGCAAGGTATACAGAGACTTCTTCTTTGCAAGAGATACGTTTTCGGCAATGTAATGGGTGATCTTTGCTCCGTACATAGCAGGTACAAAGCTCCCTCCATGGTTACATATCATTTGACGCAGCACCAGATATGAGGTTTCTGTACTTCCATCAATATATGCGCAAACGCCTTCAAAGATGGAGGATTTTTTCCTAGGATTTACAGTTCTCCAAAATGACACACTCCCCTTCAAAGCTTGTTTGCTCGACGATTCTTTTGTTTTTATGAGCGAAATAGTCCCCTCGTGTCCACATTTGCTATTCACAACAATCCATTATTACAACAAACAAAACTATTTAAAAGGATTTTGATTCAGTCCTCCAGACCGTCTCTTCGGAATTTCATAAGAAGTCTCATCACAGAGGGTATTTCCGTTCAAAAACACTCTCTTTCCCTCACTCACTCCCATCACTTCAAAAACCCGCCCATTTTTAACCACTTTCTTCACACAGTTTTGGCAGGTAATCATATAAAACACATCCTTCCCTTCCAGCAACACAATCCCTTCAATCCCCACATCCTGCGGCATCGATGATCGAACAACTAAATTGATTAAATGAGCATCAAAAGAAAACCTCTCAAAATCGAGCCTTCTTTTGGAATTGACAGAAGCACAGAATAGCCGCTGCTACGTGAATAGATCAGAAAAAGTACTCATACGATTTGGCTTCCGAAAGAAGCATCTTAGAATAAGAAAGCCACTGCTCGTGCATGAAAAGATAATCGTTATATCTCACATTAGAAGAGTGGAATTCATGTACTTTATATCTGGAGGAAAACTAATGGAACGCAGTTTGTTTCTCTCCCTGCAGTTTAAATATTCACAGCGGGTCGTAGAAAACCGAGGTTTCTTCTTACGCGCAGAGCTTGCGCGCCTTTCCTTCGTATTTCGCACTGAAAAAGCCATTTTTCCATATTCTGTTAGCGTGGAATTTGTCTTAATCTGAGAGCTATCGTAAAAACATACGAATTTCTGATTGGCTCCATACAGATTGATAATCGCAGAAACCATATCCGTTCCACTCACATTTGGCTAAATTCTATTAGGAAAGAAAGCAATACTGCTTGCTTATAGACGTCTCGTTGGAGTGACAAGGGAATCGCTCGTAGCTTACATTCCTCATTAAAGGACACGACCCTTCCACGATAGTTTACGCTATTTAACAAAGAGGGTTTGGAGATAGGAGAGGGAGACTTGGATTGTTGGATGAGCTCCTTACTTGGTTGTTTGACAGTAATAGACTCCATGCTTTTTTCATTTTCTTTCATATGTATTGACTTTGGAAGAAGAGGTCCTTGTGGCATATCTGATTGCTTCTTCTTTTTTTCTATGGTTTGGACTATATAAAATAAATGTTTCCCATTTGATTCGTACCTGCCTTTCCAAATTGGCGATCGAGCTTAGCTAGAACATCTTTTGTTTTCTTTTTGGTCTTTATTCGTTTGCTCTTGTCCATTTCCGATATATGAAGAAGGGTAGAAGAAACGAATGAGTGAATGAGAAGGAAAATAAGTGGTTTTATTTGACTATTAAATAATAAAAATAATAGAGGACAGTAATGAATTCCGAAAAGTGATGCTCGAGAAAACAAATAGTGTGCTGATAAACACTGATCGTGTGATGAATCCACCAAATCTTTTTAAATTACTACTTAGAGATTTCGATCTGATAGGCAAGAATGTAAGTGTTTCTAATGACTGTCAGTATTTTGAATAGAGTAATGTAAACTGTGTGGTGATTGGCTAGTATTGTTGACAATTGACGAAAGAAATATGATGGGGTTTTGCATAGTGTTGATAGCATCAAGAACAACTAGATATCATGTGTTCTTTATATCTTTGAATGCATTATTATGAATGTATGATGATAGGAATATAGATAATATTATCTATGTTGAAGTTTACTCATAATGAGAGTATGAATCAAATACTATGTTCGTTAACAATTTGAAACATAAAATAGTAACTTGGAGTGAATAGTATTATTCAATAGATCCGACCAAGATATGGTAATTCAAATTCATCCATAATAAAATGGATATTCCAGATGACCCAAGTAATCAAAGTAAGGTATAACAATTCGATAAAAAGAGTAATACTACTACTACTACTACTACTGTTATTACTATTTTCCCTATAGTCTCTAATTGTATGATACAGAATAAAAATAGAGTTGTCGACTTGACTATATTACATCATAATTTGCTTTTGTTGAGATGATTTGTTCATCTACTTGATTATCACTACATAAATTGTCCTAAATTATGAATCACTGGGATATCACCAAGGATATATAACCATTCAGTGTAATACTACCAGATATAGGAATCATTGTATCAAGAAATGAATATGTGAATGTGAATATACCATCACACTACTTGTTTTATATCCTGTATCGTCTCCAATAATTCCTATGAGAGTACCAATGATTAGAAACAAATGAATTATTCAATGATGTGATGTAGTGAATTGATTTTGTGTGATGTATCCAGTAGGTCTAGAACTTGTGATTGTTGTACCTGATAAATTACTAGTAGTAATGATATGTGTAGTTCAGCTATTACATTAAAAGGATAATAAATACTAATTCTGTTATTATATACTATTACTGGATTATCTATATTGATAGATCAATCAAAATTGATCATACAATACAATCATGTAAGGGATTCTAATGGATATTATCATCTTCATAAGAAAAGGATTTTAATGACTATAGTGCCTAAACAATATGTTTTTAATTTGAATGAACATGACAATTTGTGAAATCGCACACTTATCATTCTTTTGCGGATAATCATGTTCCAGTCTTATTGAAAACAAACACTAAGTTCTATAGCAGATAACTGTTGCAATTCTAGAAGCACTTACATTCATGGAAGAGTGTCGCAAACATCAAAAGATAACCACAGACAACCGCGATTATACACAAAACAATAATCGAGTAAAATATGATGTCCACAGTTTTCCAAACATCTTTCCAATTATTAAAAGATGTAATAAGAAATGTAATTAATAATAATAAACCTATATTAATTCCCATTATCCACATCATTATCTTACCCATAGTTTCCTTAAAACAATCATATGTACATTTACAATCCCTTTTATTATCTTCTTTTGACTCTATTGAAAGACTCCCAGTCTTAATTTTCTTTTTATAGATTGGAACATATTCAAAGTCTGACTCTTTTCTATATTTTCCACTGAATGTTTCTTCTCCGTTTTTAAACACTTTCATTTTATGACCATTGAATTCCTTTAGTAACTCTGTTTCTTTACCATGTTCCCATCTGCTTATCTTACTAATTTCGCCATCATAATACAAATAACATATTCCATGGTTCAAGCCATTATTATCTATTTGAAATAGTGAAACCATTTTGCCATTTTCATCTTTTTCATCCCAGTAGTTTGAACCATCCGATCTCAGCTTGATATTGGGTGCTCGACGACCATTTCTATAAAATCCTTCATAAATTGTACTTCCATCTTTACTATATTCCACTCCTGGACCATTTCGATAACCTTCATGCAAAAATCCAGAGAAATAGATAT
Source organism: Blastocystis hominis (assembly GCF_000151665.1). NCBI lineage: Eukaryota > Bigyra > Opalinata > Blastocystidae > Blastocystis > Blastocystis hominis. The sequence goes on from NW_013171815.1 coordinate 1,028,754, forward strand.
CTCCGGACCTATAATACATTCTACACATACCATTAGCAACACCTTCCCGATAAGTCAAACTTGCTACAAATCGATTATCATAATCATAAAGAAACGCCGTTCCATCCAATATTCCAATCTTTTGACTTGCTTTTAGGGTATAACCGTGATGAGGGCTACCGATTTGACAAATGGCCATATTCTCATTTATATCTAGATTAATAATTGGAAATTCGCTTGAAATGCAATTGTTCCATATATCAGTGCTTTCTTCATTGATATCAACAGTAACACTAATTATAGGTGTATTCTCCTCACTAATAGGATTTGGTTTTTTATATAATTCCATTATATATAATAATATCAAGTAAATAGTGCAAATATCCAAAAAGAAAACGAATCCATAGAAAATGACTCTAAATTCTTGAGAATAATTGGAATTCACAAAATTGTTCCTATTTCGTAGAATCCTATCTATTTTGCTACACTACAATAACTATTATCAATAATGTTCCATATTCCATATTCCATATTTATCCTCCACCTCCATTATCAAATAGTGTTTGAAACAAACCGAAGCAAATCAAAACAAATTGAACTTAAATCATTCTCATAGTTGCGTTTCCATCATCACAATATGTCCAGTGTCCTCCCCTTTCATATCGCAGAGCCGTACTCTATCCCTTCTACTCCAAGCTGTGAGGAACAATCTACACTCAATCTTCCCCATCGTTCCTACTCCCAAGTCCTTGAATACAATGCATTCCGTATGCGGGTCCGGGTCCAGAATAGTATCCGTCACACGCAGCTCCATTTCGCTTCTCGACAGATACGGCTTCGGACCCAACTCTAACAGAAACGCGAACCAACGAGCCAGTGTTGTGGGCGTGCGAGGCAGCTTCGTCGAACTCACCATTGTTTTCTGGAACCACGCCGCCAGATCTGCCCACAAGATCACTTCCCTCCCGCCAACTCCATCGTCTTTCCTACGAAAGCGTCCGGAGTCATGCAGTACTTCCGAATCGCCGTGGCCACGTCGCCCATCCACACAGGCTGCTTCAGAGCGCTTCTGCCATTGATATCGATCAGTCACGGATCGATGTGCAGCTGACTGCCGATCCTGCCAATAAGCTCTTCCCCGCGGTTCTACCAGGTCAACAGGCGGTCATCTTCGCTGAACATGTTTGCAGGACGAACGATGCAGGCGCTGGGCATGACTTCGTGGAGCACTTTGTCGCTTTTAGCCAACATGGAATGGAAAAGCCGAGCCCACCTTCGTACGAGCACACTCCGAACGATGTTTGAGGTTCTGTTGCAGAGCCGACACATGGAGAAAACGCGTTTTGCCCATCTCGTTGCAGATCTTCGCAAGGCACTCGGGGAAGTCGATGTTGACGTCTTGGAATCTGGGGAGAAAGAGAAATGCGAGTAGTTCTTTCAAAGATACAGATTCTTGGTCTTGTAGTACTTTCCAATCAGATTGATCATGATATCCGAGTTACCAATACAGTCACAGATTGATTTCTCGTTGAGAGGATGGAAAGAAATCGGATTCACTTTACCAACATCTCCAGACTGTTCAGAAGACGAACTTCATCACCTTCGTCATGGTACGGAATCATACAGGTCACTCCATGAGAAGCTGTGGCTCAAATCCAACCAACAAGCAAAACCCAATTCACAAAAGCAACCCTTCTACCCAAATTATCCGTAGGGCATCAGAGAAAGACTTTCAAAAAACACTTAGACATGCGGCTGTCCAGTCCCACAATTCCAAATTTGATTGTCGTCACAAAGCAAACCGAGAAATCAAAGCATTCTGAATTGAACCAACGAGTCAGGAACATTGTCCATCATGTGTTCTGCTTTGCCCTTGTTTTACCCAAACCTGTAAAAAGATATTTTACAAGATTAGAAACCATTATGTAATACTAAGGGGTGATAGTGAAAGACAGTTTGAAGGTAGAAATCATGATTCGGATTGCTCCAAATAGAATGAAATATGATCCAGGACCAGTAATTAATACTCCATGGTCATTTTCGAGTAATACGGTTGGAAACGATTCTGGTATATATCATCAAATAATACAGGAACAGTAGATAGCACTTGGTAATCGAGAGACAAACTATTATGCGAATGTGTGAACTTATAGGCTGTAGAAAAGGGACAGATTTTGAATATAACATCACAGATAAGACGTTCACAACAATAAGAATCACAGGAAGTCAGAGTGAAACCACGATATACCTAAAATGAAACATACAAAAGAGAGTAACGAATTTGAATGTGTAAGGTGGGGTAGTGTAGTGTAGTGTAGTGTAGTCTTATATTGAATTTAGAGTCCATGAAAGATAATCACATGAAAAGACTTATGGTCAAGTAACCTATGCGATTATCTTCGTATGCAGTCGTATTTATTCATATACACGATTCATCTACCCCCAAAATAGCATTTAGAACCGAGACACTAACAAATATCAACTTCAAAAGGTTTTCGCAAAAGGAATCAGCTATGGACTGAGCTAAAAACGTTAAAAATAGAAGTACCATTATCAGCATTTAATATTGTTCTTCATGAACAGAACGAATGATCTTCACTTGTTTTATACATCTTTTCAGACTCATGAGAATTGATTGCTTAAAATCTCTTTTCCTTTTGTGGAATGCTAATAATAATAATTATTATTATTATTACAATAGTGCGAGATAAATATATTCGACATTGTGGAGGTATGAATGAAGTCTTTGCTGGATAACGCGATATTACAGTTATATCATAAATGTAGAATATAAAATGACGTATTAGATAATAAAATGTACCTTTGATTTCTTAATGTTTCCAAACAGCAGCAATTTGTAAAAATATATTTACCTCTGAATTATTTCAACCCATAAAATGTTAAAAAAAGAAGGAGAAACACAATTGACTTCTAATCCTGAGCTATTTTAATTACAATATATATCCTACTACATTATGTCCCAATTTATAAGAATTTATGAAAAATGAAGATATTAACATAACATACGATCTTCTCTGTTTATTCATAAAATTCTTTATTTGTACCTAAAATTATGAATTCGAAGAGTAGAGACTATAAATATTGGATTAAAAATAGACGGACTACAGGAACTCAAGGGAAGCGAATATCTTCTGGATGGCTACATAACACTTGGTGAGCCAAAGGAAATATCGATTGGAGGTTCGATCTATAGCCTCCAGAATTTTCAAGGCGAACATGAGGATGAGTACACGTTGAAGAAGGATAACACAGTTTGCCTTTTTCAGAATGGAATACTGAAAATGGTTTATGAAACAGACAATAGTGGAGCTCAGACAGGTAGTTTTACCCAATTCACAAATGGTCGTGTATCCTTCGTGCAGTCGTTTGATGACATTCTGGATCAACACAGCTTCAATCGTATTGTTAATCATGTTCAAGGAGAACGGATGGAAATCTATTCTCAGGAGAGTGGAAAGCGACTTTATCATGGTGAGTTCAATGAAGATCGGGAACGAGAAGGTTGGGGAATTCAGTACGATGATAAGACGGGAGCTATATTGCTTGAGGGAATATGGAAGAAAAATAAACTGGTTGAAATAGTTCGGAAGATCGAAGGAACTATTATGACAGAATTTAAACGAAATGGAGGCAATATTATAGCCTCCAATCGAATCCCCATTTATGTGGGCGAATTCATATATGATGAATCGAAGGAGTCGTTTATACGGAATGGTCGAGGATATTACATTGATGAAGAAACTCGGATAGCTTATCGAGAAGTGGAGTGGAAAGATGGAGTGGAAGTGGGTGGAAGAGATCTGTATGATGGATGGTACACTTGCTCTGCTAAGCCTAAACCAAAACCCAAGTACGTTTGGAAACCTCAACCTGTTGCTAAACCTGTAACGATTCCAGCTGTCGAGCCAGTAACTGAACCTGCTGAAATTTCCACTTCGTTTGTTGAGCCTTCTCCTAAACATCAACATGGTCAGAAAACTGTTCCAAAATCGGAGCCACTTTCGAAGCCTATTCCTAGACCTCCTAAACCCCACAGAAGTCTCGTCGAACCTCCTTCTGTACCTGATACAATTGTTGAACCTGCACCAAAATCGAAACCTTCGATATCGAAGGAAGACGAAGCTGGATATGAGAAATTGAAGAAATTGTGTATGCATATAACAGATCTGGTGGTTCCTTCGAACTATATTGTAAAAATAAGTGTTTTGAATTTGGGTATATTCGACTGGCTGGAATCAATCGAAATTGGGGATGAAAGTTTCTGTTCAGTGCAAACATTCCAAATCGATGGATTGAATCGATTGAAAACTATCAAAATCGGAAACAATTCATTTACTCAGTCTAAGAATGGTGCTAGAGAAGATAAATCGAAATCATTCCACATATTGAATTGTGAATCATTGGAATCCATTCAAATTGGTGATTATAGTTTCAGTGATTTTGGAGGAGACTTTGAATTGAAGAATCTACCACAATTACAATCCATTCAAATTGGTTCAATTGAAAGAGATTATTCATACAATTTCTATTACAGTTCATTTGTGATTCGAGGTATTGATATGATATTGAATATTTGAATGATGCATAGATCTTCCAAATCTACAATCCCTTACATTAGGTAATGATGCATTTTATAAGTCCTTGACAACAATAATTGAAAGTATTGAATGAGTTTGAATGAAATGATTGATGTAGATCTTCCATCATTACAATCCATTCAACTAGGTAATAGTGCACTTCAAGGAAAAACAGATGACGATTCATGTTCCTTGACAATGCGAAGTAATAATGAAATAATCTGAAATGATTTACTTTGTAGATCTTCCAAATCTAACATCCATCAATTCTATAAATAATAGTTTCGTATGGCCTTGTTCAGTTACATTGGAAAGTATTTCTTAGTATCGAATACTGAAAGTATTTAGATATTCCAAATCTTCAAACGGCCGCTATTTCAAATTCTTTGCTTAAAGTATTATATCCTATTGTTAATAGTAGGTTTATTAATTTCAGTATAGCATAGATGTGTCTGAAGTGCTTTTCCCTAAAGTGTATAACTATGATTTTGTTCAATCAATAAATACATCAGTCGCTTCTATTACTCTTCCTAATTGGACTTGTAATGATATTGATTATACAACATTTGATTTCTCGCGATTTACACAAGTTGAATCAATCGAAATTGGGGATGATGGTTTCTGTTCAGTGCAAACATTCCAAATCGATGGATTGAATCGATTGAAAACTATCAAAATCGGAAACAATTCATTTACTCACAAAAAGAATTATTATGGAAATGATGAATCGAAATCATTCCACATATTGAATTGTGAATCATTACAATCCATTCAAATTGGTGAATTCAGTTTCAGTGATTTTGGAGGAGACTTTGAATTGAAGAATCTACCACAATTACAATCCATTCAAATTGGTTCATACAGTTTCAATGGTAGTTCATTTGTGATTCGAGGTATTGATATGATATTGAATATTTGAATGATGCATAGATCTTCCAAATCTACAATCCATTACATTAGGTGGTACTGCATTCCATGATTCCTTATCAACAATAATTGAAAGTATTGAATGAATTTGAATGAAATGATTGATGTAGATCTTCCATCATTACAATCCATTCAACTCGGTTATGCTGCACTTTATGGAAGAAGGGATGAATCTTGTTTTTTGAGAATGCGAAGTAATAATGAAATGATTGGTTTTGATTTGTTTTGTAGATCTTCCAAAACTAACATCAATTTTAAATGTATCTTCGGGAAGTTTCCAAAATATACATATGTTGATCCTTCAAAGTAGTTCTAAATCATTATTATTATGGCGTTTAGATATTCCAAATCTTGAAAATGTCAAGCTATCTGGTTCTTTTACGAATGTTAAATCGAAATCAATTTCAAGTATTGTTTGATTGTGTTATTTCATTTATAGATGTGTCTACCATTCTTATGAATTGTATCCAAACCAAAAGATATTAATTCCAACCATGGATTTACACGTTCCAATTAATTAAATGATGATTACATATTCAGTGCTATTAATGATGCTTGTTCCAAACCCTTTTTTATCATTCCTTGTTCATTGATTAAGAATCCAATCATTATGTGAGTCTTATTCAATATCACAACTCAGAATGGTTGAACCAGTATGTTTCTATTATTAGAGTAATCGATAATAAGAATAATATGAAAAATAGGAATGATAAACTGAAACATACGATTTAGTATTTAATGTATAAGTGTACTATATATATATGAGAGTACTATATTCTAACCAATTGAATTGAGACTAGCATATGAACACTTTGTAATATACTAATCAGTCTCATGTCAAAAGAATTTGATTAGCTTTTAAAAGAATGGCACAAGAAATAAATAAAAATGAAGTTTATTGAAATAGTCAATCAAAGGAAATCATTATTATTGCTGGTATTACAGGTATTAAAAACAATGCATTTCTTGAATTAAAATTCGAAACAAATTCTTAACAGTTACTGGTTTTATTTACAACACAACTGATTGATTGATAAAACACTTAAAGAACTATTAAGAGAGAAAGTGCAGGGAATCTCACTATTGAACAGAGAATAAGACCTGTCAGTCATCTAAATGTGAACAATATTACCTTGATCCTACCCAGAGACAGCAATTCTATTTTCTATCTATCAAATCACCAATTCATTATGTCTTTCACTAGCTACAACCTGAGAATCATTTTTCACACCACATTCACATGCCTCTGAAAATGGAATAGCTTCTCATCAATCACAACTATACTACTACCATTATTCATTCAACAAACATTCCAAAAATAAAATACTACTATTTTGTCACACTCTTCAGCATATTCGCAAAAATCGTCTCTACGGCTCACACCACCACCTTTCTACTACGCATATTATGCATTAAAGCCTCTTGCTGTTCAGCTGATATAGGAGGAGGAGCCATGAACGGCATCATGGGCATCATGGGCATCATGGGCATCATGGGCATCGCAGACATCATGGACGTGTTGCCACCCATTTGCGTCGTTTCTCCTTCCTTTCTCACACCTATCTCACTCTCTCCAGTCCCTCGATTCGCTACAGAATCGCAAGAACCAGGCGAATCAATTTCCATCGGCGAGACTTCCGAATCGATTGGCTGCGCCAATTCCACACTCATTTCCGCCTTCACCAATCCTCGTTCTTCATTCCCTCTCTCCAAATCCGTCGGATTCACCGAACTCGCATCGCCGGGCGTTTCTTCGATTCGTTTCGCGGGCGTTTTCCCCTCCAACTCGTCTAAAAACGCGAGATACGCCGCGTCTCGCTTTCGACTCTCCTCCACCTTCTTCCGATCGTGTCGCAGCGGACAATCCTTCGTCAAATGCGAGGTTTCCCGGCAGATCGCGCACACCACGTTCGCTCGAACCTTATTTTCTACGTTCCACGTTTCCACGTTTCCCCACTTTGCCGCTCGGGACAGTCGTATTGGTTGTGTCCCTCCTCTCCGCAATAGGAGCAGAACACGCTCCGCGCTAGCTGCCCATTGATGATCGCGAGCTCGCGCATCTGCGCCTGTTTGTACGCGTTTTCGCGGTCATCTTTCACCACGATCAGCTCGCGAATGCGCTGCTCTGCCGCCTTCACGTCCTCTTCGTTCTCTCCTGTGATGATCACGTGCAACGGCTCGTCTCGACCGATCCCGTCGATCGATTCCTTCCCTTCGCGGCTCGCTCCCTTCCCGCGGATTATGATCTTCGTGTGCGTCTCCGACTCCAGCTGCCGGTGCGAATTCCCGCGGGGACCGATGATCAGTCCCACGAAGTTGTAGTCGGGGTATTTGTCCTGCGGAACGTAGATCTTCCGCTGATACTTGCAGTGGTGTTTGGACTACGATCACAGCCGGAACGGATGGCTACGCGGAGCGTGGGGTTGAGCGCGAGAATCTCGTCGACCAGCTCGCTTCGCTCCTTGTCCAGCTTCTGCCGAAGTCGCATGGCGCGCGTGTTGGTGCGATTCCCCGTGGAGTCGTACACGGGAGGAGGGGAAGGGGAGCGGTTCGGGTCTTGCGAGATCAGCTCGGCTTCGATGTCTGCCTGGTCGATTCGGTCCGAGAGCTTCTTGATGCGCACACGAAGCTGGATTTCCTGGACTTGTTCCAGACTGATGACGCCCGATGCAACGGCTATACTCAGACCTTTGCGTAATACGGAAATTAATTTTAAAAAAACCTGGAGGAATATAAGGTCGGTGGAAATCCCAATGAGAACGGCTTAGTTTCGAGGAGGCATCCGCCCAACGGCTAATTTTTGTTATTGAACCTTCGGATTTCGGTTTAGAAGCCAGAAATTTGGAATACTCCATATCTACCTCTTTCCAAGGTTCCCAATCCTCTAATTCTTGCCAAAATAATGGAAACTCGCCATATCTATAATGAACGATTCAAAAAGTTGACACTTGTTCTGGAGTTCGGGATTATCGTTATACCACTTCTTTACATCCTTGTGGCGACTTTTTAAATATGTTTCCTTCTCCAGCACGTCTTCCGATTTACTTTCTCGTTTCTCTGTATCGCTTTCTGATTGTTAGTGTTTATTACAGCACAATACCCTCTGTTGGATCCATTCCAATCAATATCCAATACTTACGATACCTAGATCACGAGAAATTGACTCTTGTTTTGAATCGGTTAGTCACGGTTATTCGGACGATTTGGCCAAATGAATCGTTACCTCCTAGTGGTCACTCCTGGAATTGAGAAACTATTGCACAAGGAAGTACAGAGCCTTGTGCCAAGGTTGCAAACTCTAGGAAGTCGTGATCGCTTTGTGAAGGGTGGCATCGAATTAGATTGTAGTAATTATGTTAAAACGCTAATCTACAGTAACCGAAGCAGAGGCAAGCAATATTGTACAAAGATCGCGTCTAGTGGGTTGATTTCATAATATTAAATCATATTCAGAATCCGTTCGGCTGAGACTCGACTCTTGTTGGGTTTCTGAGTGGTATCAACTCGAGAATTTTGTTAATCACCTCTCTCTTCCTAGCGCAATGGATTCGATGACTTCTTTCTCTTTATCTCTCTTTATTGTACCATCTTCACTCAGGTTTCTCATTGTAGTCAACTCATCACTCCAAACTCTATCATTCCAAAGCAATTGAACAAAGAATTCGAAACACGAAACGGATCAAACATCTCTCCCAAACTCCCACCATCCCTCTTTCTCTCTATTTTCGCTTTGAGCATAATCATTGCACGGCAAGTCTTGGAATAGGCGGCTTCTACAAACGCGGATATCGTACTCACGTCTCAAAAGCCCCAATTCGTGAAACACTCGCTGCAGCAATCGACTTCAGTGCATTAGCATCTCACTCATCACCTTCTTCAAACAACAATATCACTATTATAGACCCCTTTTGCGGCTCTGGAACGCTCCTCCAAGAAGCCTGGAGTTTTGCTGATGGCGATTGGCCGTATCTGCAACGCAAGCGATTGATGCCTGATTATGTGGACATGTTGATTCACTCTTTTGTGCTAACCAACAGCTCCTCGCTACTATCGACGGCTCCATCTGATAACACGATCATTTATCAATGGAGTGAATGGAGAAAAGCTCGGTTTGTGGGAAGTGATGTTGATGATGCATGCATTCGCGCTGCGAGAGAAAACTTTGCGAATCTACACTTACCACCAAAAATCGATTTAACGCAAAGCGATTTTTATGATTTTCGAGAGAAAGTGAAGCAATTTGAAAAGATTGTGTTGGTGTCAAACGTAATGATTCACTCCAACTAAGACCTAGCCTCCCTATGGATATAGAGCCAAAGCAGAGAATGCCTCGGTATTAAACTTGTATCAAACTCTATTTGATTGGGTTTTGACCCTTCGAGAGGAACACTCTCTGCAGGCAGCATCGCTTCTTGTCCCAAAGTATATCTTCGACGATCACTTACCGAAATCGATAAAGAACGAACTGCAAAGTGCTTATCCCACACGTAATGGTGGTCTTCCTGTAACCTTAGTCTCAATTTGTATATGCTTGTTGCAACAAAAAGACCAACTCTGAATCTACAGGATGAGATTGCAAAAAAGACACAACTTGTTCCATCATCTTCATATACTCTATACAGGATTTGATTGCATGACTCTCCTTGTCCGTCGGTATTTCATCAGCGAACCACTCCGTTACCTCCTTAAACGACTTTTCAATTTCCAATCTCTCCTTTCCGTCTGGTGTAATCTTCTTTGACATTACAAAACCTATGTATCACAAACACCAAACTAATAAACCAGAAGTCTTCTCTGGAAGAGAAATGACCTCGCCCTTCAACAATCTACCTCGAAACGTTGCTTCTTTCCCTTCTCCGTCCCCTTTCACAACGAAATAGGTAGAGATCGGAGCGCCGCCTGTGTATTGAATTTCGCAGGGCAAATGCTGCACCGTAACGTCGCACAGCACGCGATCTCTTCCAACCTCCCCTTCACTCATCGCTCAAAAAAAAGTGTGAAACAAACACATCACCCTCTACATAATCCGCGGTGTCGAGTTTCCAGCATCCGGTTCTGGAGGCGGATTAATCTTAATCATATCGTCAATCCGCAAGATCGTAATGGCCGCCTCCGTCGCGAACTTGAGACATTTGACCTTGTTCATGGTGGGTTCGAGCACGCCTCGCTCGAAATTATTCGCCACCGCTCCCTCCACCAAATCCAACCCAGCGAACCGGTTCTCGGGATGTTCCTTCCACCCCGCGTGGCGCGCACACAGCTGCGCGATCAGCTCCGTCGCGTCCTTCGCCGCGTTCACCGCCAGCGTCTTGGGGATGACCAGCAGCGCCTTGCCGAACGCCTCGACGGCGAGCTGCTCGTGCGTGGAGAGCGACAACGCGAAGTCGCTCAGATGCGTGTACAGCGCCGTCTCCACGGCTCCGCCGCCCACCACCAGCGACTTGCTCTCCATCACGCGCTGCTCCACGCAGAGCGCGTCGTGGAAGGACCGCTCCATCTCGCCGAGCATCATGTCGTTGGCTCCGCGCAGCACCACCGACAGAGACGCGTCGTTCGACGTCGCCAGCCCGCGGAAAAACACGAAGTCGTCTGCATGTCACGCCTCCTCCGTCGCTACAGTCGCCCAGACGCTTCTCCTCGACGACCTGGCAATGGCCGACCGCGGACGCGTCGACGCCCTCCTCGCCGTCGATCGTGCTCATCGACTAGTCGTCATTTCCCCGCGGAACGCCCACCACGACCACCTGGCCGCCCACCGCCTTCGCCACGCGCACCATATCGTCGTTGCTGACGCGACGGATTCCGATGCACCCGCGCTCCACGAGGTATTTCAGACAGAGATCGTCGATGGTGTGTCCGCAGACGATCACGTTCGCGCCCGTGCTGAGCAGCACCTCCACTTTCCGGCGCGTGATCTCCATTTCCTCGCGCTTGATCCGCTCCAGCGCCTCCGAGTCCGACGTCTTCACCTCCACGCCCATCTGCAGCTTGTGGCGCTGCAGCGGGAAGTCGATCACCAGCACGTGCGCGTTCTCCACACGCAGAGGCATTTGCTGCGACGCGCGGCTCCCGGACAGAACGATCCCGTCCACTAACTCGCTCTGCAGCGCGCTCTGGCCGTGGGCCTTCACGATCCCGATGTTCTCGATCGGGTATTTGTGCTTCCCGTCGCTGGAAATGAGGGAAACGGGGAAACGTTACTCAGTCTCGGTGCGAACTGCCTTGACGGCGTCAACGGCCATTTGGGAGAACTTCTCGGTCTCCGCTCCGAGGATCTTGGAGCTGAGGGTGGTCTAGACTAGACTCGAGGGGTTGGAAGCTACCTTCGCTACGTTGAACAGAATCGCATCGGTAATCTGGTCACCCGAAATGAGAAGGTTTTCTCGGATGAAACGGATACACTCCTTGAGGGCGAGACGGTAGCCACTCATAATCAGCGTTGGATGCACGGCAAGTCGAATCAACTCCAAACCGTTCTAGGAGGAATGCTTCCTGCTGAAAAACTTACTTTCAGAAGCTCAGCAGCAAAAATAACCACACTCGTAGTTCCATCTCCCACCTCCTTATCTTGAAGGTCGGCAAGTTGAACAAGGACCTTGGCAGCCGGGTGTTCCACCTCCAGTTTCTGAAGAATGGTAGCACCGTCATTTGTAATTGTCACGTCACCCACCTTGTCCACCTAGGCATAAATCGCAAAAGGCTGCTCTCACCAGCATCTTGTCGAGACCAACGGGTCCAAGAGAACTCTTTACAATATTTGCCACCGCCATACAGGCCATTGCTAGAGAATAACAGTCCACTTCACAAACCATACTATTTTGCGTTCTCACGTCGTTTCCACTTGTTCTTTCACCGTCAAGAGTTAAAGACATGATATTTGATATATTCTATAAAAGAAAACGAGTTTTCCAAATTTTGGCACGTTTTTTCAGAACATTCTAGTTTCATTTTTCCTTTTGATTTAAGCGCATTGGTGTATGAATGCATGATGCACAAGACGACAGTAACTATTTCTGGAGATTCCAGCACATACAGTTCCTCTTCAGTGTAGAACAAACACATAGGAAAATTGGATGTCACACTATAAACGACTAAGATACGACAAAAGTAAGGGTGAAATATCTATTCATCAGCGGTATCCATTGTTCCTACTTTCAGTCTCCACACTTTCTCTGTTTGAGAAAGCACTTGGTAGAGACACCTTTGTTAAGTTGGGGATATCTATCCATCAATTCCCAGTACTTCACCTACTCATCAACACAATGTGTTGCTGATTCATAAAACTATAGCCCGAAGATGTCAACGTCTTCAAAGATGGGAGATCTCTCAAGACCAAACTGCTCTCCGACGCATCTCCCATACAGGATTTTAATCCAAGAGAAATGGAATCGAGGGCCGCCAAATCTATTGGTCAAAAAGAAAATTTCCAATTCTATTACTGTCAATTTCAACCGCGGGCGCATTCATAAAGGAATACATGCCCAAGTCGAGTGTGATCAAATTAGGAAGGTCTAGAAATGAGGAGTGGGTTGTGTTGCTACCAAACAGTTTCAGAGGAGCGTTCATAAAGTTATTCGACTGCTGTGTAGTGTCTCCTATGTAGATTGACTGTAGAGATGGGAGAGAACTGATGTCAAATTGGAGGAAACCTACAAAACTATTCTTTCCTATAGTAATCGATTGGAGTGAAGAACAGTTAAAAACGGAAAAGGAAAGATCGTTAGGGATAACGCTCTGAGGTTGTGAATCCATCCCAAAAGACATGTCCCCAATGGCCAGTCTTTCCAAAGAAGGAATTGCCCCAACCTCAAAATAAGTAACATTCTGGAAATTATTTGCATCAATTCGAATCAGTCTCAATTGAGAGTGATCCGTAACGATGAACTCATTTGATCCATAACTAGTACAACAATTCGGTTTGGCTATTAAAAATAAGGTTCGAGGACTTAAATTGAGCAGATCATCCACAGTCTTGATCCTCACTGTACGGAAAAAGAAGACATCAACAAGAAATCCAATACAAGCACATATCGCTAGTATCAAAATCAAGAGGCAAAAAAGGAAACAAATAATGTTGTGGTTATGATAATAGTATCGAATCCTCTTTGTTTCCCCTTTTTTCTTTATTAAACAAGACCCATGAAGCATGCCATTCTTGTAGTGACCCTCGGAATATACATATCCATTTACAAAAATCCTTCCCTTCCCATGGAACTTATCATTGGCAAAGTCACCCTTGTAAAGTAAATCCTTATTTCCATCAACATAATACTCCGTTCCCTGACCCGATCGTCCATATCCTTTGGTAGGGTCGTTTTCAAACCCTCCTTCATAAATAACATTTCCATTATCATCGTACACCGTCATCTTATCTTGTAAAAACGCTCGCCGTGTAATAATATCCTTACCATCACGAAATTCACGAATAGATTGAATAACATCTTCTTCTTCTTCTCCGTTTACTTTCTTCCTATAATACAAATAACAAAGGCCATGTCGCAAATGATCTCTATTCATTTGCGAATAAGACATTAGGTGATCATCCATATCTCTTTCTTCATAAAACCCAGGCATTAATGTACTCTGTGTGCAACGAGTAACTTTACATCCATTTTCTATATGACCAAAAGCAATTTCTTTACCTTTTTCAAACTCAATATAATCGCCATTGGTTCCTTCACGATAGTAATATTCAGTATAGGATCCTTTGTCAGAGCCTCTGTACTCTTTCAAAATAGTGCCTTCAATATCTCCTTCAGTAATTACGCGTCCTGACTCATCAAATAGTTTACCTTTGCCTGTTCGAGGATATCCTTGCTCCACATTATCTATGTAGCTTCCTTCATATCTCAAATACTTGTCTTCATCATATTCTTTCATTACATCTCCATTAAATTCTTTACAAATTCGCTTCTCTACTCCATCTTCCCATATACTAGCTCTCTTTATTATACCTCTTTCAAAAATGTAACATAAATCATTGCGAAGACGAGTGTGACCAATTGTATTTAGTTGACTCATTGATATTATAGTACCTTCCATATCTGTTTCTTTATAATAACGACCGAAAGCTGCTACAAATCGATTTGCTTTAGCACCATTTATAACATAACCAAATGCGATTTCTTTACCTTTCTCAAATTCAGAATAATCGCCATTGGTTCCTTCACGATAGTAATATTCAGTATAGAATCCTTTGGAATATCCTTTGTATTTGTCTAAAATAGTGCCTTCAATATCTCCTTCAGTAATTACGCGTCCTGACTCATCAAATAGTTTACCTTTGCCTGTTCGAGGATATCCTTGCTCCACATTATCTATGTAACTTCCTTCATATCTCAAATACTTGTCTTCATCATATTCTTTCATTACATCTCCATTAAATTCTTTACAAATTCGCTTCTCTACTCCATCTTCCCATATACTAGCTCTCTTTATTATACCTCTTTCAAAAATGTAACATAAATCATTGCGACAGACTGAAGTGTGACCAATTGTATTTAGTTGACTCATTGATATTATAGTACCTTCCATATCTGTTTCTTTATAATAACGACCGAAAGCTGCTACAAATCGATTTGCTTTAGCACCATTTATAACATAACCAAATGCGATTTCTTTACCTTTCTCAAATTCAGAATAATCGCCATTGGTTCCTTCACGATAGTAATATTCAGTATAGAATCCTTTGGAATATCCTTTGTATTTGTCTAAAATAGTGCCTTCAATATCTCCTTCAGTAATTACGCGTCCTGACTCATCAAATAGTTTACCTTTGCCTGTTCGAGGATATCCTTGCTCCACATTATCTATGTAACTTCCTTCATATCTCAAATACTTGTCTTCATCATATTCTTTCATTACATCTCCATTAAATTCTTTACAAATTCGCTTCTCTACTCCATCTTCCCATATACTAGCTCTCTTTATTATACCTTCTTCATAAACATAACATAAATCATTGCGAAGACGAGTGTGACCAATTGTATTTAGTTGACTCATCGATATTATAATACCTTCCATATCTGTTTCTTTATAATAACGACCGAAAGCTGCTACAAATCGATTTGCTTTAGCACCATTTATAACATAACCAAATGCGATTTCTTTACCTTTCTCAAATTCAGAATAATCGCCATTGGTTCCTTCACGATAGTAATACTGGTAATAGAATCCTTTGGAATATCCTTTGTATTTGTCTAAAATAGTGCCTTCAATATCTCCTTCAGTAATTACGCGTCCTGACTCATCAAATAGTTTACCTTTGCCTGTTCGAGGATATCCTTGTTTGATATCATCTATGTAGCTTCCTTCATATTTCAATCGTTCTTCGGTATCATATTCTTGCATAATAGTACCACTAAATTCTTTACAAATTCGCTTCTCTACTCCATCTTCCCATATACTAGCTCTCTTTATTATACCTCTTTCAAAAATGTAACATAAATCATTGCGAAGACGAGTGTGACCAATTGTATTTAGTTGACTCATTGATATTATAGTACCTTCCATATCTGTTTCTTTATAATAACGACCAAAAGCTGCTACAAATCGATTTGCTTTAGCACCATTTATAACATAACCAAATGCGATTTCTTTACCTTTCTCAAATTCAGAATAATCGCCATTGGTTCCTTCACGATAGTAATACTGGTAATAGAATCCTTTGGAATATCCTTTGTATTTGTCTAAAATAGTGCCTTCAATATCTCCTTCAGTAATTACGCGCCCGACATCATCAAATAGTTTACCTTTGCCTGTTCGAGGATATCCTTGTTTGATATCATCTATGTAGCTTCCTTCATATCTCAAATACTTGTCTTCATCATATTCTTTCATTATATCTCCATTAAATTCTTTACAAATTCGCTTCTCTACTCCATCTTCCCATATACTAGCTCTCTTTATTATACCTCTTTCAAAAATGTAACATAAATCATTGCGAAGACGAGTGTGACCAATTGTATTTAGTTGACTCATTGATATTATAGTACCTTCCATATCTGTTTCTTTATAATAACGACCAAAAGCTGCTACAAATCGATTTGCTTTAGCACCATTTATAACATAACCAAATGCGATTTCTTTACCCTTCTCGAATTCAGAATAATCGCCATTGGTTCCTTCACGATAGTAATACTGGTAATAGAATCCTTTGGAATATCCTTTGTATTTGTCTAAAATAGTGCCTTCAATATCTCCTTCAGTAATTACGCGTCCTGACTCATCAAATAGTTTACCTTTGCCTGTTCGAGGATATCCTTGTTTGATATCATCTATGTAACTTCCTTCATATCTCAAATACTTATCTTCATCATATTCTTTCATTATATCTCCATTAAACTCCTTCCAAATTCGTTTCTCTTCTCCATTCTCATAAATAGATGCCTGATAAACAACATTATCGCGTAAAGCATAGCAGATTCCACCCTTCTTATATACTTCGTTTATTTGGGTAATAAATAGCAATTCTCCTGTATCTACGTCGGTTTCATTATAAAATCCCTTCATTTTCCCCTTCAGTGGGCTTAATCGATGATAGCGCTTTCCATCCTTATAAAACCCAAAGAAACCTTCTTCTTTACCAGCAACACGGAATCCGTTTTCAATAAAACCATCAAAGAAAATATCTCCATTGGTAGTGAACAACTTACATGGACCATTTAGGTTTCCATTATCAAAGTGTAATTCTGCAAATACAATACCTTGTGGGTCCCTTAATAATCCATCTCCGTCTATTTTTTCTTCAGCTGACAGACCTGCTCTAAGCGTATAGCCAGTGAACGGTGGTTGTAGTGTAAACAGAGTACCTCCTCCTTCGATACAAGCTTCATGTGATTCTTCTCTGATATACTGTCCAATATCCCTCGTCCAGACCTCTTCATGATCAAGAATAGCCTCTCTACGTGAGAAGAGATCTTCCAAACGCTGAATTGTACCTATTGTATTCATTTTGGAAAAAATAAAAATAACAGAGGTAACAAAAGTGTATGGTAAAAAACACAATAATGATAAAACTGCTTAATACTATCAAAACAAATATGCGATATGTAGTTTCGGATGAATGCAAGGTCATTCGGGATAACAGAGATACGGCTGTTTCGTAATGGCAAACTACATCATATTCCTCCAAAACCACAACTCCTGGATATCCTTCGGCATAATATTACCCGCCGGAGCATTCAACGCCTCTGCTACGAAGTAGGGGAACTTTCCCGGATGCGCAGTATTCAAGCAGATCAACTTACACTCCTGCTCTCCGTTCACCACTGCGTCGAACATGGTCTCCAACTCGCTGGAATCCTCTCCCGTGCGCTGCTTATAGAGCGATTTGAGTCCCACGACGAAGGCATTCGCGGCGTTGGGACAAACCAGATACTGATTGCAGCGATACAGAAGACTGATCATACGAGACGTCGTTTCGTCCGCAATGGGAAGGATCTCCACGAAGCGGAACGTCTCCTTCACCTTCTCCAGCGGTAGAGCGATGCGCTGGCCCTTCTCGACCGCCTCCATGTACTGCGAGACATCGCTGCGAAGCGTGTAGAAGAGGATGCTAGGCTTGAACAGGGCTGGAGAACGCACCGCTCCATATTGCTATGCACGAACCGAAACTCTTCTTTGCAAGGATCGTTCCGCAGCGACGCCTGGTACTCGCCCTTGTTGAAGAAGTCGAGAACGGTGCTCTTCGGACGGCAGGACAGCACCACGTGGTCGATCGGAAGACCCATATCGCGAGCCAGACAGAGCGCGTAGGTCGATTTGAGGTTCGCGATGTACGACGAAAACGCGGCCTGGTGAGGATATTCCACGCTGTGGAAGTAGGCGTAGAAGAGGATGGGCAGCTCGCAGAGCACACGCACGATGTGCCCGCTGTTCGCAGAGATGATGTGGATGCGATCGCGATGCACATTGTTTGTTACGAGGTCGCGCGTGATGCGAAGTACCTCCGAGATCCCACTGTTCTACCTTTGACATTGCGCACGAAAAGAAACCTCCATGCAGAGGCTGTATCCGTTGGTTGACACGTTACTGATCATTTCGCGCTCCTGGATGTAGTCGATCTTGTTACGAGGGTAGATGCAGAACCCATTCACACGATAATCGACGGATCCTACTCCAGCTAGCATGGAAGCACCTGTATCGCTGTCCGTTCCCACGACTACGGCGTAGATGTGGCACTAGGACAAACGAGTGGAGAAGGCATACGGCATCGTTCGTCTCATCTTTCTTAACGAGATACTTCAGAAAATGACCAATGAACTGCATGGAAAAATCCTTGATATGATAAGTGGGTCCATAGAAGGATTCTGCCAAGGAAATGGGACCGACTTGCTTGATCTACGCTCAATCCACATATCATCCAATACAGTGACAAGTTCGCGTTGATGAAACTTTTCGAATACAGATTTCAAAAGGACTTCCAAGTCGTCGGATGATATATCACTTTCGTCAATAAATATCGAAAGAATCGCCAAATAAAGATCAAAGAAATTCAGATGCTATTTTTAACAATGCAACAGATACCTACACTCCACTTCTCCAGCGTATCCGTAGAAATGCGCGGTATCTCTTTCGGGCACAAAAGTCCTCCATCCTCTGCGAAGGACTCCAGAAATGCTTCCGTGAACGTATATTCGCGCTTTGTTGTTCTTGTACTAATGTATTTCATCCCTTTTAGTCTTTTTATGAAAGCGGTTTCAATTTTCTGGAAAAGAACAAGAGTTTTTGGTTGGATACAATACGGAGAACACAATCGATAATGTACGAAGGAGTGTTGACAACACCATTGGGAATATAAGAACTGATGTAACAGAATTGTGATTTTAACCCATTCTCTACCAGTGGTACACGATTCAAGTTTAGGTATACACATAATTCCCTTATTCCTATCACTAGCTTCCAAACTCCCCTAGTTCGCTCCTACATAAACCACCTCTTTCAATACAAAGTGAATCGCTCATTTCAATTGAATCTGGTAAATATTCCCATCCAGCTCATCGACATGCATAATGTTTTGGTCCCTTAAAGCTGTATGTCGTCCCTTCACTCATCTTCCCTGTTTCTCCATTATTCTCCCATTCTAGGTTTTCCCAAAGAATGCTCGCATCTGTTCCTTCTATGATTTCGAAGCGTGCTGTGACTCTTGCTGTACGATTTTGAATCTGTGAGTGTGATGGTGTAGCGCAGTTTCGCCGGAGCTGTTGATTTAACGAAGCCTTTCACTGAAAGACTTGCTGAAGCTCGCCACAGCGCCCTTATTGGTGGAGGCGAGACAGCGCAGTTAGATTCTCAGCACAAGCGTGGCAAGCTGACCGCTCGTGAGCGTATCGAGCTGCTGGTGGATAAGGGTTCGTTCCGCGAGTACGACCAGCTGAAGGCGCACCGCTGCGTGCATTTCGGTATGGAGAAGCAGAACTACCCTGGCGATGGTGTTGTGACGGGTCACGGAACGATCAACGGTCGTCTGGTGTTCCTGTTCGCTCAGGACTTCACTGTGCTGGGAGGTTCTCTGTCTGGCACGAACGCTGAGAAGATCTGCAAGGTGATGGACAAGGCCATGGACGTGGGTGCTCCGGTGATCGGTCTGAACGACTCCGGCGGTGCTCGTATCCAGGAGGGCTGCGACTCTCTTGCTGGCTACTCGGAGATCTTCAAGCGGAACACTCTGTCGTCGGGCGTGATTCCGCAGATCTCTCTGATCATGGGTCCGTGCGCTGGAGGCGCTGTGTACTCTCCTGCGATCACGGATTTCATCTTCATGGTGCGCGACACGTCGTACATGTTCATCACGGGTCCGGACGTGGTGAAGACGGTGACGCAGGAGGAAGTGACGCAGGAGGAGCTGGGCGGCGCTGCGATCCACACGAAGAAGTCTGGCGTGGCGCAGGGCGCGTTCGACAACGACGTGGAGATGCTTCGCGCGATGCGTACGTTCTACGACTACCTGCCTCTGAACAACCGCGACGGCGTTCCGAGCCGCGTGTGCACGGACCCGCGGAGCCGCGCGGAGCCGGCGCTGGCGAACATCGTGCCGCAGGACGCGAACATGCCGTACGACATGAAGAAGCTGGTGAAGCTGGTGGTGGACGAGCAGGAGTTCTTCGAGACGTCGCCCGACTTCGCGAAGAACATCGTGGTGGGCTTCGCCCGCATGGAGGGCCGCACGGTGGGCGTGGTGGCGAACCAGCCGCTGGAGCTGGCGGGCTGCCTGGACATCAACGCCTCGGTGAAGGGCGCGCGGTTCGTGCGCTTCTGCGACGCGTTCAACATCCCGCTGGTGACGTTCGTGGACGTGCCCGGCTTCCTGCCCGGCGTGAACCAGGAGCACCGAGGAATCATCCGCGAGGGAGCCAAGCTGATCTACGCCTACGCGGAGGCGACCGTGCCCAAGGTCACCGTCATCACCCGCAAGAGCTACGGAGGCGCGTACTGCGTGATGTCCTCGAAGCATCTGCGCGGAGACAGCAACTACTCGTGGCCCAACGGAGAGATCGCCGTCATGGGAGCCGAGGGAGCCGTCAAGATCATCTTCCGAGGAAAGGATCTCCAGAAGAACAAGGCCGAGTACGCCTACAACTTCGCCAACCCGCTCATGGCCGCCCAGAGAGGATTCATCGACGACATCATCGAGCCCACCGAGACCCGAAGAAGACTCTGCGAGGACCTCGAGATCCTCCAGACCAAGAAGATGACCAATCCTTGGAGAAAGCACGGAAACATCCCGCTGTAAAGAGCGAGAGGTCCGAGCCGAAGAAAAAGGAGAAAAGGAAAATGAATGGTTGGTGTATTGGAAAAGAAAGAATGAATGAAAGTTCGATGAACTGGATTAGGATGTATAAAGTGTCTTCTTTGTTCAACAAACATCCCAATTGTACATTTACGGCTCTTCCAGAGATTGCGAATAACTGCCCTGCGCTTGTGTATCCATAGAAGCCTTGATGTCGCGGCCAAGCTTCTCCATGTTCACCTTCGCCTTCTGGGCTCCCTCCTTCATCGCAGCGCCAGTCTTCTTGGCTCCTTCCTTCATCGCAGCGCCAGTCTTCTTGGCTCCCTCAGCGACCTTCTGGCCAAACTCGGATTCCTTCACCTTCTGGGCTCCCTCCTTCATCGCAGCGCCAGTCTTCTTAGCTCCTTCCTTAACAGCAGCGCTGGTCTTCTTGGCTCCCTCAGCGACCTTCTGAGCAAACTCTGTCTGCTTGAATTTGTCCATTTCAGCAACAGTTCTCTTGCCAAACTAACCATCAGGTAATGGACATGCTTCCTACCTCAGTCTCCTTGAACTTTTCGTTGGCCTTCGAGGCTCCGCTCTTTACGGCGCCCCAGCCCTTCTTGAAAAGTCCACCCAGAGCACCAGCACCCTTTTTCAGCGCTTTGATTCCTTCGCTTTCTTCCTTGGGCTCCTCAGGGACTTCTTCAGCCCTACAAATTATCAAACACGATTTTTCCTACACTACTTCCTGGGCTTCTTCAGACTCTTGGGCCTCGACCTCCTCCTCGTATTTTTGATCCTCAGTGCCAAAATCAATCAGATCGGTGGAAGACATTCACACGAAATAATGGATATGCCAATTCTTGCATTTTGGGAGTTTCATTATCAAGTTTCCCCTGTTTTTTGGAAAGGTTTTACGAAATCGATAATTCCAAATTATAGGAATATATATATGACATAATCAGAAAACCCAGAGAGATTAATTTGAATTTTGAAAAAACGGCTCCTAGGGTTTTGCTCCTAATTTCCCTATAGGATTTACGCGGGGATACGCATGTTGCCTTTTCTATACGTAAATCAAATTATGGACAGTTTAAATCAAAAACGACCCTATTGTTGATCAAGGTTTCGAACCAATTATTGTCCTTGTTGTTCGCATTCTTGGTTAGCATTATTGGACTGTGTATATCATGTAGTGAAATGAAGCACAACAACGTTTTACCTAATGCTCACTTTAAGAAGGACTGGGATCGCCGTGTGAAGACCTGGTTCGATCAGGCTGGACAGAAGAGACGCCGCAGACTGCTCCGTAAGGAAAAGGCTGCCGCGATCGCTCCTCGCCCCGCTGCCGGACTGCTCCGTCCCGTTGTCCGCTGCTCTACGCAGAAGTACAACATGAAAACCAGACTGGGTCGTGGTTTCACTCTGCAAGAGTTGAAGGTGTGTTTCGGTTTGGTTTGGTGTGTAATGGAATAGGAGGCCGGAATCAACCCCCGTGAGGCTCTGACCATTGGTATTGCTGTGGATCATCGTCGTGTGAACCGCTGCGTGGAGTCTCTGCAGGCGAACGTGGAGCGTCTGAACGCGTACAAGAGCAAGCTGATCCTGTTCCCTCGCGGAGTGAAGGGAGAGAAGGGAGTGGCCACTGCTGAGGAGATGGCTGCTGCCACCCAGCTGAACGGCACCATCCTGCCGATTGAGAAGGTCGCCCCGAAGGTGGAGTTCATGGAAGTGACTCCCGAGCTGAAGAAGCGCTCTGCGTTCATGGGACTGAGACAGGCTCTGTGCGATGCCCACAACTTCGGTAAGCGTGCGAAGCGTGCTGCGAAGGCCGCCGAGAAGGAGAACTAAGGGGAGAAGGAAGGAAGGAAGGAAGAAGTTGTGAGGAGAGTCAAGGACATTGCGATTGTTTGATCGAACAAACACACGGACAATATTGAAAGGGATAAGATATTGGGTATAGGAGGTGATGTCCTTCTACTCTTCTCAGCTAGTAAGAAATGAAAAGTGAATAAGATTCGAGAGGATTTGAATCGATGACAACAATAGATCCATTCCCTGATTCCCTGATTCCCTGATTCCTTCCCTGATTTCCCCTTTCAAACAAACATCATCACATAAACTACACTACCCCTCTTCCTTGGCCACCTCCCCGCTTTGATTCCTTCTCTCCATCTTCAATTTCAAGAACTTGCTCTGCTGCCCCATCAACTTCTGCCGTCCCTTCGAGTACAACTCCTCCAGCTCACTCCTCCACCCGATCAGATCGCACAGCTTCTTCACTCCTTCATCACAGTCCCCCAGATACACCACATCGCGAAAGCAGCAGTCCATCTGATAGAACCGGAACGGACCGACCGGCTCGCGGTTGATGAGCATTCGAGGCACGTTCTCTTTCACCTTGTGAACCAGACCTACACGTTCAATCCCGTCGATGCGTTGACCTGCAAAGGGCTGGACGGTAAGAGAAGTGCCGATCACGATCAGCAAATCGCAGGTTACCATGTCTGCGGTCGACATCCAGTTGAATTTTTGGGGAAGCGGCTCGTTAAAAAAGACGATATCGGGCTTTACGAGGCCGCCACACTTACAGCGGGGAGTTGTATCTATCATTCACCACGAAATCAGACAGCACTTGAAAGGATCTGCTTTTTGAACCACTCAGTCTTTTGCGGCTTTTTACACTCAATACAAGAGCATGTAGCCATCGTGCCGTGCGATTCGACCAAACGACTCTCGGGAATCTCGGCTTGCCTTTCAAGACCATCAATGTTTTGAGTATAATTCCTTAGCAGAATTCCCTTCTTGTTTAGTAGTTTTATGAAGTAGTGTGTATAGGTAGGTAAGTATTGTTCTGGAAAAAGGTCCTATAGGGTCAGAATCTTCCCACGATGATACCATCACAAAAGAATAGAAACATTCCGGATGTTCCCGGAAGAAATCAATATCAAACATTGATTCTGGAGTTGGCAGTTTATATTTCTCTAAATTATAATACAGTCCCGTTCCTGGAGATCGAAAGTCCGGAATCCCTGCAGAAACAGAAATACCAGCACCAGACATCACAACGATGTTTTTCACTTCTCCATTTTTTATTATCTTCGCCACACGCTCAACTGTCAAGTCTCCATGTAAAATACTGTCATTATCAATATCATCAATACCCTCAATATATACACTCTCTAATTGTCCCATTACGCTTTCAGTGAACTCTTAGAGGGAAGGTCAAAGAGACAAGAACAAAGAGTGAAGCTTTTCACTTCGTAATGAGTTGGACCAAAATTGGCCTTTTTCTTCCAATATCAAATAATTCATTTTGTTAGTACAATCTAATAGTCTCTGGATTCTCTGAATGGATTCTTTGCAACGGAACTTTGTTCGCTGTTATTTGAATGAGTTTATTGTAGCGTTCCAATGAGGGAAAGGAACAGCAAGGATTGCTCAAATCACGTATTTGCGATTGTGAAAAGTCATGGATCAGAGGTATATCCAGGTAACCAACGAAACATTCAAGATCGCGGAACTATGTCCCATCCCTTTGGTGTAGACAGTGATTTTCAGGATGTTCTACGTTATTTGTAGTGCAAACAAGTCAGTTTGAACGAATGAAGCGTTTTCAACACCATACAGAGCAACAAATGCAGCGGATGTCCCAAGAACCGAAACAAGTTCGCTTCTATTCATTTACTCATCTCTTCTGTAGACAGAATATGAGAATTGCGTCATTCAGCCTGTCAACGATTCCGACTCGGTTCACGACAACTCTGCATCCTCATTCCTCTCTCCTTCTCTCTATTCCGGAACTCCCTCACTCCATCTCGCATCCGATTCTTTCCTCAAGGATACGTTTCCTCGTGTGAACAACTACGGCCGCGTCCGTTCCCAAGCTTTCTCCGTCGACTCCCACCCCTCCTCCATCCAAGAGCCCGTCTTTTCCAACCGAAAAGCCTTCACCAAGGAGAGACTTTCCCTCCAAAAATCCCGCCGCCACATCGTCCCGCGCTTTTTTCCCGCCTCACTCGTAGGAGCCGGATTCGGACGACAGCTCCGTCAAAACGCCCCGCGACAAAAAGAAAAAACGCCGCCGATTCGGGATCTCCATTTTTGGAAAAAAGAAGAATTCCCCGCGGGAAGTACCCTCCGACTCCGACTCCTCCTCCGACCCCAAGCCCTCCAGAACCGCGGGGGAGGGCGCACGACCGCGGGGAGGGCTGCCCGTTTCGCTGCCGTCGCCGACTTCGAAGAATTCGATGAGTTCGAGCGTGCTCCCCGCGGGGAACGCGGCGAGCGTTTCGAATTCGATGGGTCCGATGGGCGCGGGGAACGGGGGCGCGTCACGTGGACTGGGGAAACCGTCGAAGGAGTTCCACACGGAGGATTTGGAGAACCTGCGGCGGAAGGTGATGCAGCAGAAGCAGGAGATCGAGCAGTTAGTGGAAACAGGGAAACTGATGCAGGCGGAGCTGGGCCGTTCGCGCGCGGAGCATCGAAAGAACCTGAAAGAACTGTCGCGTCTGGCGAGCGGGAATCGCAGCAGCCTGAAATCGATGTGGGCGCGGCGGAGCGGATGGACGGTAGGGAGAAGGGGCTGCTGGAGAGAAAGCGGCAGCAGGAGAACCAGCTGACGGAGAATCTGCTGAGCCACTATCGGTCGACGGTGGAGGACCAGGTGACGGACGTGCAGAGACGCGTAGAGGGAGAGAGGAAGGAGTGAGGCGTAGCTGACGGCGTGTAATAATCGGCGACGAAACGTGATGGAGAGCACGAACTCGCCGGTGTACGACTTCGTGTCGAGGCTGCTGGCGTACGCGGTGGCGGGATTCACGGTGGTGTGCAGCGTGTTTGTGTGTAGGAGAGGCGGAGAGAAGGGATGGTGTGTAGATCTGTACATCTTTTTGCAAAGCTATTTGGGGTTGTCGTACACGCGTTCTATAACAAACTAACTCGCTTTTTGCATCATTATGATGATTATTCACAACATTCTTTCATCATCCATATTGTTATTAATGTTATTATTATTATATTTACACTTTATTCGGTTCGGTTTCACTCTGTTTTTTGAGAAAGACTCGTTATTTTCGATCGAAGTTCCGGCCAGTCCGGATTATTACTAAACTGCTCTTCGATTTCCTTCCTCATAAACTTCAGCTTCTCAATGCTCAGCAGCGTTTTCAGCACGTTGTTCTACCCCTCACCCTCCCATTCCTCGCCTACTTTGATCTCTGTCGCCACGTTCTCCGCATTATCGCACTCCACCTGCACCGGATTCTTCACACACGAGAACAGCAGCGAAATCATATTCAGCTCCATCACATACTCCACCAGCTCCGTCGTTCTCGCTTTAAACAGCGACAGCAGAATCGCAGAGACGTCCAGCGCGTTCCCCGACCCTTCTCGCAAACTATTCAACAGAATCCGCAGCAGCGTCGGCTTCTGAATCAGCACCGACAAGCACTCCGGAGTCTCCGCGATTTGCTTCACGATCGAGCAGCACGCCGTGCTGATGGGTCCGTTCAGCGCGTGCTTCTGTTCGCAGAGCTCCCACTGCTCCACGATGCGGGCCACATACCCCGAGCTCACGAAATACTCCAGAATCGCGGGGCCTTCGAGCCGGCAGACTTGGCACAGCGCGCTCACCGCCAAATCGAGACGCTCCGCGCGTTTGCCTTCCTCCTCGGCGCTCGTCGGGATGTTTTCCGGCTTCGAGTTGTCGAACAGCGCGGCGACGCCGCAGAACTCTTTCATCAGCGCGTCGACGAACTCCTGCGGCTGGCGCAGCTGATACGCCTCGTAGTTCAGATAGATCTTCACGAACACGCCGCCGATCACCGTCTCGTTCTGCAGCTGCTCGTACACGACCTCCGCGTCCTCGTCCAGAACGAACTCCCTTCCTTCGTGGAACGCGGCGACGAAGCCTTCGAACGCTCGACGCACCACGACTGCCGCCGTCGCCTTCATCTGCGCGTTCCAGATCATTTCGGCGGTGCACGTGGTGGCGTCGAAGGCGTGCAGCGCGTCCGCGTTGTCCTCGGTGAGCAGAAGCACCATGTATTCGGGAAGGAGGCGACGGAACGTCACGCGCGAAATGGCCTGGACGTCTTCGTTGTGGCTCCATCCCTGCAGCACGGCGACGCTGAGCTGCCGAATCGTGGCGAGCGCGTCTTCTGCGGGGAGGAGAATCAAATGGAGGAAGAGAACCCAGAGTCCGGAAGCGAAGAGCGCGTGCTCGAAGCCCTGCGAGAAGAGACAGACGTGGTGGAGGAGAACGAAGAGAGGCGTGCGGAGCTGATAGTCCTTCTGAATGAGGATGCGCGTGAGAATGTCGGTGGCGTGCTCTTCGACCGCGAGAGAGGCGAGACGCGGCGATTGGAGGAGAAGGGAGAGGATCTCGACGGCTTTCTGGGTGCAGGGATTGTCGAGAAGCCACTGCGGAGCGTCGTCGACATAGCGAGGCAGCAGGAACGAGAAGAGAAGCAGCAGATCGTCGGCGGACTGCACGGAGTTCGAGAGCTCCGGCGAATTGCTGAGCAGAATGTGGAGCGAGGTGAGCATCATCAGCACGTAATCCTCGCCCAGATTGGTCTCGTAGTAGCCGATCCAGACATCGTCGACTTTCGGACCCAGGCGTTGGAGTCGCAGATAGCTCAGCAGCCCTGTGAAATACTTCGGAGCCTTCACGAACTGCTTGGGCTTCAGCTTGTTGAAGACGCGGACGTAGACGTCCGCGATGAGAAGCTCGTTTCGAATCGCGTCGTAGACGAACTGACTCACGTCCTGCACGAAATCGCCCTCTCTTCTCAGCGCCTTTTCGCGTTGATCCTCCAAGAAATCGAGGAGTTGCGACCGCATCGCTTGCGTCCAGATGATAAACGGGGATTCGTAGAAATCGGAGTTCAGAATCGCGAGGAGGTGGTCAATGTTCTTCTCCAGCAGCAAGCCAATCAAACTCGGCGTCAGCAGCGACGTCAGAATCTGCGTGAGAGCCGCGGAGTTGTTGCAGACGTTCGCGAGGAACTGCACGACGCGCTTCGCGAGCGAATTGTGACTGTAGGAATAACTGCCCATGTCGCTCTGCGCCAGCGTGACGAGCGGCGTGTCTTCGCTGTCTTCGATGCACGACACGGACCCTGGGATCGCGTTCAACGCGATGTCCGACGCGATGGACGACGCGCTGACCGACGAGGGTCGCGATTGGCGAAGCTGCTGGCCGATTCGATTGCACTGCTCGTTGAATTCCTGCTCGCGCGTTTTTTCTTCGTCGGCGTTGTACCGGAAAAGAAGCGGAATCGCGGTGATGAAGACGGAAACGGAGGTGTGGAGAAGCGAGGCTTTGAAGGAGGCTTCCGAGGAGAGATTGGTGAAGTATTCCAGGATCGAGCAGAGCACGGCGACGGGCAGCGAGGAGCACAACGAGATCGCGAGATAGTCCGTGATGTTCGTCGCATCGGCCAGCGCTCCGTGCAGCGAGGAATGGTGCGACAAGTGAACCAGAATCGTCACTTGCTGGTAGAGCAGCTGCTCCGCGTTCTCGTCGCCCGCGGTTATTTTGGCGTCGTTCCAGCGCAGGAGATGATAGAGCACGGTGAGGCCGCCGCTCTGCACGAAGCTCTCCGCGTTCTCCACGGAGCAGACGCACGTGAGCAGCACGAGGGACACGAGCGAGCTCACCAGTTCGGGCAATGCCAGCTGCTCCGGATTCTCCACGACGACTTGGATCTGCGCGACCAGCATTTTGAAGGAGGGGAAGAGCAGCTTGTGCAGGCGAGAATGGTAGTGTTGGTAGAGGAAGCACTGCGTCTGCACGATGAGAAGCAGGCGCTGCGGAATCGGCGACGTGGCGGTGATTACGGCGCCGGTGAGCATGTCCAAAGCCAATTGAAGCGTGTCGTGATTCACGTCGGTGTTCCAGGAATCCCAGAACGCGCGAATCAGCGTCATTTCGTCCGCCGATTCGTCGACGCCCAGCACCATACGCGCCTGCTCCATGGAGAGAGCGCAGCCTCGGCGCTTTCCCTCGCGGATCCACTCGCTTTTCAGAGCCAGCAGCAGCGCTTTGGGGTTTTTGAGGCTGGTGGGATGCTCCAGATCCATCAATCGACGCAGGTAATACTTCCCGCAATACACGTCGTCGTCCAACTCCGAGTAGTGAATGTGGGGCAGCGGAACGAACGTCCAGCGCGTGCTCGGATCCTCTGCGAGCTTGGCGATGTAGCCATCGATGTGGGCATGGATCACGGCCTGCAAGTGGCTTCGCATGCTGCTGGTCCAGATAATCAGCGAAGACGTCGTGTCGCCGTTGTAGATATCCGCGAAACGGCTCTCAGAAAGCACTTGAAGGCCGTAGACCAGAGCGTCCGGAAGAATGCCAGCGAGGAGCGATCGCTCGTGCAGCAGAAGCTTGAGCAGCTGGACTTGGATGGCATCGAGGGAAGGGAGAAGAAGGATGGCATCGATAATGGGAAGTTGGTAGAGATCTTGAAGCGACGCGGTGGGGATCGAGAGGATGCGAAGCAAAAAGAGAGTGGCAAACGTTACGACCTTGGGGGATGCGTCGAAGAGGAGATCCACGAGAATCTTCAGCGCGTGGGGGCTGCAGAAATGCTCCAGCACGGGGGAAAGCGGGAGCTGCGGCACGGTCGACGATCCGATCGTCTTTTCGAGACATCCGTAGAAGATGTCCAGAATCACCACGGCGCGGTGCGACGCTCCGTTCGCGTGCGTTTGCATGAGGATCTTAAACAGCACGGACACCCACGTGACATCGCGGCAGATCTGCTCGACGTTCTCGGAATAGGTCAGCAAGCTCTGCAGAAACTCGAGCAGCACGTCGAGCAGACCGTGCGGATCGTCCTGCTCCTCCTCGATGACCTCCACCACGTGGCTCAGATCGAAGAACACGCGGCAATCGCCCTGGTATTGGTGGTAAATCACGCGGAGGCACTGCAGGAAGATCTTCTGCTTCTCGACCGTCTTCGCCGTCAAAAACCGCGCGTACACAGACGTCAGAAAGAGCGACGGATTCCCCAGACTCAGCCGCGGGTCGCTCGACACCGTCGCTTGAATGAGCGAGGAGCAGCCGAACGTTGCGGGGGTCTGCGCGATGTACTGCAGGAAGAGATCGTAGAGAACGAGATCGTAGTCGTAGGACGCGTAGCGAATCCAGGCCTGCTGGATGTTCCAATGCACGCGCGGATCGGCCTCGTAGATTTGGTCCCAGCGAGCCAGCTCCGCGTCGATCCACTGTTGCAATTCGCGGCGCTGCGTGTCGCCCCAGATCAACTGATAGGTCTCGGTGGACGCCTCGTAGAGCTTGAAAAACGCGGGGAAGTTGAGAGAGCCTTGCGGCGAGGCGAGAACGCTCACAGCGCTCCAGACGGCTTTTTGGAGGGGAGGGAAGGACTCTTTGGAATCTTTGGAGTCTTCAGAGTCTTCAGAGTCTTCAGAGTCTTCGGATTGGAGGAGGACCGCGAAGGAACACTCGAAGGTGCCTTTGTTGAGCGAGTCGATGAGCGTTTTGGGGAAGCAGCGACGCAGAAAGAGCGCGGCGGACTCGTTCTGATAGCAGAGAAGCACAACGAGGCAGCGCGCGATGATTCGCTGGAAGGGATTGGCGTCGAAGAGCGCGCAGCGGAGGATCCGCAGAAAGAGCCCCGTGTCAATAGCAAATTGCTGCAGATCGATCGAGAACTCGCAGGCGGGCAGCGTCACGAAGGTGT
The DNA here is from genome assembly GCF_000151665.1 of Blastocystis hominis. Lineage (NCBI taxonomy): Eukaryota > Bigyra > Opalinata > Blastocystidae > Blastocystis > Blastocystis hominis. The sequence goes on from NW_013171815.1 coordinate 1,059,686, forward strand.
GAAGCATGGTGAACAGATAGATCTGCACGGCCGGCGTGAGGGACGAAAGAATGGCGGCGATCCATTGCGAGGACGGACGAAGCAGCGTGATAAGCGAGTCCAGAATGGGAATCGGAGGCGGCAACGCAGCGACTTCGTGAAGCACGTGATTCAGACATTGCATAGCGAGGAGTTGCGAGAACGTCGTGGACGCGAAGTCCGGAACGGCTCGCGGAATCGCCTCCTCGACCAGCGATTCTAACAGCGACGAGCCGGGAACCAGAAGGGAGGAAAGCAGTCCTTTGATTTGGGTGGACAGAACGGCGAGAGCCAAGACGCCCGCTGCGCGCGTGTCTTTGTCTTCGCTCGCCACGACCTTCGCGAAAAACGGCTCCAGGACCAGACTCACCGCGGACACTGGGAAATCCCCGACGGTTCGGAGGAATTCCTGGAGGAACTTCGCGAAGAGCGGCATCTCGGCAGGATCGTTCGCGGCACTGCTGACGATGGCTTGCAGTAACTGCTTCAAAACGTCCGCAGTGATGGAGAAGGCGCTGATATAGCGGGAATTGGAGAGGAAGCACTCGCAAGCCTCCGCAATGGAGTCGATGCAGAAGGATCCGGAGCGTTCGGAGCGAGTTGAATGCTCCGAAACCTCGGAGTAAGAGAAGGAGCGAAGACGAGGTCGGAGCGATTCGTCGAGGGAAACGAACGAACCGCGAGGAAGAGGGTCGGTTTCGACGATGCCGATGCAGCGCAGAAGCGAACGGCGACAGCTAGAAGGAAAGAAGGAGCGAGGAAAGAGAATACAGATAGGTGATGTCTGGAAGGTGATGATAACTGGCTCGGAAGCGAAGCGAAGTTCGCGGTCGAACGGAGAAGGAAAGGAGGTAAAGAAGAGAAGGGCAGAGCGTGAGGAGCGTGTTTAGGAAATCGTCAAGCTGATGAAATGAGGGATGGGAGAGAAAAGAATACTTGGTTGCAGTGATAACAGCAATGACAGACCTTCGATTTGTATTCGTATTTGAAAATGAGGGAGCGATCGCTCCGATTGGCTGTGATCTGAAAAATGTTCTTGAGGGGGATCTGCCGAAGCACGACGGCTTTCCCGCCGCAGCGAATCACGCCTTGGATGGCGGTTGAATTGACGAATAGGAAATGATTCCCGGCCGACTCGTCTTCGGGTTCGTTGATGATTTCTTCCTTTTTCTCATTTTCACATTCACAATCACATTCATGATTTGATTGCTCGGATTCGATTGGATTCTCGCTTCCTTTTCTATGATTGGAGGCGATTTCATCCTTATCAATCTCGCTTTCATTCTCCGACTCAATTTCAATTTCACTTCCATTTTCAAATTCATAATTCGCATTATTCTCTTTCATTTCCGTTTCTTTTTCTTTCTTCTCCTGTGTTTCTTGCTGCTCTTGCTGCTCTTGCTGCTCTCCCTCTTCATCGGATTCAATTTTCATCACAGTCTTCGCTCCTGGCGATTCGTGCAAATCGAACGAATCCAGAAGCGTGTAGCTCAGCACGCGTTCATTCGCTTCAAACGAATAAACCGGGTCCTCCATCACTTCAAAATCGCTCTCCGGAATCTCCTCCATCTTCTTCGTCTTGTCAATAACCAAAGCGCAGCGTCGCATTTCTTCGTCGAGCGCGGTAAGGAATCCGAAGCGTTCGGAAATTCGAAAGGTGTGGCGAATTCCGTTGTAATACAGAACCACGATATCGTCACGACCCACCATGTATCCGTCTGTTATGTGAAACAGAGAAATGCGGCGAGAGTGACTTTCTACGATTCAACGCAAACAAACGTCATTACCGAAAAAGCGTATCAAGAGATAGCCGTTTTCTACTAATAGTTCACACTTCTTTTCAATATCTGGATAAAGCAATAAAGATCCCGAAAACACATAAGGAATGGTCTCAGATGGCGGAGATCGTAAGTGAGAACGGATTTCACATAATAATTCACTTATATTTGCTGTGCGAAAGCGAAGCTTCGATTTCGATTTCGATTTCGACCTAACTATGAATGTGTCCGCTAAAAATGACTTCTTGTCACAAATCTCCAAAATGAATGTGTTAACTTTTGTAGTATCGGGAAGCGCGTCGGATACTTCTTCCCAAGTCCAGGAATTCGTCAACGTACACAAGTCGGGGTTGTAAGTTGCAACTCCGTCCGTCGATACAGTGACAATACGAGAATAGTTTCCTTTCCATTTACTCAGCTTTTGACAGAAGTAAGACACACCCATGAAGGGTCTCTATGAGTTATGTTTCACTATATTTTCAAACTCCTGAATTCACCATCGTGATGCTAGATTGTGACATGGCATAGGAATCAAATGATATCCAACCCACACTTGTGATCCCAACGATCGGAATTCCAAAAATCCGAACTATTCCAAAACCAGGCAGAACGATTCTTTAACGAATTGCATAAAGTCAGGACTTTTGTATCACAATGCTTCACAACGCTGTAAGAGTGGGCTGTCTTACTCGAGCCCGTTTGACTGTAAGTGGTTTCTATTGTGTGAAATGTAGGTTATTCGAGGGATGGCGACCCGGTATTCATATAACAAAACGATTCCACAGACGATTTACTCTCCAGAAAACGTGGTTTTCACATATTCAAGTGAAAAGAACCCGGAAATACGCAATCCACGACGAACGAAGCTGGGATTAGCTTCAGGAAAGGCACTTCCGTCATGCGACTTTGTCTACCGTCATATTCATTACGACGAGGACAAGAACATTCTGGAAGACTACCAAACGCCCTTCGATAAGCCGTTCTACGATCTGATTCGAGATGATCTGTGGGTGTGTGATCCTTTGTCTCTCACTGTGTTGATTCAATCGTGAACTCACCAATAGGATGAACAAATTCCCGATTCGCTAAATCTGTTTCCTGTCCTCTGCATTTAACCCAATTTATATATAGAACGGAAAGCATCCTCTGGACTTCATCGCTCCTGGAGGTAAGCTGATGCGTTTCAGCGAGTCCCTTTATGTACCCCTCTTCTCCATTCTCATAATCAGCACGGCGTTGTCAACACGACCAAGATCACAGCGAATATCGTCACAAACCCCACCGAAGTACACATTGACTTCATCTCTCTCCCAGGCGCGTCGTCTTCTCTCCTCTTCGCTTTCCAGCCTCAAATCAGGAGCTGGACACATTTGGACGGGCGTGAAGCTCTACGGCTACGAAGTGAACACGGGAAGCCGATTATTCTGGAAACTGATCAAAGGCGGCCAGCTTTCCTACCGTGAAAAGAAACAACTGAGCCGCGCCGTTAACGACACGAGCCGTCTTATTCCGTTCACCATCTTCGCCATCATCCCATTCAGCGAGTTAACGCTTCCATTCGTTTTAAAAGTTGCAACGCATTCTCTTTTCGAAGTAGAAATTCCCGAACTTCTTGCCCTCGACCTTCACCTCGGAGGCCAAAAAAGACGACATTCGTCGAAACATTCTCGAAGCGCGCCTCGGCCTCGCCCGCGAATACTACGACCAAATGAAAGCCACCGCGAAGAAGCATCGCCGCGACGACCTGGGCAACGGCGACTGCGCGAGCGAGCTGCTTCAGCGCATCCGCGAAGTTTCGTACGGGCAGATCGACGACGTGGACGACGTGATCTCGGTGTGCAAGCTGTTCCGCGACGACATCGTGATCGACAACAGGACAAGGCGCAGATCGTCTCCGTGGCGAAGTATCTGAGCGTGTTCACGCTGGGCGGCGACGAAATGGCGCGCGTGGCGCTGCGGACGCGACTGCGATCCATCGTCCAGGAAGACCGACTGCTGTACTTCGAGGTAGCGTTGTGGGGCGTGTGGGACGCAGGGACTGCAGGGACTGACGAAGAGCGAGCTGGAGCAATGCTGCGAGCTGCGAGGCTTGACGAGCGATGGACTGCTCAAGGCTGATTACCTCGATCTCATGAACACGTGGCTGCAACTCGCGGTGGTGAAGCGCGTGCCGACGACGTTGCTGGTGATGGCGAATATGCTGTCGATGCTCGCGAAGGAAGACACGATTGAGTCCATGTTGCCATCGGCCGTGTCGATGTTGTCGGAGGATGTGATTAAGGAGGTCAGGATGGAGAAGGGAGGTGAGATGTAGACGATTATATCGCTGGCGCCGGTGAATGACCCGACGGCGATGAAGATGCGGTACGAGAGAGCGGTGAAGGCGGATGAGGAGATTAAGGAAGAAAACATGGTCAAGGAGGAGTTTACTGTGAATAATAAGGTAGGAACGGGATTGAAATTGGGATGTAGATAACGATGTTTAATCCGGTGGTGAAAGAGAAGAAGAAGCGGACAGCGAAGAGCAAGTCTGCCAAAATTGAGTTTTATTGAATTGTTTGTGAGAGCAAATTCTTTTTCTCAAATGAAGTCCCTTCCGGAACGATCCTCAAGAGGAGTGCGGCAAAAGAAACTAACAGGAGCTGCAATCGAAGCGGACAGAGAGTTCTGGAATCAGGACTTTTTCAAAGAGGTGAGCGACGATGAGGACTTCTCCGATTCGCATGGTAGCAATGGTTTGTGTGTTATGAATGGAAGGAAGCGAGCCATTAAGCGATAGTGAAGATTCAGACATTGATTTACCCGAGGATGAGGAGCCTCAGGCACCTGTAGTGGAACCCAAAGAAAAGAAAGTGAGTCCGCGTGATGTTTTTGAGTGATTTAGGAAAAAGTAAAGCGAAGTGTCTATTTAGATCCCTCTGCCAAAAAGAGTAAGCCGAGAAAGAAGGCAGCCGCCGAAAAGAACGCGGAAGGCAAGCCAATCGCAAGTCCTCCGAAACCAAGTGATTTCTCTCCTTTTCCCCCATTTTAGAGCCTGTTTTGCCCCAGCTCGAGCTAACCCTCCGTGCTTCGACGCAGTACAAGAGTCAAGTGTCGGCCATCCAGCGCCAACTCGAGGAAGAGGACAAAAAAGACGTAATTCCCCGTTTCCCCGTTCTTTCATAGACCGTGCGTCACCGCAAGCGACAGCCGGTGCGCCGTCCTCTCCAGCGGCAGATGCTCCAGCAGAGCATCGCCACGGAAGTCGAGAACACCATGTTTGTTTCAATCCTTCTTTCTTTCACACCCAGTTCTCTCCACCAAATCCTCAAAGAAGAAGAGAAGAAAAAAGTCGTTACCAAACGCAAAGCGTATTTTTACCACCCTCTTTTCACCACAGAATCACCGGCAATCGCGTATGCGAGTTGTCCTCCCCTCGCTTTCCCCATCTTCTCCTTTTCTCCTCCCCTTCTCTGGCTCCTGCCTGGCCGGCAGTGCCGCGTCCTAAGCGAGCGCGCTGCGCCTTCAACGACGGGCCTGCGCGCTACTTCGATCCGCGCTCCAACGCGCCGCTGTGCAGCCTGGCTTGCGCCAAACGCCTCCGCGAAGAGAGGAGGGCCAAGGAAACCACCGCCCTGCTGGGCACCGCGGGGGACGAAGCCTTCCGATCCAGTGGACTGAGTGGCCTGAATGGGGTCAATGGGGTCAATGGGGTCAATGGGGTCAATGGGGTCAGTGGAACCACTCGACCTAATGCACCCAATGCACCCAATGGACCCAATGCATCCAATGCACCCAATGGATTCGGTGAAACGCCCGGGAGAACGGGAATGGGAGGCATCAAGGGAGAAGCGAAGCAAACGCGGCAGATGGCGAGTGGCGGACGTACGGATGGGAAGAAGAGTGGAGAGAAGGGAAAGGAAGCGATTGGCGCAGGGACGCAGAAAAACGGAGACGCATTAAAGGGCATTCCGAAGGGTGGAGTAAAAACGGAAAACCCGCCGCCGCCGAAGAGAACGATACCGCAACCAACGGCTCCGATCAATCCCACGATCGTAACGACGACCACGACGCAAGGAAAGGTGTTGCAATTCCAATTGAACTACGCCAACGTTCTTTATATCAACAGCAAGGCGCTAAATATCCCAGTGAACATAAATCAGATGTACTATCTTCAAACGGAGGTGAATGGGAAGAAGGTGGTGAATGCGCATCTTATGACGGAAACGAAAAGGGATGCGGATGGAAATGTATATTATTGTATGGTACCGATGATTCCCTTACAGAATCCTTCAACTTGCATTGTTTGTTTGAATCGCGGTTTTTACGCAAATTTCGCAGGTCGATCTGCCGATTTGATCTGCAGTTTTTGAGCCAAAACACACCGTATTGAGTCAAAATGAGCGATTCTATCTTTACGGTTAATCAGCTCTATACATTAGAATCACCGAAAGTCGAAGCTGTTGCATATTCAAGTACTTTGGCAGAGAGGAGCACATAATGTGTCAGATGGAAGTGGTCCTAACGAGCTGTGCATTTTTACAGCAGTGAAAGGCGGAAGATTGTACGAGCATATAGTTAAAGCAGAACCGCGTACTGAGAATCGGACCGTTCGATCTTTGGTTTTCGTTGTGACAAATAGTCCCGAAAGTATTCGCTTGTGAGTTCGATATCCACAGTGGCGAGTAAAAAGAAAATCACAAAGATTTTGCCAATTCGCTCTCTGTCTCGAGTGCTTGTACTCAGCAGTATTGGATTAGGAGTGGATTCACGTCTAGATGGAGTGCTTTCTGCGTTTGACTTTTCAAGCTTGTCTCCTATATTTTGCGATATCTCAGTTACAAACATTTTGGATATGGGAATTAACGGAACGCTCCGCGACAACTGTCTCCAATTCTGGATATTGGTGAAGAAGCGCGTGATCCTCTACACCTTTTCGCAAGGCCAATTCACCAAGCTCCAAGAAATCCCTCTGGCCGACACCCCTCTCCTCGTGTCCTGGATCGGCCCTCTTCTCCTCCTCCAATCCAAAGATTCCCTTCTCGTCATGGACCTCTCCACTCCCCAATCCTCCACCACCTTCAAAACCTCCCTCAAGAACTCCTCGCAAGCCACGCTCCGTCTCCTCAGCAACAACCGCATCTTCTTCAGCACCTCGCCCGTCTCCTTCTCCCTCCTCTCCCTTCCCGACGGCTCCGACGGCCCCGACGGCCCCGACGGCCCGCACAGCGCTCTCCCCCGCGAAACCTCCCTCTCCTACACGAGCCCTGCGCCCAGCAAGGGCGTGTGGTTCAGCAGCCCGTTCATCTTCGTGCAGTCGGACGCTCTGCACGTTCTGGACCAGTGGTCGCTGCGCCCCGTCGACTCGCTCGCCCTCCCCGCCGCCCAGCTGCTCTGCGACATGACGCTCCTCGACGCAGAGCTCCGGAACGACGAGCTCGGCGTCGTCATCGCCGTCCTCGCCGACGGAACCGTCTGCGCCATCGATCTCCGCGACGCCGACGCCGCCATCAGCCGCTTCAGCCAGGCGGGCGACGTGGCCACCGCCTTCGACCTCCTGCACCGCAACGAGGCCGCGGGGAACACCGTCCGACCCGCGGAGAGGCGTGAGCTCTAGGCGATGGACAAGCGGCAGATGCACAGACAGGCCTGTCTCACCTTCTTCGCCCATCTCGACTTCGCTCAGGCCTTTCACCACGCCTGGGAGGCGCGCATCGCTCCCACCCAGCTGCTCCCGCTCTTCCCGGAGCTTCTGCTCCGCCCCCTCCCCGACAGCACCGTGTTAACCGCGGATCTGCTCGGACGAAACGTCCACTCCGTGCTCGAGTTCGTCCTGGCCACGCGGAAACAGCATTCCAGCGACCCCTCCGCCATCCGCCCCGACTCCGAACTCGTCAAAACCGCGGTGAACCAGGCCGAGAGCGAGCTCCTCGAGTTCTTATGGAAGTTCCACGCCGAGAACCAAGGGGAGAACCGCGGGGAAGACAAAGGGGAGGACCAGGCGGAGAACCAGGCGGAGAACCGCGGGGAAAGCCGCGTGGTGGATGTGGCGCTGTTCCGGCTGCTGCTGAACCGCGGGGATCCGCGTCTGTCTGGCTTTATCGCGGGGCAAACGAGCTGCGAAGAGGAAGATGTGCGGGAATCGCTGGTTTCCCGCGGGTTGTACAACGCGCTGGCGTCGTTCTACGTGCAGAAGAAACGCCCGCGCGACGCGCTGCAGCTTTGGCGGGAGCTGGGAGAGGGCGCGCTGCGCGAAGAAGGCGTGGACGGCGTGAGTTTGACATGTCAATTCCTGCGGAACCGCACGGAGACGGACACGCTGGAGCTGATGCGAGCGTTTCTCCCGTGGGTAATGGACCGCAACCCCGACGAGGGCTACAAAGTGGTGATCTTTGGAGAGGTGTCGACGGTGCCGATCGCAGGGTTCGTGCTGAGCGAGCTGGAGCGCGTGGGCGCGTCGAACTACCGGTCGTCGTACATCCAGTACTTGGTGGTGATGAATCACGTGGACGATCCCGCGCTCACCACCGAGTTCATTCTGGAACGGATCCATCTGCTGCTTCGGCAGGTGCAGGAGCACGAGCTCGACATGGCCGTCGCGCGAGTGGCCGACACGCCGTCGTTGGTGCGGGATCAACGCGGGCAAATTCTGTCCTTCCTCGAGAACAACCAGTCCTACGACGCCTCGCAAGTTCTCGCCGAAATCGACGCCTCCGCGCTCTTCTTCGAGAAGGTCGTCGTGCTCGGCCGCCTCGGCCGCTATGAAGAGAGTCTACGCATCGTGGTCTATGAGCTGAAGTCGATCTCGTACGCGTGCAGCTGCTGCGCGAAGTTCCCTGCGAGCTCGTGGTATCTTTTGCTCCGGATTTTGTTCGCCGAGCAGGACGAGGAGTGCGCCATGGAGCGGGAAGTGACGCGTAGACGCAGGGATTCCTTCCGAGAGGCAGCGTTGCGCGTGTTGGAGGAACACGCCTATGAAATCGACCCGATCGAGGTGCTCAAGATCATCCCCGAGGACCTCACGCTGCAGCAACTGCTCCAGTATTACCAAAGCGTTGTGCCTCACTCGACGAATGTAATGCGAGAGGCGAGGATCCAGCGCGGAATGGAACAGTGGAGATAATGAGGGGATTTGAGGAGTAGGGTGCGAACGAACCAGCTGCGTCGGGAATTGAATTCGATTAAGAATTCGTATGTGATAGTAAACGGAGGCGAGACCTGCGCTGTCTGTGGAGAGGAGTTCAGACAGGATGACTGTATGGTGATAGATGGCGAGGATAAGAAAGTGCACGAGCGCTGCTGCTGCAAGGAGAAGGAGATTGAAGTGTTGAATGACTTGTTTTTGCGTGTTTATTTACAGAAATAAGAATGGGGGTGGGGGTGCAGAATTGCGATGGAAGTTGCAGGTGAGAATAGTCCACCCCCTGGGTCGATATTGTTGATTTTCTCAAAAGTTTGTAAGGACTCGTTTTATCAATGGCTAAGACTGAAAAAGGTAAGTTGGAGACGTTATGAATGCGAGGAATCGTGTCTAATCGCTCATGTAGCTGCTGCTGCTGCCAAGAAGACCCAGCGTGTTCAGAATAAGAAGGCTGGTCACATTCACACTACCACTCGTTTCTACCGCCCAAAGACTCTTGAGCTTGCTCGTAAGCCCAAGTATGTCAGACATGCGGTCCAGAAGGAGAACAAGATGGACGCTTACGCCATCATTAAGAAGCCTGCTGTGAGCGAGTCGTCCATGAAGAAGATTGAGGTATTTGTCTTCAGTGTGTGGGTAATGCGTAGTCTGAGAACATCCTGACCTTCTTCGTCGATATCCGTGCGAACAAGAGACAGATCCGCCAGGCCATCAACAAGCTCTACAACGTCAAGTGCGACAAGGTGAACACTGTGATTTCCCCTCTGGGATTCAAGAAGGCGTTCGTTCGCATGAGCGGAGAGAACGAGGCCATGGACGTTGCCAACAAGATCGGAATCTTCTAAGGTGATTCTGAGGTAAACCTGTCCTTATTATGCGTGTTTGTTTGAAAGTCAGGTGCTGAATTGATGTGTCATGGGAAGTCTTAATGAGCAGGCGTAGAAATCAGAAGGCGCTCATTTTCATACAGAGGAAAGCCAAAAGAGTCAACAGAATAATTCATATCATTCTCTTGGCTGTAACTTAATCTAATAATTCCTGTATACAGGTTCCTGTAGATTATTGTGTTATGTCAAATCCGGGAGAAAACAGTGAAACTACGGACTCTAGTTCCCTGGACTATTCGATCGAAACCGTATCGAGAATTGCGTTGTCTCTGAATTTTAGATCGCATCTGTATATCCGTCTTTTATGGAACTGAAGGATTTACAACGTCCGTGGGAATGGTCTGTTATCAAACAATATTATGTGGGTCTCCTAAATATATTAAGGATCAATCGTGAAATTCTGATCACTGAGAAGCTATCTAGTTGCATCGTTGGGTTTTATCTGGAAAGTCTCCGATCTATGGAAACTATCAGCAACGACGTATTCTCGTTTTTCAGACAGGTCCTAGATCTTATTCCGCTTACGCAAACCTTGGTTTATCATATATTCTTTTTCTTTTGCTTATCTGTGTCTTCTATCATTTTCTCTGACATTTAGGAAACGCCGTTGCCCCAGCTCGAATCTCTCTACTCGTTTCTCTCACAGCGTGTTTCCATTTCTGAACTCAGCTCGATCGTTCTTCTTCTTCTTCTCCCTTCTCACCTCCAGATCATGCAGCTGCAAGCTGATTCCGATATCAACACCCAGCCCAATTTCCCAGGTCTGATTTCGATTCTGAACCAGCTTCTCATCAACCGAAACACCGCCTTTTTAAGCCAGCTCCCTTCTCTCCTCGACGACTTCACCAACCAGCTCACCGAGCTCATCGAGGCCATCGGCTACAACGTCAGCTCCCAGCTCTGCAACGTGCTCAACGAGCTCCGCATCGTACTGGACGACTGCAGCGATCTCAAGCCCTCCGAAGCCGTCGGGTTTCCCCGTTTCCCTCATTCTAGAGCCGCAACCTGGTGAAGAAACTGCTCTTTCTGACGAACTACCAGAACGAACGCGTGCAGATCTGGGCGATCTACGTGCTGAACCAGATCTTGGAGCTGTGTCCGTCGCTGGTGACCAACCGCACGGCGCTGGCGCTCGAGCTGCTGCGCCTGGCGCTGAACAAGAAGTCGATCGAGCTCTCCATCGTTATGTTTTCTCCTTTCTTTTTAAAATCACCTCCAGTTTCTCCATTCTCGATACGCTCTCCAACGCCAAGGCGCAGCCGGACCCTCCCAGCGACCTCAGCGTCTTCACGTCGCTCCTCGGCGTCGCCAAGCGCAAGCTCCAGCCCAGCGACGTCGCGCTGCGCAGCCTCCGGCAGTCCGACGGCTGCGTCTGCGTGCTCCAGTGGATCCACCAGAACCGCAGGCTCCTCGCCCCGCTGCAGGCCAAGCTCCGCTTCGAGCTCGCGCGCTCCTGCGTCCTGCTCTTCCTCAACTCCAACCGCCCCGTCTGGCCGATGCTCCGCGACGTCGTCGAGGCCACGCAGGTCCCCAGCCGCGACGTCCGCAACGTTCTCTCCTCCCTCAAGCCCGATCTGCAGAGCCGCGCCGCCGAGAACCTCAAGTCCCTCTATCCCGACGACGGTTTCCACGGTTTCGACTTTCGAAGTGTAGACTTCGCCGATCTGATTCGGGCCGTGGGATCCCCCAAACTTCGCGTCCAGTCGCCGCATCGGTCGATCGCTCCGTCGTCGCCGCGCTTCTCCACGACGCCGCGCAAATCGTCCGCGGTGTTCACCTTCGATCCGCAGCCCTCGGAGTCCCCCGCGGTGAGTCCTCACCAGATCAAGCCGATGGATCCCCGCGATTACGGCCGAATCCGCCAGAAAAGCGAGGAAAGCCGCCAAGGGAGCGCGCTGTCGCAGAAAAACGTCCGCGAATCGGCGGTGGAGTTGACGTACTCGGTGCTCTCGTCGTCGACTTTGTTCGCGCAATACTGTTCCTGTCTGCGTCCCTCGCCGCTGCTGGACATCGTGCTGGGATTGCCGGAGAAGGGAGAGGTTCCGCAGGGCGTGTACGACGCGATCGCGATGAAATTGGAGGAGGGAAAGGGGTTTTCGGACGGAGATCTTCGCTATGAGGTCGACTGTGTGATTCGGTTTTTGGTGCTGCGACTGCTGGGGAAGCGCATTCTGGGGGAGAAGGACAGCGTGATGCGATTGGTTCTGACGCTCTGCGAGAGCAAGAAGGTGACGCTGAACCGCCTGGAAGTGAAAATGCTGCTCTTGGGACTGTTCTATGTGAACGGGTTTTCTTCCATGTCGAGCTATCTGCTCCGCGTCATCGACTCGTGCGGACTGGACAAGGTCGCCTTCGCCTTGCTCGCTCATCTCTAGTTCATCTCCATCCTCGTCGATGTCGTGAGTCTGTATTCCCGCGCCGTATCGCTCTCCGAGCCCATCGAGTGCATGCTCCTCGGCGTTCTCAACGCTCTCGAGTTTCTCGTCACCGAGGATTTCTTCTGCCAGCAGGGAAAAGCCCACCTCACCCAAGGCCTCCTCGCTCTCCTCGACTCCGTCTCCCCCGCCGTCCAGCAGGCCGCGCAGCGCGTCTGTCAGCGCTACTGCGACGAGGGCGCCGCGCTGATGGCCTCGGGCGTGTCGACGAGCACCGATCTCCGGATCCAGCTGTACAACGCGCACAGCCATCGCTTGCAGCGCGTGGAGCGCGCCAAATCGAGCGAGTCGATGCGCAGCCGCGCGGGGAACGGCGCTGCCGCGCATTTCCGGCCGCGACCGATGCTGAATCTGAAGAAGAAAGGATCGAGCTCGGGGTCGAGACACTCGAAAGATTACACGTCGAGCTCGAAGCAGTCGAAAGATCACACCTCCAGCTCCAAGCAATCGAAGGACCACTCGTCCTCCTCGCGCGGCGCCGCGTCGCACGTGCTCTACATCGACAATCAGAGCAGTATCTTCTCGGACGGCCCGGTGGACGCCACCTTCTCGTCCTCCGTCTTCGCCTCCCCGCCCGAATCCGAAGCGCCGCGGTATGTCCCGGTGAACCGCGCCACGCTGGTGTCGCCGACTTATAACGGCCTGGCCAATGGATCGTATGGATCGAACGGAGACAAGGACGTCATTGGGGACCACGATGGAATTGGAGACAATGGAGACGACAATGGAGACAATGGAGACAATGGAGACAACCCTTCGAATCTCTCGGAATCGGAGATTTCGCCGGTGGAAGAGTCGGAATCGCCGTACTTCGAGAAAATCCGAGCGGAGAACGGGAACGCGATGGTGATCGCGACGGGGATGAGCAGCACGAGCCAGGCGAACAGCCACGATTACAAGGGGAACCAGATGGTGCTGAACTCGGACTCCTCGGAAGACGAGCTGGTCTCGCATAAATACACGAACACGTACCCGGAAAGCGAAGAAGAATCGCCGGAGCGAAGGCAGATCAACGAGATCGCGTCGGTATTCCACGTGTTCATCCAGCTCTATCAGAGCTGCTCGTACATCTGCATCATTCAGCGGCAATACAGCGTGCTGTACGAGCAGCTGCTCAAAGTTCTCGTCGATATCAACCAATTCGTAGCGATGGCCGATCGAATTCACCGCTAGTTGAGCAGCGAGCAGGTCGTCGACATGTCCTCCGAAGAGCGCTGCGATCTCTTCACCGGTTTGTTCGTGCTGTTTCGCCTCGTCGTCGTGCAGTACGCGATCCTCAACACGCGAATCGACGAGGAGAACAGCACCATCCAGGCCTGCAAGGACGCGATCAAGCAAAACCGCGAGGAGTACGAGAAGTCGCGGATCGAAATGTGGATCAACGTCGCGCAGGAGAACCGCCAAATCATGTTCGATCATCGAGCCACGCTGGAAGTGTTGCTTCGCGAAGTAACCGTGCTGCCCGAGTTTGTCAGCAATCTCCTCACTCCCTTCAAAATCATCTCCGAGTCGCCTTTCCGCCAAGAGGTCGCTTTTTTATTATTGACTCGATTGTGTGTAGATCTGCAGCGAAATGACGCTTCTTTCCATTCATCACATGGCTTCGGCCGTCTATTTTTGCTATCAATATCGACAGTATCTCCAATCGATCGTCGACGTGCTGGCCCCCGTGCTGCACGACATGCTTTTCTTCAGTCAGACGCACACCGTGTACTCCTGCTTGCTCGACTTCCTCGGGAAATACGGGCTGAAGAAGGGGTCGGAGGAGTACAGCGAGGACACAGTTCTGTACGTGACCGCGCTGCTCTCCGAACTGCATCAATACAATATGAGTTGTCGACCGCCCTACCCGCAAGCGAATTACTCGAAGTGTAGGCGAGAAGGAGGAGAAAGGGGCTGATGTGTAGTCTGCAAGATGACGGAGAATATGCTGGAGAAAGACCTCATCGATCCGCTTCGGCAGTGTGTCGAGCAAATGCACCAAGATCTCGAGCGATTGGATCAAAGCACTGAACCCGATTCGCTCTATTTTAAGTCCGACGATAAGCAGCGCTGTACCGTGTTTCTTGAAAATTCGGTCCATTCGTGGAGTGTTTCTTCGAACAAACAATGCAAACAGGGATTTCGCCTTGGAATGAATAGGGATTGTGCTCCAGCGAGATGGGCTTTGAAATGATGCTGTCCCTGCGAACGAGTTTCTGCGATTTCTGAGAGGATATATGCTTTTTGGCCGAGTCCTTGGCAGCAGAGACGAAGGAGCTCAGCATGATCACCATGATTACAATCGTGATACAAACGACGAATATGATAATGATAATATTTACAATACGCGAAGAGGAACAATCTACGAAAAACAGCAATATTTGGAAAAGAGTACAATGATCATCGTTAAGTGTGTATTTGATGGGGTCGAATCCGTTAAGACTGAAATGCAATGAAGATGTTGCTACGATTTATGAGCAAGATATCCTTTACGGTAAGTAACTCCCATACTCACAACTGTTTCAGACATCATGAGAGATACATATGGACTGAATATCTCAAATGGAATGCACGACCAGTTGCTAAAAGGATGATTACGATGAAGAGTGACTAACCTGACTGGATATTCGACACCAATTTCGAAACCACTGCACGATTTCAACTCATGATACAATTTCATTTTCCCGCTTTCTCTTTTGAAAGAAAGCACTGTTCCCGTATAAGCCACATAATGAAGTGTAATAATGTATGTCACAGTCTCACTGTATTCTTTGCAGTCTGTAGTGTTGTAAAAGGTAATTGTATTCGTAAAATCGGTACAATTGCAAACACCATAGTCTTGAAAGAATAGATCGCTCTTAATCGCTAGAATAAATCAAGGAAAATAGATTCATACAATGGGTATCTCTGTTCAGGCAGGTGGAAAACACACCACAAACTATAAAGTTAGAATGCGTAAAATAGAATACTTGGAGAAGAAGCATCCTTTACATTTGAATCTTTCAAAGAAAAACGAGAAATTGAGCAAGTAGCTACTTCGCATAGGCATAATGATAGGATAAATAAGCTGATTGATTTTCCATTGGAATTGCTTCTCATACTGCATCGGCGATAACAAAAAATGATATGACCCCAATGTTATAATGTCGCCTATGTCCCAGTTAAAGTATGCTTATTTCTCTTGAGTTCAAATCTTTTACGAATACCAATTCTGCAGGGTTTCAGTTATACCAAATCTAGTAAAGAGGTTAATCTTGCTATGGTTGTTTTCCAAAATAAGAACTTCGCTGTTTATGCAAATAATAAGCAAGCATACAATTAATAGAGTGCAGTAGAAACGATTATCAGAATATGGATTATAATGATCATATCAAAATAGTCAATATCTATAATCTTGACAAACCTATGCACTCTTCACTTCTATGGCTTCATTTGATTCCTAGCAATCATTCCACTGTCGGAATCCTTCCATTCTTTTATCTCCATAGCTCCACTTTCACTCCCTCCCTCCTCTCCTTTCTTAAACAAACACTCCAAACTACGCGTGTTGCAATAGCGGGTCCTTTTCCGTCTTCTCCTCATGATTCGACATCGGCGTCAATGGTGACAATTTCATGTTCTGCACGTACTCCTGCACTGCGTCCTCGTCCCTCTCGATCGTAAACCGCAGCAAGAACGACAACGCCGCCGACACATAAAAGAACCCGCTAATCTTCAGCATGGCGGCAACGCGATCTCCCTCCCTCAGCATCTGCGTAAACACGATCGGCCCCACGATTCTTCCCGCGTTATTGAACACCTCCCCGATCGCGGTGGCGGTTCCTCTGCACTGCGGCCGATTGACGTTGAGCAAAATGCTTTTGAGAGCGGGCCCGGGGATGTTGAGCAGCACGCCGAGCACGGCGAGAAGCAGCGCGTGGAGGAGGAACGAGACGGAGACGGAGAGCCCCTCGGAGAGAGAGGGCGAGAAGAGAACGGAGAGCAACGGCATGCTGATGAGATAGCCGATCGCGACGGCGAGCGGGAGATACGATCGATTGACGCGGTAGAAGAACCGGCAGACCAGTCCGGAGAGCACGTTCCCGAAGGCCGCGCCGATCCCGAAGAAGATGAACAGCGACGACGCCTGGGAGTGAGGAAAGAACGAAAAAATAGAGACGGAATCGGCGGAGAATTTCTTCTCGTTCGCGAGAATGTCGTGGAGATAGCTGCTGTACACGCCCCACGGAATGGACCCCGGCAGTCCCTGCAGAAATACTACGTCGGCACGCTACAAGAATCGTACGGAGCACGTTGGACCCCACGCGGATGCTTCGCAGCACCTCGCGGAAATTCATCTGCAATGGCTTCGAGTGCTTCTCTGGGCGGCCGAGGCCGTCGGACTCCCCGCGGGAGGGGAGCTGGATGACTAGAGTGAAGGGGAAATAGGGAAAAAACAATAGAGGAAACAGAAGGAGATCATGCCGAGGAAGGGAATGACGCGGAAGTAGCTCCTCCAGCCGAAATGACTGCTTACGTACCCACAAATCGTTTGACCTGCGAGCATCCCAAAGCCCACAACGGTCGAACTAATCACCGAGGCTGCAGAGCGTTTCGAGGGAGGAAAGGTATCTCCCAGAATCGATAGGTAGATAGGTAGACTGGAGATCACGCAGACTCCAGAGAGACCTCTCCAAAGGAGAACGGAAGAGTAGGTAGTGGTAAAAGGAATAAGGAGAGCTGTTGCATGACAAAGAAAACTAGTGATCAAAAATACTGTCTTTCGTGAATATAAATCAGCTAAATAAGTTACAAGCACTGAGGAAGGTGCTCCGATTAGAAAGAAAACCGTGCTAAATCGACTCCCTATCTCTTATCCCACAGCCAGAAGAAATACCAATAAGCCTGTCTCTTTCTTCGTCTGAAAAACCAAAATCCTTGGCCATCGGCGTCAGAATTGGTGCAAAACAATTATAATAGAAATACAAAAGTAGGGTATTGACAGAGATTAAAATGATTGTACCCAAATATTGACTTGTTATAGCTTGCTTATCTAACTTGTCTGGACCTTTTAGATCTGGCACAGAAACAGAACTCTGTGTCATTGATGTCTGGACTTCAATAATTGTTTAAATATGATGTTTCCAGATTTTAAGGCTATTTATTGCGTTTGGATTTAATGAATGGATTTGTCGTATTGAACTGCAAATAGATTCGAATCATTGTATCGAACGTGTAGAGACGTCGATTTTGAAGTAAACGAATCACATAAAATCAACTTTGCGAAAAACCATCACAGGGGATAGCGCGAGACATGTATCATATATCCGTGAAGTATTAGCGAAAGTTAAAGATCGATCATAGTTTTGCGTGTTTGACAACCTTGGGTTCCTCCTCCCCGCTTGGTTTTCATTCGATGTCCATTTTGCAATCAGTACACAATCTCTACATGGATAATGAAAAACGAATCCTTTGTAAAATTGTAAGAATCGAGAATCGAACTCGAAGCATCCGATCGACATACCTATCCTCAGTACCACTCATCCATATAAACTGGAAAAAACAAGTGTAAATTGTAAACCACACTATTTCACATATTGAAAATGGACCCTCTTCGAACTCCCTCCAGTATGTCAATGCTCCCCAACAGGAATAGCGCAGTCAGTGAGGATTATGCAAAAGAGGATTCTATCGTCATACCCGACTGGCGAGTTCAGTATAGCATTTTTGAGTACTGTGAAGCCTAGCAATATCGTTTCCACGGTTAATATGAAGAAAGAGATCAACCTACCTGAAGTGGTAGATAAGTTGCGTAACACAGAGTATAATCCTAAGGTATGGTTTGGGATATTGAATTGACTGTTAAGCGCTTTGACGCGATGATCATGCGTATTCGAGAGCCCAAATGTACGGCTCTCGTTTTTAAATCTGGGAAGGTCGTTCTGGCAGGAACAAAGAGTACAAAAGATACCGAGGCCGCCGGAAGACGAGTGGTTGATATTCTATCTGTTGCTTTATGTTTTTGCATGTGATGCTTAGCGATTCACAGGAGGAAATAAGTCAGACGATACCAAGCCTATTATCCACAACATGGTCGCTGTCGGTGACTTTAAATTTCCGATTCGCCTTGAAGGCCTTTCAATCGAATATCTAGAATCAACAACCGTACGGCCGGCTGTGAAGATTAACTCCTAGTACGAACCTGAGCTTTTTTCTGGACTTATTTACCGCATGAAGAATCCGGACGTCGTTTTACTGATCTTCGTATCGGGCAAAGTGGTTGTAACGGGAGCCAAGGATGAATCGGACATCCGCCAAGCGTTCCGCAAGATTTCCCCGCTTATTTACAACTGCAGAAAGGTGTAAAGTATTCCGCTTGTTCTGTTTGCAACAAACACTCGATAGGTTCGGGTTTATCAGAATCCGGCCCAAGGTTCCCTTCGCATGTTCGATTACCTCCACATGTGCTTCGCTCGCTTTCTCGAGAGGATACTCGCAGTCCACGACGGGCTGCATCAGCTCTGGGCATTTTTCCGCTAGGGAATTAAGCAACTGAAGTGTATCATGGCGCTGTTGGGTCTACGCTCGATTCACGAAACAAAAAAATACGGTCTGGTTAAAAAGCATCACTCCGTGCACCGTGGATCCCTTCACCATCATGTCGCGGGGATTCACTTCGATAGTCCCGCGGTTTCCAATGACCAAAATCTCGCCATTTTTGTTTATGATTTCCTACGGTTTGCTGCGAAACAGCGCACGTACTAAGTCTTTCTGGAGATTTACGTTCGCCAGCATTTCGAAAATAACATCGGGACCGTTCCCTCCATTCACTGCATGAACCTTCTCCATATACGTGGAATCGGTTCGGTTCACCACAAGATCGATTCCCAAGCGGGTCAAATATTGTTCTGCGCGTTCTGTAGAGCAACTAGCGACGATCTGGATATTCTTGAATTGCGGATCGGTTTGACGGAGACTGAGCAGAATCTTTGCAATGCTGGTTCCCACGCCTCCGGAAGCGCCATGGATAAAGAAGGTTCGGTCCTTCATCTGTCGTGTGCATTGGATGGCACTAGTCATCAACGAGAACATAATTCTAAAAACATACTAGAGAGACGTAAAATATCCAGTGCCAAAGCAGGCACCACTTTTGTAACTACACTCCTTAGGAAGCAAATACAACTGATCCGGAGAAAAGACTCCGTGTGTAGCGTATGTTCCCGATACAGATCCACAGGAGTAAACACGATCTCCCACCTTGAATCCTTTCACGTCACTTCCCACAGAAATCACATCTCCCGAACAATCCAAACCCGGAGTATAAGGGCATGGACGAGCCTGTGTGTGCCATCCTTCACGTATATAAGTATCGACCGGATTAACAGCCGCATAGTGAATCTTGACAAGGATCTACTGCTTTGATGGTACAGAAAAACGAAAACCTGGCTTGATGTGATACGCGGAAGCTCGGCATTGGAAATAATCTTCATCATTTCGGGTCCTCCATGCTTCACAACCTGAACAGCTCTGAACATTGTAATAACACGCAATAACAAATTCTGCATTTCCCGCGGGATACCCTACAATCCTTCATAATCCCAAATCTACGTGTTCTTATGCCTCTTCTGTGTGTATTTTTGGACACGGTAACGCGTTAGTTATTCCCTAATTGCTCGTGGAAAAGTAGTCCTTGCAGAGAAGGAGATGTCTGCAGGGAACTTCCCTACGATCGGTCGTGTGTTGCTTAACCGCGTAAAACCAACCGATTCAAAAATGTCCTTTTCATACGACAAGTACGGGTGTTTTTGTTTGTATGAGGTGCAGGTATGTGTTTTACTATGTCGTCGACAATGAAGTGGTCTATATGTGCATGGCAGATAAGGATTTCAAGCGCCGAATCCCGTTCGCCTACCTCAATGACATCAAGACCCGGTTTGAAGAGATGTACGGCGCTACGATAAAGACGGCTGTTGAGCTAAACATGAACGAAGAGTTTTCGAAAGTTATGGAGAAGCGAATGGTTTAGTGTCGAGAAGGGTGTTAATTCCAGGAGTTCTTCAATAACGATCCCTCTGCCGATGCGATCACGCACGTCCGCGGCCAAATCAAGGAAGTGAAGGAAGTGATGGTGGACAACATCGGTAAGCGCTATGTCTATGTATTATCGAATCGCTAGATAAGGTTCTCAGCCGTGGAGAGAAGATCGAGGAGCTCGCCGATAAGACCCGCAACCTGGACCAGCAAGCTTTCATCTTCAATTCGGACGCTCGTGCTCTGAAGAACCAGATGTGGTGGCAGAACACGCGGTACATTGTTTTCATCGCGATCTTCGTGCTGGTAATCATCCTGGTACTGGTGTTGGTGGCATGTGGCGGTCCAAGTTTTTCGAAGTGTAAAAGATCCTAATTGAGATGTTTGTTGGAAAGAACGATTGGTAGATAGGATAGGATGGGATGAGAGTTTGTTTATTTACTTCAATGTTTGATTCAATACTTGTTTCATGGAGTGGTAGAATGCTTGCTCAACTGTATATCTGCTTCTTTGAATCTGTTCTGCTCGTTTGTTGAACCAAACATCCTAATCCTCATCACTAAACACGTTGTTCAGCTCCTTCTGGATCTCCTCCATGTGCGTTCGCTTCTCTTCAGGAACCGGTTCCTCATCTTCGGAGCTTTCCACAGCGCGAATTCGCTTCTTGGGAGCCTCTCTCTTCGGTTCATCATCATCCTCATTATCATCATCATTGCTCTTCGATTTGGCTTTCGACTCCTTCTCCATTCCCTGCTCCGACTCCGAATCGGAATCAGACAAATCTCCGAACACTCCCTTCAAGTCTCCCTCGCTGATCTGCTCGTTATCCTCCGATTCTTCCTCTTCCTCCTCTTCCTCCTCTTCCATTCGTCCCTTCTTTCCTCCTTCCGCGCCGCGTCCATGTCCCTTCGTCTTCGTCTGCCGCGTTTTCTTCGGCTGCTTCTTCTCCTGCACGATCTCCACCTCGTTAATCGTCTCCAGCACATGGCGGAACCGCGCCTTTTCCTCCTCCGCGATCCTCTCAATCCGCTGCTGCTGCTCTCGTTTCTCCCTTTCCACCTTCAATTCCTCCTCTCTCCGCCGCTCCAATCGCTTCTGCGCCGCCTCGCCCGGCTTCCCTGCCTCGCGCAGCTCCTCTCTCTGCGTCTCCTCCACTCGCTTCTGCTTCTCGTACTCCTCCCACAGCGTCCGGCACTCGATTCGCATCGCTTCGATCTGCTGCTCCGCGCCGCTCTCACCGCCCCACGCGCTCTCTCCTGCCTTCTTCAAACTCACCAGCGTGCTCAGCGCGAACTGGATCGAAATCTGCGCCTGCGTCAGATCCTCCGGCTGCCGCAGCGACCGCACGTGACAACCGGGCGCGTTTCGCGCGCCGCCGCAGCAAGGAAATCGCTGCGAGGCGTCGTCGAAGGGCTGCGGGTGCGTGTAGAGCACGTTGGAGATCACGCTGCGCGCGCGCGCCACGTGGCACACCGCCAGATCGAACCACACGCGCAGGTCCTACCGGTGAAACGGGGAACCAAACGGGGAACCGAGGGGTCCAGCTGCGCGGCGCGCGCCAGCTCGTCGAAGGCGCCCGGGAAATGCCCGCTCCGCATGCGCGCCAGGGCCAGGCAAAGCCGGACGTCGAGCTCGCGGTCGCAGGGCTGCGCTAAAACGGATTCGTAGAGCGACGCGGCGTCGCTGAACCGGCTCTCGCGAAGAAAAAGCGCGGCAATGTTGAGGCAGGTGCGCTGGAGAGACAGCGCGCTTTCGCGGACTTTTTTGAAGACGTGCAGCGCGGCTTGCGGCTTGGCGGCCTGCTGGAGCAGCGCGCCGGCGGCGCTGGCGAGATAGACGTTGGAAGGGTTGCGCTGAATGGCCTTGCTGAGCATCTTGGAGGCGAGGGAGGCGTAGGAGGAGGCGGGATCGGCGCGAGCCAGGCGGAGATAGAGCGAAATGAGGACGAGATTGAGGTAGAGATCGGGGTGCCTCGACGTGGAAACGTAGGAACTCACGATGAGGTTGACCGCCTCCTTCTCGCGCGACTGCAGAGCCAGCACGCGTGCGAGGAGACATAGCGAGTCCACGTACGTGTTCAGAACGTACCCCAGCAGCGTCGACGACTCCTTCAAGAACTACATCAAAACCCGATCTCATCGCTACGCCCGCGCGCAGCTGCCGATCCAGCTCCGTGTTCAGCTGCCGCAGCCGCTCTTCCGCCTCGCGGAGGCGTCGCGTGCGGATCTCCTGCTTCGCGATGCGCAGCACGCAGTCGAAATACTGCGGCACCTCCGCCAGAATCTTCTCCCACAAGCTTCGCGCCGCCTTGGACTCGCCTTCTTCGTCCAGAATCACCGCGTAGTTGAACAGCAGCGTCACGTGCAGCGGGTCCTCCAGGTACTGACGCATCGTCGCCGCGTCGGCCGTGATCAACCCGCGGGGATCGTCGCCCAGCTGCGCCTCGGCGAGCGAGTGCCGCAGGACTTCGTTCATGGCGAGCTGCGCGTCTTTGAGATCGGAGCGGAGGCGTCGCAGCACCGCCACGTTGTTCCACACCAGCGGGGCGAACGGCGTGCCGCTCTCGATGCTCAGACTCACGTACTGCTCGTAGAGAAGACGCGCCTTGTCCAGATCGTCGGGGTTCAAGAAGTTGCCCTGCAGCAGCTGCGCTTTCAGCAGCAGCGTGTGCAGCAGGATGCGCTGCGACATCGACCCCGGCTTCTACGCGTCAGATCCCCGTGGAACGGCCACATCGGGCAGCGTGGAAACCGTGGAAAGCGCCTTGGGGAGATCGTTGTTCTTGTAGAGAAGATAGGCGGCGATGAACGTCACCTCGCAGCTCGTGCATCCGTTCTGCGCGCAGGACGCCAGGTACGACCGCGCTTTCCCGCGCAATTCCTCCTTCGCCCGCCGCGTCGGCGCCTGCGACGAGAGATGAATGAGTCTACCTTTGAGCCCGCGAAAGCGCACGCTACACCTGGGCCAGTCCGTAGAGCGCGAGCACGTTCCGCTTGCTCACCGCAACGGCCTTCGCGAAGTATTTCTCCGCCTTGTTCCAGAAGTTCTCCGCGTGGTAGCAGCGACCGATCAGCTCCCACGCCTCCGACTTCAGCGAGCTCATCGTGGCCTGCTCCGCGCTCCGCGTCGCCAGGTCGAGGCACTTCGCGGTGTCGCGCGCCTCCACGGGGACGTCCGCGCAGCTCTCCCCGGCGAACGGCGACGACAGCAGCACCGACCCCGTCGCCGCCGCCTCGCGCACCGAGCGAACGCGGCAGAGAACGCCGTTGATCCGGATGGGCTGCGCGGCGTGGAGCTTCGAGGTGTCGCCTCGGACCTGCACGGCCTCGCTGTGCTGCTGCGCCGACACGGAGAGGCCCTCGATCGGCGACCACTGCCAGAACGTGTGGTCTGCGATGTAGTTCAGCGCTTGCGGGTGGTTCGGATTCACGCGGTAGAGCTGCTGGATCGTCTGCAGCGAGGCGATCACGCGCTCTTTCGGAGAGAGGTCGGCGGCGGTGCGCTGGAGCGCGGCCTTCATCGCTAGCGCTTCTTCGTTGGCGGGGTCGAGCTGGAGCGCGCGGTCCAAGGCGAGGAAGGCTTTCTTGTAGTTGTTCTGCTTGTAGAAGCAGTAGGCGATGCCCACGCGGACGGAGGCGGGAGCGTCGGGGTGGTCTGCATGGGAGAAACGGAGAAACGGTACAGAGAAGAGCCATTTGGTAGGCGTTGATCGCTTTGGCGTAGTCGCGACTTTGAATGAAGTAGAACGCCGCAGCGATGCTGGAGAGAAGGCAGGAGCGGTCGCGGTCCAGAGCGTGAATCATGTAGGTGTGGGCTGCTTTCATGTTGTCCTGGCGTTTAGAAAAAGAATCGACAGCAAACAGTGCGAAGGCAGTAGATGCACTTCAGGGCGAGGGACGTGGCGGAGGCTGCGCGGTCCTGCTGCTCCATGTTTATGAGCCGGTTGGATTCTTCGTCCTAATATAAATTCTCTTTCGCAGCACGTACGAATTGACGGTATTCCTCGGCTGTGAGTGTATTTGTTTTTAACTACCACGTCAAAACACGAAAACAGACCCCACTTTATAGGCGGTGCGATAGTTGATGAGAACGAGCTTGCACTCATACTCACTCTCAAAACGACGGAAATTCTCCTCCCGTAAAATTGTGTCAATGATTTTTAGGAACTGCTCATACTTTTTGACACTGTAATACCCAACCTAGCCAATGAAAGACTATCCACTACAATGTACGGCAATTTGGATCCAATAATGGGGGTGAACGTTTTCTCCGAATAAGGTTTGCGTTAACTCGTCCGTGTTGTCGCTTAGCTCATCCACGAACAATTCGATACATTGCTCAGAATCCGTAAGCGGAATACGAATCGAGGCCGGTTGTTCAGCAGTTTCAATCTCCATTATTGAAAAAGCAACTAATCGAAGAAATTTGGACTATTTTTCTCATTCCATTTTTATTGTCTTTATTTGTTCGTTCTTTCATGAAAGTAGCTGCATTATTGAGTGGTGGGAAAGACTCGTGCTACAACATGATCGAGTGTGTGAGGCACGGACATCAAATCGTTTGTCTGGTGAATTTGTGTCCAGGTATTGCTTAATCGTATTCTCTATTAATAGAAAATCGAAAGGTGAATGAGTTGGACTCGTATATGTATCAAACGATTGGTCATAACGCAGTTCAAGTCCGATTGTACCGTTTTGCTCACTTGTAGGCTATTGCAGACGCAATGTGTCTTCCGTTAGAGCAATTTACGATTTCTGGCAAGTGTCTCGAAATGGACTTGACGTATCAACCCAAAAGTGGTGATGAAGTGGAGGATTTGTACTCAGCTCTTCTGTGTGTGAAGGTCCGGCTTGTAGAGGATGGATAAGTGCTAGAAGAAGTATCCGGAAATCGAAGCTGTGTCTTCGGGAGCCATTCTGTCCAATTACCAGCGAGAACGCGTCGAAAACGTGTATCTTTTCCTCTTTTGTTCTTCCTTCCAGCTGTAATCGACTCAACCTAGTTTCTCTGGCGTATCTTTGGGAACGAGAGCAAAAAGAACTTCTTAACGATATGATTCAGAGTGGACTCGTAGCTCGAGTCATCAAAACAGCCACCATGGGTTTGGATCGGCGCCATATTGGGAAAACGTTAAACGAACTGCAGCCTTATCTCCTCAAAATCGCAACTTTGTATGGTTGCAATCCCTGTGGAGAAGGAGGCGAGTATGAAACCTTTACGGTGGATTGTCCTCTTTTCCAGTACCGCATCGAATTGTTGGAATTTGTGGAATTGATGAGTTGTAGTGATGATGTGGAGATTGTCACCCATTCCGAGTCGATGGATGCTCCGGTTTTGTTACTAGTTCCCAAAGCTTGGCATTTAGAGAAAAAAGAAAAAGAAAAAGAAAATGAGAATGAAGGGGAAACTTGTTTGGAGGGAATTGATGATACGGATATTTTGAAATCTATTGAACTGCCACGAAGTATCAACCCTCCATTTGATGAAATTCATAACAATAATAATGATAATTGGCTGAATTTAGAATCAGATGAGAAAGATACAGATAACGTAGTTGTAATTTGTCCTTCGCAGGAAAAAGCAAACGAACTATTGGAATTATGGAAAATGAAACAGTCAAATCCTTTATTGTAACTCCTTTCACCGATTTCAATGTCTAGACGCATAATCATATCTTCTCAGGCGAAATCGGTTATTCGAATGCCTACAAGTCTTTCTACGCCTCGTTTGTTTGCTTGGTTTTCAAGAACAAGCTGGTGCGCACCAGTTTTGTCTCATTATTCCTCGATTGGTGTGGAAGGACGCTGGGTTTCGATGCCGATGGTTCTTCCCATCGATTCAGACACGCTACTGAATTGCAATCACTCCGTAGAAGAAGCATATGAGAAGCTCTGCGATTACGAGCAGAAGATGTTACACAAGGTTTCTCGTACTGCGAAAACGCTCGTTCAAAGCTGCCTTACAAGTCTTCGATGGTCTTCCGAGCCGTTTGTTCCTCAATTGAATGTCCCTGCCACCATCACAGGCTGTGTGGATGATATTCTGCGAGGATGCCCTCTGCAGGCCAGTTTTGATGGAATTGACGCGTATGATGCATACACGGAGGCAGAAACGGAGACTTCGTTAGATGTTCATGTTGATGGAGACAAAGTGACTCTTACTTACGGTAATTTGGCTCAGTTTGTTGTTTGGAAGGATCCAGAGAGCGTTCAGTCCGTTCTGGAGAATGGCTTTGCTCATCATCAAGTCGTTGTTTATTTCGATCCAGATCACAATGTGGAACGATTCTCTATGGAAAATTGCGTGTTTATTCCGGTAAAGCGTCTTGGAGTTGCATTTGATGGGAAAGCGGTGGAAGCGGCTGGATGTGTTGTCCAAGTGATTTCTACGAATTTGTCTGTTTGTTGCACAACAAAACATGTGGGATTTTGAAATCAAGCGTTTTTCTGGAGTCAAGGAAAAACCAAAAAACGTTTGAACCCCATGGCCGAAGCTTCTAACATATCTGTGTCTCCGAAAGGAAAGCTGATGATTTTGCGTATGCGGGTCGAGAGGAAACACTAATGTATAGTGAGAAAAGATGAGGAATCGATTGTTGCTTTTATGGTGAAAAATAAGTCCGCTACTAGTGTTTGCTGTTGGATGGTAATGTTATGGATAGATAGTGTGTATCGTGAGCAGCAATCAGAAAGGTTTGTATTTTGTGAAGCCCACACGGTTCATCCTCCATCCTGCGGAGTCTAAGTTAGTTAGTGGTAAGTGTTTTTGCATTGGATAAAACTTAGTGCGTTGTGAAACTAAAGTAGTCAACGATCTTATGAACGCTGACCTGCCTACGAAGTACATTCTTTGCAGCGATTTGATGCGTAGTAATAAATTGCAGATTGTTAGCTATGCTATTGGCGAAAATCTTGCTGAGGTTATCAACAACTACAACGCTCCTTCCGAAAGAGATAAGATTTCCAAGCATGTACTGGCCTCCAGCGAAATTCAGTGTAGATGGAGCTGATCTCCAAGTGTCCGAAGGCGACGGATTTCCTTAACGTTCGTTTTACAAATATCCGATAAACGACTCTCTATTTCCTTGACTGCCACCTAATCCAGCATATGTCTCTTACTCGAAGAGCGTGTCGCCCACGACCGAAGAAATGTCTCCGACTGTAGCAGCGGAGGACGAGCGTGAGGTGAAGGTGACCCCCGCGATGTTTTCGAAGAACATGCTGTACGCAGCGGTGGCGATCGCGGGCATGGGACTGATTTTGAACTATTTGTTCCGATGGATTCGATGAGGAGATGGAACGGTCGCTTGCTTGTCTGTTTGTTGCACACGCATGAAAGGAAGTGAGTTCGATTGAGAGAGAAGAAGGCAATGCGATGGGTCTTGTTGTGTTAACAACATTCGTTTATTCTGACTGTAAGAAGAAAAAACATGGAACTATTCATCCATTATATTATCTTTGTTGAAAAAATAAACAAACAAAGAATTAAGTAAGTAAATAAATTAACCATCAATCATCATTCATTCATTCATTCATTCATTCATTCATTCATTCATTCAATCCACCTCTCAATCCCTTTTCCTTTTAGTACACAACACCACTTCCCCCGCCTTTAAAATCACCAACAGCCCCACCAGAACACTATTCCTCACCCCTCCAATCCGCGCCATACCTCAACACCCGCATAATCTGCTCTTCGATCCAAAAACTCTCCGCTCCTTCTCCCATCTCGCTCCACTCCATCCCAGACACTCGCTTCATCCCCGCTCCAAACCCCTCCCGCGCGATTTCCCGCGGTTCCAGACTCACCAGCTGCCGCACCAAATCGCGCACCGTGGATTCGGCCCAGAATCCGTCGGGCATCGCGATCCCCACGCGCTCTCTGACCAAAATCTGGACGATTTCGTGGTTGCGAAGCGACGGAACGCACAGCAGCGGGATCGAGTGATACAACGCCGCCTCCACAACCGCCAAATCGCAGTACGAAATAACCGCGGTGATCGAAACCTGCTCAAACAGCGAAAAAACCGACACTTTCGAGCTGTCCACAAACACGATATTGTCGCTCCCGTGCTTCCGCCGAATCGATCCGGTTCCCGCGATTATCACCTGAGTCGACGGGTCCTGCAATCCGCCAATAATCGTCTTCACTTGCCAGACTTCGAAGCCGTTGTTCGCTCCCATAAACACCACGATTCGAGTCGTAAACCGCGGGTTCAGCAACCCTGCCGCCGGTTTTTTGTGGAGCCAGTCCGGCGATGAAACGCCCGGCAAACGAAGCGGACCCAGATCGATCCAGTTGGAGGGAAACGTGGAACCCGCGGGAGAGAGGGGAGAGGAATCGTGGAAAACGCGGTGAAGGCCGTCGACGAAGAAAAAAGGGCGGGAATAGAGGAGGAAACCGCGGGGAATGGCGAGGTGATTGGCGCGAATGAAACTGTCGAGTGCGTGGGAATACTCGTCGACCGCGCTTTTCATCTGCAAGTAGCGGAAGATATCGTAGAAATGGTCTGGGTCATAATGAGGAAACAGGGAAACAGGAAGGGAGAAAAGGGGAAACGGGTTCCGCGGAGAAGAGGAGAAGGGAGCGATTGGAGGCGAGGGCCGCAAATTGGGCGCCTGGGAGTGTGAAATCCGAGAGGACGATGTCGGGGCTTTTTCTGGAATGGAAGGAATCGAAGGAAATATACTGGGAAATGTAGGAACTCACTTGATCGTATAATACAACAAGAGACTGCTTGCCGATCTAAAGATTAGATGGAAGTGTCATACACACTTCGAAAATGTGATTTCTGTAGTAATCACTGAAAGAAGAAACGTGGTAGGATGTTCGGATCAAATTGTTCAGCGATTCCATAGGGATAGGGAACTTTCCCATGCTGTATATCTAGATTGTACAATCAAAATCAAATAAAACAGTATATTTGTTGTTTTCGTTACTAAGCGGATATCCTATGTTATCGAACATACCAATCGTTACTTCATAGCGGCTGCAGAGTTCTTCTACTATAGAAAGCATTACCTCTGCAGAGTAATCCAAAAGCAATCAAAACTCACCAAAATGAAAGAGGGAAGGTAGTGCAATAGCGAACAGACTCGGTTTTTGCCCTTCCTGATTCGCTTTGAACTCAGAAGAATCTGCGCTTGAAGTCTGTACCTGCACTCCACACGAAATGCAAAATACAGCAAGAAGCAGCAGATAGCGTAACATCTACTAAATAAGAATATCAAGGCAATTATTGTGAAAGAAGTAATCAGTCCGTATTTGAGCATATCTAACATTTTGCTGACTAAATAGACGATCGATACAATTGTTTGCTTTTCTACAAAATTGCCCATGGAGAGGACGGTAATTGACGGTTGGGTCATCTCTAAGGAAATTAAAAGAGATACCAATTTCAATATTTATTTGGGTAGGAAATACCTCATTTCGTATTGATGTAGCTTTCAATGAATCGGATGCTGCCGAAAAGTATTTGTTGGTCATCGAACAAGATCTATCATCCGAATTTACTGATTACGATAGTCTATCGGATTCGAACATGTTTCCTGTGAATTTAGCATGCAAACCGCGCTTTAATTATTATAACAACCACTGTCTATTCAATCTCGTTGTTTGAGTCTAGGCTTTCCCATCGTTCCTCCAAGACGAGCTAGCGGTACCTACAACGGAAACGAATATTTCCTGATTGAGAAGGTGAACCGCAGCTTGAGTGCTGTTATATCTGATGAGTCATTTGTGGTTTCCAAAGATGATCTATTGAACCTGGCTTCCCAGATACTAGAGATTCTGTATATCTTATTTTCGAACGATCTCGTTCTCAAAAACCTTCACATCAACGACTTTATGCTCCGTCGTACCACCCGCGGTTTCCGCGCTGTTCTCATCAATCAGGACTTCTACACAAAGTACTTTTCGACAGAACCTCCATTCACCAAACAGAACCAGCTACATAATCGACGATTCCACGTTCACTTCGCTCAGTGTAATGGACGGGAATGGTACTCGAGATCTTATTTCCTTCATTCTTCAGAGCCCACACAGCAAGACAATCTCATCTCTCTCTGCTACATTCTGTGCTTTATGGCGTATCGATCGCTTCCCTGGATCGGTCTCACCGACTCCGAAATCAAAGAAAAGAAAGCAGCCAGTGAAGACTTCGTGCGACGTTGCCCCGTCTATTCAAGTTTCTCCGTTTCTCTTTTTGTTTCCTCTCAGAACTGCTCTCCATTCTCCTCAATCCCGACGTCTCGCGCGCACCGCTGGACCGCGTGAAGGACGCCATCGCGTACATCGCAGAGAGCGTCACCACGCCGCAGATCACGCTGGGCGTACCTTCCTTCTTCTTCTTTTTGCTCATTCCTAGGTCGACATGCTCAAAATCAAAAAGAAAAGCACGCTTCCGCGGGGATTCTCACCTCTAGAGCACATCCAGCCCCAGCAGAAAGAGCCGCTCCCCGCGGTTCCGCAGCACACTTCAGCGGTGGCCGCAGCGGCCGCAGCGAAGGAAGCGAAGGAAGCGAAGGAAGCGACGCCGCGCGTGTTGATGGTGGCGGGTCAGAAGTACGAAGTGAAGGTGGTGAACGGGAAGCGGTTGATGGAACCGATCGCCAGCCCGCTGCCGCTGCGAAGACCGCTGAAACGCGAACGAGAGAAAGAGAGAAACGTGGAAACGAGGACGGAAGCAAAGGAATCGACGGAAGCAAAGGAGCCATTCAAGGCAGATGAAGCAGGCGAATCGATTGAGGCATTCAAGCCGATGGATGAATCGACGAGCGAGAAAGCGTTGAATGAATCGGAAGCGCAGAACGCGAGCTACCCGCCCAGCAAGCGAATTCGAGCTCACACCATCGAGACGCGATCGATGTACGCTTCTGTTTGCTCTCTTTCATCCCAGACGATCCCACGCGCGCACTCTCTTCGGATCCGCTCTCTTCGCCTCCCTTTTCTTTGCCGGCGCCACTCTTCTCCTCGACCTCCCTTCCCTTCTTTGTTCCAACAAACAAATCACAAGCCTGGCGGCGCTTCATCGTCGTCAAAACCCGGCGGCGCTTCCTCCTCCGCCTTCTGTGTCGTCTCTCCCTTCGCCTCCTTCGCGCTCTCCACGCCTCCGCTCACCGCACCGCTCTGCGCTCCCATTCCGCCCATCGGAGCCATCGGAGCCATCGGATTCATTCCATTCATCGGGTTCATCGCTCCCATCGGATTCATTCCGTTCATCGGATTCATTCCTCCCATTGGATTCATCGCTCCCATCGAAGCGGGCAACGCCGAGCCCATCTGGGCATTGCCCGACCCCTCCATCGCGCCGCTCTGCGCTCCCTGCACGGCTCCCATGCCCGGCATCCCTGCAGAGCCCGCGCCTGGCGCCACGGCTCCCGCCGGAGGGACGGCCTGGTGCTGGTAGAACTCCTGGTACTGCATCTGCATGTACTGCTCGAGCTGGTTGAGATCCAGTCCGGAGGTGAGCATCTGCTGCATCATCATCATGGGGTCCCACTGGTTCGTGGCCTTGCTGCTCTCGCGATATTCGGTTCCGGTGCCCACGGTGGTTCCGATCATCCGCTGGATCTCCGCCTTGGCGAGCTGCTGCTGCTCTTCGGTGCCGCCAATGTTAATCACTCTGCCCGTTACACCAACGACCGAAGAACTACCGGACGGGAGGGTAGATGCCTTCGACCGGCTTGCCCGGGATTTGAATGTACGCGTGCGATTTGCTCTGGATGTCCTTGATGATCGTGCCCTTCTTGCCGATCACCAGCCCCACCTTATCGTCCGGAACCGTGATCGTGCACACCGGCACGTCCGGCGGAATGCTGCCCATCTGCCCGTCGATGATATCCTGGATGTGCTTCTTCGCCTCCAGCACGTTCTTCGGATCGCCCGTGATGATAATGTACCGCTTCGTCGGGTCCTTTTTATCGGGGTCGCGCGGGACTTGGATCTGCGTGCTCGTCTTGGACATGAGCTCTTTAATCACGCAGCCGTCCCGACCGATCACCAGCCCCACTTTATCGTTGGGCACCGCCACCTTCTCGAATCCGTCGCGACTGCTCTGCAATCGCGTGATGATGTCGCCCTTCCGCGTCTCCACAAGCGTCTGGATCACTTCCTTCGTCTTCTCGATCATATCGCGATGCCCGCGAATCGTCACGTCGCGCATCACCGCATTCCCCGACACCTCGTTCTCCTGCTGGATCTACGTTTCCACGATTCACAGCAAGCCCACTCGCAGATTGACGTTGAAAATATCCTGCAGGTGTCGACGGTTCTCCCCGTTTTTCCCGATGATCAGACCCACGATCGCGAACGGAACCTGGATCGTCTCGATCTCCACGTCTGTCTCTCACCGCTCTCCCGCGTCCTCACCGCCATTGAACTCGCTCCGGTTGAAAATCGAAGGGATCGCCGACATCACCGAGTCCACCGCCGGCGTTTCGACCGATTTCTGCGTGAAAACCGCGGAAGAATCCTACGAACGACTTCTCGACGAGTCGACGCGCGAGGTCGGGCTGCGTGAAGACGTTTTCGACGCGCTCCACGGCGCTGTTGAGCGTTTCTTCGTTGCTGGCGGAGATCAGAACGTGCAGGGGCTCGTCCATCTCGGTCACCATCATCTAGAGGGAGAGAAGAGGCAGAAAGCGACGTCTTTGCCGCCCACGGTGAGCGTTGTGTGGGTGTCGGTCTCGACTTCGAGGCGGAAGGGACCGTTGAAGATGGCTTTGTAATCGATGTCGTTCTGCAGCGGGAAATAGACTTTCTTTGTTAGGAGAGAGCTGCTGAAGCGAGACATACGAGGCTTTGCGGTAGCTTTCACTACAGGATCATGGAGTGCGATAAAGCAAACTGGATAGGGATAGCTTCTTAGCAGCCTCCATTGCTGCAATAACTGCAGCGCTAGGATCGGGAATTTCACTTGATGGTTTAGCAGTAGTAGTAGAAGTAGAAGTAGAAGCAGGTGGAGCCTGAACATCTGTCACTCCACGAGACGCATGTTCTTTTCGCTCCGCAGAATGCTCTGAACGATGGCTTCTGTCAGAACTGCGATCTCTTCTCCGACCGCTATCATAGTCGCGCTCGCGATGCCTGTCATGACGTCTGTATTCATCTCGACTTCGTTCTCTATCATGGTCCCTTCCTCTGGAATAGCGCTCAGAATCGCGATGATCTCGACTATGTCTATCTGAAAGTTGAAACAAACAATAATCAAATTCATCTAGAGTAAGAACTATCAAAATAAGCACTTACACGTGAATGGCGACTCTCCATAGCCTATATATTCTATTTTGTGTCGATAGAACTAATGATTAACTTAGCCTACCCTGAAAGCATACATAAGAGGAGATTATAAGTGTAATAGGTGATAATCGATTATTGCAATTCCAATATTCTGGACAAAACAGTCGGTGTACCGAATCTACTTATTTTTAAGTTATAAAATAATTCTAAAAGATATGGAAAACAATGATAATGTTTTGGGAGGATGCATTCTTGCCTTTTTCATCCTACTAATTCTGCTTGTATTATTATCGGGTTTTCCTTTGATCACATAGTATTGGTTTTTG
Source organism: Blastocystis hominis (assembly GCF_000151665.1). Lineage (NCBI taxonomy): Eukaryota > Bigyra > Opalinata > Blastocystidae > Blastocystis > Blastocystis hominis. The sequence continues at coordinate 1,093,481 of NW_013171815.1, forward strand.
TGCAAATGTGTTATCATCGTCGCGCAAGGAACCGCAGTTATTGTGGAACGATTTGGAAGGTTTTATAAAAAGGCAGGCAGAGACGATGTACACTTATTTCTAGTGTGATGCTGGATACCATGTCCTTATTCCTTTTGTGGATGTTCCGAGAAAGGTTATTTGGAGAACCTTCGTAAGCTATCTTACCCCGTTTTTAAATTTTAGCTCGTGGACGGTTCTTCCTCCGGCTTTTACCAGGAAACCTTCTCTTACAATTTGGACCTGCGCCAGACCATTTTTGATCTCCCTATTCAACAAATTATCACTCGCGATAATGTGACCATCAGTGTCCATCCGATGATGCTCGTGAGAGTCACCGACCCCGTCCGTGTGGCCTACGAAGTACTCTCGCACAATTCCTTCTCTCTAGACCTACGACCTCATGGAGGCGGTCGAGCGTCTCGTCCAGACGTCTCTCCGTTCCGTAATCGGCGACATGGGTCTAGATGACACCCTGGCGTCTCGTCAAGAGATCGAGAAGCTGGTGTCGAACAAGGTGTGCAAGATCTGCCAGGACTGGGGCCTCACCGTCACCGGCGTGGATCTCCTCGAAATCGACCCTACGCGCACCATCCAGCAGGCCATGCACGAGCAGATCCGCGCAGAGCGTTATCGCCGAACCCAGAAGGTCACGGCGGAAGGTATGGCGGAGAAGCTGCGGCTGCAGGCGGAGGGAAACTGCCAGGCGGCGAAGACGCGCGCGACGGGAGACAGCACGAGCGTGAAGTCGATCGCGGAGGGAAACCGGAACGCTCGGCTGATTATCGCGGAGAAGACGGCGGAGAGCTTGAATGTGGTGGCGGAGGCGTTGAAGGGCGTGACGAAGGACCCGACGCAGTACTTGATCGGAGTGCAATATGTGAACATGCTGAAGGAAATCGCGAAGAAAGCGAAGGCTGTGACGGTGTATTTGCCGCTAGAGACAGATATTGGAGGAATTGCGTCAAAGCTGTAGTGTGATTATGATGAGTTTGAGAGAATAAACGATTGAATGAATTGCGATAACAAACAAACAAACAAACAAATGAATGAATGAATGAATGGAATAAAAAAGAATAAAAGAACTAGTGCATTGCGACGAGGGTTAGAGAGTTAACAGAATCGCGTCTTCGCGATCGTTTCGGCTGCTTTCATTCGTGGAATCGTTTGCTGCTTCGCTTTCCTTTCGCTTTCCTTTCTCGGCTCCCTTCGCTTTGGATTTGGCATTGGATTTCGTATCCTTTTCCTTTTCATTCGACTCTTCCTTTGCCAGCAATTTCGTTCCTTCTTTATTCAATTCATCCACAAACGCTTCCGTTATCGTTCCATTCTCTTCCTCCTCCTCCGGTTTCCCCGGTTTCCCCTCTTTCTCCGGTTCCTCCGGAGGCACAAAATACGGAATCTTTCCTCTCTGCAAATCATTGATCAGCATCACCGCGGCCTGCTTCGTATCGCCGTCTCCGCCCTTCAGCAATTTCCCGAACTTCTGCGCGATCTTCTCCAAGAAATCCTCCCAATCCTCCCAATCCTCGATGTTGTACGTCTTCTGCAAGTACTCCTTCTTCACACGCGACAGAACCTCCGGAATCACCATCTCCGGGTCCGCTAAGCGCTCTGCGCGCACCACACCTTTGATCACAATCTCGGCGTCCGAGTCGTTGGTGGGCGGAACGATTCCAGGACAGTCGATCAAGTAGATATTGCGAAGCAGCGTGATGTATTGCCACACTTTGGTCTCGCCTGGAATCGGCGCGACTTTGCAGACCTGCTTCTTCTTCAGCGTGTTGATGATGCTGCTCTTCCCGACGTTCGGATAGCCGATGAACCCAACGCTGATTTGCTTTTTGTCCTTGTGGAGCAGCGCGAGCTGCCGCAGCAGATCGAAGAGAGCGGCTTTGCCGAAGCAGTGCTGGAAGGACGCGTGATAAGCCAACGTCGGATATCTAGAAGGTCGAAAGAGAGAGGAAAAAGAACCTACTCGGCAGAAAGAATCGCGACCCATTTCTTTGTGCACCATGTGGGAACCAAATCGCATTTATTCAGAATGAACACTAAGTGCTTGTGACGCATGTTCTTCTTCAGATACTCCTCGATTTGCTTCGAACGCGTGCCCAGAGGGTCGCGTGCGTCCAGCACTTCGATCACCACATCGCTCGAGTCCAGCACTTTGTACAGCTCGCTGTGGATTCGCTTGCTTTGCCCGGCGGTCAGGAAAATGTCTTTCGCGGCCGCTTGCGAGATCTCGTCGTTCAAGCGCGGCTTCTCTTCTTGCTTCTCCTCGTGTAGTTTCTGCTTCTTGGAAACATCCGAAACCAAGTTCGCCAGATCGGTTGCCGCCAATTTCACACTAACCATTAGGAAAATACACACATGAGGCGAGTACCGTTTACGACGCTTGTCAGGACCGAAAGTACTCTGGAACGACTCCGTCGTGAGCAAATTCATCCGCTCCACTTTGGAAGAATCGGTGATCAAACTCATAGGAAGAACTTTCGTCTTTAAAACCACAGAATACCTGGATGCTAAAAGCAAAGCCACATTCAACATACGGGTCATTTACTGTTTTCGCCATCTCTTCACGAAACGTGTCCAACTTCTCTGGAGTAATTGTTCGCGTGTTTCCAAACCACTTTCTGTTGGGGGCAATGCGAGCAGGTCCCTCTATTTCCTTGTTTGCTGTTTTGGTCGTGCTCCGCAAATACCCGCCGATTACCTTTCCATCGCGGTCGTATTTCGCCTTTCCCTCTCGATACATATGCATTCGGTTGATGGTGGACCGATCACGCATATTCGAGTTCTTACGCACACGATCGGGGTTATCCGAACTGTTACTCTTGTATGAGCTTCGTTTCACCATAGTGGATGGAGAAAAAATGAAAAATGTGGACAGTGGTGTAATCAGTGCGAAATAGATGGAAAATCAACAAGGGATGAAACTTGAATAGCATTGAACATCGAATCACTTTCTTATATGACTCGATTCCTAGTTCTATTTCACATTCATTTTCGCATTTAGCGCGATCGTATAACTCGAAACTATTGAATTTGAAAATACCCCCTTGATCGAAAAGGGTATTGGGGAACTGGCTTAAAGGAATGTATACCCCCACAAGTTTGCTGTTGTCCAATACAGAAAAGCGACAATCACCATGAAGGGACCTTGGGAAAGCATTGCTTGCGGAAGAGAGAAGGGTTTCCAGACCCAGAAGCTGGAGAAGAAGGTGAGCCACTGCCAGAAGAGAGTATGTAGCTGTTGGAGACGATTTAATTATGTAGCACACCTCGAAGAGATCGAAGGTTGTTCGTGAGCTTATCAGCGAGGTCACTGGTATGATCCCCTACGAGAAGCACATGATGGATATCCTGAAGGTATAGGGTGACGGTATGTACTGATTTTCATAGGCTGGCGGCAACAACACCGAAAAGAAGATGTACAAGTTTGCCAAGAAGCGAGTAGGTTCAAACCGTTCTGAATGACCCCTAGCTTCACTCTCACAAGAGAGCTCTTGCTAAGAGAGATGCTATCAAGGAACTCTATGCCAAGATGCGTCGTGCTCATCATCACCACTAAGTGTATTGAAGACTCACTTCGGGGGTGTATTGTCCGTGTGTTTGTTCGATCAAACAATCGCAATGTCCTTGACTCTCCTCACAACTTCTTCTTTCCTTCCTTCCTTCCTTCCTTCTCCCCTTAGTTCTCCTTCTCGGCGGCCTTCGCAGCACGCTTCGCACGCTTACCGAAGTTGTGGGCATCGCACAGAGCCTGTCTCAGTCCCATGAACGCAGACCGCTTCTTCAGCTCGGGAGTCACTTCCATGAACTCCACCTTCGGGGCGACCTTCTCAATCGGCAGGATGGTACCGTTCAGCTGGGTGGCAGCAGCCATCTCCTCAGCAGTGGCCACTCCCTTCTCTCCCTTCACTCCGCGAGGGAACAGGATCAGCTTGCTCTTGTACGCGTTCAGACGCTCCACGTTCGCCTGCAGAGACTCCACGCAGCGGTTCACACGACGATGATCCACAGCAATACCGATCGTCAGAGCCTCACGGGGGTTGATTCCGGCCTCCTATTCCATTACACACCAAACCAAACCGAAACACACCTTCAACTCTTGCAGAGTGAAACCACGGCCCAGTCTGGTTTTCATGTTGTACTTCTGCGTAGAGCAGCGGACAACGGGACGGAGCAGTCCGGCAGCAGGGCGAGGAGCGATCGCGGCAGCCTTTTCCTTACGGAGCAGTCTGCGGCGTCTCTTCTGTCCAGCCTGATCGAACCAGGTCTTCACACGGCGATCCCAGTCCTTCTTAAAGTGAGCATTAGGTAAAACGTTGTTGTGCTTCATTTAAACAAATCTATAATTTCGTTAGAAAGATATTCACAGATGATATAAAACACATAGCAAAAACATACCAAGGACAGATAAAATATAACCACAAAAAAGCCGCTATATTTGTCAATAAATCGATCAAAGGAAAGCAAGCAAGATAAAAATCCGCTATGATTATAGATATGGAAATCAAATTGCATCCCTAAAAATGCGTGGAAAGAAAAGGACATCATTACACCGATGTGAATGTCTAAGACTATCGATACATATTAATAATGTGAGCCGATAGATGGAAGGACGATAGTATATACTGAAGATATTTCTAACAAGCTTTTTTATAATAGTAAAACGGAAATATGGTAATCGCAGTAATAATAGTAAGTAAAACGAATCATATATGGGACTCTTTTATCCAAAACCTTATACTGAGTTAAGAGTTTATTTTTATATTTTTTTTGCTATGCAGCAATATCCGATCCTTGGAATTGATTTGGGAACTTGCTATTCTTGCGTGTATGCTTATCACAAAGGTAGTATAGAACCTGTACCTATTAATGGAGCAAACACAATAAGATCCGCTATATATGTTAGAGATGGAGTGATGCTATTCGGAAGTTTGGCTATGGCCCATGCCCACAATGAACCTGACAATGTTTTTTATGATGTTAAGCGATTTATTGGAAGAACTTATAACGAGATTGGAGATCTCGTCCAGAGAAAGAACTATCAGTTTTCTATTATGCAGTGGGGTGATGTACCAGTATTCGTGGTTCCTTCGTCTCAAGATAGAAACAGTTACTCGGTCTGTACTCCTGAAGTCCTTGATAGCTATTTTTTGAAATATCTCGTTGATGAAGCCCAGAATTATTTGGGGTATCAAATCACAGATGTTGTTATCACAGTACCCGCTTTTTTCCAGCAATCTCAGCAGAATACCACTCTGGCAGCTGCGCAGCTTGCGGGTTTAAATGTTCTGGCTCTATTTCATGAGCCTAGTGCCGCAGCGTTGGCAAGTAACCTGCCTCCCGTTTTAGAACTGCGCCATGTTCTGGTGTATGATTTAGGAGGAGGTACTTTTGATCTTGCTTTGGTAGAGACAAAGAATGCTTTATATGATGTTATTGGAAGTGATGGTGACCCCTTTTTAGGAGGTAGTGATTTTGACTATGAGATGTGTAAGATTATACAGGACCGGCTGGTACAACATGGAATTGATATCAATATGTGGAATCGACAGAAGATTTCTCGGCTCCAGGATCTTTCAGAAAAGGCAAAGATTGAGTTATCTACAATGAAGTCAACTTATATTGATATCTCTTTAATTGATTCTTCTATTGAATGCGACTTTGATATCTATCGAGATGAGTTTGAGAAGGCTATTTTCCCGTATATCCAGAGAACGTTGGATATTTGCCATCGATTACTACAGTACACACATGTTGTATTGACTCCTAATGATGCTATTCTCCTTGTAGGAGGATCTTCCTACATTCCGTTAGTGAGAGCTTCCTTGGAGAAGGCATTCCCTAATACTCCTATTCTTAACAACGTGAATCCTGCAGAGATCGTGGCTCATGGTGCTGCATGGTACTGTCTTGATATGTATTGCAGCAAGCACGACCCTCCTCTTCAGAATCCTCTCCCCTGCCCTGTCATCCATCCCATTGTGGTCCACTCGGTGTATGTTCAGTTTGGTAATAATCCACCTGTTCTTGTCCTCCCTTCTGGAGTTCGCTGCCAGACTGTGGAGCGAAAAACCTATGCGTTTTCTTGGAATGGAGTGAGAGTGAAGATCCTGACTGATGGAGACGATCACCAGGCTGGAAATCTGCGCGAGTTGGATACGTTTAATATTCGAGGCTTCTTTGGTCAGGCTGTTATTGAGATGCAAATGAATGCCAAGGGTGAACTTGAGTTCTCTTATGGAAGACAGGGGCATCGACTAGAGACTCGAATTGTGGGATTCCAGCATAGCATCTCTATGACCCAGCTCAACCAGTTTACCCAACGATACAACCTGATCAAAAAGTGTAAGAATGACATCACAGCCATCTTTACACAGAAGCAGCAGCAAGGAAGAGTGACAGCTCAGGCTCGTAATCAGTACAACCTTATTATGGACTGGTTCAATAATCCTAAAGTTATTCAACGCGCCAGTGATGATACTATCAACAGAGTATATAGGGAAAATTATTATGATTATTTTGCTCGTTTATAAATGTATTCACTTTGTTTGTTTGACACTCTTCTTCTATGTTTGGTTGATAACACCAAGGGAAAAAACAATGGTTCATCGTGTCTGCTTCTGTTTGCATTTGTGATACAATAAGGGAGTATCAAGTTGATAGGCACAACAAACAAAGCACTCATCCATTTCCGTTCTATTACAGCTGTATTTCTAAATCTAATCAAGAAGAATGAAAGAAACCATCTTCTCTGCCTCAGATAACAACTTCCATTCCTTGGACAATTGGGACGACAACTCCACAAACGTGATTTCTATCGAATAACAAAGAAATTACGATAATATACGTGGATTCTTTTTGCGTTCCTCCTTCATTCGTACTTTAAGAAACACATTATAAGGGATGCGCTCACGACGATGCTGTATCGTACGCTTAGGCTTACTCGTTTTAGATTTTGAGATCAGTGATGCAGACTCTAGGTAGGGAGCAGTGTTAGAAGAGGAAGAAGGCAATAAAACTGGATCGTTTGCAGCATCCAGAGAGTGGCTATGCGATTCAGACATGAAAGAAATGAGAGTGGTGCGGAGTGAAGAAGGGATGGAGGCATTCACTAATGTGTTCATAGAGAGGAAAATAAACAACTGAGTGGTGTAGGAAGAGATAACGAGGAGTTGTAGAAACGGGGCTGACGGTATTGCAAAGAGGGAGATTCTTCTTTGCTAAAATGTTATCTTACGGTTTTGGAAATCTACGAATAGCGCCGGCTATACTCATATCGTGCTTGGGGAAGGGATTCTTGATATGTCTACAGCTTACATGTGCCAAAAACATACAACTTTCTTGTCATACTCCGAAAGTGCATTCCATACCTGCTTGCATGACTCAACAGAATAAGTTTCGGTTATATTTTCGCGAGAATGAAACAGCCAAAAGAGCATGAAAGGAGTTAGGGGCTCTATTGAACTAATAAACTCCAGCTAGAATTGTAAAATAGACGGATATCTACTTTCGCAGTTGTCGATGATAACGATGACACTGAATTGAGTAAGACACATCAAAACGCCTACAACGCTCTGCAACATAGCTAAAATACTCGGCATTAATTCGACACAGAGTGGAATATAATATCTAGATGAAGAAAAGTGACAACAGCAGACATTAAAGGTTTCGATAATATATTCTATATTTTGTTCAGCAAAAGTCATGCTTAAATTGGTTTCACTGTTACTAAAGGAATTCATTATATCTCTTATGGTAATTGATCTAGAATAAAGGGTCCAGTCTGATACTACTGTGGATCACTTGATCTGATTAGCAGTTCTCGTAGAACATTTTCGATCAATCCCCTTTCTTCCATAACATAAACAGTACAGTACTTTGAAGGAGTATTAGAAAACTCTTTGAATGAAACAGGACTACACTGCTTATACGACTCGTGTATAGAACCAAAAGTGAAAAAGAGAGAAATCAAGGTTCTCATAAAATGGCATTGAAAAAAGATGGAGTGAATTCTCTGTGGAAAGTTCTATTGTTGGAACAATGGTGTCAGTGATAAGGAACCAAGCAAGTGACTTGGATCTCAAATTCTGGAATTCCATATTTTCGGGTCAAAGTGGGGGTTTGGTCATACACCCAATCAAGTGCTTAACATATTTTATTAATTTCACAATGCCTATTGATATTAACCTGCTTCGTGTCTCGCGTGGAGGAAACCCGGACTTGGTTCGTAAATCCCAGAAAGACCGTTTTGCCAGCGTGGAGCTTGTCGATGAAGTGATCGCTCTGGATGATGTACCTTTCGTGTTTCCAATTCACTGTAGAAATGGAGAGCTCTTGTTGGAAGCATTGACAACATGAAGAAGGAAAAGCGTATTTTGTCCACTGCTGTATGTTTCGACAATTGAATCTGATCAATAGATCGGAAAGGCTCGCAAGGAGGGCAAAGATGCAGCGGAGGAAGCCGCAAAGGTGAAGGAGGTGACTGCAAAGATCGAAGAAACGGAGAAGGAAGTGGAGAAAGTGCGTGTGGAGCGTGATGCCAAGTTGGGCAAGATCGGTAACATATTATCGGACACTTGCATCATCGACAATAACGAGGACAACAACGGTGTTGTCTGGAAGTGGGGAACGCCCCGTCCCATGACCAAGGATATGTATTGCCATCACGAGCTCTTGTGGATGCTCGATGGCTACGAACCCGAGCGCGGAACGCGCGTAGCGGGTCATCGTGGATACTTCCTGAAGGGTTCTGCGGTGCTGTTGAACCAGGCGATCATCATGTACGCGATGCAATGGAACACAAAGCGCGGATTCACGCTTTTGCAGACTCCGTACTTCATGAATCGCGACGTGATGGCTGGCGTTGCGCAGCTGGAGGACTTCGACGAGAGTCTGTACCACGTTGAAGGGGAGGAGGGCGAAGAGAAATATTTAATCGCGACGTCGGAGCAGCCGATCTGCGGGTATCACATGGGCGAGTGGCTGGACGAGAAGGAGCTGCCGTTGAAATACACGGGGTTCTCTACGAACTTCCGGAAGGAGGCCGGAGCGCACGGGAAGGACACGTGGGGCATTTTCCGCGTGCACCAGTTCGACAAAGTGGAGCAGTTCGTGATTTCGAAGCCGGAGGAGAGCTGGGCGATGCACGAATACATGATTCAGAACTCGCGCGAGTTCTACGAGTCGCTGAATCTGCCGTACCGCGTGGTGAACATCGTGTCGGGCGCGCTGAACAACGCGGCGGCGAAGAAATACGACCTGGAAGGATGGTTCCCGGGGTACGAAGCGTACCGCGAGCTGGTGTCGTGCAGCAACTGCACGGATTATCAGAGCCGCGCGATGGAGATTCGGTGCGGCGCGACGAAGAAGAAGAACGAGGAGAAGAAGTACGTGCACATGCTGAACTCGACGCTGTGCGCGCTGACGCGGACGCTGTGCTGCATTCTGGAGAACTATCAGACGAGCGAGGGCGTGGAGATCCCCGAGGTGTTGCAGCCGTGGATGGGCGGAATCAAGTTCCTGCCGTTCAAACGACCGCTGCCGCCCGCGATGCTGAAGGCCAGGGAGGAGAGACTGAAGCAGATGAAGTAATAATCCATCCTATTATATAGTGTTAGCTGGCCGTGTTTGTGAACAAACAATCCATTCTTGCCATTTACGTGCTCTTGGTTAGGCATCGACAGGTACAAAATCGGGTCCAAAGCGGGGGTCGCTATCGAATCAGGAAGCCAAGTCTGTGTGTACTTCGGATTGTCCATGGCAGCCATGTGCAGCCCGTTCGGATCAGCAGACTGCGTGTTGTTGTTGTTATTGTTGTTATTGTTGTTATTGTTCACGTTCACGACGGTTCCAATCATACGTACACGCATTGTCATCGAGATTCCATTGCAATCCAAACGCTGATTGTCGAATGTCTGGATCGCCTTCTCTGCATCGGTGCGGTTCGAATACGTCACTGCTCCGGTTCCCTGGAGTTAACACCATTCGTATTAATAGTAGTAGCTACTTTGAAATGGTTTTCGCTATCCGTATCCATGAGTATAGACACCATGTTCGGTACGCTGCCGAAAAGCTTTTCCAACACATCCCGATCAACAGAGGGGTCTAATCCTCCGAAAAACACCTGGGTGGCTAGTGGTGACTTTGGAAAGAGAATACTACCGACTTCGAACGTCACTGGAGCTGGTGCGATTCCTAAATACACGTGTTAGATAAGCTCATCATCTTGAGAATGGAACATACTTTGAGGAGCAGGTTGTTGAGGAAGTGCAGCACCCTGAGCTCTTCCAGAAAAACGATCATGCTTCCAGTTTCCTTCCATGTTGCGGCTTCTTCTGTCCTGAATGCGGTTTTGCATCATTCTCTAAACAGAACATTGGGAACAGAAATAGAATACGGCCGAACGACCATTTCTGTTATTCAGCTGTTGCTTTACATAGTCGTTTCTGCCACGATAAGCCACTCCAGGCTTGCCTAGTATGAGATTATCCCTAAAAACACAAGATACGAATAACACTATCCCGGTTGAACTTCATTTGGTTCTTATTCCTCTTTATTTGATTGCTCCTCTTTCTGGAGATGATTTCGTCCAAACCCATATTTATATAATCATTATTATTATTGTTCATGTCTCCTCTATACATAATATTCAAATCCAGCACAATACGTGGTATTTCTTTCTATTTCTTTCAATTTCACTGTTATAGGAGTAACCGCGATTTTCCAGTCAATTTGGCTCGATGATGAATCTATTCATCGCTTTCTCATTCCCTTGTATTACATATATTTTTAATAATCGTTGATCATTCACAATAGGAATCCATTTATAATTTCCATATTAAAAATCCCACTTTCCAAATATGGAGGGAATTTTGAGAGTTGATTGTTTCAAATTATTGATTGTATACCTAAAGGATTGCCCGCTTTTGTAAAGGCACAGATTCATTTAGATAAAATGAATCCAGTTGGTTCACAAAGCAAGGGTGAACCAAGTTCGTTGAGAACTTCACAGAAGCTGAGTGTATCTCAAGACCAACCTGATTGCCGTACTTAATGTAGAACGGATACTAAGAAAATAGCGATTTGTTTACGAACTATTGAGGAAAGAGGTAAGATTGCTGGCTGCAACCATTTGTTTTGCTTTACCTGCATTTATGAATGGTCAAAGGTTACGAATTCGTGTCCTTTATGCAAGCAGACGTTTCATCAGATCGAGCGTTGCACAGTTGCGATCACAGAGTTGCGTTCGATTATAGATACAAGGAGAGAGAATCGATAAACCAGGGAGAGTGTCGGTTCTTCAGATCCCAGATCACAAACCTGATAATGACATTCTCGTTGAAGGGTTTACGTGCTGTCGCATCTATCTCTTGATATCTAGATTCACCCAAGCTAACAACCTAAACGAATACGTAGTTGACGACTTCTTAGTGGATGACGACGATCCCATCATTTACGAAACTCAGTTGAGAACGGATGATTCCGAGGCCTTTTCTATCCACAATCTAGAGTACTACTCGTTCCCCGACTCTGAGTTCACTGCGTCCATTCCTCGTCGAAGTGCTCGTCAGCACGAGCGCAATGAGCAGCGCATCGCAGAGCGCGAGCATCGCGACGAAACGATCGTTCTTCCCCATCACCGCCGTCGTGTGATCATCGAAAGCGACGAAGAAGACGTGATTCTCGACAGTGACGAGCCTTCCGAGTGCGAAACGCCAAGCGAATCGCCCATCGAAACCTCTCAGTTGGAGCGTCGATCGACATGCGCATCGGATGAAAGCTGGACATGGCCTTCTGGAGAATCGGCCAACGTGACTCCGGTGCTGCCTTCGCGCGTGCAGAGAGTCGTGGAGAGGCGACCGCCGATGATCTGTGCGGATTCGAACGAAGACGGAAGCCGATTGAGCGGAAGTCGCTCGGCTCTGCTTGATTTCATGCAGTGCGTGATGAAGGTGGATGCGGGAGAGAGCGAGGGACCGCGAGGCGATGGGGAGGTTCGAGTAGAGGAGAGAAGAGAAGTGCGATGTAGGAGCTCTTGATTGTGCCGGAGACGCCAGTGAGGAAGAAGAGGTGTCGTGAGGCGTCGGAGGAGTGCTGGAGTAGCAAGCTATCGAGGATGTTGTGAGTTGTGCCATGCTCTATTGGATTGTTTGTTGGACGGAACAAGTTTCGGTTGGCAGTTTTATTTGTTTGTCGGCTTTGACCTAGTTTGTATGTGTAGATGGATGAAAAGAGTGAAATGGATCAGAGAAACAAAAAAATCGAACGAATTTTGAAGTTTTTCCTGTTTGAAAGCAGATTTTCGTTGGTTTTATGTCCGCTATTACGATTTCCTCTTTAAGTCTTGCCATTCAGGAGGTTGTGATCCCCTGGCTTGTTGCACATCATATTTTCGATGTAACCGTTGATCAGTACGTACAGAGCTTTCTAGTAACTCTCAAGGGTCATTCACGCAATAATCCTGGCGGTGATCGCCTTGTTTATAGTATTTCTCTATAAAGAAAACCAAAAATTGAAATTCGAAAAATCGTATGTCTTCTTCTGATCCTATATTGTAGAAAAGACGGACAACTTTTAGCAAGTGGATATTTGCGCGTACTCGACTTCGTATTTACTCTCCTCTATCCTCCCAAGCTATTTCGCTTTATTAATCTTCTGTATGAAAAGCGAGAAATTGTAAAAAAGGTACTCTCTTGATATGGAATTGATACGAAGATCCGTGCGGAGGAGGACGAGAGAATCCAATTTATGAAGCTGTATCCCCAGAAGATAGAATCAACATCCAACCTCATTCCACAAGAATCGAAAACGTACCGATCTGGCTTTTCAGACCAATCAGACAAGGACATGCTGCATCTTCTTCTCTCAGAGCTCGGCATGGGGTATTCTCATCCTTCCTCTTCTTCCCAGACCCAAACACATCGACACAGTGTGCAGTCGCCAGCTCTCCTGCACTCGCTACCGCGTTCCAGCAGGGACGAATCTCTACACATTCAAAGACGCTGAGAATTACCCAGTTCTCCACTACCTCGTCTCAGGCGACGTGTTCATCCAGAGCCAGTCGGGCGTGAAGCTCCGCGAGTTCCGAGGCCCCTCCGATTACAACATCAACCACCTTCTTCAGCCGGCGGTAATCCTTCTGGGCTGCCGAATCCACAATCCGGTGTCGCTCTGCACAGCCACCGAGTGCATCGTCGTCCAATTCGTGTTTAAAGTTGTCTTTTCGCCGTGGATCGACTTCTAGAAAGCGTCGATCGACAACATCCCCGCGGCTTTCATTGATTATTTGCGCTGCTTGTCGCTGGTGCTGTACCGCACGATCCACAGCGAGTTCCATCGCTTCTTCACGCTGCGCGCGAAGGAGGAGAACGCGATGGAGATGATCCCGGAGAAGCTTTCGGAGAACGGGTACGTGCTGATTAACCGCGAGAATATCGCGAGGGAAGTGGAGAAGATCACGGATTCGATGGACGGTGGGCGATGAATGAAGGAGGATGATGGGATAGAGGAGACGATCAAAGGGATGATTCTACCGCATCTGCAGGAGCAGCTGCATTTGGGCGATGAAATCATGGACGGCGTGCAGTGGAACGTGCGGATTATGAAGAAGGACGAGCAATACCGATTCCGACGGGATGTTCTGTGAAGGAATGGGAAGCTAGTCATGCGTAGAATTCTGCTCATCAAAGGAGAAGTCGGGTATTCGAGCATCGATTCGATCACTTATGCATGTCTTCGCGCGTCCGCTCATTTCTAGAACCAAAGCTTAATGCTCGTCAATCTCATCCCCTACCTTCTAGGCGACGAAGATCGTCTTCTCACCGTTTCTAACTTCTTCTTCTCCGTCTCAACTGCAGAGCAAACAAGACAACACGGTTCTCTTCGAGGTGGAGCTCCTACACAACACCACCGTCAACAACCTCCTCGTCTGCAATCTCCTTCTTGACGGTCTCACCCACGAGTTCGCCAGCCACTACGGCGACTATTTCTACGGACTCGACTACAAATGGGTCAACGACGGCGTCAAGCTCATGGAGGAAGGCTCCGTTCCCCGCGAAATGTACCCTCTCCCTCTCTCTTTCTCTCCCTCAGGATCTTCTTATTGGACGGCCGGCTTCGGTCCGTGGATCTCTACACACAGAGCGACTCCTCCACCAAGTACCAGACCAACAAGCAGATCGATCCCGACTGGCGCAACCGCCGATGGACCGAGCAGTCCGACAAGGCCGCCAAGCAGCCCGTCGTCACGGTTTCCACGGTTTCCACTGTTGAGTGTAGGACTACCCGCGGGGATCGTCGTTCGGCGCGTCGAATCTGCTTAACAACGAGCCGCTGCAGTTTTCGCTGTATGCGGTACGTCGGTCGTCGCTTCTGTGCTTCGGCCACTCGTTTATTCTGGACGTTATCCGAGCGAATCCGCACGCAGTGAGCGTGTTAACGGAATCCACTCAAGCGAAATCGAATGAGATTCAGTACTCGCGCATCTCGGTGATTCCAATGAATCACGTGACCGATTACGACTATTTTATTTCGGTGTTGCACGCGTCGATCCACACGATTTTCCCCACGAATTTGGTCAAAACGCAGCACTTGCTGGAAAACGTGGGATAGCGCAACGGTGGTGAGAACTAGAACGATTACTACTTGAATGAGTTCGATGATCAGTACCGAATCACGCTGTTTGCGGGGCAGAATATCGCGAAGGAGGACGAATCGAAGGGAAGTGTAGATATTTGGAATTCCACTTTAATCCACGACGTTTCTTTTTCTGTTTGTTGTTGTTGTTTAGTCGGATCTCGTGCTTTTCGCGGTGGAAATCAACGCGGAAGAGGAGGCGGTGCGCGCGTCGATCGAGCCGAAGCTCGCTTATTACAACACCATTCTGAAGAATGTGCGTCGCGAAATCGTGTTCCTGTACCACAACAACGAATTCAATCCGAACCACACGAACAATCTCCACCAGAACGAGTGGCAGAAGCGTCTCAACCTCTTCGACAAGTCGCACATCAACATCGACTTCGCATACTCCGACAGTTCTCGCTACATCTACCCCAACGAGCTCTCTCTGTACCGCATTCGCCACCAACTCAACGTTCTCTCCCCCTCCCACTTCCACCACTGCCTCATCAATCCTTCGCCCTTCCAGACCTCCACCGACCTTCTCCACGTCTCCTCCGACGTTCGCCGCCTCGCTCGCTGGCTCACCCACACCTCCATCGGGCTCGTCTTCAGCGGCGGCGCCGCGCGCGGCTGGGGTCACGTGGGCGTCGTCAAGGCCATGAACGAGCTCAATCTCCCCATCGATATGTGCGGAGGCACGTCCGCCGGCTCTCTGGTCGGCGCCGCCGTGTCGATTTTCCGCGGGGATTACGAGCTGGTGAAGGAGGTGACGCGGCGCGCGGCGAAGTTCTCGTCGAACGCCGCGCTGTACATGCTGGACGCGACGCTTCCGGTGGTGGCTCTGGTAGAAACGGCGAAAGAGAGCAATGCGTAGACGAGCGGCGAGTTCATGAGCGAGGTGACGATGGACGCGTACGCGAACAAGCTGGTGGAGAACACGTTCCTGCCGTTCTTCGCGATGTCGACGGACGTGACGGACATCTCGGAGTTCGTGCTGAAGACGGGCTGCTTGTGGCGCTACGTGCGCGCATCCATGTCGGTGATCGGCATCACGCCGCCTGTGGTGGATCGCGGCGTGTCGGACCACTTGCTGGTGGATGGAGGCTACGTGAACAATGTTCCGACGGGCGTGATGAAGCAGGTTCGCGATGGAAACGGGGTCGATTGTAGCTGTTTAATCCGGGAATTTTGTTCACGTCGTCGGTGCAGAAGCTCGATCCGCCGCTAACGCAGCGATTGGGGGACTCGGTGAAGGGACTCCCGATGTTTTTGAAGATGATCAGTCCGTTTAGCAAGAGTGGGGATTATTTAACGCAGGGACAGCTGAACATGCAGGTGATGTGCGCATCTAGGTAGGAGTCGCGTCGGGAGGTGAGGAATAGTATTATGGGGGCGGAAGAATCGGTTTTTATGGATTCGGATTTGGTGATTCGACCGTCGGTTAATGATGTTGGATCGGCAGCGTTTGATCAGTTTGATGAAACGGAGAGACTGGGGTATGAGGAAGCGGTAAAGCGGATTCGGGAGTGGATTTCGGAACTGCCTCAAACGAGTCCCGTGTATCGGGCATTGTTTGCTCTTCCAAAGGTGGAGTTGTGAGTTGTTTGTTATAGCACGCAAAGGAGTGGTGATATCGGGAAAAAACATAATTCTTAGTTTTCAGGTAGTATTGTAACACAATTGATTGCAAAATATGGGGAAACCAGTCAATACGAAATACACACCTTTGATTGGTTATTACCGACCAATTTGTAATGGGTGTATATTATTGAACTCCTCGGGTGATCATTCTGTGTACTACACTATTCTTTTTGTACGTCATGATTCTAGTCATGCTGACGTTTATAGATACTTTGTCCTCTCTTGCTTTTAGTTATTTCTAGCTGTTATCGGATTTTGTACCTGTTCTTCTCTTTGTTTTATGTAGTGATTATGTGCATTGGTCTCTTATTGTAATTCTATATGTCTTAAATATACTGTAAGCTAATCTCTTTTCATCTACCTCTAGGTGTCTGTATACTCTTTTTCGGACGTGGCTTACGGAGCCTGGTGTCATTATGAAAAACACAGAGGAGGAAATTCTTCATCCTCCTGATTTAACACCGAGTATGTCGATTTATGTTCTCAGAATGTATTAGTTCAAAGACAAGTCTCCGGTTTAATGGTTTCTGTGAAGAATTCCCGTATCGAGTATGTCGAAGTAATGACTCTGTTCTCTCTGTGATCCCTAGAAATCGCTAAGCTCTGTTCCCCAATTAGTAATCGCCCCTCCCTCCCTTCACCGTAGATCAACGCTCAGAACGTGGAAGGGCGCACGGTTCTTCATGTCGCTTGTCAGTTTCGCTTGGTTGAAGTTTCTTCGTCTGCCGCCTTTTTCTCTTTTAGATGACTCGCGTCCTCCTCTCCTATCATCCTCTCACCACGCTCCGCGATCGCTACGGCCTTCTCCCCATCCAATACGCCATCCTCGGAAACGTGGAAACCGAGGTCCCGAGTCACGTGCAGAGCGACGAACTGGTCCGCATGCTGCTCGACCACGACGGAATCCACGACCAGCTGCTCCAGGAAGTCGCGGTTTAGGCGGCAATTGAGGCGTAGGCGCGCCGCCAGGAGTTTCAGCGGGAAATTGAGCGGCTCGTCCCGCGGTATGACGCCAGAGAGAACGTGTACAGAACCGCGGAAGGAACCTTCGATCGAATCGACGAGTATTTCCTGCGTCACGGCCACGTGGAAACCGAGGCGGAGGGAAAAACCGCGGGAATCGCAGGGGAGGAAACGAGCCAATCAAATGAATCAAAAGAATCGAAGGAAAATGAAGCGAAACCGGATCCCATTCCATCGAATTCTCAGCCAATTCCATCGAATTCTTCATCCATTCCATCGAATTCTCAACCCATTCCATCGAATTCTTCACCCATTCCATCGAATTCTCCATCTTCTCCTCGTCTTCTTTCTTACATTTGCATCGATCAGGGCAATCTGTGCACTCTGAAATATTGTTCCAATTGTGGCATCTTTGTGCCGCCTCGTGCCTACCATTGTCGATTCTGTGGCGTGTACCTCCGTTTCCACGTTTCTCAGATAGATGCATTCGGAACTTCGATCATCACTGCCCCTGGGTGTCGAACTGCGTGGGGATTCGCAACCACAAATTCTTTTTATGGTTTCTCGTAGCGATTTTCGATCGAATTCATCGAAGCTTCTCAGCGAATTGGCATGTGTCCTCGGTGTGGTCGTTATGCTCGTGGTGCTCGGGAAAGCGGCCTATGAATACATTCAGAACGGTGGAACCGGAGAAACCGGCGGATCGAACGAGATGCAGCTCATTGTTGATTACATTTCCCAGTTCTGGTCTGAGATGATCTACCTGGTTATTTGTTTTGGTTTCGCATTCCCCTTGTTAAATATGCTGTCGTATCACCTTCGAATTGTGAGCCTGCAGAAATGGTCTGATGGGTAGACGAGTCGGAATATGACGACGCACGAAGAAATTATGCTTCCAGATAAGAAGACTCGAAAGAAGCACCCGGAAGAAAACTACTTCCCATACTCTAGAGGGGTGTGGAAGAATCTCCGGGCAGGATTCTGCTCCCCGTCTTATAAATCGCTTGTTAGTATTCAGGACGTTTAAGAACGTGATGTACAAGGATTGTTTGTTCGAAATTGTGTGAAGAAAGCGTTCCGCGGTTATTGCGGAATGTTGGCCAGGTTTCAAAATAAAGAGTAACAAAGGAATGTCAGTTCCAAGTAATATGATTATGCGAATCGGTGATGCGTAGATGATGATGAATTGAAGAAAATGAGCAAACAAGAACTCAGAGACTTGATTTCTGCAGTTCAGACCCAGAATAGGTCGCTCGTATCTCTCATCGATGACTTTAGACGTCGTCGGCAAGAATTGCAGAAGGAGATCGACGCCCTTGAAAATCAACTGACACGAAGTATCCGTCTTCCCTACTTGGTTGCGTCGATTTCTGAGGTATTTTGAATGTTGGATATACGAAAAGTTAGGTTCTCTCCGTGCGTGTTGAAGATGAGGAGAATCTCAGTCTTCCTCCTGAAAAGCAGGAATACGAGGAAGGTGTAATCATGTCAACAATTCAAAAGAAGGTTTGTTGTTAGGATGTTCCTTGTCTCCTAGAAAGTGTTCGTCGCCAGCAAAGGAATGCTCTACGGCCAGGAAATCCACCCAGGCGACCTCGTCGGAATCAACAAAGACACATGCATGCTCTACCAATTGCTCCCCACGGAGTACGACAAGCGCGTCAAGGCGATGCTCCTCGAAGAGAAGCCCTCCGACGACTACACCGACATCGGTGGTCTGGACAAGCAAATCCAGGAGCTGCAGGAAGCGGTGGTGCTTCCGCTCACGCGTCCCGAGCTCTTCACGGAGCTGGGAATCCGCGCGCCGAAGGGCATTCTGCTCTACGGCCCGCCCGGGACGGGGAAAACGCTGCTGGCGCGCGCGTGCGCGAAGCAAACGGACGCGGCGTTCATCAAATTGTCGGCGACGGTGCTGGACCAGGCGCATATCGGCGAGGGATCGCGCGTAGGCGAGAGAGGAGGGCGCGAGGCGTAGATCGTGCGGGACTGTTTCTCGCTGGCGAAGAAGAAAATCGAGGAGAAGCAGGCGAAGGGGAGCATTATCTTCATCGACGAGGTAGGCGAGGAGAGCGCGGTGAACGGTAGCTGGACGCGATTGGAATCAAGCGGAGTGGCGACGGGGAGGGAAGCCACGAGGTCCAGCGAACATTGCTGGAATTGCTGAATGCGATGGACGGCTTCAGCAGCGACAGCCGAATTAAAGTTATCGCGGCGACGAATCGCCCGGACATCCTGGATCCCGCCTTGCTGCGCTCCGGACGATTCGATCGCAAGGTGGAGCTGCCGAACCCGAACGAAGAAGCCCGCGTGAAAATCCTGCAGATCCACTCCAAGAAACTGGTGCTGAATCGGGAGAGTAGGCGGTAGGGAGCGACATCAAGCCAAGGCGTGAATTTCGAGGAGATTGCGCGCTGCACGGAGGATTTCAGCGGAGCAATGCTGCGAGCGGTGTGCGTTGAGGCCGGAATGCTCGCGCTGCGTCGAGGTGCGTCAGCGATCGAACACGAAGATTTTATGGAGGGTATTGGGCAAGTAGCTTCCAGGAAGAAGGCAAATCTTATGTACTATTCGTGAACTGTTTGTTGCAGAGCTTATGTTGGCGTTTTGGGGATGGAAAAACAGGACTGTATAGTGCAGTGGCTAACACGCTCGCCTGACACGCGAGAGATCCCGAGTTCGAGCCTCGGTATAGTCATTTTTTGATTTTTTTTTATTTTTAATCGTTTTTTTAATTCAGTTTTCCGTATTCTTATGAGCACGACTGTTGCTATCCATATTGGCTCACAAAATTCAGCAGCTTGCTATGGAGAAAACCCTATCATTCCTTTGATTTGCCAAGATCATACTCTACTGAATAATGTCATTAGCTATAGTAGTGGCCAGCCACGCCTTCAGTTGGAAAAGAGTATCGTAAACTCAGAGAATACCATTCGGTATCCCCTTCGCTTATTTGATCTAGCGTTGAATAATGTCGGAGGCCAGAAGATTTCTGATATAGCATTTGGTTCTCCCGTGGTTCAGTACAATCAGTCTCTCTACTTTCATTTGGCAAATGGAAGCATGAAATCCTGCGATGACGCAATTTTGGACATTATGCGTTTCATTTACAACGAGGCATTTCGGTTGTCAAATGAGATTGATTCTCTTTCTCTGACGATTCCTTCTTATTATAGCTATGAAATGAGAGATAGACTGAATAAATGTATCCAGCGGGCCGGAATTACTTCCCGCGGTCTGTTTACTGAAGCAGAATGTTTGGTTTTGGACAAGTTGTACTCTCAGGATAAATATTGGGAAGAAAAGAGCAATTATTTCGTGCTTCATATTGGAGCTGTTGTTTGCGAAGGTAGCTTTATTAAAGTGAGCGAAGGCCAATTAACGGAGTACCCAATTTTCTTTGAAAGAAACCTTGGTGGAGAGAAGGTCGATGAGCTATTGTTAAACTTTTGTGACAATAAACTGAAACAGGACGGTATTGACATATATGAAGGCAACAAAAAAGAAAATAAGAAGAAACGACTGGAGTACATCAATTTAGCAAAGGAGTTATATCTTGACGATGAATGCATTGAATTTCCAATGACAAAGGGAAGTCAAAGCGTCGATATCGACGCAGAGCAATACATTGAGATTCTTAAACCCGTAATCGACACGATTAAAAAGAGCATTGTAAATGGGTTTGCTCTGGAACGAGATCGAATGGAAGATCCCGATATCTCCATCGATAAAGTCACAAAAGTCATTTGTCTTGGCGAATTGCTCACAAAGCAACCCGCTTTCCAAAACGAAATCATGAAATTGTTCTCCGTAGCCCCGATCAATTGTGGTGTGAACCAGGAGCTGGAGGGTTGTCTTCGCCACTTGCGATGTGAGAAGAGCAAGGCGATGAAACTGCTCCATCCTCTCAATTTTTCCATTGGAATCGGGTTGGACAATAATCGAGCGAAACGAATCATCAGCGCGGGAAGCTTGCTACCTGCGAAGAGTTCGTTGATTTGGCGGCAAAATGGGTTGCTGAAGAACGAGTTGAATACTGCCATTTTTTGTGGAGATATGTTCATCAGTATGCCACTGCTGGATAATCTGAAGCGTTTGCTGACAATCCGGGAAAAGTCGGCAGATTTTGTAACACACCATTTGTTTAGAACGATGTTAGAGGTGTCGACTGATGGAGTATTGACGATCTCTATTCTGAATATGAAAGACAAAGAACTGTATAGGAAATCGATTATGTTGACGATATATTGATAGGTTTGTTGCAAAAAAATAAGATAATCATATCTGTGAAAATGAAAATCCTTTATTACGTGATATTTTGTAAATCATTGGGAAACGATTTAACTGCATAGTGTTGAGCAGCATCGAAGCTGTTTCCAGCGATTCAGCTAATACACTTGTTGATCGATTGTTTGTGATATAATAGATAGTCTAAAAGCGATTCATGGTACCAAGGTGAAGGTAGCACCTGGTCTTCTCTGAAAACAGGAAATAGTAGGTTTCTATAATTTCTAAACCCGGTTTATTTAACACTATTGTAGCTATTTCAAGGAGCACTTCAGAGAAGTCAGCCTTCCGAACATCATTTAGTCAGACTAGAAACGGGCCGAATTCAGACTCATATCGCTCTGGTACGTTGTTGGGTCCCTGTTTTGACGTGAAGAGATGACAATCAAAGAAGACTCAACTGGTCGCAATCGCGAAGGAAACAAGGAGAAGTACTTACTTTCACAGCCTTCCATCTCTAGATTTTTGCGAGGATCTTTTGAGTCAGTGGGATCAAAAGGAGAAAAGACCTCCATCAAGACAAACAACCAAGAAAATGTGGAGGAACGTGCTTCAAACCCTATGACAAAACATAAAGTCTCCCTCTCTTTCTCGATTCTCCGTGTCACTCCCATCACCATTTTTCTCCAGGTCAATGTGAGTTCCGAAGCCATCGTTTGGTGCGGCGCCTGGCCTTTCGGCCAATTCATCGATTTCCACGCACTGCAACGGAACGTTTCTGGGCAGGTGATCTCCAGTTCGTCTTTTCTCTCTTCCTCTTCCATAGAATCTTCTCGCTATCGCATCACCGATTTGCACCCCTCCTCGAGCTACGACGTGACCTGCCTCGCTCTGAACAAAGCGGGGTACATGAGCGAAAACCCTCTCGATATTCGGCAGATGGTGATGACGCAAGACGCGGAATTCGCGATCACCGAGCATTTAATCATGGACAACAAAGTGCATATCATGCTCAAATCGAACTACGACACGCCTGTGCTGTGCTTTTTGTTCAATCGACGTGGCATGCGCGTGGATACGAAGATGTACAATCCTTCTCAGGATCCGTATATCTCGTTCGACATCCCCTCGATGAAGTTATCGTATCGCGTGCAATGCAGTGCGATGAACGAGCGTCAGAAAGGTAGGCAGGAGCTAGAAGAAGGAAAAAATAACGCGTAGTGTTCGCTGTCACTGATGCGGTTGTGTGGAATCAGCCGCTTCGATGGGGTCGAATCGTTTTGATTGTGCTGGTGATGGTGCTCGTGGGAGGGGCAATCGCGTATGGGATCATTCGGATGTAGGAGTGAGGGATTGGTGTGATGTGCAGACAGAGGAACTCGAGTCCTGCAGTGTAGAGAAGAGGCAGAGGAATGAAGGATAGGTATGAATTGGATGATTTGGAGATCGTGACGCTGTTGAATAAGACGAAAGAGCAGCGATTGAATAGCGAGAATAAAGACACGGAGGTGATGATTCGATGTACAAAATGTAGGATGGAGAGGAAGGGATTGAGAGGAAGGTGGGTTCTCGAATCCTGCTTCGACTACGATTTGTCGCGATTGTAATTCTCTCTTAAAAAGAACGGACTATACTACTTCTATTTCGAGGAAAGTATATTAGTTGAGCAATTCGTTTATTTATTCATTCATTTACTCATGGGCTTGCATACTTTATTTCACTCTTTCTGTTACATATTTATCTATTTGTGTGTCCTTCCTTTGTTCCAACAAACACGATTACTTTCTCTCCTCCCTGGCCTTCAGCATCGCGGGCGGCAGCGGTCGTTTGAACGGCAGGAACTTGATTCCGCCCATCCACGGCTGCAACACCTCGGGGATCTCCACGCCCTCGCTCGTCTGATAGTTCTCCAGAATGCAGCACAGCGTCCGCGTCAGCGCGCACAGCGTCGAGTTCAGCATGTGCACGTACTTCTTCTCCTCGTTCTTCTTCTTCGTCGCGCCGCACCGAATCTCCATCGCGCGGCTCTGATAATCCGTGCAGTTGCTGCACGACACCAGCTCGCGGTACGCTTCGTACCCCGGGAACCAGCCTTCCAGGTCGTATTTCTTCGCCGCCGCGTTGTTCAGCGCGCCCGACACGATGTTCACCACGCGGTACGGCAGATTCAGCGACTCGTAGAACTCGCGCGAGTTCTGAATCATGTATTCGTGCATCGCCCAGCTCTCCTCCGGCTTCGAAATCACGAACTGCTCCACTTTGTCGAACTGGTGCACGCGGAAAATGC
The DNA here is from genome assembly GCF_000151665.1 of Blastocystis hominis. NCBI lineage: Eukaryota > Bigyra > Opalinata > Blastocystidae > Blastocystis > Blastocystis hominis. Next base: position 1,117,245 of record NW_013171815.1, read on the forward strand.
CCCACGTGTCCTTCCCGTGCGCTCCGGCCTCCTTCCGGAAGTTCGTAGAGAACCCCGTGTATTTCAACGGCAGCTCCTTCTCGTCCAGCCACTCGCCCATGTGATACCCGCAGATCGGCTGCTCCGACGTCGCGATTAAATATTTCTCTTCGCCCTCCTCCCCTTCCACGTGGTACAGACTCTCGTCGAAGTCCTCCAGCTGCGCAACGCCAGCCATCACGTCGCGATTCATGAAGTACGGAGTCTGCAAAAGCGTGAATCCGCGCTTTGTGTTCCATTGCATCGCGTACATGATGATCGCCTGGTTCAACAGCACCGCGGAACCCTTCAGGAAGTATCCACGATGGCCCGCTACGCGCGTTCCGCGCTCGGGTTCGTATCCATCGAGCATCCACAAGAGCTCGTGATGACAATACATATCCTTGGTCATGGGACGGGGCGATCCCCAAGACGCGACTTCTACGTTTTGTGACTAAAGGAAATAGATAAATAGTTGACAAACCTCATCCTTAGCTACAGGAACAGAGTCATGTACAATATTCCCAATCTGACCAAGCTTTGTATCTCTCATTTTCCTCACATTTTCGATTGATTTTTGCATATCCAATATTTGTTGGCTGAGAAGGGAGACATTAGTCGTTTCCCTATCGGTATTTAAACCCTGCTTTCTCTTCATTCCAATCTACATAAAATGTTCTACCCAGGCAAAGTACCTCTTTCGATAAAACGCGCTTATCTCGGTTAAGTTTATCTAAATCACCCACATGCTTTCTCCATTGCTTAGTATAATGAACAGCATGTAATACTTACATTATCTAGCGATATTACTTCATCAACTAAAGCGACCTTTGCAAATCTCTTTGCTTGAGACGCTTTCACGAGGTCTGGTAATCCCCCCTTAAATGCTCTCAGCAAATTAATATCAATCGGCATGTTTGAGTATTGAGACAGGATACTAGTCTTAAGTGAAGTGCTTGAGAGCTGAAAACAGGTCCCATATAGTCTAATAGGTTAGGATAGCAGGCTCTCACCCTGCCGATCCGGGTTCGATTCCCGGTGTGGGAATTCTTTTTTCATTTTATTACAATTTTCATTTGAAAAGGAATGAATGAAGGAGTTCCTGAAGTATTCTTTATTTATAGAATAAACAATGATAGGGTAGAAAAGTAGCTGAGGGAATGTTACAAGCTGCTGAAAGGATGAGTACTTTTTCTCCCGATATAGGTGATGAAAATAACCCATACGTATATTGATGATAAAAGTATTCACAATTTAGTATTGGGAACCTGAGTTTCCTGATGATCAAACAGATCAACTGAGTTTATATACTATTGTATCACACAACGTACATTATGCACTAGCGTCAACTGTTAACAGTATGCTTTGTTTTTCTATATATATATATGAAGTTTGTGCAAAGATAGGTTATAGCATAATTGATTTTTTGGGATGGTCTGCATCTCCCTACGATTGGATTCAAGATGAGGTCAATCAAGACAAAGAGGAAATCGAGCTGGAACGTAGAGAGCGAGAAGAAGAGAGACGAGAAATAGCTTTTGTTTTTGCTGATTTGTAGTTTTTGGAGGCGCAATCCAAGGCTCGAGCCAAAAGACAGTGGAACAAAGCAGAAACCGGTCAGTCTGCTTCTAGTTACATTTGTTTTTTGAACACACTTTGTCACTTTTGGTCATGGCGACTGTTACTGACGAGGTTTTGAAGTTGCACATATCTAAAGCTTTAGATATACTGGGAGACGTGGAGTGGTTGTTTGTTGTTTGTTTTACAAATAGGGATTACTCCGTTGACATTATTCGTCGGTTTATCGAAAAGAACCTTGGATTGAAAAAGCATTCGCTAGAGAATTATACCAAAAGAATCTCCTCTCTGCTCAATGTAATGACTTGACTATTTCGTAACGATATTAGAGCCTAACTGTGTCAAAGGCTGAAGCGGATGCCAAAAAGAATGTGGAAGATGGTGCATTAACTACTTTCGATACTCCTGAATTGATGTGTAGTTATACACGTGCAGTATGACGACTAGATGATATGGTAAGCAAAAGTTTAAAGTTTACTCCTGAACCTCGTAAAGTGGGGTGTTCCTTCTGGTACTATTTCGAATCCAAGTTAAGACACGCTGAAAAGAAGGACGGGCGTAGCACTTAATTTGATTTATATTGTGTAGGGATCCCAACGTCGTTGTTTTTCCAAAAGTATGCATTGAAATGGAATTCTTTATCTTTGGAGCAGAAAGCGGTATTTCTCTATCTTTTTAAATTTATCTCATTCTTAGAAATATGAAAAGAGAGTTTCCAAGGAAAAGGAACGTTATATCGATGAATACCGTGTATGGAAGTCTAAATTGTATTTTTTCTGTTCTCTCTTTGTTGTAGTCGTAGCGCCTGTTCCACCTACGGAAACATTATGTTCTCCAATCGTACCCAATCGTTGCTGTTTCTCTCTAGATGATTACCCACTGCAGTTTCTTTCCCATTTAGATTATTTCTTCCTCTACAAATGGGACCAGGTCATCGAGGAGTATCCGACGATCAAGCGATACGATCACTTGGATAGGCTCCGAGAACAATGGGAAAATCTTTCTCGTCCTCAACAAGCGCTCTTTCGAAAGGTTTCGGACCTTGATCGCAGGCGGTATGTCAAAGAAATGAGAGAAAGAAACCCTGATTGGGATCCGAGCGATGCGTCTCGCTATCATGGAACGTTTTTAAAGAAGGGCGTTTATCGTTCCCCTCTGTTTTATTATCTCTGGACGCAGTTTTATTCCCATCTCTCCGAATTATCGGAGAATGAAGATGTCAACGCAAAGCTCGTTTCGCTCTTCGAACGCTGGAATAAGCTGAGCGAAAAGACGAAGCAGCCGTATGTTCATATGAGCATTCTCTACGCCAATGAATACAACAAGGAAGAGCTGAAGAAAGGGGAGATTTGCATGAGTAGTTTCCCCATTTACCCAACAGCCGCGACGTATTATTACTCGCTTTTGAACGAGTATCGCTCGCTGAAGGAACCGGATGAAAGACAAATTATGGAAGTGCTGCGAAGCGAGTTTGCAAAGCTGTCCGAAAAGGAACAGCTTCCGTTTGTTACGATTCTGAACGAGGTGAAAGAGAAGCGAAGAGAAACCTTGAAGGCGCAGGAAGGAAAGTAGAGAAGTGATGGTTGGTGATTCGATTGTAGGGGAAAGAGTTTAAAGGATCGAATGCTGGATTATCGTAGGAAATTTGGAACAATTGTGATGACTGTTAGGCGTTTTTGGTTCGACGATTTTCAGTGCGAGCTGCTATTACGTCTGCGAGTTTTTGGATCAGAAATTGAAAAAGGATGCTGGTACATTGCGTTCTATGCTTTGAAGTAGATGCGGATCCTTATGATACTGTCGGGGAGGCGTACAATAGTTGGACAAACCTTTCAGAGGGGCAGCGAAAGCCATACATTGAAATCGAGGAAGAAAAGAAGTGGAATCGAAAAGGAATGAATGAATCCATAACGTGGAAGGGCGTGTTTTATGTAATCCATAAGCGCTATATTGTTGCCGAGAACATCGGTTTGTTTGCTTTTTTGAGTGTAAAACGCAGATACAATAGAGAGTACAAGCAGAAAAGTAGTAACGCAAGAGGCAGATAATGTTCCTGAGGAAAAGCGAACTCCTTATATCCAACTAGCACGCGATATTAACATTAGTCGCAATGTGTGGAAGGAAGATGTCGTTCCTTCTTCCAATCAAAGCTTGACAATCGTGCGAAATCAGCAGAGAAACAGCAATAAATGGAGACCCCCTCGCTTTTTCTATTTGGATGATCGGATTCATCTCGAAACTGATCCTCTTCGCTGTAAACGATCTTCGAATTGCTCACTTTTAGTCACTGAAAAGCCGCGATTTATTCGTCAATACCTCGAAGACTGGGAAAAGCTCTCTGCAGAACAGAGAAAACCTTACGAAGAACGCAGTGAGCAGTTCTCTGCAGGGAAAACATACGTGATCGCTGCCGATCTGTATAAGGAACTATACAGAGATTACATTACCGATCAGTTCCACGTTTCTCTTAAATCGCAGGGATACAATCTCTTGAAGGAAGAGTTCCGGAAATGGGCGCCTGAAGACCAGGAATTGATAAAGGGGATTACGCGAGAAATGAATAAAGCGACGAACGAATCAGAATGTGTGGAGCTAAAGAGGATGCACTCGCGGAATGACGCGGAAAGTCGGTTTATTCGCCAGCAATACACCAAAGAGAGGAGAAAATCGGACGGTTTCTTTCAATTGCGTTTGTTTATGTAGTGAAGGATGCGTCCGTGCTGTTTGAAATGCTGCGAGAAAAGTGGAAAGCTCTTCCGGATGACGAGAAAAAGCGATATATTGACGAGGAGGAGAAGTCCAGCAAACGTCCAGAGTTACTGGGTTTGCCTTTTATTGTTGTTTCATTGCCAGCAAATCGCAGCAAGGTTCGTTCTGTGTGCTCGTTGCTTGAGTTTTACTACACTCTCGCTGCTCCTGAATCGCGTGTCTTGAATCCACGTCGTGGTTTATTCTGCTTATTTAATGTAGAAATGGGTTATAAGGAGCACCACTCACGGGTCAAGGATAAATACAAGGAAGAAGAACCGTCGATTTTGGAGATGGGAAGGTATGTCTTACGTCTTGACCGAAGTCGACACGAGCGAGATCTGCAAGTCGCACTAAGGTATTACAAAGCTTGTTGAGTTAGTTCCAGCAATTCTGAGATGACGGAGAGGAAGAAGAAGATCTTCTTTCAGCTTTTCGACAGTAACATGATACATACTTTTATCCGTCAGATCATCGGAGATTCGAGTTCTCCGCTCGGTGAATCGTTTTGTTTTGTTCTTATGAATAGAAGAGATATGGTCGAATGTGACGAATGAACAGAGATGGATGGCATATATAGCTCTGTCTCACATGTATCTATATTGCGATACACTAGCGGAACAATTGGCCAAGAATGAATCGTACAGCGAAGATCAGCAAAAGAACAAGCTTGAACATAAAGGAAGAAAGTTTGTAAAGTTTATATTAAAAGAACAAATCGATTTCAAGAACAAAAACATGTTTGAACAAATAGAAAAGAAATGGAATGACAGGGAACATTTTTTTGTTTGTTGGTAGAAGTATGTCAATGTTTTTATAGACAGTTGCGCTCTGGCCTGAGTATCTTTAGTGTCTTCTGTTTATGCATGCAATACTGCAGTAACAACTGAAAAAGGAATTAGCAAGAAATGAGCCGATCTGATTTCGAATCTCTAATTGGATGTTCTTACCGAATAGGATTTTGGTTGTAATAATAATCAGAAAAACAAGAATGAGATTGTGGAAGACGAGAGTGTCTTGGTTTGTATTTTTGCTTTGTCTGAGTTTTACCTGCTTAAAATGACTTCTTCGCCTTATGAGATTGTATCTCAAATGCATTCGAACGTGTTCGTGCTATATTTCACTTTTAGTGTTGAGCATATCTTTGTTCTTGCAGTTTTATTTGATTAAAATCGTTTGTATATAATATTATTGGAATTGAATTTCTAAGATAGCTACTCCTTTACTTCTTGATGCATGCTACGACACTTTTCTATTCTTATCAAATACTAATGGATGTGAAGAACAGATTCGTAATAATACTTGATAAGATAAATGTACTTTGGGTGAATGGATTCTTGATGCTGTTTTTTTAGCATAATATTATTATTAAATTAGAATTATTATTATTATTATATAAAATGAAAAAGTATCAAGGAAGAATAAGATCCTTTTAGAAAAACCAAACAGTAATGGATATAGAGCATTTTACAGTTAACATTGATAATCCCGAGTCTCACATCCAACAATATTATGAGCAATATCCAAAAGCCGTCTTTAACTTATAACCATATAAGAATATCCTAATTCATTTTAAATCCATTCTGTTCCTGCCATTTCATAGTTGCAATGCAAGAGAAATGATATCAATAGATTCGTTTTGCCCTTTTTCTATCAAGATTATGTATATTTTTTTGATATATGCGAGATACACTATGAGCACAGACAGCGAATTAGTCTCTGTGATAGTAAGTAATTCATTGAACAAGGAATCCTTCACACGAACCAACAATAATGGAATTGAAATATGGAATCATTGCCTGTATAGCGAATTTCCTATCAGTAATACGACATATGACAATAAAATAGCCACATGCCAGATTGGAGCACCTCATCGAGGATTTTCTTTGACTACCTTCACAGATCATAATAGATTTGACGGTGAAGCTGAAATAAGAGATCCAAACGGTCAATTGTGGGCGAGATATGAGTATTCTCAAGGAGAAGCAACTGGGAAATGTGAACTTTATTATGAATCTGGAGACCTTTTTTATGATGGATATATGAAAAATGGATATCGAAATGGAAGAGGGATTGAATATGACGAAAGTGGCGAAATAATGTTTGATGGTTTTTTCTCAAATGGTTTGAGAAATCCTTTAATTCGGGAAAACGGAGAGAAACGTAATTATTGGAACGAAGTAGATGATTTTGGGGAGCTCGTATCAATATGCCGAAGAGATAATGAGGGACTAATATCAGGAACTTGCTATTTTTTTAACAATGGTAGAATAGCAAAGATCAGTAAATGGAAACATGGATTGGAAATTGAACAATTACACACCTTTAATGGAAATGAAATGACCTCCTATCGAAAAGATAAAGTAATATATAAAGGAGAGTTTCAAAGAATCTCCGACTTTAAATATGTTAGAAAAGGTAAAACAAATGAATGACATTTTACTTTTAGAAACATTTGTCCGTCCTCAAGAACCAAGTTGTTGTGAACAGATGTGTAAAGGGATTAAGAATGCTATATTTTCAATAGATTTAGTTATTCTGATTCTATGTATATATATGCTGATTAATGCTGTAGAAGTGTGGCATGGTATTGCTTTTTATTTGTTCTTTTGGGGCACATTTACATTTTGTATATTCTCTTGCTCATTTCTTTCCGCAACTGGGGCTTGCTTAATTCAGGGACGTATAAATAAATGTTTTGAAAATCGATAATTCATGTTCTGGATATATATAAAGCAGACTTTAGTCCTACTCTATTTGCAGTTCAACGATTAATCAGAAATAAGTGTATTATCATTTGTTTATTAAAGAAACTATGTCGATTCATGTAGATCCTATTTGTGATTTTGTTTTTTATTTCTTGTTGATCATAACTCTTAGCAATGCAATTTTATTCGAATCTTTAAAAGTAGGATCCTTAATAATGTTTATTTTTTCAATAGAATTAATAAAATGGAAAAATGTGTTTTCATTCTTGCCGAATCCCCATTTATATTAGGCAAAATGATAATGAGTCAAATAAAGGAAGGCAGTGAATGTCGTGTTTTTTTTGAAAATAATTTTTCTTTCACAGTGGAAAGATGGATAACCCTCGTTTATACCCATTATTACTATTTTATGTATAGAACACAAAGAAGAGTTAGATAAACTAAAACAACTATTATCTGAGTTAAGCCCAGGAGTGATTAGGGATGAACTCCAGGCTTGCATTCATCGCATCGGTAAGCCATAAACATGCTTATATCACAATAGAAGAAAGATTGGGATCCAATTGTTCAACCCTCTTTGACCGTTTGCAACAATATGGTTTTTGAATTCGTTTAATATGACAAATAGGATTCAGACACGCTCCACGAATTGGAGAGCCCCAAATCACTGATTCCATTCAGTTGGACAAATGGTTGGAGGAAAGAGCAGAAGGAGCAACATTCGTAAATGAAAGAATGATTCCACTTCATGTATTGCAGTTGGTCAGTCTGAGAAATAGGTGACAAAGTTACGTAATGAGTTCATATTGTCTAGTCAGGAAACATCTTGCACTCTAAATTCTGAGTGGACTCAAGATATATCGAAGCAATTCGATTCATTTGTTGGTTATTCCTGATTATTCTCTCTTTAGATTAACCAGCTTTCTAACCGCGCAAGATACCAGGACCCTTACCCATCTTTTGATGCAGATCGCCTACCGGGTCCTTCCTTTGTTCCAGGTGGAAAGTATGCGTTCCATGGGTAGTTAAAAGCAGTTTGATGGGTCCTGAGTATTTCCGGCGCAGAAGAGACGAGATGGATCCGTCCTATCGACCTTCAGGCGCTCGATTTGATCCTTTTGGGCCGGTTGGCTCATACCCAAACAGGTCGCCCCAGCCTCGCTATCCTCGCCCCAATCCGGATTACCTTCCCAAACCTGGGTTTCATGATTTATATTAAAGCATTGTTTGGAGTGAACAAATTTTCTACAAAAAACGCTTGTGCAAATTTTTCTTCATCCCATATTCTTCTTAAAAAACGGAATGTTTTCTGGTCTTACTGGTCTTGCAGATAAGTTGTCTTCATTGATTCGCGAACCTGTTACTCCTTTGGGAAATGCGGTTCATGATTGTATTTATGCTAGTGGTTATGGAACATCTCAATTTCAAAAGGTATTTGTTCTTCTTTACTCATGTGTAACTCTTTAGATTACTGATATGGTCTTAAACACTAGTGACCCCGATGCTCTTGATGAAGTCTGGTTTGTGCTCTCTAAAGCCCTCGGAAGTAGTAACAATAGTGACATTCGCCAATCTCTCAAGTATCTAACTGTTTGGAGGTGTTTATTCTCAGGTTGGCCGATTATCTCATTAAGCATACTGGAGCTCGTTTCCACAATACCTGCAACCCTCTCTTTATGCGAAAGATGAAAGAAATGATCCTGGTGAGTTGTGTCGTTTGTTGTTGATGATCAGTACAAAGCGAAAACCGGAGGCGCCGATAACATGCACCTAATGAACGATGCTCGTGCCATGGTCCGCGTGTGGGGAGAAGGATTCCTTCCGTATGCTTCGCAAGGTCGTGGCAAGGTGATCGTTGAAGGCTACCAAGACATGCAACGCAGCGGCATCCGTTTCCCTGCCGCCCCGAACGAAGAAGAGAACAAGTGGGTGCCTATGGTGACCGTTCCGACGTCTCGCTCGAACGCCTCCAGCAGCGCCAGCAGCGCCAGCAACTACTACGGCGGTTCCAGCAGCAGCAGCAGCGCCAGCGGCGTGCCTTCCAAGTCGGTGTCGGAGGTGAACCCCAAGGAGCTGTACCGCAACGTGAAGAGACTGCTCGCGAAGCTGGACGAGGAAGGCCTCGATTTCTTCGCGAACGAGCGCGCGCGCGTGGGCGAGCGAGCGGTTCCTGAGGCGTAGAGCATTCTCGACGACAGCAAAGCCAGCCAGAAGGCCCTGATGGTGATGATCGACCGCGAAACGACGCGCGGAAACGACGAGAACGTGCGCTCGGCGCGAGCCTCTGACGTGTAGCTGCTCAGCCACCTGCTCACGCTCAACGACATGTGCCAGCAGCTCTCCAAGATGTACGCCAAGTACGAGAAGAAGCTCGCCGAGGCCAAGAAGAAGAGTGTGTTTGCGGCGAGGCTTCCACCACCTAGATGACGGCTGGTCCGACGACGACGACGCGCCCGCCGACGACTGGGACGACGCGCCCAAGCCCGCGCGCCGCGCCAAGAAGCCCGTCGACGACGCCGAGCCCGCCGTCCAGGTGCGTTCCACGCGCCGCCGCCCCGCGCGCGACGCCGAGGACCGCGCGCCCGAGCCGGAGAAGGCCAAGCCCGCTTCTTCCTCCTCCGCCACCGAGGATCTGCTCGGCCTCGGGCTCTGGGACGAAACGCCCGCGCAGCCGGCGCAGCCCGCGCAGCAGGCGAAGCCGAGCCGCAAGCCGGCGGCGGACGACTGGGGCTTCGACGAGGACGCGCCGGCGCAGCCCGCGGCGCGGAGAGCGAAGAAGGTGTCCATCGACGATCTGTTCGAGGACGCGGAGGAGGAGGCGGAGCCCGCGCCCGCGCCGCGAAGAGCGAAGAAACCGAGCATGGACGATCTCTTCGAGGAGGACGACGCGCCCAAAGCGGCGCCTCGTCGAGCCAAGAAGTCCACGATGGACGATCTGTTCGACGAGGACGACGCGCCCGCGCCGCGCAGAGCGCGCAAGCCCGCGTCGGAGGACTGGGACGACGAGCCGAAGCCCCGCGCCGCGCCGCGCAGGGCGAAGAAACCCAGCATGGACGATCTCTTCGACGACGAGCCCGCGGCTGCGCCCGCGCCGCGACGAGCCCGCAAGCCCACGTCGGAGGACTGGGATGACGAGCCCGCGCCCGCGCCCGCGCCGCGAAGAGCGAAGAAGCCCGCGGAGGATGATTGGGGCTTTGACGATGAGCCCGCTCCCGCGCCGCGAAGAGCGCCCAGACAGGCTGCTGCACCCGCTCCTGTGGAAAGTGCCCCGGTAGATCCGTTCGCTTCGATGGATTTCGATTTCACGAAACAAAATTTGTCTCCTTCTGCCCCTACCTCTGCTAGTGCTCCTGCTGCGAAGAAAGATGCGTTTGACGATCTGTTCTCCTTGTAAAGCCCGATTGTATTCTGATTGTGTTTTTTTACATTCCCATTTTCGGCACTTTTTCATAATTGTGTTTTGCTGGATAGAGGGTTAATTTTCTACTCTATGGTAAGATTGGTTATCAACACCGACAAAGAAATCTTTAGAGTAGAGAGTTCGAGAAACTGTTCAACATAGGATAGTGTTTCGGGTGTTGTAGAGGTTATCCCTAATAGTTGTGTCTCGGAAGACAAGGAGTTTAGAGGCTTCGTTGTGCTGACGGCGTGCGTATTCATAAATTCATAGTAGGTATGTTGATTCTACCTGAAACGAAGTTCGAATCTATTTGCAAAGAGACGTATCACCTTTTATGAGGAAAAGAAAGAATTGTTGCTATCCACCCGAGCAGGATCTCCCTTTAAGTTCAATTTACGTTCAGAATCTGAAAAGCTCAATGTTGCTCTATAATGCTTTCCCTCACTTCTAGTTTCAATTTCCAGATAGTTATCTCGGGTTTGGTGTGGAGGTTCGTTACACTTTGAAAGCATTCACAAAAATGCTTATCCCAAGAAATGTAACCTACCGAGCTATCGAAGTGAAGAGTTTTGTATTTGTGTTCCAGTATGGTGATGAGTAGGGCATGCCATCTCCCCTTCCCTTAACGTTGACTATTAGCGAAGAGGATATACAGATGGTAGAGCGTCCCTCTTGCTCCAGCAAGAGTGATTTTTGTCCTATTGTGAATATTACGTGTAATCTTTCGACAACGGAAGTGAATTTCATGGACGGAGTGCGCGGGACCATTTGTATCAATCAGTGTTCCCCGAACATTAAAAACATCTCCGTAGGTCTGGTCCAGAACGAGGAAATTGGTATGGAAATCGCTTGTTTTCGTTATTTCTAGAGCGACGGAACAGTTTGCGCGACTTCCGTTCGATTTTTTCTGAGGGGGTGAGGTGTAGATATCGTGCGAGAAACCATTGATATCGGAAGCGGCGAGAACTGCGAAATTCCTTTTGTGCTTTATCCCACGCTGTGCCATGTCGCGCATGACTTCGCTTGTGAGCTGTTCAAGCTGAAGTTTTCGCTGCGTGTGTGTATTCTCTTTTCCAATAACATCCGTTGCATCCACTGCCTTCCGGTTCACTTTTCATTTTAACCTACTTGTGTTTTTGTTTGTTGGTCACAGCCTTTTTTGTTACGATGTCCTCTGATTATAACATTTGTTGCGGAGAGGTACAGGATATAATACAGGATGCTGACTGCCTGTATCAGCAACTCCTTGAGTTGGCGCTCCTTCCCAGTTCGTACGATTTTTTTTTTACAGGGTATCTTATTCGTAGTTTGTACAAACTATTAACCGATCGAAAAAAGCAGTATAATCCGAAATTGCGTTCTGTGCTGATTCCCTTTACGTAACCTGTGCACCATGGACATTAATAGCAGATACTTCAAAGATACAAAGAAATTCGATAGGCAAATACGTAGTGTACTAAGCGATGAGGAAATGGTGAAAGAGATTGGAGAAGACGATATGGTATGGGTTCAGAAGTACACTGCACATTGCTTCGTTTCTTGTAGACTTGGCACAACACTGAACCGGGTTTCCATTTTAGTTAATCATGTCAACACCTTCTTCAGCAATCTAGACGATAATTATTACAAAAACGTGCAATGTGGGTGCTTTTCCAATCTCTAATACAGATTTGAAGCTCCTGCAAGAATCTCAAGGTCGCTGTCTTATTTTAGAAATGTTGGCGTGGATTAGCCGTCTTTTGTTGATGATTGATATTTGCTTCCCAGGTGAGGTTCGCGAATGCGTTCTCGTTGTCTACTATCGGCTTATAGTACAATTCTTGACGCGGTGCGATCTCCTTCTAGCTCCAAAAAGAAGCGCGCGAGCTGCACAATCTCACGCGTCACATCATGGAGTCAAACGGCGAAGTTCGCTCCGATTTGTTCCCTCGTTTTTACCCGTTTGTATTCTGCGAGCGTTGCCGCTTCCCCGAAGTACGTGCAGCGCAGTTCTCTCACATCAAAGAGCAAAATCAAACTGCTAATCAACACTTTCTTGGAGCAAAACAACGATCGACTCATCAGCCAAGACGAAATCACCAACTTGTTTTCCTCCTCTTCTTTGCCGCCTTATCCTCAGGATTTTGGTTTCGTTCTTCGCTTCCGGTCTGAAGGACCCGGCGAACTTGGAGGACTTCAACGCGCTGAGCGATTTCCTGTCCACGCACGTGAGTTGGGACGAAGACGTTTACTTCGGTCCGCTTCTCTCAATCGCGTTCCCCGTGCTGATGTCCAACGCGAAGGCGCTGCAATACAAGCGAGAGCTGAATCGAAGCAGCCAGAAACAGCGCTCGGAGCGGCAAAACTCGCTGCGAAGGAGCAACAATTTCGTGATGGAACTGCCTGCGCTGTATTGGGGCAACGAAAGATCGCCGAATTGGCCGGTGCGATGAACGCAAAGCGATTGAAATTTAGCACGACATTGCTTCCGTGCTGGAGAGTTACGTCAATCAGTTGAAAACGCTCGTCGGGAACTCGAAGATGAGCATTGTAACTCTGCTGGTGTTTGCAATTGGCGGGTTTGAGGGATAGGACAATCTCTCCGACCTCGAAATTCAGTTAGTGAAGACGAACGAGTATCTGAAGAACGTTTCTTTGTTTATCGTGCGAAAAGCGAAATCCGAATCGGTGGATCCGTCGCTTCAGGTTCTCTTGTTTTTTTCACTTTTTTGATGTATAGAGATTGTTTTTCGCTTCGTTTGTAACCACCATGCAAATCCTGTATGGCGTTCTCGAAACATTGAAAACGGTTCGAGCGAACAAAGTGAGTCTGTGGGGATTTTGGCACACGAAATTGTGCGGAAAACTGGAAGAAATGGGTGTCATGCAGGAATACCGCGAGTTTATGGACAAAATCCTGGAGTTCGAGGACGATGAATCGCGAATCGACGAGCTGTATCGTTGTTTAGAACGCTTCGGAGAGACGGTGAATGGCGTGAAAGAGCTCTCCGAATTCCAGCGAATGAATTCGATCTTGCTGATTGAGCGAGTGAATCATTGATTCAACGATCGAATCGTAGGTTCATTTCGCGGATCGGATTGTGCAGGAACTCAAAGTCGACTATTTCTTCAATTGCTACAGTCTTGTCGTGAATGTGTTCCCAGACTTTTTATATGGAGTAAGTCTTACGTTCAGCGTTCAGTGCAGAAAGGCGACATCGCGCTGGAGTCCGTCTTGTTGATGATGAAAAGCGTTCGCTGCTTGTATCACGCGCCTCTCGAGCCGAACTCCGAACTGAAAGAAGTCATTACCGAAATGGAAGGCCACGTCTTCCAGCAGTTAATCAACGTCTACACTCGCAAGAGCGCCGACATCTGCTTCTCTCTCTTCATCAACTACATCTCGAACTCTGCGAACGACTTCCCGGAAGAGATCAAGCGGGAACTCGATCAGATCGCGCAGAAGAAGAGCATCCCGAAGGACATCGCGTCGGTCGCTCGGTTTGGGAAAATCAACCAGGCGCTCAAGCAATGCGACGCGTTTTTGAAGGAGTTTGAGCTGCAGGGACCGCAGGAAGGAGCCAGTGCGATTCTCTTAGAGCGAATTCGCGATGAGATTTTTTCGCTGGTGCAGAAAGGAAGCAGTTTGTTGGATGTGCGGATTGCGACGAGGAATGAAACGTAGAACGTGGAAGGGAACACAATTCGACACTTGTTCGATCAGTTTACGAAGGCAGTCTCGTCGATTTTCCTGTTTAAAAAACGATCGGAGTGTCTGAGCGTTTTGGCTTTTTTTGATTTTGCTAATCGTTTTAGTTCGTAATGAAATCCGATCTTCAGAAATTCATTGACATCCAAACAAAACGAGCTTTCTCGTTAGCGATTCTCGACGAGTTCAAAGCGCGCGGACTCTCCGTTCCTTCTTATGCATCGCTCCACTCCAATGGATCCATTCCTTCCTTGCTGTTTTGCTTTGTTTTCGACGCGATTCATAGAAGCGCTTCCTCGCATTTCAGCATCATCGGCAATTTCATCAACAATCTTTGTCTCGTGATTCCTTCGCAGGAAGCCTTCTTCGACGAAACAGCGAACGGCTTCATCGTTAATCAAGACCTCGTACTCACTAGCGATCATTTCCTGCAGCTCATCTCTCTGTCTTTTTGATCGGGTTTTGACCAATCGTAGAATGGGCCTATCGACTTATTCCTGCATCGGAGAGTACATCTGCTTCCATCTTCGCGAGTTGATGGACAGACTCGAGTCTCTGCTTCGCAATCAGCTGCAATGGATTCGTGTCAGCGATGTGGATTGCAAGCAAAAGGATTTTGCTCACAAGTACGCTGTCTGAATTTTCGTGCAGCGATAGAGTGCGAGAAATGATGGCGTGGTACGAGTCTGAAATCAACGTTGATTTGACCACAGCGTACTGTCTTGGACAGGTTTCTTTCGTGTTTCTCTCTGAATCAGACAATCGGAATCGCCATTCTCAGTCTGTCCGCCGTTCGCATGTTCTGCACCATCTCGAACCAGGAAATCGAATCCTACTCGGAAGACACTTTTTTCACGACGTGTTCCAAGGATCCAAACTCGATCGTTCTCTACCCAATCAAGCAGTTTTCTGGAATTCCAGAATTCCCCATGATTTTGTTTTTCGTGCTCTATTTGTCCATCCAAGGGTCGCAGTAAGAGCGAATGCACTAGTTCAATGTAGGCAACCTTACACTTCGTCGAGTAATGAAATGGCGTATAAGGACCGAACATGTCTGCTGATGGGCATTTCATCCTTGCTGAACCAGATGAATCCGAGCTATTCGGAGCAGGTTAGGACTGTTGACATGTCTGCTATCTAGTTCTTTGAGTTTATTCGGTCGTATGTGGAGGCGGAAGCGGCGCGAGATATGGAGAAGAAGTATTATGAGCATATTACCCTGATCCAGACGCTGAGAGAGGAGGGACTGCGCATCATGAAGAAGTTGAGACATCGGAGTGCCAATCTGAATGAGTTGGAGCGTGCTTTGTTGTCAGTCGATTAACCTGTTTGTCCATTGTTTGTTTTCTAACATGGGGGCGATTTCACCATTGAGGATTTCTGTTTTCCTTTCCTCGATCGTAGCTATGTATCTTTTTGAATCGATTGTTGTGAGCATTAAGAGGATGTCTCGTTATTACCCTATATTCAACTCAAAACACCGATTCTCTGTTCTTTAAATTATCTGTACGCACAGAGAATTGATAATGAGCGATAGACCCTATTTTCTGGGAAAGATACTTTTGACAAGATATTTGAGACGAAAAATGAGCTGGATATCAATGGCGGAGATGAGAATGAACAAATGAAGGGAAGTATTCTTGATTCGACTACCTTCGAATATGACAGTGATGTATCGGAGCTATGGACGGAGAAATCATTAATTGAGAATGTACTCATTCAATCTGCTCTTTATTAGGCAAACAAGTACAAAGTGGAGTTGTGTCATCCCGAAAATGATGCAAATGCTCTTAGAAACTATTCTTCCCCATACGTGTTGAAAAAGGGTGATCATCGACTCCGTTACCTGTCTGTCAGCCAAATCAAGGAAGATAAAGTGTCACCGTATTCTCTCTACAGAGATCCCGTTCTTGATACGGAGCGGACGCTAGGCTTAACTCTATTAACTGTGTTTTCGTACACTGGATTTTTGCTTTTCTTACAATTCAGAGAAGATCGTTTTCTGTCTCACACCTTCTTATCCAACTGGAAAGGGTACTTCCTCTCGTTTTTCATTTCTGTTTAGTCCTCTTCTCTTAGTGCTATGGGTGAGAGAGGAAAACGTGCAATCCATCCAAAAGCTAATCCTAGCCAATCACTTCCCATCTCGCGTAACCATCCTGCTCGTCTCCCACGAGCCACGCAACGTCTATCAGTCCGTCTTCCCGATCAATCTTCTTCGCAATATCGGTCTTCAGTCCATCACCACCACCCACGTCTGCGTTTTAGACAGCGATCTCTCGCTCTCTCGTCCCTTTCTCCGCTTCTTTCCATCTAGAATCCTTCTGGAAATCGCTCCAATCGCTTCCCAAGACGCTCATCGACGACCCGCACGCTCTCCTTCTCCTCCCTACCGTGTACTCGCTCAACGGATTGGAGCCTCTCTCGATCGAAGCAGCGCAGGATTGCATTCAGCGGAGCGAGTGTTCGCTGCGTCGTCCGGGACGAAAATCGACGGTAGGAGAGCGAAACGCGTGTGATTCGAAGGGGATTTTGGAGGAATCGGGAGCGGAGCTGCGCTCGAATCAGCCGAAACCGGTGCGATGTGTGGCGAATGAAGAGATCGAGCCGTAGGAGGGAGTGAAAGACTTGGAGAATAGATTCTATGTGATGAGACTGTCGGTGGAAACGCCGTTCTTCGTCGAGAGTTTTGTGGACTATGGATTCAATCGAATGGCGCATTTCCAGCATCTGCGACAGCGTGGAGCGCAAATGTATGTGGTGCCGAGCGCGTTTGTGGTTCATAAGGAGCATGCTGCGTGAGAGAAGGAGCGCGAAGTGAGCCGTAGATCGCATCAGCAGATCCAATTCAACATTCAGTACCTGGAGCGACTGAACTCGACGAACGAAGTGCTGTACCGAAAGCTGAAGACGTACTGGGGAGATCGATATGCCAGCCTCACAAAGGTTGAGTTGTGCGAAAGAAACAGTGAATGAATGAATGAATGAATGAATGAATGATTAAATGAATGAATAACACAGTTTGATAGTAAAGTATGTTTTCAACAAACAAAAGAATAATCTTCAAGGATTATTATGAATCATTGGTATTAATTACGAACTAGACAAATGGCTAAATCAGCCAACAAGAGTTAAAACTGTCGTCGAACCTTCTCGACAACACCAATTCCAAAAAGTGGTCTACACTCTTGGATAAAGAATCCCTGTCATTGATCGAACACTTCGATTCAGAGGGTTTAGTAGCGTACTGCTGAAGATACTGCTGCATCGTTGCAGGAGTTCTCACAGTCAGAGAAAAGGAGTTTTTCCGAGAACTACCTGCACTTTCGAGATAGTCGTCATCTGAACTAGACTCCAGTGATGGGATAGAGTTCGACGAAGGGGTAGATCGAATGGGGGGCGAATACTCGGCCTGATTCTTCTCGATTTCAATGTCAGTAGCACAGAACTTTCCATTTTCATCGACCGCAATAGAAAAAGAAACAATAGATCCCAGAACCAGTGTTTCCTTCAGCTCTTCAGTCAAATCGGAATAGTAGAAGGTAACATCACGTACTCCGTTGATTTTATTCTTTATTCGAATGTAGCCATGCTCCAACCTCAAAAACTGCACCTTACCCGTATGTCTTTCAGGTGCTATCGGAACGGAAACACTACATTCTTCATTGGCTTGATCAGACATTTGTAGAAAAAAATGACCAAATGGGACAGAACATGGAGCATCTTCGGATGAAACTCCCTGGGTCGAAATGGCGCATGACTTTGCTCGGGAAGATTCGGTATTTATGTTCCGTTCACAAATATCCTTTTTGAGTCTCTAATCACCTTGGAGTCATTTTTCAGCCCTTTTCGCCGGCTCCAAGTATATTCTAGAAATCTGCATGTTTTTAAACTTCTACTCTTATCTCCACTTTTATGTGAATCACCAAATCATTCCTTCCGTGTGCGTACAACAAACACCCCAAAAGACGATCAAATCGCACTTATTAAAACCGTCACATGAACCTGGCTCGATCTGAGCCCCGTGAGTAGAGCTTCCATGTTCAGCGCCATCTCGTTAGTTCAACACCAGCCCCCTAAGGTTTACGGACTGGCGCATCATGTCAACAAGCATGTCGCTTCCCACAGTCGCAATCCACGCTCGGCCCCAGCGTGGACCTCGAGAACACACCATGCAGGGCATGACTGCACAATGCGCCCTCCTTACTCACTAGCGACCGAACCCGATTCATGCAGACCCTCCCCTCTACTTGCTGCTGTTGTCGCTGTTCTTGCCACGGTACTCGCGCCACTGCTGCTTAATCGCTCCGCACTTGTCCATGATATTCGCGTTCCACAACGCAGCCACGATCAGAATCGTGAAGCCTACGTAGGTCATCAGAATGGTCATGAACCAGCCCAAAGGCGACAGGCAGTGGAAGTTCTCAATGTGGCAAGTCTGACGGTATTCGCTAGAGCCAGGAGCCTCCCACCACTCCAAGTCCTGCAGGACGTGGCGGAAAGGATCGGCGCAGACTAGCAAAGAGGCGATCACGATCAAAACGAAAGGACCCCACTTCTTCCACTTATCGGCAATGTTCTGTTTTCTACGATGCTCGTAGATGTACCAACTCAATCCTAACATCATCACAAAAGTCATGCCAAAAGAAATGTAGTGGCCTGTTGCACGAGCCGAGGCGGATACGGTTCCGCCGATCAGCACCACAACCAAGGCCGGCCAACATCAAGCACCAAGCAGGGCAGGAATACTGATAATCATACTCAGAACAGACACGATCAAAGAGTTTCTCTCACTCTTCGCGATCGACGGTCTCTAGTCATAAGCTACACGGAAAACGGTTCTACCTTCGGAGCAGACGAAGATCAGTTTCCGTTTACACAGCCACCTGCTGCCGGCGCCGCCGAAGCGGACGCCGCGGGAGAAGCCGGTGTGGACTTCTTCAGCAGGGGAGACTGTACCTGGAACTTGCTCGGTGAAGCAGGCGATGTCGACCTCAATAAAGGAGATTTCACCTGGAAAGGTGACCCCACGTTAACTGAAGCCATTAACCTTTAAGTCCGAAACAAATCTAGAAAAGTCTGAATGATCCAAACTTTATGGTGTGGGGATGCCTATTGGATGAACCGGTATGGACCAATCAGATCGCGCAAATGCGCTTGGTTCGCCCATTCCTTAATAGTGTCACTAATTACTATTAATAATACAAACAATATTCTAAATGAACTTTTACTCGTCAAACACTGTATGCGAATTCACATTTGCCTCTTCCTTTGCATACTCCACAACCAACTTTCTTCCCAGCAAGTGCGTACTTGCCAGAGCCTTGATAGCGGTCTTGGCATCGTCACTAGACACATATTCCACAAATGCAAATCCTCGTGACGTTCCGTCAAACTTCTTCGGCTGTCGCAAGGACTTGAGCTGTCCGAATGAGCCGAACAATTCTCTCAACTCGCTTCTTGACGCTTCAAACGGCACATTTCGCACGAGCAGTTTCGTCCTCTTCTCTCCATCTTCCTCTGCGCGTGCCGTTAGCTTTCTCTTCTTCGTGGTGACGATTTCTGAGCGTGCGGAGAAGCTCAAATCCAGCACATGACCGTCCAACGCCTTTCCGCTAAGTTGGTTGAGGGCTCGCAGAGCCTGAGCGCGAGTCTCGTACACAGCGAAGCCAAATCCCATCGGCAACGATTCTCCAGAGGGCGTTTTCTTCTTGGGCAGCGTGATGGATTTGAGTCCAGGCACCGAATTGAAGAGCTTGCGAACCGCCGCTTCCGTCGTCTTCCAGTTGAGATTCTTGATATAGATCGTCGTGTTGGATGAGTCCTCGCCTCCCGCTTCTTCTGCATGATCTCGTTTTGAAGGATTTGAGGAGGAGGAGGAGGATTCGAGTGTGTTCGAAGCGAACGCAGAGGACTGGGAAGCCGAGTTCGCTTCTTTATCGTTGCCGTTGTTATCATCTGCGGAAGGTTGCTTCGAAGGAGCCGCCATAGACTTGCTTGCATTGTCATTCTTCGAATCAGCGGCAGCTTGCGAACGGCGCTGCTGTCCAATCGCGATGGGGAGATACTCCAGATAAAGAGGCGTGTGCTGGTATTTGCGATAGCTGAGCCGATTGAATGCTCGCTTGGCTTCGGAGGGAACGGAAAACGTGACCAGTGCCATCACACTACACTCACAACGGCCAGACCGATTCGTACTGAGACTCGGGCAACACAAGCTGCTGGACTTCTCCGTACTGCGAGAAGAGCGAAAGCAATTCGTCTCGATCTGCAGTATAGGGAAGATTCTTCACCAGAATGATTTTGTCGCTTCGCTGAACCGGTTCTCCACGCGCAACAGCCTAGAATTCGATAATTAAAATAAAGCAAAAAGCGTACTTCGAGTACTTCGATTTGAACATTCTGGGATTCCAGCCACTTTTTGGTGTCTTCCAACACTTCGGTTTCCGCCAGAGCGACTCGCACAGCCATGTTTCCAGACTCCACATCGAGGATATCGCTCGTTTTCACGCCGAGCTTCTCCGAAATCACCTTCATGACGGTGTCGTTATTCAGGTAAAGAGCGTTCCAGGACGCCGTGTTGTTCACCTCTTCTAACCGTCGCGCCAAGTATTTCTCTCCCTTGTAAGTGTGCGCATGGCGAACTATGCATGATTCTAGCCATAAAACACACACCCATCTTCTTGTAGTCGCCCTTCTTCACGTTGGCCACATTGACTCGCAGAACGCGGCCTTGAAACACACTTCCGTCCAGTTTCTACAATGAATCATCCTAAAACAAGCAAGCACTTCGATCGCAGCAATAGCCTGCTCCGGAAACATAAAGGTCACGAACGCGTATCCTTTGCTTTCTCGTTTCGAGTTCAGAGGAATAAACACATCCACGATTTCTCCGTATTGGCTGATGAATTCGCGGAGCTCTTCTTCTTTACACGAATAGGGAATGTTCTGCAGGAACAAGCGGCCTTCTTCGATAATATCTTCGTCATCCTTATTGAACGGAGACGATTGCTCCGCTTTTCCCTTCTTATTGCTTCCCTTCTTCCCAACATTTTCGTCATCTTCGTCGTCCTCTTGGTTCAACTCCTTCGACGGGCTCTCTGTTTCCATCTCTGCCTCGCTATCCTCTTCACTAGAACCCATCGAATCGCTTTCTTCATCAGAATCGCTCTCATTCAGGGTGCCTCGCAGTCTGGCTTGGGTCGTATCTTCAGGAACATCCGAAAGCTCAGGAACGTCTTGATAAGCGTCCGAATCACTTTCCTCGTCAGAGTTAACTATCATTAAAAGAAAGAATAGACACGACTTTCCGCGGTGACTTCATCGTTCTTCCACGTTTTCTTGGTTGTTCGGCTTTTCATGACATTTAAAAACTCTTGGAGTTCTTGAGCTACATTCAAGTCAACAAAAGCATTCCTACCCTTCTTTTTTCTATCTTCGTCCACTTTTGCCTTTGTCTCCTCGTCCAGCTCTTCGCTTTCAACAGAATGTGCAGACTTCGAGTTGGGTTTCACACTCTTATCATCGGGATGGAGTCTACTATACGCGGAACTACCCTTTGAATATCGACTCCAAGGGCGAGAAGTGACTTCTCCCTTCTAACACAGAATACGAGACCAAAGCCGCTTACTGCTTCCGCAAATGTGACAGACAATTTTGAAGTATGGAAATACGAATTATTGAAAAAAGAAACGGCAGCTTTGGCTTCTTCCTCCGTTTTGTATCCGACAAACCCGATTTGGCGATTTACACCACTAAAAATTGAGAACAGTAATATGGAGAGTACTTCTTTTTGAGAATCTTGACATCCGTCACTTGGCCTTTCTGCGAGAAAAAAGCCTTCAATTTATCTTCTGTGACATGCTTAGGAAGGTTTTTGACGAATAGGCGTGTGCTCATAAGTCTCTAAAAGAACAGTGAGCAAAAATAGGTTTATTGATTTGAATAGAGAAGAGAGATTGTTTTTCGATAATAAACATAAATATGGATATTCTAGAACTCAGTACATCCATCTTTATGAGAATGAATCACAAAAGATCAGAAAAGTGCATGGTCCTCATATGTTACAATTGCGAATGTGATAGAGAATGTGGAAACATAGTCAAGAATTTATTACTTTACTCTATATGGGAAAGAAGCTCTGTTGTGAATCCTCATTTCAAAGAAAGCGTTTCTGTACGTGCAGTATTAACCATTAGATGTGGCTACATAAGATAATCAATGGTCATATTAATAAAAAATGAGAGTACGTTCTTCAAACAATTGCATTCACCTTTCTCAATGAATGAAGAAATGGATGAACCTATATATGATACAGTGAACCTGTATTATTCCAGACTCACTTCAGCGTCGTTCATACTCTTTATTTATAGGTGGAAGAAGAGAAAGTAATTATTATGTCGGTCTGTCTGTTGCTATTGACAAAGTCACAAACAAAGAAAAATCTAAATCCAAATGTGCACCAAAAAGCTCATTTGGTTGGGAAGAGACAAAAACAGAAAAGATACGTAACAGAATAATGGTTAAAATATCACAGAATGTTTGTAAAATGGAATGTCAAAATTATGCCCACATAATTGACAAAAATAATAATAAAAAACAAAAAACTAGAGTTCCTAAATCTTACAATTTGAATTCAGTAATAAATAACAACTACATCCACCGCGGTTATATTACCTGATGAGAACCTAGGCACAAAAACAAATATCCAAATAAACCGCTGATTTCTCAAGTGCTGAGAGAAATGATCCCAGACAGTAGTAATCTATTGAAGGAGATAAATAGCTAGGTGTTTTATCGAAACCCAAGGGAGCAGAATATCTGCTTGAGGGTTATGTTGCTGATAGTGAACCAAAGGTCGTAGTGAAAAATGGCGTGAGGTATTCGCTTCAGTCCTACAAAGGTGAGCACAGGAATGAATATACGATGCGCTCAGATTCTGGAGACACCTATCTATACAATAGTGGCATTTTGAAAATGCATTGGAAGGAGGATGACAAAGGTTCTCGTGTTGGAGGGTTTACAGTGTACGATAAGGGCAAGGTTGATTTTGTTCAGAGATTTAAAGATATTCTGGAGCAACAAGACTTTAACCGCATAGTGAATCATTTGAGGGGGTTACGTATGGAAATCACCTCTAAGGATACAGACTTCAAGATTTATCATGGAGAATTCAATGAGAAGCGTCAAAGAGATGGCTGGGGAATAGAGTATGACAAAAACACCGGACAATTTTCTTTGGAAGGCATTTGGAAGCGAGATTCTCTTACTGAGGTTCGCAGAGTATTCGAAGATGACGTGATGATAGAGTTTAAGCGAGATGGAGATAATCTATGCAGCTACCAGCGGGTGCCATTGTATGTCGGCGGATTTCGCTATGATGAAATCAATGAAAAATTCTATCGCGAGGGAGTAGGGTATGAAATTGACGAGAAAACTGGAATTGCAGTGAGAGAAGCAGAGTGGAAGGATGGTCAAGAGATCAGTGGAAGGGATTTATCTGATGGCTGGTACAACCCCCTCCCGCTCAAGGTCACGGTAATAGAGCCTCGAGATTTGACTCGACTCAGTTTGGAGGTAACTGACTTAGTGATCGATACCACGTGCTGTGCAGATTTAAACGAGTTGGATTTGAGCAAGTTTACCCTTCTATCGACCCTTGAGATTGGAGACAATTGCTTTGGATCGGTGGATACTTTCAGAATCGACGGATTGAAAAAGTTGAAATCTATAAAAATCGGTAAGAATTCGTTCACACTGGTGAAAGACTTGAACTGGGATACGGACTGGGACGAAGCTATTGAGAGAGCAAACAATCGACACCGATCCTTCCATATCTTGAATTGTGAACAACTAAAGTCGATTGATATCAGGGAGTGTAGTTTCTCTGATTATGGTGGACCATTTGAGTTGGTGAATCTGCCCTCATTAGCAACGATCAAAATCGGTGTGATTGGAAGCAAGTCCAGAAACTTCCGTTGCACGTCATTTGTGATTCGAGGTAAGAATTGTTGATTCCACCGTGAGAATCAGATCTTCCGAAGCTCACCTCTATTTCGTTAGGCTATGGAGCGTTTTGTCGTGCATTTTCAACCGCCATCGAGAGTATATTGTCAATCACAGACGTTTAGAATTAGATCTCCCCTTATTGCAATCTATTGAACTTGGCTGCTTTGCACTGTTTGGAAGGGATGACGATTCGTCTTCACTTGTATTGCGAAGTAGGCAATCGAGATAGATGCCTTAGTTTTTTTGTAGATTTGCCTGCTCTGACATCCATTGTTTCGAAGGGATGCAGTTTGTATTACCAACGCGCTGTGACACTAGAAAGTGGCTTTCTTGCAACTTTCTTTTCTGTAGATGTCCCCAATCTTTCGAATATCCAATTGCCAAGTTCATTCTTGTTTGGGAAGCCATTCCAAGGGGTTGATTCGAAAACGATTTCCAGTACTCATACCGATTTGATTCTCGACTCATAGATGTCAGCTATCAGCTTCACAAAATCTGTCCCTTAACGATGAGCGAGTTCGCATCGATTGAATCCTCTGTTACTTCAATCAAGATTCCAGACTGGACATGTAACGAATCTGAGTTCGTGAAGCTCGATTTCTCACAGTTCACCCAACTTCAGTCCTTGGAGATCGGAGATGACTGTTTTAGCTATGTGAATGTCTTTAGGATCAACGGACTCCACTTCTTGAAAAGGTTGAGAATCGGCAAGAACTCGTTTACGCTTGTGAAGGAACGGGAGATCGATGAAAACTCGGAAGAAGCGGAGGAGAAACTGAACAATTCCGCTCGCTCATTCCACATTGTGAACTGCGAGCAACTCGAATCGATCAAGATAGCTGAATGCAGTTTCTGCGATTTCGCAGGGGAGTTCGAACTTGGAAACCTTCCCGTATTGAAGTCTCTCAAGATTGGCACCATTGGAAGATGGTCATTTAATTTTTTCTGGAGTTCATTTGTGGTTCGAGGTGCGTTTTCATTCGTGCGCTCACATCCAGATCTCCCCAAACTCGAATCGATCGAACTCGGTAACATGGTCTTCTTTGTTTCGTTTGCCACCATCATTGAAAGTACGAAAACAGAGCGAGTTTGTCGATAGATCTTCCTTCACTACAGATGATCGATCTTGGTTACGATGCGTTAGTCGGAGATGAAGATTCATCATGCTCGCTTACGATGCGCAGTTTGCATTGGGCTCATCCAATTACTAATAGAACTTCCCAAACTCGCATCCATTACTTCAGAGGTCGGGAGTTTCCTATGCTCTAGGACTGTAACATTGGAAGGTAGTCAGAAAGGAGAGATACTGATTGATGATGTAGATATTCCTAATCTGAGCAATGTCAGATTGCCTGATTCGTTCAAGAGGGTGAAGTCGAATACGATTTCCAGTAGTATTTTATCGTCTCCTTTTCTTTAGACGTCTCTTCGATTCTTGCTGATTGTGTAACAATCAAATCGGATGATTAAGTCGCTTTTGTTTGAGCTCTTTTATTTGGCAGAGCTTATTGCAAACTCCACTCTGTTTGTTATATTACGCATTCTATTAGTACATTGTGTGTTTTGGAAGGTTCTATGAAAAGTAGATCTCATTAATGGAAATATCGTTCGATAACTATCCTTATAGTGACCTCAAATAGATAATATGTGATAATTCAAGAAACAGGCAAATGTCCTATAGAATTGTGTCTGATTGTTATTATTTGTATGCATTCATTACAGTTGCATAATCCAAATATAAATAGTGCAGGAATCACGAATATTCTCACTGAAATTAGCAAATCTATATCTATTTGTGGACATAGAACCTCAGAAAAAGACAGTATTGTATCAAACCGATTCATAGTGAACAAACGACAAACAATCATCATTCCACTTCATCCATAAAATTAAGCAAAATAAGACGAATAAACTGGCACCAAATATCTCAAAAATGAAATTGAGTCTAGTGATTCCCAAAAAAGCCTGTTATTTTGGACTTGAATTCTGTATACAATCTTTGCTGTTGATATTTATTTGGGGTGAAATTTAATTTTGATACTGCTTATAAGAATACTATACTATCAATCATGGAAACTCCACTGAGGGAAAACCCTAAGAATAAGGATTATCTTATTATCATTTCTGTTGACGGCCGTGAACAAAGAGCAAATGTATATAATTATTGTTGTCGATTAACACTAGTTCCCTATTAACTCAATATCTTGGATCTTGATTGGTAGAAATTTCTGTTGACGATTCATTTGTAGATACAAGGAGTGGAAAATCGGTGATACAGAAGGAAGTTGATTTCGATAGTAGTGTTAATTCGTCTTCCATGGTATCGATATCCTTTTCCATACAAATTTTTATTACAATTTCCTTAATAATACTGTATCACTTCCTTTACTAGTACCTTCTTTGAAATCCAGGATTCTTACTCACAACACTCTACAGAAATACTGCAGAATCCATGTGTGGTTTTTCCTGACCGTGAGAACGCCTCTTTGCTCATGTAAGTATTTTTTGTTGCTGTGATGCTAGGAGCTGTTTCAAGAAGTTGGGAGTGCGCATCCCCTCTATTCTTTTTCGTGTCTATTTATTTCTGACCGAATTCAATATCTACCAAGACCAAAATCAGAATCGTTACCCAGTCGAATCCACCACGTATTTTGCTCTTTTCGTCTGCAACAACCGCAAGCCGGCTTCTTTCGGTCTTTCCCGCTGCATCGATGTGAAGGACGCTTTGTTATCGCTGTTCCAGAAAGGCCATTGTCTCGCCAGCTCCACGCTTCTCTTGAACAACGAATCGCCTCTCTCCGCGCCTCGCCATGTTTCAATGGACGCCACCGACTCGCTCTTTCGCATGTACGAGCCTTCTTTCCACTCCAACACGCCGCTCCTTCACCCCAATTCCTTCTTCGATTCTCGCACCTATTCCGGAGACGACTTCTGCAGTTCGCAGTGGTCCTCCGATTTCTCCGCGTTCCGCAACCCCTCCGTCCTTCCCGCCGTCTCCACCTCCTCCATCCCCACGCGTCCCTTCGAGTTCTCCGATCCCCGCGGGGCCGAAGTGTGGAGCCAGCCGCTGAATCGATGGGACTCGCAAGAACGCTCGCTGCGCCCGTCCATTCGAACGGGGAGCCTGTTTCAAGACCTCCCGGCAGAGCGTCGCCGGTCCAATTCGATGAGCGTGATGCACTCTTCGTCTTCTCTCTTCTTCCAGAACACGTACTCGCCCACGCCTCTTTCGTTCGGCTATCTCACGCCCGCGCAGAACGCGCTTCCTCTCTCCGAGACGGACGCGCTCGACGACTTCTCGCTCGGAGATGTCGCGCCGTTCGACGCTTCGTTCGCGACAACCGAGCCGCAGCCGGTTGCGGAGCGCAGTTTGAACGAGGGGCTTCACTTAGCGAAGCTACCGAGCGAGGAACCGATCCACACGGGATCGGCTTTGAATCCGAACAGCGCGGAGTTCATTCCGGGAGGCAAAAAAACGGGGAAACAGGGAAATCGGGGTGGAGCGGAGCATGGAAAGGCGGGCGTGAAGCCGCGCGATCTGTTGGAACAAACAATGCTGCAGCAGCGAATCGTGGAGAATCGAATCACGACGTTGAAGCTTCGCGGATTGCCGTACACCGTGGAAACGTGGAATCAGATTGATGGATAGGCGACAAAGGAGGAAATCGCAGCCTTCTTCGCTCCGCTGGAAGTGCCGCGCGATGCGAAGGGCGAGTTGACGATCGTGATCGGACAGGACAATCTGCAACGACCCAGCGGAGAAGCGTTCGTGACCTTTTCGTCAGTCGAGGACAGCGCGAAAGGACTGGAATACCATTTAAAGAATCTGGGGAAGCGGTACATCGAGATCTTCCCGCTGTTCAATAAGGATTATTATCGAAGAAGTGAGTGGCGAGGAAGGCGTGCGAAGTGTAGATATGATCTATTGTTCCATTTGCAACAAGTACGGACACACGAAGGAGTCGTGCGTGCTCCGCACACACTCGTAGATCATCCAGGGTAAAAAAAATGTTTTGTATATCGTAAGTGTATTATGGAGGGTTTCGATGTTTCTTGGAACAAACAAGACGTGTGCTCTGCTATACAGCCTAAACGTTGAGCGTTTATCGGTAAGACTTCTGGTAACGGGCACGAGCCGATGGACCTCCGTACTTCTTGGGCTCGCAGCGACGAGGATCTAGCAATGAAACCAGCGACAAAGAGACTACCGGCAGCGATCAGGGAACGATCGAAGGAAACGAGGAGATCCTTGATCTCACGCTTGGCCTGCTCATCGACGTCTACAGATCAAACACTCCAGACAACACTACATTTCTGGTAGAACGCAACGATCGCTCTAGAGATAGCCTGACGAATGGCTGTTCATTACCAAAACGAATCGAAACTACCATAAATCTGAGCAACGCGACCTCCTCCCTTGACAGTCACACGGATGTCGAGGTTGGCAAATCTCTCAGCTCCGAGAAGGAGAACCGGCTCAATAGCCTTCATCTTCATGCATTCGGGCTGCATAATGTCAATCGGTTGATTATTCAATCTCATGACTCCCTTTCCATACTTGCAGTGAGCAACGGCAATGGCGTTTTTCTAAAACGGAGATTAGCACAATGTTCAAGAAAAAAGAAACGCTCTCCAAAATTTGCTTACCTTACGGCCAAAGGTTTGCACAGAAGGCTTAGCTTGTTCAGTGGACATCTCAAAGGCACACTTTCTAAGTCCAATAATAACCCCTGGGTAAAATCGTTAGTGCGGTGGGGGTAAATTCACATATAACCTATGATCTTGGATAAAAAAGGCCATTTCAGAACTTTGTTTGAATAATTTGTATTTCAGAGGGTTAGAAAATAGATCTTAGTGGTGAACCCTCAATTTGTTAGAACCAGTAATGTAGACTGTATAATTGTAGGATAATTCGTAAAATATGGAATGAGAGTGAATGAATAGAGAAAGCAAAAATTGAAATGTATGCTAAAAAAGAATCTTTGGCTTGAAGAAAAGTACTCAGCATTATGATCAATGGATGAGTTGAGGCAAATAGTACAAGCAGATAATATCGGTACTACACAACTACTAAAAGCATAAAATCGGGGTATGAGAACGAATTGAGTATTTTCCATATGTTTTATTTTCCGATCACTTTTTACTCTGTGTGATTTATAAGCACTACACAAACATAGATGTTATATATATAGAAAAGCACAAAGAACTGGATATTGGTGCCAATTCGAATTCCCATTTACCTACATGAATGCCGATCTATTTGATTCACGTAGAAAGAAATCCAGGCATATAAAAATATTAAAGCTCAATAATATATATACTAGTGACTTAGTATCCTGAGAAAAAAACTCCATAACAAAGTAAATCTAATCATTCCTATTCACAATCCATAAAATGGCAGACATTAAGAGATCGTAAGAAGTGAAAAACCTAAACACTACTCAAGAAAGATAACATCATGAAATCGATAATATATATGAAAAGCAGATAATACAATATGTATGGGTCATCAATTAACTCACGCTCCTTCATATAATAAAGGCAATTCATTTTCTTTCAAATAACGCATACAAAAGCAGCAGGAACTCTCGAAGCACGTTACCTAAATGCGGTATGCAAGTTCTCATGGAGAAAGAAAAATAGTAAGTAGTATTATAACGTTTGGAAAGTAATAAACCTCGATAATTCTAGCTGCACCCTCCCTACCATCAAGGATCTCATGTATAGGAATAGGAATAGGAAGCGAAAATAGATAAAGAAGTGTGTTAATTTTGGAACAGATTACGCAATACAGCCTCTATGAAGAAGAAAAAGACGTCGCTGAGATTGGGGATTTTACCCCATTACAGAAAGGTTATGTTCCACTGATCCAATCATCGGATAATCTACAGGCTCTCGTTTCTACTTCGCAAAAGTGACTCACACAAACGGTAAGCGGCTGGATCAAGATTCCATAGTACTGGAAGGCGAGACAGAGACAAATCAAATGATGAAACTCGGGGATATGGCTGAAGTCCTGCTCATGATAAAGCCACCGATTCAGAGTACCTTCTCTCCGATCAGCTGATTGCGATTGATCAAAATCAGTCCATACGAGACCGAGTAGGGCTCTGGAGAATCGGTTACGAACACCACAACGGTCGATTGAATGAGCTTATAATGCAAAATCGAATCGTTCATGATAATACTATCGAGAAAACTGACTGCCTTGTCGACGGTCGCCGCGGCTATCCATCAGTCAGCCCATCAGACACTACCATAGTTGATCATGTAGTGATGGACTCGCGTAATCGCAGCGATAATTTGGTTCTCGTGCGTCTTCACTTGCTCGTGGAACTCGCCGGCCACAAATCCGATCGAGGACGCGGACATGGGCGTTTGGGAGGAGAAGAGGAAGATGGTTTTCTGATCGCCTTTCGTTCTACTGAGCACACGCGACCTCGCCCTACAGTGTTTTCTTTACCAGTTTGCCGCTTGCCCACACAGAGAAGGTCGAGGGAACGATGATCTCCAGCTCCCAAAGACAGCGCTCCAGCTCGTTGTCGATGCACGGCACCCACGTTCTCACTCCGTTACAGAGACTTTCCTCCTGCTTGCCAGAGAAAAACGAACTCCACGAATACACGTGCGGAGTGGGGTCCGTGCGAAAAAAGATTCCAACTTCAGGATTCTTCAGTGTGTAGCGGATCTGGATCTCCAGAGGGTTGTGCTGGTACACGCCACTCCACACTTTGTGATCGCTGGGAGGCAACTTGAAACCAGGAATGGAACGCAACGATTCGGCCTCGTTTGTGCTGGAATATTGCTCAATAACAATGTGATCTTTCGAAGAGTCGTACTCACGACTTTGCTCTTCTTCTAGGTTTAGACGATTCACCAGCCCCATATAACTTCCACGGTTCATTAACGTCAGTTTCACACTTTGGGGTATCTCGATTATCAACTCGCCGTCCTTCGATGCGTTCAAGTCAAGAAACCAGAAAATAGTATCAACAAAAGGATATTGCCAACCCACCACGAAGCATTGTATAGTATGATTTTAAATCACGTACTGTGTCATACACCACCTTGTCCATGTAATCAAAGTAAGAAAAGCGCGCTGGAACCTAACGCGTTAGACTTCCCACTATCCAATTCATACATTGTTTACATGCACTGACAGAACCTCACACTGACGGCAATTGAGTCGAATATCGCGAAGAGTGCTGAAATGAGGCACAAGACAAATATTTGTGCATCCATTAATGCATTTATTTTCTATATCTAGAGAAATATCCATGCAACATATTCTAATTACCAATATCGAGAGACACTTGTTGTTTGATTATACTACTCCCAATTTCTGTCTTGAATCGCTGAAACCCAGAATCATTGCGAGACGCCATAATTGAGAAAATAGAATAGTTTTCTGAGCTTTGATTATGGAGTGGATGATTTAGATTTGAATATGAGTGATGGGAATGGAAATAGAAAAGGTGCTACTCTCTAAAAAACTACTTGGATGGTTTTGATATTGCTTTGTTGTTCTCCCTCTCTCAGCGAATTCCTATAGAGTGAATGGGAAGTGTGATTTGTTCCCAAAAGAATATTTCGAGGATCCTTTTCGTTCCTGTTATAATGAGCCTTGCTGGTTTGTTTGTTTGTTTGTTTGTTTGTTCAAGCATATACAGATAGAATATTGACCGTGAATATTGGAGAATATTCTACTAGCCTTGTTTTCACTTTGAATAATCACAAGTATTGGAGTGGTTTGTTTTCCAACTTTTCCCTCCAACTATTTTTTGACAAGTTTCAATAATGGAGGAAGAAGAAGACATATTTGCATTCGACTCGCTATTCTACACAGAACCAAACAGTAGAGAACAAGCGAAGGTCAGTTTGGTGGACCAAGTATTTCAAAGAAAGCTGTATTTCTGTCCCACACATGTGATATATCCGTCGACCCATACTCTCGATCGACTGCATGCGAAGGTACAGATAAGCAGAACAAATCAAAAGATAGATTCTAGTTGACACCATCGATTCTGAGTATATTCGTTTTTTCTACGGTACTCCTCTCTGCAGCCGTTCTCGCGTGTGTGACATCGTTCAGTTCCACGAGTATTTGATCGTTCTTTCTCGGAAAGGGGCTTGCCAAGCGTATGACTGTCGATCCTATCGTCGCCACATGTTTCTAAACCCCTCCAAGTTCGATATCATTCAAACAGTTTTCGTGAATCACTTGAATGACCAGCTGATCATCGTGTCGTACCATTGTGTGGATGGAAAGAACGTTCTACAATGTCGCAGTGTGACAGCGGAGTTGACTTTGCGTTAAACTCTAATCCAAAGAATGATCGACCAGCGCGACTTGAGCGAAGGAACGCTTCTCTTTCAGGACGACTATTTCACATCTCCGAGCTATTTTGAGTTTGACGAATACAACGAAGTCATCATCACCTTCTGTGCCTCGAAGCAGTATAAACAACACATAGGTGTAATACAAAGCGAATACAAGGTATGGAGACAGCGGGACTATTCCTTCCTCTACTCGATCTCCGATGAAAGAATCCAGGAAGTGCGCGTGGGGTCGATGCGGTTCGTGCGAGTTAACGATAGAAAGGGGATGATTCTGGTGGCGCAGGAAGCGCACTTCATTCCCACAGGCGACTTATTGGTGATGCCCATCATGGTACTCGCTCTCCACACAGGCGAAATCATCTACCGAGCCAACTTCTTCCTTCACAGCACCAACGAGGTGGAGTTTCTGGAGGTTTTCGAAGAGTACATTTTCATCAAGCAGCGAGATCACCGTCTCGTTATCTACAGCGTAGCCCACCTCCGCAGCACATCCCATCCCTAGATGGTTCACAATCGAATCGTGAATCTAGCTCCGCCTCAAGGCTTCGACTCCAAATTGATCGTGTTTCTGAACTACCAAGAGCTCTTCCTCGTGTTCTCCAAGACCTCCATCGATATTTACGATCGCCATCTCGCGAGAAAAGCCTCGTACAGCCATGGGTCGGGTGATTAGGAGATTGGAGAAGAGCTATCCCTATGCGGACAACACCTACGAGAATATCGCGTTTATCTCGGAGACGCAGGACATCTTGGTGTGCTATTACAACGACCGCCTTCGTACAGGAAAGATCGACATGTTTGACCTGCTGACAGGAGAACACTTGTTCTTCCGCGACAGTCGCTCGATGAACCCCTCGGATAACTACGGACTGGAGGACGTCAGTGGATTGTTCTTTGATTTTGAACGCGACAAGCTGTACACAGGTCCAAGTGGGAACAGCCATTCACAGATAGGCACACGAGCAGGA
The DNA here is from genome assembly GCF_000151665.1 of Blastocystis hominis. NCBI lineage: Eukaryota > Bigyra > Opalinata > Blastocystidae > Blastocystis > Blastocystis hominis. The sequence continues at coordinate 1,150,701 of NW_013171815.1, forward strand.
TTGATTCATGTTTGGTCTGCATGACGTGTTTGTTTCACACTTTTAGCAGGAAATGATAGAGGTGAAAGGGAAACTCCGTGTATTGAACGCTCGCATCAGGATAATGCAATAGGTACTATATGACTTCACCGGAACAGACACAAACCAACTTTCTGTTCAAGCAGGAAATATTATCCTCTGGAATGGCGGTTCTCTTTCTGATAGCTGGATCTTGTGCTCGCTGAAGACAAAAGTGCGATAACTGGGTGTGTGTGAAATCTTAGGTCGGCTGGGTTCCCTCTTCGTACGTAGAGTTGCTGGAGGAGAAGAAGAGCAATAAGAACAGGAAACTGTCGAATTCATCTGTCAATTCTGACTCACGTCGAAGTTTACGAAAATCGATTTGTCTCCGGTACACATTTCTGAGAGTAATTGATGTAGATGGGAGGGCGTAGTTGGTAAGAGAAAGAGTGTAAGGAGTAGGACGAAGGAACTGGAGCGACTGAGGAGGAATGGAAAGTAGGAAACTGTGGTTGGCTGCTCTTCGAAGTGTGTGGATTCTATTTGCTTCGTGGAGATAATAGCGAACTCTTCTGCATTCGAAAAGGGAACAATCCTCCAAATGGCCTCCTCCTCGGAAAAGGAGGTGCAGGTTATTTCCCAATCCTCGGTAGACGCTGTTAATGGAGTGCCAAGTAGATCGTGACCCTTCCCAAAACCCAGTGCATCTTGACCTCCAAGTCACTCCCAGCTTCAGAGTGCGTTTCTCTCTCCGTTCTCAAAGGACTGGTTGATAGCAAGTCCGAACGTGAGTCTAAAAGTCCGGGTCCTGGGCAATTCTATTCGAGTGACAACTCGAAGGGATATCATTTAGTTTGTTTGAAGGTGCAGAATGAACCGTAGTGCATTGGATTTGACGAGGGATATTGCTCAACAGAGGAATGTTCCCCGACTCACGAAAATGAATATGTACCAACACACTATTCACTTTCGCATTGGTAGTGTATGTATTTTTAATGTCATCTTGATGTTTGTTGCTCGATCTATACAATATCCACAACGTATCCGGCTCCTATGGAAGCAGCAACAGGCTTTTCATCGATTTCTGTCTGCTTCCTGTGAAAAGCCTTGTTTCGTATCTCCAGGGACACTGTAGCCATCGTTCAGTCAGGTTCTATCTAGACATCTCGTGAGCACGCCCATCGGTTGTTTGAGTGATATCAGCGATCGCGCACTGACTGTGCTAAAAGAATCGGACGTTGTTCTGTGTGAAGATACGCGAACTACAGCTTTTTTGTTATCTCGGTTTCATTTTCGCTAGCAAGTGACGGACTAGTTTTGGAATCCGGCGTGAATTGATATCGTTGAACCAGGAGAATGAGCAAGCTCGTCTTTCGTTCGTTCTCTCCCAACTGCAACAGGGCAAATCTGTGGCAATTGCCAGCGATGCAGGAACTCCCTTGCTATCGGATCCTGGGTCTCTTGTAGTGAAGGCGTGTGTGGAGGGCAAGTTCCGCGTGACGCCTATTCCCGGAGCGAACGCAGCGATTTGCGCTCTGATTTGCAGTGGATTTTACTCCACTCCTTTCAGTTTTTACGGGTTTATCAGTCGTAGTGGGAAAGCTCGCTGTGAAGTGTAAAAGCTTGCTCCATCTTTGTTGTAGACTTGAGGAGATCTCTGGAAGCAGGTATGCGTCCATTCTGTACGAATCTCCCCATCGCATTGTATCGACAATGAACGAGTTGAAAGGGTACTTGGAGGAGGATCGTCGTGTGTGCATTTGCAGAGAGCTAACGAAGGCTCACGAATCGATCGAGCACACGACGATCGGCAATGTAGATGGAGAGAAGCTGGTTCTGAAGGGAGAATACACTCTGGTTGTGGAAGGGAAGCGAGAATACTCCAATCGCCACCCAAAGATCGCTTCGGTCGTAGACGAGAAAGCAATGAAATGCATGGACGTGCTTCGAGCGGAAGGCGTGTCACGCACGGTGATTCAGCGTGTGATGAAGGAAGTGTTCAATGTAGGGATGGTTCGCGATTTGGATCTAGCTGTCGGGATCTGCGGTAAAGAAGGTCTTGTATCCATCCTCGTTTGTTTTCCTCAAACACACGAATTGTAAATCATGCCCTTGGCTACAGAGGCACGCGTCGCTTTCCCACAAAGCGACTCCACGAGTTGAAGAGCGAATTCTGCGACAGTTCCGGGACCTTGGGATGTGACTAGGGAGTAGAAACTGAAAGGAACGCAAACTGCAATTCCCAGAAACGACCACTTTGTCGTTCACATAGTGCTCGATATCTTCCTTAAAGCTCTACAGTTAACGGGACACAAGGAAAGAACAGGATAGCAGGTTGCCTTTACACCCTCCAAGAGATTATGTGACTAGGAAAGAAGATTCGAGTGACCAATACAGCAAAGACAACAGCGGGAGAGGCACAGATGGCAGCATAAATGCGTCCTTCTTCCTTCTGTTTTTCTAAAAGCTTGGAAAGCGTCTTACTATCACGGAGATGTTCCTACAACAGGCAAAAACGACAGAAACCTACTGCTCCAGGAAGACCGCCCGGCAAAACAATGGCATCAAAGGTTTCGTCTTTTACATCTTTCAGCAGAGCATCCGCAGTCTACGAAAATTAAATAGAAACAAAATATCTACTATTATCGTTCCCTTGCTACATTTGACAGTTTTTTGATGATCCACGGATGCAAGTGTAACATTCACCTTTCCACGTCGTAGCACGTCGACGATACCAATGGTTTCCAATTCTTCGGATCCTTCAGAAACAGCAACAAGAGCTCGAGGCATTGCAGTAGAAAACTAAGGGAAACAGGATCTGTAATGGTTACAGTACGTAATACAAATCTGGAGAGCATAAAATGAGCTTGTTTCCAAAATCCTTTCTGCCGTTTTTATTTCATCTCTCATATTATCTTCTTTATCGATATATATATTTTGGCATATATTTCTAGAAATAGTATGCAGCAGTATCGAAGCAAGTTATCCAGTGGTTTTGATGAGTGTTCCTTAACTAAGCTCATTTCCACCCAACCATTTTACTACTTATTTTATATCATGAATGTCATTCATTTGTGGCTGTTACAAAAATGGAATAGTTCAAATACAACCTTTCGTTGAAACACTATATAGCAATAGAACACAGTAGACTGGATCTGTCTATAGAAACAAAATGAACGTAGTGAAAGAAACAACAACATGGCTATCCCCTTCTTTGTCCCTGAACTACCACATGATAATACATCCCGACTGTGAGTTATCTCCATTGAAACAGCTGGATCTCACAAGAATAGGTTTTCTTTTGGTATTGTTTGCTTTCACGCGATGCAGGCTAATATTATATAAGAAATAGAGATAAGAATTGTTCAATTTGGAAAAAAGAGGATTTGACACATAACAAGAATAAGTCCTATTATTGGAAAAGCAGATATCTTACAAATGGATAGCATCGAAGAGAAATCGGTAAACTGCACACTCTATTGACTACTTTGTAGATAAATAAAAAATACTGCTTGAGGGAGAGTATTAGTCGTAGGTGTGAATTCGAGGAGTTGATCGTAGTTTGTATTGTCTGTACTCTTCTTTCCATAATATTTGTTTATCATTGGAGGCCTTTGCCGAGTTTTCCTGTCGCTGAATATTGTTACGATGTTCCACGTATTAAAAATAATACTGAAGTGTTCTATGTTGGGAAAGATGCTTGTAATACTATGAATCAAACGAGCTTCGCAATTCAAAACTATTTTGGCTTAGTTTCTTTACAGATCGAGAGTAACAGCTTCCAATTTGTAAATTCCTTTGTATTGAATACTTTACCGAAGTTGAAGGAGATTCAAATAGGAGACAATAGTTTTGAGGGTTTATCTAGTCAGAGTGGCTATCGATTCAGCATTTCCAAATGTACTGAGCTGAGTTCTGTTTCTATTGGGAGAAAGTCATTTTCTCAGTATTCTGATGAATTTGAGATTCGAGAATGTCCTTCTTTAGAGCGGATCGTCCTCCAGGGATTCAACTTCCAATTGCCTCGCCTGGTGTTAGATGGTACTTCTTTTGCTGCCAACGTGCTATTTAGAATCACTTCATTTAACGAAATTGTCTGTTTTCGAAATCGGTCCCTCGAGTTTCTGGAATACGGAGCAGTTTGAAATCAATAGTTTGCCGAACCTACAATCGATCACAATCGGTGATGAAAGTTTTAATGGAGCGATACAAGATCATTCATCTTTCCAAATTGCAAACTGTGGGGAAATAGAATCTGTTATTATCCCCAATTCGAGTTTCCTCTTTTATAGGTCCTTTACCATACGCAACTGTTCAAAGCTAACAACCATCATTATTGGAAATCCAGAGAGCACTTCGTCATCCTTTTATCTGTCCGATCTATCAATCGAGGGTAATTCTATGTTTGCTATAGGACATAGATCTACCGATGTTACAGCAACTGGAGCTGGGAGGAGGTTCATTCTATCAGGCAAGTCGAATATCATTGCAAAGTAGGATCAAAGCTATTTTTCTAAAGAAGATTTACTGGAGTTACCTTCTATCTTTTTCGGTGTAAATGCGCTGTATGGATCTTATGATAAAGAGAACGTGTTAATCATGAAAAGTAGGAGAAAGGAGGATTAAATCATTGATAATAGACCTTCCACGCTTACATTCGATAGTTTCTGTTGGTGGTAGTTTCCACAATGTTCGTCATATTGATCTTTCAAGTGGGTCAATCGATACATCACTAGAATATAGATATTTTGCTCTTAGATAGAGTATTCCTCCCTGAGTCGTTCAATGCAGTATATTCTTCGTCAATAAGGAATGTATCGATTGCCTTGGCCTCTCTCATCCATCATGTAAACGCTTCTAGTATCGATTCGTTACCATCCACAACGAAACACTTATCTATTCCGGATGATTTGTGGTATAACGAGACCAGTTTTTCCAGAATAATAAGTCGATTTAGTACCTTGGAGGAATTGGATGTTGGAGATCGCAGCATGAAAATGATAACGAAGTTTGACTTGAGCGGATTGAACTACCTAAAGAACTTGAGAATCGGTAAAAACAGCTTTACAAATGCAGTTAATTCGTATGGAAATGATCCATCACGATCCTTTGAAGTGACGGCTTGTTCTGTCCTCCAGAGTATATCAATTGGCGATTACAGTTTCAGCGATTATGCCTCTATTCTTCGCATTGAGAATTGCTCTATGTTGGAATCCATTCAATTTGGTAAATTGTCGTTTGTGAATATCCGAGAAGTATATCTGAAGAGTATTGTATCCAAAAACCCTCATTAGTAGACTTACTTCAATTGAAGAGCATATCGTTGGAGGAACATTCTTTAGTAGGTCAGTATTCTCAATCATCGAAATATTATGAATCATTGGTTGTACTGAAAGGTAATCTAAAAAGAAAGGTGGTAAATCTTAGATCTGCCCTTACTCCAAACAATGTATTCTTCAGGTTACAGTTTCCTGTTTTACCGCCAAGTTGTGATGGAAAATATCCCTTCTGCGTCGAATGTGTCTCTTGCGCATTCCTTCGGTTATGTTTTCAAGAAAGAAATAAAGAGTAGCGAATGATCTGATTTTGTAAAATACAGATGTCCACACCCACTTGGAAGAGTATGTGAAGGTCATGATGGATGATACATGTATGGAAAGAATATACATGGAATCTCAGGAAGACACTATTCAAATTGAAAGTAGTATTTGTGAGGAATATCTACTTCCATTCATTCCATGGAAACCAAACTCTTTGGGCAAACATCTTGTGATAGACAATGATAATTTTGCAAATGTCGATAGATTTGAAATTATTGGAGAAAATACCATAGAGAGTCTAAGGATAGGAAGCAATTCATTTACAAAACACAAGAATAGTTATGGTAAAGATGATTCTCGATCATTCAAGATATCGAATTGTGACAAATTGGAATCTATTGAAATCGATCAATATAGTTTCAGTGATTATTCTGGTAAATTTGAATTGACAAACATTCCATCATTGAAATCATTGAGAATCGGTATAATTGGTAAAACTTCATCAAATTTCTATTATGGTTCACTAATTATTCAAGGTAATATACTAAATTGAACACAATGATATTCTAGATTTACCAAATTTGATAACAATTGAACTTGGAGATTATACATTTGGATGGTCCAATTTAGTTGATATTGAGAGTATTATTGATAATAATCACATAATTGATCAATAGATCTTCCGAAATTGTTATCTATACAATTAGGATATTATTCGATATTTGGTAATTGGGGATTTGATTCATGTTCCTTAATAATGAAAAGTATTAATTGATAATATAAATGATGATAATACTTGTATAGATCTTCCTCTATTAGAATCAATTATATCAGATAAGTATTCTTTATGGTCTCCTCGTCGTGTTACATTACAAAGTATATATATTCATTTAAAATGATACTAATAATGTCTAGATATTCCTAAATGTAAAACTGTGAAACTACCAGATGCATTGAAATATGTAATGAAATCATCATTATCTATATCGAGTAATGAATATTGAATCGATTTCGATGACTAGATGTTCATTCTTCATTATCTTCGATGATTGAATGTCGAACAATACCTTCTGGGTTTTCTTCATGTTCCTATTTATCGAAATTGTCAATGTCATCACCACTATTATCGATTCCAAAAGAAGCATGCAATTCTGAATCCTTAACGATATTTGATTTGAGTGCATTCAAACTTCTTCAATCGATAGAAATAGGTAATGAAAACATGTATCATACAAATTCATTACTAATCGATAACATAATTCAATTGAAGACTATACGAATAGGAAGCAATTCATTTACAAAACACAAGAATAGTTATGGTAAAGATGATTCTCGATCATTCAAAATATCAAATTGTGACAAATTGGAATCCATTGAAATCGATCAATATAGTTTCAGTGATTATTCTGGTAAATTTGAATTGACAAACATTCCATCATTGAAATCATTAAGAATCGGTATAATTGGTAAAACTTCATCAAATTTCTATTATGGTTCACTAACGATTCAAGGTATCATTATTCTATCTATCATTAATAATACTTTAGATTTACCGAAATTATCATCATTAATAATTGGAGATAATTCGTTTGCTGAAGCTAAATCATATAATGTAAAACAATTGAATTCACTGCTATCATATGAAATAGGTAATAGTTGTTTTAGCACAATAGATACATTCAATATTGATAAATTGAAATTATTATCAAGTATAAAGATAGGAAGCAATTCATTTACAAAACACAAGAATAGTTATGGTAAAGATGATTCTCGATCATTCAGAATATCAAATTGTGACAAATTGGAATCCATTGAAATCAATCAATATAGTTTCAGTGATTATTCTGGTAAATTTGAATTGACGAACAATCCATCATTGAAATCATTGAGAATCGGTATAATTGGTAAAACTTCATCAAATTTCTATTTTTCATCATTCTCAGTTCACGGTAAAATACTAAATTGAACACAATGATATTCTAGATTTACCAAATTTGATAACAATTGAACTTGGAGATTATACATTTGGATGGTCCAATTTAGTTGATATTGAGAGTATTATTGATAATAATCACATAATTGATCAATAGATCTTCCGAAATTGTTATCTATACAATTAGGATATTATTCGATATTTGGTAATTGGGGATTTGATTCATGTTCCTTAATAATGAAAAGTATTAATTGATAATATATATGATGATAATACTTGTATAGATCTTCCTCTATTAGAATCAATTATATCAGATAAGTATTCTTTATGGTCTCCTCGTCGTGTTACATTACAAAGTATATATATTCATTTAAAATGATACTAATAATATCTAGATATTCCTAAATGTAAAACTGTGAAACTACCAGATGCATTGAAATATGTAATGAAATCATCATTATCTATATCGAGTAATGAATATTGAATCGATTTCGATGACTAGATGTTCATTCTTCATTATCTTCGATGATTGAATGTCGAACAATACCTTCTGGGTTTTCTTCATGTTCCTATTTATCGAAATTGTCAATGTCATCACCACTATTATCGATTCCAAAAGAAGCATGCAATTCTGAATCCTTAACGATACTTGATTTGAGTGCATTCAAACTTCTTCAATCGATAGAAATAGGTAATGAAAACATGTATCATACAAATTCATTACTAATCGATAACATAATTCAATTGAAGACTATACGAATAGGAAGCAATTCATTTACAAAACACAAGAATAGTTATGGTAAAGATGATTCTCGATCATTCAAGATATCAAATTGTGACAAACTGGAATCCATTGAAATCGATCAATATAGTTTCAGTGATTATTCTGGTAAATTTGAATTGACAAACATTCCATCATTGAAATCATTGAGAATCGGTATAATTGGTAAAACTTCATCAAATTTCTATTATGGTTCACTAACGATTCAAGGTATCATTATTCTATCTATCATTAATGATATTCTAGACTTACCAAATTTGATAACAATTGAACTTGGAGATTATACATTTGGATGGTCCAATTTAGTTGATATTGAGAGTATTATTGATAATAATCACATAATTGATCAATAGATCTTCCGAAACTGTTATCTATACAATTAGGATATTATTCGATATTTGGTAATTGGGGATTTGATTCATGTTCCTTAATAATGAAAAGTATTAATTGATAATATAAATGATGATAATACATGTATAGATCTTCCTCTATTAGAATCAATTATATCAGATAAGTATTCTTTATGGTCTCCTCGTCGTGTTACATTATACAGTATATATATTCATTTAAAATGATACTAATAATGTCTAGATATTCCTAAATGTAAAACTGTGAAACTACCAGATGCATTGAAATATGTAATGAAATCATCATTATCTATATCGAGTAATGAATATTGAATCGATTTCGATGACTAGATGTTCATTCTTCATTATCTTCGATGATTGAATGTCGAACAATACCTTCTGGGTTTTCTTCATGTTCCTATTTATCGAAATTGTCAATGTCATCACCACTATTATCGATTCCAAAAGAAGCATGCAATTCTGAATCCTTAACGATACTTGATTTGAGTGCATTCAAACTTCTTCAATCGATAGAAATAGGTAATGAAAACATGTATCATACGAATTCATTACTAATCGATAACATGATTCAATTGAAGACTATACGAATAGGAAGCAATTCATTTACAAAACACAAGAATAGTTATGGTAAAGATGATTCTCGATCATTCAAGATATCAAATTGTGACAAATTGGAATCCATTGAAATCGATCAATATAGTTTCAGTGATTATTCTGGTAAATTTGAATTGACAAACATTCCATCATTGAAATCATTAAGAATCGGTATAATTGGTAAAACTTCATCAAATTTCTATTATGGTTCACTAACGATTCAAGGTATCATTATTCTATCTATCATTAATAATACTTTAGATTTACCGAAATTATCATCATTAACAATTGGAGATAATTCGTTTGCTGACGCTAAATCATATAATGTAAAACAATTGAATTCACTGCTATCATATGAAATAGGTAATAGTTGTTTTAGCACAATAGATACATTCAATATTGATAAATTGAAATTATTATCAAGTATAAAGATAGGAAGCAATTCATTTACAAAACACAAGAATAGTTATGGTAAAGATGATTCTCGATCATTCAAGATATCAAATTGTGACAAATTGGAATCCATTGAAATCGATCAATATAGTTTCAGTGATTATTCTGGTAAATTTGAATTGACAAACATTCCATCATTGAAATCATTGAGAATCGGTATAATTGGTAAAACTTCATCAAATTTCTATTTTTCATCATTCTCAGTTCACGGTAAAATACTAAATTGAACACAATGATATTCTAGATTTACCAAATTTGATAACAATTGAACTTGGAGATTATACATTTGGATGGTCCAATTTAGTTGATATTGAGAGTATTATTGATAATAATCACATAATTGATCAATAGATCTTCCGAAACTGTTATCTATACAATTAGGATATTATTCGATATTTGGTAATTGGGGATTTGATTCATGTTCCTTAATAATGAAAAGTATTAATTGATAATATAAATGATGATAATACTTGTATAGATCTTCCTCTATTAGAATCAATTATATCAGATAAGTATTCTTTATGGTCTCCTCGTCGTGTTACATTACAAAGTATATATATTCATTTAAAATGATACTAATAATATCTAGATATTCCTAAATGTAAAACTGTGAAACTACCAGATGCATTGAAATATGTAATGAAATCATCATTATCTATATCGAGTAATGAATATTGAATCGATTTCGATGACTAGATGTTCATTCTTCATTATCTTCGATGATTGAATGTCGAACAATACCTTCTGGGTTTTCTTCATGTTCCTATTTATCGAAATTGTCAATGTCATCACCACTATTATCGATTCCAAAAGAAGCATGCAATTCTGAATCCTTAACGATATTTGATTTGAGTGCATTCAAACTTCTTCAATCGATAGAAATAGGTAATGAAAACATGTATCATACAAATTCATTACTAATCGATAACATAATTCAATTGAAGACTATACGAATAGGAAGCAATTCATTTACAAAACACAAGAATAGTTATGGTAAAGATGATTCTCGATCATTCAAAATATCGAATTGTGACAAATTGGAATCCATTGAAATCAATCAATATAGTTTCAGTGATTATTCTGGTAAATTTGAATTGACAAACATTCCATCATTGAAATCATTGAAAATCGGTATAATTGGTAAAACTTCATCAAATTTCTATTTTTCATCATTCTCAGTTCACGGTAAAATACTAAATTGAACATAATGATATTCTAGATTTACCAAATTTGATAACAATTGAACTTGGATACAACACATTTGCCGCTTCGCTATCAACAGAAATATCAAGTAATGGTATTTGCTATTTTATTAGAGTAGATAATCCGAAGTTGGAATCAATCTCTTTGGGTAAGTATTCATTACGTGGAACGGAAAGTGATTCTTGTTCATTATCAATGATGAGTGAGAATCATTTTTTGTTGATTCCTTGTAGATCTCTATGGATTAATTTATTTAGGTTCTAAAGGATACAGTTTTGATTACCCCAGGCAGGCTGTGATCCACAGTATATGAATCACATTCTATTTGAATATAGACGTACCAAACCTGAAAACAGTAGAATTGAAGTGTGGCTGGTCAGATCCATTTACACATGTGACGACAAAGTCCATAGTTAGTACATCTCATTTTCTAGTTGTGTAATAGATGTTTCTTATCCTTTGTCCAAGTTTTTCCATCTTTAATTAGTTTATTTTAGTTGTGTATTGTGCTTAATTTGTTTGTTCCTTATTACTAATATGTCTATAACTAAATCTTCGATTTATCAATGCACTTCTTTTGTGATTCATGAATTGAGTATACACGAAGAAGTACTTTTATTCAATGCATATGTTTTTTTATCGTGTAATGGACTCAGTCGTACCACAAACTCTGTTTCTACAACATGATATAACACATTGCTTTTTAATTTAGGCACTATAAAAGTTTTACGCTATGCTATTTTATACATGTATTCTCTACTATTCATTTGAAATAGCTGACCTCCAATAAGAAAATGGAGGCGGCTACATAAATGGATACTTGATAAATGTATATAAATTTAGAGCTGTTTTAAAAACTCTCGATTGAGATATGAATGGAAAAAGAAAACCCAATTTTGAAACAAGGAATGGATAAAAATAGATCAATCACCCGGATTTGTTTTTTGAAAATAAAGAATATCGTTTAAAGAAACAGTGGATAAGATAGTATATTTGTTGACTTGAATATAGCCCTTTTCAACATAATCAAAACTACAAAAAAGAGGCTTATGGGAAAGTGAAAATACCTCAGCTCGAACGTCTGGTGATATCATTTGATTTTCTGTTGGAACAGGGGTAAAGAATGAATGTAGAGTGGCAGAACTACAACAGATAAATAAATACCTTACTTAATATAAGTAAGAAAAATCCCTGAAACTATATTATTCAAGGAATAATAAAATCAAAATACTAATCTTTACTTTATAGTTATAGATTCAGGGGCATGAAGATAAAGTATGGAATATATATTACCATGGATGAAAATGAGGTACAAATGGAATTCCTAATACATGGTCAAAATAATATTCATTATAATAATAAGTGAACATATCATCCAAAATGGTAATATATAATCTATATTACCATAATTTTTCAAAATATACTTATATTCGTATTGAACAGAATGGTTTGAAATAGGATGAATCCAAGAGACAATTGTAAATGATCAATGTTCAAAGAATGCCAAATGCTGATCATAATAACACTGAATTGATATAATAATTGTATTGGACTGTGATAATACTAAAGAATGAAGTATCATCTATTTCATGTAGTGAATCAATTGAAAACTATCAATATCAATAGTAATTCGTTCACTCAGAAAAAGAATTGATTTAGAAATGATAAATCGAAATCATTCCACACACTGAATACTTAATCATTGAAATCCATTCACATTGGTACAATCGAAAGTGCTTCGTTCGATGTCTATTCTATATCTTTTGTGATCAGAAGTATTGATATGATACAGAATACATAATAATTAGATCTTTCAAATCCGTGATCCATTACATGTGGTAATTATGTGTTTGCTGCTTCCTCGTCAACTATTTTCAAAAGTATTGAATGAATATGAATGAAATAATATTCTAAATCTTCCATCATTACAATCCATTCAACTCGGTCTTGCAGTATTTTGTGGACAAAATAAAGATGGCTCAAGTTCATCATGTGTGCCTAATAATAATAATAATAAGAAGAAGAAGAAGATTATTATGATTTGAAATGATTGTATGCTGATCTTCCAATGCTAAAAACGAATGATTCAAAAAATAAAGATACATTACCCATTCTTGTCGTTCAGTGACATTGGAAAGTAGTACTATATAGCGCGTGTTTATATCTTCAAATACTTTAAGTGTTATTTTGCCATGTCTGTTCAAGAAGTTCGATTGAAATTTCTCTGAATAGTATTGTTAGATTGATTTCTATTCATTCTCGGATGTTTCTCTCATCCTCGTTGATCTTGCTCATATCAGGTAGTACTTCATCGTATTTCCATGTGATACAACTCCCACATTACTGAATTGTATTATATATATGTATTATTTCCATTTCCCAGTTTGATACTCTCAGATCCAAGATTGTACTCGTTGATTCCATTCTATCATCTCTCGAATCTTTTCTTTCCTATCTACACCCTTTACCCAAATTCAAGCTCTTTTCTATCATTCAAATCGCCACTCCTTTCTCTACCATTTCATTCATAACAAACAATCCACGCCTTTTCTATAGTTACAGGATCACGATGATATTTGTTCTCAATTACATACAATCGAGCTTCCCACAAGTATTTTATTCCGTCATTCACACTCATATTAAAGTTCCGATCTCGGATTCCTTTATACTGGCATTCCGCACTTTTATCCTCTGCATCCTTACACTCCGGACCTCTCTCTCCTCTGGACTTGAATACCACGCCCTTCACTCCAATCGCCCTCGCGAATCGCTGATAGCACGACCAATACCAGTGAGGTGGATACGCTTCAATGAAATAGCTGTGTCTTGTCATGAAAAGCATGTTCGCCACGCCCGTTCCGTGAACCGCGAACAGCACATCCGTTCCGATCATTTGCTTGATTCGCTGATCGACCGGTAGCTCTTCCAGCACAATATCGTCGTACGTGTACTACATCCCATGCACTCCAATCCGCCTACATAGTCCAGCAGCTTCTGATTGATTCGCTGAACGAACTTGTCGTGGTTCTCGATCAACCGAATCGTCGGTCGCCGAACCAAAGTCAGCTTAAGCTTGCTGATTCGTGAAGTGGGAGGGAAATAGTTCGCATAAACGTACGCAGAGGCGCGGAAGAAATCGGCGGACAGTTCCGTTCCGATGAACGAGCCGCTTCCTTTGGGCTCCCAGTTCCGAATAAACGTCTATCCATGATTCATTCGACGCATTCTGACGATGATTCGATCGCAGAGCAGGTTGTGATTCGCACTGAGCTCCGGATCGGTGTAAGGATGCAGCAGTGTGGGTCGATAATGCGACGGAAACATGCGGAGCAAAATGTCCAGCACTTGCCGATTCCACGCCGTAGGCACTTTTTCGCGCTGATTCGCCACAACCAGCAGGCGCTTGAACTAGAGACACACAGAGGGAGGAAGGAGTACGGCAGGGAATTGCTCTGGGTGGAGGGCGATAGAAGCGAGATAGGAAGTGCCCTCCAGAAACTGGTAAGCGTTCCAGACAGAGCGAGGATGAGCCACCAGCAAACCCAGCGGTGTGGAGGGGAATTGCTTGTGGGGAATGGTCTGCTGAACCAGTTTGTATGCATTGACTAGGATGCAGACCAACCAAAACCCGTACAATAAAAGTCTTTCCACTTGTATTTCGTTAGAAGGTCCGTGATTTGCTTCTCTGACTTCATGTACAACGTCACCTGACCGTTGCGGACGTTGACACACGCGTTCGACACAAATACATAGTTCTTTGTATCCATAAATCGACTGTACCCGTTCGACCTACCTTTCAGTCCTCGCCAACATCGAAATACTCCTTCCAAAACTTCTCCAACTCACTTTCCAGCGTCCTAGGCCTTATTTACACTCCCGGAACAAACTTGGAGGCATTCGCGTAGATTCGACTTTGGATCTCAGAAATATCGTCGTACCAATCTTCCTTCAGAAAGTCAATCCCCATTTTATCCTCCCACAACTCCCCTGTTTCATTATACACAAACTCCACCGGTTCATGCACTTTCTCGTCAAAGGCGTAGTCATAGGCCCAATTTGCAAACCGAGATTTCGCTATATCTGGAACAACGTCTTCATGGGGCGTCTCTGTACTCGGGACGGAAAATAGCACTTCTTTCTTCGTGTCAAACCCCTTCGTAGAGTAAAAAACAACAGGAACGTCATGTTTGCTAAACGCTCACCACTTTCCAGAATCCTATACACAAACACACCTTCCACTCTTTCTGGAGGCGCTGCCCATCTTTTGATCGTTTCCAGCGCTTTCTCCTCCACTTGTCCATAAATGAACAGCTTGAACTGATAAACCCAGAGAGCAGAGAGGATGGTGAAGATCACCAAGAAAAGAACCTGGTGAATTTGCATGACTTTAGAAATCTGCCAACTCCAGTTCAAACAAACACAGAAATCTTTCCTTAATTCCATTACTTCTCTCTCGATCCCGTGAGCGGTTACCGTCAGAATCTCCAACTGATCGCCTGTGTCCTTTTCTCTCTATCTCTCACACAGTCCAAAAGCACAATACCTCCGTTCCCGCAGTAAACACTTCCTTCATCAGATTCAGGGCTTCCTCGCGATCCAAGTCCACGTAGGGCTCGTTTCGGTTCTTCTTTGCTACACAGCTGTCAAGAATGGGAATGATGTGGCTTTGTGCAGAGCCCTGAACTGCGTACTTCATTAACTCGAACGAACCGATAGCGTCGTAGCTGTAAATAACCCCTTGACCTACTCTTGAGTTCAACCAGAGTGAATACCGTTTTCATCCAATCCACAAAGAACGTTGAACGCATAGATCGGGAAAAAACGGCGATTGTATAGCGTGTTGCTCAGAAGAGCAGCTACGGCGCTTGTTGATATTTCTTCGCGATGATTATATTTGTATCTGATTATTAAACACAATTCTATTAGCAACTCTTTAATATCGTATTCCAGAGTTCGAAGTAAGGTTGTCATATCTGTCCAGCACCCAGCATTTCCCAATACACACACACTTGTGAGGGGATGCAAACGAGACACATTTCGACTCAGTATCTCATATCCTTGTGTTAGACGAGTATCAGCTGCAATTATTACATAATCTTTCCCAGCGATTGCTGCTACCGTACTGTACGATTATCCACTAGCAAAACCTTCTTACCCACCATTCATGTCATAAGGCTCAAATTCGTTTCTTCTTACTTCGTGAATAGCTTTATTGCTCCTAAAGAATCACAGAACAATATTCAAATAACGTACATCTTTGTAGTTTATGAAGAAGAAAGAATTGAATAGAAAAGCAGCCAAATTATGGAATTCCGAGAATGGAGAATGCGTTTGGAAAGCAAGGAATAGATAGTTTAAGGAAGAGTAGAGTGGAATTATGAGTTTTGGACATTATGAATTTTACATTTATCGAGTATATTTAAGTGATGAGTGATACACGTACTGTTTAAACCACTCATCCTATGCAAATGGTAATTAACGAACGGAGCAGTGATAAGTAAGCGCATATATGTAGAGTGAACAGTGAAAACTGAGACACAATTCCTTTCTTCCAATCATCCCATTCCTCGCCATGAAAATGGGATAACAAACTAGTGCGATTGGCATGAGAACCAGGTCGAATGGATTTGGAATTTGCTTCCAAAAACCCAGCATTTCAATCCTTCAATTCTGCGAATTCCCGTGATTCTCTCAGTCTCACTTATTCAGATTGAAATTCTTGATAAAAGAATATCAACCCTTGACTCAAAGAGTTGAACTAATTCCAGCAATTTGAATTCAATATTTTGTAAGGGTGATGTCTTTCGAGAGCAGTTTAGAAAGTCAAATAGAGAAGGTAAATTCTTGTTGTCTTGAATTTTCTGACATGCTAGTTACGCCGCTGCGAGCTGATTAGCGAGAAAGAGGTGGAGGAGCTTTGTGCGAAAGCAAAAGAAATCTTATTAAGCGAAGGAAATATCCGTGAGGTCCATACACCAATTACCGTAGGTGGTGAGTGAGTAGGTTGTTTGAAGGTCTGCGGAGATATTCATGGCCAGTTTTATGATCTGCGCGAATTGTTCTTTATTGGAGGCGACATTCCTGATACGAATTACCTGTTTATGGGTGATTACGTTGATCGAGGCTATTATAGTATCGAGACGTTTTTGTTGCTTCTGGCTCTAAAAGTGCGTTATCCAGACCGTGTGACTCTTCTTCGTGGCAATCATGAAAGTCGTCAGATAACCCAAGTGTACAGTTTTTACGACGAGTGTATGCGGAAGTATGGTACTGTGAATGTATGGAAGCAGTGTGTGGACGTATTCGATTGTCTGAACCTTGGCGCGTTGATCGATGATCGCATTTTCTGTGTGCATGGCGGTCTTTCTCCCTCGATCACGACTCTGGACGCGGTATGCGAGTGTGTTCGATGTGATGGATAGGCCCGCTCGATCAACCGCGTGCAGGAAGTGCCCCTGGAGGGAGGGATCTGCGATCTGCTGTGGTCGGACCCGGAAGAAGATGTGTCTGGATGGCGCGTGAGCTCGCGCGGATGCGGATACATCTTCGGAAGCGACGTGGTGAGCAAGGTAGGCGTGGCGTGGGGGGAGGAAAGGAGTAGTTCAACGCGGAAAACAACCTGAATCTGCTGTGCCGATCGCATCAGCTGGTGATGGAGGGATTCAAGTGGATGTTCAACAACCAGCTCGTGGCGGTGTGGTCCGCGCCCAACTATTGCTATCGCTGCGGAAACATTGCGTCCATCATGGAGGTCGACGAGTATCTGCAGAGCACTTTCAAAACGTTCGACGCTGCGCCGCAGAGCGAGCGGAAGGAGCCTTCAAAGAACTTGCCGCCAGATTACTTCTTATAAGGATGGAGAGGCTCGCTGGGTGTACTTGTGTTTGTATGCATTGTTTGTTGTCAGAACAATTACATTCATACTAATAAAAAGAGGAGTAGTAGCTAACAAAATAGTGAGATGAAGCAAGTGGTCGTAGCATCGAAGAACCCATGCAAGGTAGAAGCATGCAAGAAGGCGTTTGAGCGTGTAAGAAAGCGATCGCAGGTGGTAATTGACTAGGTTTTCCCAAACGAGACATTTGAGTTTGTACCGTGCTCTTCAGATAGTGGTGTTAGTGATCAGCCATTTAGTGAAGAAGAAACAAGAAAGGGTGGCATTCTTCGTTTGATGGTGATCTGTAGGATCCATTAATCGTGTTAATGATGCACTACGGAAGTGGAAGGAAGATCACGACAATTTACCTTCCTTTGTTATTGGATTGGAAGTTTTTCTTCGGTTTTTTTCTTTATTGTAGGGAGGAGTAAAAAACGATGCGATTCCCCTCAATGACAAAGACTTTGAGGACAGTTTGATGTTGTTTGCCTGGATGGCCATTTACTGCCCCGAAACCAATCGTTGGGGTAATGTATAATTGCACCATATTGATATTTAGGATTTGGAAGAACTGGTTCTTTCTACATTCCCCGAGAGATTGTCCGTTTGGTAAAAAGTTTGCATCAATATTTGTTGTCAGTATTGTAGGTGGCGTCGAATTGGGTGTTGCTGATGATCGTTACTTTGGAGTAAGGTTTTCTAATTGTGACTAAGCAGTAGAGAGTAAATTCGGGCCAGCATTCCGGGTAGCAATGAGATTCTTCTCACATCATAGTACTGTTGGAATTCTGACAGACGAGATAGTGACACGCCGCGAGTATTATGAGCATGCGTTGATACTTGCGTTGATTCCTTTCCTTCATCCGGAAATGTATCCAATTGATTCTTTTGTTTGTTTAAGAGAACGGAATTTCCCCAGAATTTTGCCATTTCATTTCCCTAAAAACTATTAACACCAACGTAAAATGGAAGAAGAGTACGATACGGATGCGTTCTCTATATTTGTGATATCGTTTCTGAGCATTTATCTGCTTATCGCTTCTGTGTTCATTTTCAAGCGATTGAGACGATTTTTTTCCAAAGAACCTCCGGTATTTTTTCGATATTTTGATAATTAAATAGGTAGCATCAAAGAAGAAGGCGCAATTGGTCGAAGTGGAGGAAGTGGTTGTTGAGAGCCCGCTCACGACTGCATTCTGGGTGAATGTTGTTTTGGTGGTTATTTCACTTGTTATTATTTCGAAACTCCTTCAGAAGTCTGAGATTGAAGAACCTTCTTTGTTTGACCCTTATGCTACTCTAGGAATTTCTATTGGGGCAAGTGAACGCGCTATTAAGTCTGCATATCGAAAGATGGCAAAGATGTAGTCGGTATTTGTACTTGTCAAATAGATACCACCCTGATAAGCGTACTGGAAGTGTCGACAAGTTCCGCGATATTGAGAAAGCCTATCGAATTCTTACTGATGAGATTGCCCGTTCTAACTATGAGCGTTACGGTAATCCGGATGGTCCAAGCGCAGTGAAAGTGGGAATCGCCCTTCCCTCTTGGATGATGGAGAAAACTGGTAGCAAGTTGGTGATTATCGGCTATTTGCTGTTAATGATCGTTGTGATTCCAGGTATTGTGTACTGCATGTAGGTGTTTTGTTCATCGCTTTGAGTCTAGCAAAAAGAACACAAACAAGGAAGAAAAACCTAAGGTGAACCAGGAAACGGTTCAGAATTATTACTCTGGAATTCAAGAATCAACTCCCATTCAGTGGGATCTCGCTTCCTTCCTGATGTTCTAGATGCATTCCTGAAGTGTTCGCTCACGCAGAGGAGTTGCTGCAGCTAATGCCGCAGCGTCCCTACGACAAAGAATTACTGCACTATCTGTACATTATGTGTCCGAAAACGGTCGTTGGCTCTCGAATGATGTTTAAACCGCACGTGTCGCTGGAAGACGCGAATAAAGACGCGAAGGCGTTTTCGTGGCTGAAGGTGAATATCTTGGTGCATGCCTATCTGAACAATCTGGAGGTGATTCCGCAGCATCGCGAGGAGCAGCGTGTCATTCTTTCCAAGGCTCCTGAGCTGCTGAATGTGATGCTGCAGCTCGGAATGTACTCGCGTCAGAAAGGACGTCCGAGCAGTCTGAAGTTGATGAAGAATATTATTCAGTTCGAGCAGCATTTGTATCAGGGACTCTGGATCAATTCGTCGCCTTTGCTGCAGCTTCCTCACTTCACGGTGCAGGTAGGATTGAAAGATGAAGTGAACGGAAGGAAGCGAATTTGAACCGATCGAGAAACCGACAGAACGACTTGGTGGACTTTTTGCGAGCGGATCCGAAGAAATGGAAGGGACTCAGCCAACTGCTTGATGAGCAAGTGGAGGATATTAAGGAGGTGGCGCATGTGATGCCTCTTCTCTATGTGGAGGTAGGGGAGTCGATGGATTGTGAAGCGTAGCCTCATTTCGAAGTGGAAGACGAGGAGGATATTTTCGTGGGAGACATCGTGACTTGCTCGGTGAAGATCGTTCATGAAAACTTGCTTCCTGCGAATGTTTCGGCCAAGGACGTGGCTGCTGGAACGGCGAAATGGAACGAGAGCGAAGAGAGCGAGGAGGAATCGGAGAAGACGGAGGAAGTGGAGGAAGTGAAGCCGAAGGTGGCAATGACGATCGATGAATTGGATGAAATGGAGGCTCGTGTGAAGCGATTGCATATCGAGCCTGGTGTGGTGTATTCGAAGAAGTAGGGGTATCGGAGAGGAGTGAATAGCAGCTTCCCGTTCAAGATCCACGAGCATTGGATCGTGCTGCTCTCAGACGCAGAAGACAAAATCGCGTATGACTTTATCACATTGGCTGATCCCTCCGTGTTCTCGGAGCGAGTGATCGCTCGATTCCAGGTGCAGAAGGCCGGAAAGACCGTGTTCCACTTGCACTTCATGTGTCCTGTGTACATGGGACTGGATTTCACCGTGACTGCGACGCTGGTAGCCAAGCCTGAGTCGATGAAACCGAAAGTGGAGGTCAATCAAAAGGATCTTGATTTGGATAAGAAGAAGGGATTCATGGATGTAGGAAAGGTGAGATGGGGTGAGGAGTAGATGTTGAATCAGGAAGGAGATGATGGTTGGGAGAGCAGTGACGAGGAGTAGGTTGATTCTATACAGTGAGGGAAAGTAGGGATATGGGGGATAAACAAATGGTAGGAAAACTGTTTTACAGAACTACTTGTTTTGTGATATAACAGGGATATCAAATGGTTGTCTGTGTGTTTGTTGGAAACAAGAATGAAAGAGTTGAGTGATAGGATAGGATAAAATAGGATAGGACACTGAGTAGTAAGTAGTAAAACATGATGATGATAATAATAATAATAAAGATGGAATGAGATGGAATGAAATAGATCACCAAAATACAAAAGAAAAAAGCCTCAAAGGAGGATCGAACTCCTGACCTTTCGCTTACTAAGCGAGTGCTCTACCGACTGAGCTATTGAGGCACCTGTTTACCTTCCATATTATCATTATATCAGACCCACATATTTCTTTACTCATTCTATTTCACACTATTATTTACCGAGGAGAAAGATTCTCCACATTACTATTTTGAATATACAACATGGATACCGTTTCTCTGCAGCGAATAGCTCAACAGAGCATTTCTCGCAGTTTTGGGGTGTTTAAAAGTCCAACGATTGATTCTGTGAAGGAAAAGTCAATTTCAAGCTATTTCACGGACCAGGGAAAGTACTTTGTTTTGGATGGTATTTGAATAGTAGGGATGTGAAAGCGATATTGGCGTTATTCCCATTGGCTAAGGCAGAAGATAATAACCAGTTGTTTAGAAATGAATCATTTGCGAGTACTTGGAACATGTTGATGGAAGAGGAAGAAGTGGCGGTGATGCGATGTACTTTTGGTTTTTATGAATGAAGGCTTAGTGAATACTATGAATCGATTAGCTTCGATTGCCTCTGAGAATAAGAAGTATCTGCTGTTGATGCGTTCTCGTTTTTCACGATCCAATATAGTTGGAGTGGATAAGAATTTGGGCAATGAGTAGGTTTGCTGTGTTTTGTTGAGTGTAGTGATGAGAGTGAAGAATATGATGAATATGACTCGGAAGAATCAAATGAGAATGAAGAATATGACTCGGATGAATCATATTATTACTCTTCAGATTCGTATGAAGAATACCCACAGTCCAATGTATTGAATGAATCAAATGGCAAGAATCGAGAAGGAGAGAAGGAGAAAGAGGATGAAGAAGGAGACTATGACGATTATGAATATGATGATTATGAGTATAATGAAGAAGAAGAAGAAGAAGGAAGAGAAAAAGATCAAAAGACTTTTGTAGAACCTGCTGGAACCAGCGAACCTCTCCAGGTTCCAAATGTGAATGAAGTGAACAAGAATGAAGAATACGACGACTATTACTATTATGATGATGATGACGAATATGATGAAGATGAAGAAGCTTTTGTAGAAGCGAATGGAGCGAATGATCCCAGTGGAGAAGACTATGAATATAGCAGCTATGAGGACGAAAAGAACGGTCCGATTGAAGACGGCGATGATGATAATTATGATTCATACAGTGAAGAAGAAGAGTGGGAGGAAGCCCCTGCAGCCGCAACTTCCCAGCTTCCCATCAGGAAGTGAACCGCTTCGCTGTGACCCAACGAGCATTTCAAATAAACTTCCATTGATTCAATCGTCCTAATGATCGTTTTTGTATTTGCTTTGTGTTTGGCATTTGTTTGTTGAAAGGGATCAAATGTGTGTAAGAATATCCCCGAGGATATAGTAAATAGCGACCATTACATTTTCTATGTACCCTCCAAGAACAACAGTATTAGAAGGCAGTTCTATCAAGTTGCCTCTGCGTTTCTTTCAATCTTCGTCTCTAAAGAACGCTCTTTCACCTGATCGGAAGAACCTTTCCGTCTGGTTATTGTTTGCTATATTCGTTCTGTTGACTTTCCACTATCTCTCTGATAGGGATTTTTCTTTTTTGCTTGTTCTTGTCCTTTGGACCTTTCAATTCTAGACACTGAGTTCGATTGTTGGGTCATTCGGCTTTCTGCTGGGTTTGTACAAGGTCGTATCCTCTCGATCTGTTCAGGGTGCTTGCGATATTGTGGCACTCACTGCTAGGACTATCAGTCAAATCACTGATCCTCTATGGTGTTGTGAGTCTGTCTCGTTTTTTCTCCATCCTTTTCTCCGATTCCTATCTTCCCTATGACCGTTCGGGAGATTGGGTGTATCGTTGCACAGAAGGAGTCGAGGTGATTGCAATCGCCTTTCTTCTTTACTTCTCTTACCGATACAAATACACATACTACTCGTTCATTGTGAATCACTCACTGAATCTCTCAAAGCTAGGATTCGTTTGCAGGAGAAAACAGGAAGAAGAGCTGTATCACGATCGGGCTTCTTCTGTTTTCGCTGCTTTGCCTCTCGATTGTACGCACGTTGGACATGTCCCACCACCTAGATAATCCATCCAGGATTGTCCCAAAAGCAGAGTATCGACGTGTTGTGGAGCTTTTCGCACTATGTCGAAGCGATTGCCGTTTATCCACAACTCACACTATTCAGCAGGTCTCGAGTAGGATTCAAAGAATCGAGTTAGTCCCAGCACGGAGAGATTGAGGGGCTAACTTCACACTTTGTTTTCTCCCTGGCGATCTCCAGACTCTTCGCTCTGCTCTTCTGGGCAAGTTGCTGGAGAGAACTCAACGCGGGCACTCGCTGGCTTGGAAGTCGCTACGCAGGAGTATCGATTCTGCTATCCCAATGCATCCAGATCGTATTAATGGGAGAATACGTGTACTACTATGTGAAATCGTACTTTTCAAAACTCTACACAAATTCTAGTCTCTTGAATGGAACGCCGCTTGTACTACCTGTTTGTAGAACCAGCAGAGAAGATTGACAGTGTTTGTTTAAATACTATTCGATTTATGCAAAACCGTACTTTCTGTTTCACTTTTTTACTGTATAGCAGCGAAATACAGTGCAGTCCTGCTTGGAGGTCGAATGTTCAGAACTCGTATTATCTGTAGCTACGGGTGCTGTAGGAAGGCAGCTTCTGATCGAGTTACTACGTTCTGATAAATGGGGGAAGATTGTTACAATTACTAGGTTGTCATCTTTGTGATTCGTCATTCTTAGAAGAGATTATGACGTTCCAGAAGTAGACATAAAACAAGAGACAGAGAGCGGCCGATTAGAAAAGAGAGTATGTGTTTTGAGTCACAGAAGATATAGATTGTGGATTTTGAAAATCTAGAAAAGGAAAAGGATTGCTTTAATGGCAAGATGTGCGTTTTTTCGTGTCTAGGGTCCACACGCAAAGATGCTGGAGGAGCGGTAATCGATGGATATTTCTTTAAATGTAGGAACAATTTATGCATATTGATCATGGATACAATGTTGCTGCAGCAAAATTGGCAAAAGCGGCAAATGTGCCTCATTACTCTCTCTGTAGTGCCGCGAACGCGAATGTCCGCAGCTACTTCACCTATCCCTACTGTAAGGGTCTCATTGAAAAGGATCTTACTGAACTGAACTTTGACTCGCTGTCCATCTTCCGTCCTGGCGTTTTGGATCGTGGTGAAATGGCGCGTTGGAATGAAAAGCTCATTCCTTTCGGTGCAATCCCTGTCTCCGTTGTGGCTCATGCAATGCGTATTCAAGCTGGTTCAGTACTACCTCCTTGTCTAAAGAATAGAACTCGTTCTGAGCGGACAAGTCGAACCGAAGAAGGTTTTCACGTTCTCGAACTCCGAGATGCGTAAAATGTCTCTTGTTTGTTTCTCAAAACATCGTTATGACATGTTATAACTATATACTTTCCCATTCTCATAGGCTACAACCACATAATCTCCCCTCGAGTCCACTTTCCCCACACTCTCGATCGCTGTGACTTTCCCTTTCATTTTCTCAACTCCTCTCGTCTGAAAGGACATTGCATCGATCGCCGTCATTTCAATCGTGTCCTACGCGTTGCAAGACACACATACAAAACTACGTCCGACTGCAGAATCGAAGCAATCATCCAATAGTTCTTCCTGTTTCGATACACGCAGCTCATCGATACTGTTTTTCCCTAATTTGCAGCTTCTTCTCAACGTTACCAGCGAATATTCCTTTTCTAGAGACAAACTCAGCGCGTCAAACCGGTAGAACCCTCCACTTGTCGTCGTCACAATGAGTTTTTCCGAGTTTTCAAGCTGAATTCTGTGGATACCCTAAGTCATCATTTGCGTAGAATTCGATGAACAGCGATCTGTTGAGAGTCGAGATTTAGCATCGAAACATCGCCATTGGTCAGCTGAGCGCACATCACCGAAGATGTAGGACCCGAAAGAAAGAGTCTAGTCAAGAGACGAGTTCGATTCACACTTTGAATCGCAGCTGAGAAGGAAGCTTGGAGAAAACGCGCAAGAATAGGATTTTAGGAGCTGGAAACCAAACTGTTGATTCTGATAAATGTAAACGGAGTTATTCTCGCAGGCAACAAACAAAAAGCTCCCATTCGGACAATATTCGATTCTGATTATTCGACTTTCTAACATCTATGAGGAAAAGAGGAGGAGAGAGACAAATACTGCAATTTGTAACGCAGCCCTGGATTGTATGTCCAATAAATATAACTTGTATGAAGGAGTGGTATCAGACAGCGCGCGGGTAGCGACAAAACATATCGAGTTCTAAACTTAACTAGAAACCTTCGTACAAACTCCAGATGGATCCATCTCCGAGGGGACTAAAATAGCATCGAGGTCTTCAGGAGTCTCAATCTTATACTGGAGCTTAAAATCGCGACTCCATACCTATTGTTGAAAAGAATTACTATTCTTACATCAATCTTGTTTCCTTCTTCTATACTCAAAAATAGCACATCGTTTCCAACCTTCTGGATATGCTTGACCACTCCAAGGTTTTCTCCCAGCAATTTGAAACTCCATGAACCATATTTGACTCCGCCTGGATGGTGAGGCCATTTTTCTTGGTTTTGCTTCGCTTCATTTATATTGTGACTGTATCTAGTTGTGAATACTATCCAATTTCATGTACGGGCAATTCTCGCCTTTGTTGCATCTCCCCTGTAGAAAGTACTTGCAGGGGATGAGTTTTCGGTTGTCCTGCATCGGATTGTGCTGACTTAGAAAACAGTGGCATTCAAACAAACACTCCACATTTCACACCTCTAATTTAGTTCGTCTCCTTGGTCCACTCGCAATGGTACGTCATTCCGCGCGCGCAGTCGGTTCGTTCGAAGCTGCTCGCCTCCAAAAAGTCCCGCATCGCCTGTCTCTCATCCCTCCTCGTTCTCTCCTACCACCACCACGTTCTGCGGCAATTTATCGCGTCGCATCGTATCATAGTACGCCAAGCTCGCCGTCGCCACCGGCGCGGACACGCCTCCGATCACCGCCAGCGCCGCGACGCGTCTCCACGACGCCTGTTTCTTCTGCAGGATTTCGCTCACCGCCTCGTTCTGCAGCAAGCTCAAATCTCCGTTCTCCACACTCTCCTTCAGCCTATGCGTCACCTCTCTCTTCTTCTTCTTCTCCTCCTACACGACCAGCAATCCCGAGCGGAACGACGCCGCGCCCGCCACCACGCGGCCCACTTCCTCCAGCTTCATCGCCCAGCTGAAGTCCTCCGACGCGCGGCGCAGCAGCGCGAACGTCTGCGTCGCGAGCACCAGCTGGCCGCACACGAACGTGTTGCGCAGATCCTCGATGAGCTGCACGTGGTCCAGCTTCTGCCAGTCGAATTCGGGGCCGTTCCACAGCGTGGCCGCTACCGATCAGCCTCCCAACCCAAGCGCACCTTTGCTTCGCTCCTCGCGCTTCGCGCTCACCGCGATCTCCTGCACGGCGGCGGTCAGAGCGCCGATCGCCGCGTGGTGCTCGAAGCCCTCGCGGAGAAGCGTGGAGTGGTCGGGACGGGGCAGCGGACAGTCCAGAACCTTGTCGAGGAGCGATCCCTCGCCCTTTTCGCAGCCCTCCACATCCTGGTCTTTCTTCTTGAGGATGTGCAGCAGGTTTTCGAGGAAGGGGCTTGCCAGCGAGTCCTTGTTCCACCCGTTGATGCTCTTGCTCACTTCCTCGTTGGTGAAGCCCGCTTCGTGCAGCATGTGGTACGCTTCCGCCACCAGCTGCTCCATTCCCAGACCCAGACTCGACAGCGCCATGCCCGCGTATCCAGCACTCACAGAGTTGCCGATGTACGCCACGCACGGCTCGTACTCCACCTCCGTCGCAGCCTTCTTCAGAGGACCTTCGACGAGGTCGTACGCTTCGCGCTCGCCGCTGAGCAGGAAGCCGCATCCCTTCTGGAGCTCTTTGGTCGTGCCCAAAATCTCCATGGTCAGGAAACGCACGCCCTTCTCGGCTGCTTCCTTCTCACGACGAAGGTTGATTTCGTAGCCCTCGCTTGTAGCGTCGATCAGAAGATCGCCTTCCTACAAGTTCAGTTTGGGGAATACCGTAAGTACCTCCAGAGCGGCAAGGATTTTGGAGTAATTTTTCTCTGCGCTGGTTCCAGGCTTGGACATCAAAATAACCTTCTTTGGGGAACTGAGCGAATCGCAAAAGCCATTTACCTAGACCTCGAAATTACCATTCAATCAACTACATCTTTCTTTCCTGTGATTTTCTCGTCAAGATCCTTCTTCTCGGCTTGGTGCGTGCATTCCTTAATCTAAAAATTGTACACACAATAATCCACGTACCAAATCCGAGGAGCGGTGTCCAATCGACACACTCAGTCCCTTTGCTGCAAAATTCAATGCCAAATTAATGGCTCGCGTCGACAACCCGTAGATACCAATATCCGATGACATTTATTTTTATATTAAGCGTGTTATCTCGAATCTATGTAATGGCGGAAATCGGCTCGTATTTTGGAATTACCATGTTTTTTTACCGCGGTTTCATGACATATTTGATATTTTAGCGTAACAAACAACGTTATGAGCGTTTAGGATCTTGAATGAGTTCTTCAAAGGCACGACAATTCGTTATTAGATTCAATACTAAACCTGCTCGACTCATTTCTATAAAGTCTTCAACAACTATTCTATATATGTTATTATCTTAGTGTCATTACTTTGTGCTATCCTTCGGCTGGATTGAATTGAATACTAATTGAGTTATGTTGGTGTATTCGACTTTTTTCTCTTTGGTAGAACACTTCTCTGCAATTTCCTTTGTAAATATATCGAGGGCATCCTTGTCCAGGTATCCTTTCTTTTGACCATCGAGTATATCAAAGTACACCTACAAACAAAGCTGTCTGTCTGTCTATGCAACATACTCTTTTAGCAGCACTCGTGTCGAGGTGATACAGTGATAAAGCAAACAACAGGAATCGCTCATAGTTCAGTCCTTGACCCTTTCCGATGACTTTTTCCACTGCTTTTGCAAAGGCCATCGTGAGACCACCACCATCTAATATGTAGTATGTTCAATGTTGACTACTAAATTCAAGAAGATCCTCTGCTTTTACTAATCCATCTCGATTGGTGTCTAACTGAACAAACTGCGCATCGATAGAAGGCATAAGAACTACCTGGGAATAGATCATGAAGGCTGTTTCTGTAGAAAACCAGTTTTCTGGAAGTATACATGAGTCTTCATATCGCCCTTCGTTGTAGTATGCAGAAGAGGACATAGAGCTCACGCAGGGTTTGACGTATTCTTGATAGGACGATGTTAGCGAGGCAAATTGCCTCATTTCGGGGGAACTGACCAGCTCATCGACATTGATGCGAGTTGGATCAGTTGATAAGAAGAAGAAAAAGCTATGAAGCACATGAATATGATAGAAGTGAAGGAATTGAGACTAGTTTTCACACCATATAGCCAAAGAACACTGTCAGAATCGTAGCGATAGGAATGATGCGAGTAAAGAATTCGATAAATTGCTGTAGTTCTTCTCTCAGAATATATGTTGTATTTTCCTTACAAAACTCGATTACACTCCCATACAATGACCTGATAAAGTAGTAGTCCCGGAGATAGGTTTCCACATCCGTTGTAAGCACGAAAACATCATCTCCATCCAGATAACAAGGCAACTCATAGAAGAGTGACGGCGGAAACACATTTTGGGGTATAGCTGTATCCGACTGTTCAACAATACTCTTGTATTCTTTGTAGAATATGCGTCCTTTCGCATTTAGCATATTAATGAGAATCATTAGGTCCTTCAAAATGAAAAAGTGGGAAGGGACCTACTGCATTGCTTAGGAAATAAAAGCTGTTATCCTTTTTGAGCAATCGTACTGCGTTTTGTATGCAGAGAGTCCAGAATTCCTTTCTTTTCTCTTCCTACAGTGAAATCGATGTGTGATTGCTACGGGTGGCTTTGCTATTGTGAATTTCTTGATACCTTGCTGAACGCCCTTCATGAAAATGATTTCTAATTGGATTCACGAGGCTTCGATCTCTACCAAATAGGAAGCACATATCACGTGATAATCCCATATCATTCTGTGCAGAAGAATTTAAACATAATAATCCTCTTGTTTCATATTACCAATCTATAACCAAAAAATAATATTACCAAAGAATTAAAAATAATAAAACCTTGCCAAACAAACACAACGAAATGGTATCATTCAATACAACTATTTATCTCCCCGATCTGCAATAATCTCAAACAGTTTATTAATCTGCTGTTTTCCTGCAAGCAATTCGCTGTCACGCTGCGCCACTTCCGAGCGGAGTTTATCGATAACCTGATCCTGGTTTGAAATGGTATCGGTCAGACTTCGCATCTGATCTCGCGCCTTCCGATTGCTTTTCCTCTCTTCTTCAAGCTGGTGCGACAGCACCTGCACTTGCTTTCGGACATGAACGAGCTACCCATCATCCGCTCTCCTTCTCTCCCACCTCCTCCTCGAACTGCCGCTGCTGCTCGCGCGCGCTTTCCTTCTGCTTCTGCTCCGCGGCCGACACTTTCTCTGCGATAACCGAGTGCATGTTGTGCTCCGAGAGCTGCAGCGATTCCTTTTCCCGATCGAACTTCTCCTTCTCCTCCTTCATTCGCGCCTTCATCTCCATCATCTGGTGCGTGACTTCCTTCATTTGCTCCGTTGCCTGCACGCGGAGCGATTCGTAATTGTCCACCGCCGTGCGCAGCTCGCTTTCCTTCTCCATGATCTGAATCCGCAGCGCGTCGCACTCCTTCTGCGCCTCCTGCAGCGACACGGTCAATTTGCTGAGCTCCTCGCGATGCGCTCGGTTCGAGCTGTCCAAGAACCGCTCCGACACCGTCACTTGCTGCTCCACGGCGTATTTCCGCTCGCGCAGCACCGTCAATTCCTGATCGTACTGCTTCGTGGTTTGTTCTAGAAGCACGTGCAGCGCAGCGGCCTCGCTCGCGCTCTCCTTGCGCAGCAATCAGGTTGAAAGTAATAATACCCCTTTGGGT